>NC_134404.1:290585101-291273434 GCF_038048845.1 Mixophyes fleayi | reverse complement strand
GCATGGAAACTGCACACAGGAGTAGAGCTGGAAGCAGCTTGGAAACTGCACACAGGAGTAGAGCTGGAAGCAGCTTGGAAACTGCACACAGGAGTAGAGCTGGAAGCAGTTTGGAAACTGCACACACCTATAGAAGTTCACTGGGAGTGAGACTTCAAGATCAGGCCACTACCTAAGGCTGCAGGTGCCTTAAGTAGGGAGGGGTGATTGATCCATCAATCACATTAGTGGTCAGGTGTAGTTGTTAAAGGGACCTGCGCATGCCCAGTGCGACAGGATGGCGGACGTCTGCGGTTCCACACAGGTGTGAGCGGGAAAGATGGAGAACCACGTACCAGAGTGGAGGCACTCACACTCCGGTGAGTGACAGTACCTTATAAATACTGTAATATTTTTAGAGTTCTATTAAAATACTTTCATGTCTTATGCACGTTATCTGTTTTATTTCACTTCAATAGATGACTAACAGACACGTACTTTAATAATTATAATGTTATTGTAACTACCCTAAGTGTAGTGGTTTCTTACTCATTTTGTTACTATATGTTGTTGCATTTTTATCAATTTGCAACAGTTTTCAGTGATTTATTGAAGTTAATGTTATTGAAATTAATTGGGATTTATGCCTTACAGCTGAGGCTTTTGAATTATGACACTTAAACCCTTTAAAAACCTTTGACTTTTTATACTTTAAAGCTTTGTGAAGGGTACTTTAATCTGTTTTTCCTTTGTACACATTACACATAATAAAGGGACTGCATACTCGAAACGTCTAGTTGTTTTTGTCCATTACTAATAAAAATGTTTAGCAGTAAGCTGTCTCCTATTTACATTTTTCAGTACTTTTAAAATTACAAAATTATTTTTGACAAGACTTAATCCTTAATAATCATACACTTTCATATTCCCATTGTATAAAAATCGACTAATTATAGTAGAGCAAATTTCAATGTACTCATGCAAGTGTATCATTTAGTACATTATACTTGATGCTTTTGAGGAGCCAAAAGTATTGTCTAAAGGAAGAAACTGTTCAGCACTAAAGAGGAGAGATGTGTTAATTGTCAGGTCTGTAAGTGGAAATGAACAGCTTTGAAGGGATAAAAATGACAAATAATAATACATATGACACAATGTAATAGGTATGAATGTTAACGATGACTGCACCAAAAAATGCTGTGACATACAGAAAAGGTCAAAGCAAGTTATGAAATGTCATTGATATGCATTAGAGGAACAGAACTGTTAGTTAGAATTTTTCCATTTCATCCAGTGCTTGGCAACAGAAAAACACACTGATATTTGTGCAGGTAATGCAAGTAAAGACATATATAGACTATGTTACACTTATAAATGCATTTAGTATGCGTATTTATAAACCTTTGATACATTTTTAAATGCATTTCCAAGTGCATTCAATTTGGCCATTTTAACAAGGCATCTGAAACAAAACAGGAACTTTTTATCTTGCTCAAGCCAAACGCATGTAGAAACGTATATGGAAAGGATTCTTAACCACGTCTCTATGGGGGGAATTAAATTGACTGCATTGTACGTGAGAATAAAGCGGCCCGCACACTATTACTGGTACTACAGTAGTAGTGTGCATTATTACTATTAGTACAGTAATTTCAACACTGATTTTTGCTCGCAGCTAAAATCTGCATTAAAATTACTGTACTAACAGTAATAGTGCGCAGGCCACATTATTCTCAGGAACAACACGGTCAATTAAATTCTCCTCATTATGTTTACAACACGCTACCATTCAAAGCCTTGACTTACATACATAACAGTTTTACTGAAACGGAACAAGAATTGTTCTAACAAAGTGCTGCCGTGCAACACTTTGTTAGAACATTTTGTTTAAATGTGCTTAACGTAAACTTAATCTTAAATGCAGAATTGTGCATGCAACATAAGAACTAGAATTTCACAGTTGACATCAAAAGCTTTTGTTGTTAGTATAGCCTTAACAGTCAGAAAAATTATTTTATCATAATCATCATCATCATCACCATTTATTTATATAGCGCCACTGATTCCGCAGCGCTGTACAGAGAACTCCTTTACATCAGTCCCTGCCCCATTGGAGCTTACAGTCTAAATTCCCTAACATACACACACAGAGACAGACAGGGAGAGACTAGGGTGAATTTTTATAGCAGCCAATTAACCTACTAGTATGTTTTTTGGAGTGTGGGAGGAAACCGGAGCACCCAGTGGAAACCCACGCAAACACGGGGAGGACATACAAACTCCACACAGATAAGGCCATGTTCGGGAATTGAACTCATGACCCCAGCGCTGTGAGGCAGAAGTGCTAACCACTTAGGTGAAACTTTTATAGTTGCTGTTTGTGTCACATGTCTAATAACAGAACAAAAACAGAAACCTTTATTTAAAAAACAACAACTTTCTTTTTGGTGGGCTATATAGTATATGTAGCACCCTTTTCCCTAGCACACCGAAAGGGGTGGTGAAATGTTCTCTCTCTAGCTTCAGTGCCTCCACCGAGTCTTCTACACAGTATGGTGGGATGCGGACTGTGACCGAATCCACCAGGGGTTGACTCAGGAAGCCCTTTGTACCTGACCACACTAAACCTCTAAATAAAATGTACCGCACACTGTGGTTGCAAACAATCAACTAGGTGTTTATTTTAGGGAAAATAAATGGGAGAGGCGGATTTAAATATGTGGAAATTATAAACAGTATAAATGGGACAGCGGGTAAGATATTAATCAAAGGCAACAGTACAGTAATAACTAAACGACAAGATGTCCGCCACACATACATTCACTGGCACCGCAAACTCTCCCACAATGCATCCACACACAATCCTACCAATATTATATAGTTTGTAAGGTTAACTAATGTTGGTGCACTTGTTGAAACGTTGGCAACTTTCATTATATCTCTGACAGTTAACACAGTCTCTGATATATGTGCAGCATTAATAATGTCACAGTGTTTGGTGTGTTTTTGTTACTTATCTCACATTGCTGGGACTACTCTTCCCATCATCTTCTGCACACATCTGTACTTATTCTTTTTAGGAGCACAGTGGAGCAGAGATTTTAATTTCTACCTCACAGCACTTGGGTCATGAGTTTTATTCGACCAGGACTCTATCTGTGTCAACAGGGTAGGGACTGAGGTTAATGATTACATATTCTCTGTACAGCACTGCACAATATGATTGGCACTATATAAATATGAGGGTGGTAGTGTGTGAACAGGAATAGTCGAAAAATCTGGGTCAAGCCAAGCGGTAGTGCAGTACACAAGGAGGATCCAGAGGGTAGGTCAGAGGCAAGCCAAAGGTCAAAACCAGATGGACAATGCAGTACCAAGGATAAACAAAAGAGAAGTCCAGGAAACAAGTCAAAGGTCAGAAGCCAAATGCAGGTAACAGGATACAGGTAACAGGAACGCTTGAGCTGGTGTGAACCAATACTCTGGCACCAGTCTATAATGTTGGGAGGTTCCTTAAATGAGGGGAAGTTCCCCCTGATGGGAGGATGATTGATTTGGCGGTCAGATGCCAACAGAAATGAGGGAGAGCATCCTGTTGCCCAGGACCGACCAGTCACAGGACCTTGAAGAGCGCCCCACTGCTTGGCAATAGGAGGCGGGCAGCAAGAGTAGACAGGTGTCCGTCCCCAGCACAGAGGGGAAGTGCGCAACAGCGCCTGACAGATGTTTTTGGAAGCAAAACCAAAACACTGGACTTTCTCACCTCGTTTACTCAACTTTCCAGCAAAAGCCAAGACCATCAAATTAAAAGTGCTACATAACATTACAATCCTATTGCTATGGTTCCAAATTAATGGCTACTTTTCACTTATGATCAAAGAGCAATCTGCATGCTCTATTGTCTTAATATTGTCTGTCATGTGACCTTTCCAGCATTTCAATTGGTAAGTTCAAAATGCCTTTTTGGTGGAAACTTGGCCCAATCCTAAGATGACTCTGGGCCGAGCAATATCCATATATATTTAACTATAAATGATAGGCCACAAGTAGAGAGCAACTGCTCAGCATTATCCATTGTCTGGTAATGGTAAAGCTATTACTACCACAATTTTTATGTGTGGAAAACATCCTGTAAGTTATGATAAAATTCACTGTTGCAGAAGGTCTGTCAAACTGGTATCATGAATTTGAAAGGCATTAACAAATTAATGTTGCTTTCAGGGTTAATATGAAATTATTTTACTTTAACTGTGTTACTCACTGCAAAGCTGTACTAAATAAATAATATCTTTAACTAATAGAGCAATGGATGTTTTAAACCCTGGGCTCGTCTGCAAATATGCTTTAACAGAGAAATTACAGGGAAAAATAAATCCTGTAATGGCACAAATAGTGAAAGCTTAAAAAAAGAATGAAATAGGATCAAAGCTGTTGGTTGCATTCCAGGAATTTTTTTTACTAATATCTTGTCTTCTTAAAGTATAATTCAAACCACCAAGTAAATTTTAAGTAATTGGCACTGCTTCACGGCAACTATGCTGGAAATCTGAAATGCAAACAGAGCTGTGTAAGTTTCTCACTAACACAATACTGTCAGCGCCTCTTATTCCCCTGATTCCAGTACAGTGCTAGTGGGGTGAGAAATTTTGAACTGTGGGAATCCCTGAAATTTGAAGTCCGACAGTTCTGCTAAGTATAAGGAGGTGCTTCATAATGAAAAATTGTTTGTTTGTGGAAATATTCTATAAAAGTTAATTATGGCATAAAAGGCAAAGCAAACAATGCATAAACACTGTTAGGAGGAATATAAAGCAAAAAGATTTGTACAGGTACCAAATAGACACAATCATTGGAAAAATATATGGTGTGAAATTGCATAATTGTATAACGTTACAATAGGTAGCAGCAGGAGATGAAAAGAGCATTATGAATAGACATTTGCACAACTGCTAACAAGTAAAGTGTTTTGTGAATGATTTAAAAAATGACAGGAATAAGCATAACTAATTATTATTAAGCAAATGGATTGAAAATTATAGTTAATGCAAAACTATTTTCTGCTTCTTAAGCATAGGAACATACACTGTAATCATCCTACAATGTATGTAGCTCTTTGTTAACTAATTTATATAAAATTATATGACTTATATTTATATATTCTTCATGTTAGAAGTCATGTAGATGAACAAATGTTAGATTATGTTAGTAAATACAAAATACTGTACACTTGAAGTAGGTGGGTAAATCGCACAATGCAAGCTCAATCTTGCAACTATTGTACAAGCAATGATTTAAAGTATACACGTAAACATATTAAGATCTGCCTGCGCGCTTAATCCTAACCTACAGATATAGTACCTGGTAAAACTGTCATAGTTTTTCTGTATTTATGTCAGTTTTACACACACCCTCACAAGAGGTGTGATTAAAATTCCTGTCTTAGATACTATATAATGAACAGAAATCAGCAGATATAGTATTAAGGAAAATTCTACGTTTGTGGAATTTCTTTTATTTTGGGGTAAATTGTCACCATAGGCAACCAACCCTGAGTCATCTGGTCAATATTAACGGTCAAAACTGAGTAGCAAGAAAATCTATTTGCTGTACCAAGTTCAAACTCAGTGCTACTTGGTTTGTTATAAAATGATGGAAGCTAAACCTATGCATAGGACATCATTCTCGCAGCACCATGCATATCAAGCATGTAGGTCATGACCATTGAATCAATTCAATTTGATCAAATTTCCAACAAGTTCAAAATTTGTTTCTACTAAGGACTATAGCCACCTGTGGGAATATCTATGAGATTATTATTTGTTAAAGCTCATCTACAAATGTTACCTAATTGTTACCAAGGGAAATATTTATATATTTATACATTTCACAAGTATCCTAACATGTACTAACCACCCTAAAACATATGTGTGATGTAAATCTCTTTTCATATCTCAAGAATTTAACATTACCTGGTCTGTGCCAAAGAAAAATGGCACAACTGCATAATGAAATAAATCATAAAACAAATGCAAAACACAGAGCAATTCTGCTAGTTAATCCAAATGAGTTTTTCCGCAGGTATCGGTGTTGTTAAAAGGGATGACAGCTATTTAGCATTTGATTATTTATACAATGAAACAGGCAAGAGGTGCAGGTGTTGATTTATATTCTACCCAAGCCTATGGTGCGCCGTGCAACCCCTGACGAGTGTCAGTGACATCTGTATTATCATATTTGTCTAAGCAGTGAGACAAATTTGTTGCTGTTATAAATTTGAAAGTTAAGGATGCAGTCTCTTCATTCATCACAAAACAAGCACAGCCAAAGAGTGGCAATTAGTGTTACAGAAGGTGCTAACGGAGGCAGCTGCATTGGCACTTTGCCTAGCAGGGGCACCATGACTAAATGTTGTAATATTGATACTCATTCACACAGATGACACGATTATATGTCTCATCTTAGACTCTAGACTGTTGTTTTCTCTTCATAATTTTTGGCTCTTTTTATTTTAATTATTACATAAACTGTGATGATGCTGATTTAAAATCCACAGGCAGCATAATTAAAAATGAGCAAAATGGTTTGTAACTAGAGTATTCCTTAAAGACCCTTCAATCCTTATACAGGACAATATAGTAGGTCTGTCCTCTCCTTCTGGTCTCTCCGCACCTTGATGTTTTGTCTTTTCTTTGTTTCTCTTTTGGCAATGATTGGCTATGCAATGGGGGGATTGGAGTGCTCTGTTTGCTCCCATTCTTGGGGGATGATGGTATGGTTATTATCATTGCTATTTTTATTATTATTATTATTATTATTAATATTATTATTATTATTATTATTATCCTTATAGTGTTTTATAAAATGATAAAGCCAGTCTTGCTGAAATCCCATAATCTGTTGGGAACATGTGTATTTGAGAAAGCCCTGATGCTTTTTGCTACTTTTTTATTTTTCTTATATCTAGAGAAAATTGTGGTCTAATATTGATGAATCTCCCTAACTATGCTCACAAAATATGTAACAATATATATGTACATGTATGTTGATTGTATCTGAAACTGAATTTCTATATGAAACAAACAGTATTGCTGTTACGAGCCGCGGCGGTGCCCAGCCGCCGCGACTCACTCACCTGCGTCCCGGCCGTCGCTATGGCGACCGGGACGTCACTTCCTCTCATGTCCCGGCTGTTGCCAGGGCAACGACTAGACGCTCCAGCGCTGCGTCCCGGCATTGAGAAGCCGGGCGCATGCGCTCTACAGAATTACTAGCCTGCGGGTTAATGAAGTTAGGGGGCTGGTTTCTATCTGAGCCAGGCCCTGATTGGCTGTCTCAAGTATTTAAGGCAATGAGGTCTGCCACCTCATTGCCGGTTATAGCTTCTGTGTTCCAGTCTGCTGACCTGCTAGTTCCTGTCCTGTATCCTGATATCTCTATTTGACTCCCCGTGTATGACCCTTGGCTTTGATTTGGACCTTGCTCGTGTTTCCTGTGACCCTGATCTTTGGCCTGTTTACCCGTTCTGATATTTGCCTGTGACCCCTGACCTCAGCTTGTTCATCGATACCGTTGTCTGCTGCCGGCCCTTGACCTCTGCGTGGACCTGACTCCTCTGGCCTGGGTTCTCCCCAGCTGGTACGCACTTCACGACCCTCTGTCAGTCTGCGGCCCAGTCTGTCCCCACCATCAGGGGCTCCAGTGAACACCTGACTGACGGAGTAGATTCCGGGTTGTGTTGTGCCGGCTGGAGGGGATCCTAACATTATAACCGGCCCACTCACGGAGACGAGGTTGGAATGGATGCAAGTGGATCCTCACCGTCTCCGGCACAAGCCCTAGCAGCCCATGTTGAGTCCTTATATCAGATGATCCAGGGATTGGCTGAGCGTCTGTCTGTTCAAGAAGAAGCCGCAAAAGTGTCACAACCCACTCCAAGTTCCGTCTGTGAACCTAAGATAAACTTGCCGGATCGCTTCTCTGGAAATAGGTCCCTGTTTCGGAATTTCAGGGAGAGCTGCAAGCTCTATTTCCGATTGAGACCCCGCTCCTCCGGGTCAGAGCAGCAAAGAGTCGGGATTATCATTTCCCTTCTACAGGGTGACCCCCAGTCCTGGGCGTTTTCCTTGCCGCAGACCAGTCCTGCCATGCAGTCAGTAGACGCTTTCTTCGAGGCGTTAGGTCTACTATATGACGACCCGGACCGTACTGCCTCCGCTGAAATTCATCTACGGGCCTTGAAACAAGGCCGGCGCTCGGCAGAGGAATACTGCGCTGAATTCCGTAGATGGTCACCTGATAGTGGATGGAATGATCCTGCCTTGCGGAGTCAGTTCCGTCTTGGCCTGTCGGAACAGGTCAAAGACTCTTTGGTGCAGTACCCATCTCCTACCTCTCTGGAAGATCTGATGCACCTCTCCATTAAAATCGACAGGAGATTTAAAGAGCGGAAAATCGAAAAGGAGACATCATCACCTCTATCCGGCTTCATTCCTGTTCCCACGGATGGTGAGGAACCCATGCAATTGGGGGCGTATCGTCTCTCCCCTGAGGAAAGAGACAAGAGAAGATCACAGGGCCTATGTCTCTATTGCGGCACAAAAGGCCACTTCTCCCGTTCCTGCCCGAATAAGCCGGGAAAAGAGCATGCCTAGGGAACGAGGGGAAAGTTCACCTAGGTCTGCAGATTGTCTCCCCGAAAAACGCTCTATTGATCCCTGCACAGCTCATGTTTAGTGCTCGTTCAATGGACCTGTCCGCCTTCATTGACAGTGGAGCTGCAGGCAGCTTCCTGGACATCGGGTTCGCCCGCGCTGCTAAAATACCGATGGTAAAACTCAAGTCCGCTATTACTGTCTGTGGATTAGATGGAGGTCCGTTGCCTGGTGGCAAAATTTCCTGGGAGACCTCGCCACTACAATTAAAAATCGGAGCTCTCCATTCAGAGTCAATAACCTTCTTTCTTATCGATTGTTCATCAGTTCCCTTGATCTTGGGCCACCCATGGCTTTCCCGTCATAACCCCGTCATGGACTGGGTAAAAGGAGAAATTGTCCAGTGGAGCTCTTACTGTACACAGTCCTGCTTGTCACTGCCCCTGCGGGTGATTCAGTCTATTCCGGAGCAGCTTCCCTCACAATATCATGAGTTCTGGGATGTGTTCTCCAAGAAAGCTGCTGACACCTTACCACCTCACCGTGACTTTGACTGTGCCATCGAGCTTATTCCTGGTTCCAAGTTGCCTAAGGGTCGCCTGTACTCTCTCTCTGGTCCGGAGACCAAGTCCATGCAGGAATACATTGAAGAAAATCTGGAGAAGGGCTTCATCAGGCCATCTAAATCTCCTGTAGGAGCGGGATGCTTCTTTGTATCCAAAAAGGACGGAGGACTAAGACCTTGTATTGATTACCGGGGATTGAATCTTATTACAATCAAAAATACCTACCCCCTTCCGCTCATCTCCGTATTATTTGATCAGCTGAGAGGTGCTACTGTCTTCTCAAAAATCGATCTTCGTGGAGCGTATAACCTCATCCGTATCAAGAAGGGAGACGAGTGGAAGACGGCATTCAATACGCACTCTGGCCATTATGAATACTTGGTCATGCCGTTCGGTCTTAGCAATGCACCTGCAGTATTCCAGGACTTAATCAATGAGGTTCTTCGGGACTTTCTTGGTAGTTTCGTGGTCGTCTATTTAGATGATATCCTCATCTATTCCAGATCTCTGTCTGTACATCAGAATCACGTTAAACAAGTTCTACGAAGACTGAGAGAGAACCACCTTTACGCCAAACTGGAAAAGTGTGAGGTGGAGGTGCAGAAAGTATCCTTTTTAGGTTACATAATCTCTTCTGAGGGATTCTCCATGGATCCAACTAAGGTTCAGGCTATTCTAGATTGGGTGCAACCAAACAACCTTAAGGCGGTGCAGAGGTTTCTGGGCTTCTCCAATTATTATAGAAGGTTCATTCCAGGTTTTGCGGACATCGTGGCTCCCATTGTCGCCCTAACCCGTAAAGGAATGGATCCAACTAATTGGTCGCCTCAAGCAGTAGCCTCATTCGAAAGCCTGAAAAAAGCCTTTGTCTCCGCTCAGGTCCTTAGACACCCGGATCCAGCTAAAGCATTTCTTCTTGAGGTCGACGCCTCTGACGTCGGTGCTGGGGCTATACTATCACAGAAGGACCCTCATACTACTCGTCTACACCCGTGTGCCTATTTCTCCCGCCAGTTCTCTTCAGCAGAAGCCAACTATGATGTCGGGAATAGGGAACTGTTGGCAATCAAATGGGCCTTCGAGGAGTGGCGACATTGGCTGGAGGGTGCTCCACATCAGATCTCTGTCATTACCGACCACAAGAACTTGCAATATATACAATCGGCCAAACGTCTAAATCCCAGACAGGCCCGTTGGTCGTTATTCTTTACTCGGTTCAATTTCCTGATTACCTATCGACCGGGTTCCAAAAATGTCCGGGCAGATGCTCTGTCCAGAAGTTTCTTGGCACACCACGTTCCAGTTTCGAACCCAGAGCCTATTATTCCTCCTTCCATAATCCATGTTGGACTAACCCAAGATCTGAGTATCACGCTTCAGAGATTCCAGAAATTAGCCCCGGATACTACTCCGGAACAACGTCTTTTTGTTCCAGTCCATCTAAGGAAGGCGGTTCTTGCAGAGGCGCATAATAGTAGGTCTGCTGGACACCCTGGAGTTTATAAGACGCTGGAGATCCTTTCCCGTACGGTCTGGTGGCCATCCTTGTCCGCTGACGTCAAGAGTCATGTCCTCTCGTGTGAAATTTGTGCCAGGAACAAAGTCCCCAGGACTCGCCCGGTGGGTCAATTGCTTCCATTGCCCATTCCTGCAAAACCTTGGACACATTTGTCCATGGATTTTATTGTTGATTTGCCACCTTCTGCAGGACATAATACTATTTGGGTTGTGGTGGACCGGTTCAGTAAAATGGCACATTTCATCCCATTAACCAGGCTTCCTACAGCTCGAGATCTGGCCATTCTCTTCATACAACATGTTTTCTGGCTCCATGGACTTCCTTCCGATATTGTTTCTGATCGTGGTTCGCAATTCATAGCACAATTCTGGAAATCCTTCTGCACCCTCCTCGGAATCCGGATCAGTCTGTCATCTGCATACCACCCTCAGTCTAACGGGCAAACTGAAAGGGTTAACCAAGCACTTGAACAGTTCCTCCGATGTTACTCCTCAGAATTCCATGACAACTGGTCATCTTTGCTGCCTTGGGCAGAGTTTGCCTACAATAACTCATCTCACTCATCTACTCAAACTTCTCCGTTCTACTGTAACTTCGGTTTCCATCCCAGGTCTAATTCTCTGTACTCTCTCAAATCTGCTGGTATTCCGGAGATTCATTCCACAGCTGCTGATCTGAAAGTAATTTGGGGGAAGGTTCAGTCCTCCTTGAAAAAATCCTCATTATCGGCCAAAAAATTTTCGGATCGCCACCGTACCACCTGCCCATTCAAAGTGGGCCAGAAAGTATGGCTATCAACTAGAAATCTTAGGCTCAGACAGCCTTGTAAAAAACTAGGGCCTAAATTTATTGGGCCGTTCATGATTACCAAACAGATCAATCCGGTAGCTTTTAGATTGGAGATTTCTAGTTCACTAAAAATTCCGAACACATTTCATTGCTCATTGTTGAAGCCGGTATTGTATCCTAGTCAATCCTCAACTGTGCCTGGGGGAAGTTCGAGTAAGCCACTAAGATATGTGGTTCAAAGGATTTTAGATTCCAAAAAAGTGCAAGGACAGGTGCACTTCCTGGTGCAGTGGAGGAACCGCGGAGTAGAAGAGCGATCTTGGGTTCCGCGAAGACAACTCCATGCTCCTAAACAATTGAAGGAATTCTTCAGGAGGTTCCCAAGAAAACCTGGATGTCGGGGTCCCTCGACCCCTCCTCAAGGGGGGGGTACTGTTACGAGCCGCGGCGGTGCCCAGCCGCCGCGACTCACTCACCTGCGTCCCGGCCGTCGCTATGGCGACCGGGACGTCACTTCCTCTCATGTCCCGGCTGTTGCCGGGGCAACGACTAGACGCTCCAGCGCTGCGTCCCGGCATTGAGAAGCCGGGCGCATGCGCTCTACAGAATTACTAGCCTGCAGGTTAATGAAGTTAGGGGGCTGGTTTCTATCTGAGCCAGGCCCTGATTGGCTGTCTCAAGTATTTAAGGCAATGAGGTCTGCCACCTCATTGCCGGTTATAGCTTCTGTGTTCCAGTCTGCTGACCTGCTAGTTCCTGTCCTGTATCCTGATATCTCTATTTGACTCCCCGTGTATAACCCTTGGCTTTGATTTGGACCTTGCTCGTGTTTCCTGTGACCCTGATCTTTGGCCTGTTTACCCGTTCTGATATTTGCCTGTGACCCCTGACCTCAGCTTGTTCATCGATACCGTTGTCTGCTGCCGGCCCTTGACCTCTGCGTGGACCTGACTCCTCTGGCTGGTACGCACTTCACGACCCTCTGTCAGTCTGCGGCCCAGTCTGTCCCCACCATCAGGGGCTCCAGTGAACACCTGACTGGCGAAGTAGATTCCGGGTTGTGTTGTGCCGGCTGGAGGGGATCCTAACAATTGCATTATTTTGTGTCTGAACTTCAATAAATAATTCTGAAAAAAAGTAAATGAGCTAAACGATTCTGATGATTATGAAATGCGTCTGAATTCTAGAGAGTCGCTGTTATGAAATGATTTCACTCATCCGTCCCGACGTACAAAATATTTGGCTAATAACACTGGTCAACAAAGTTTTACTTTTCGATTGTTAAATTAATCTGATAGAGTGTTTTTTTATAGTATTTTTTGTGCTGTTTTTGAGTAACATGCTTTTAAAAATGATTTGAATTTGAATGTTCCTTTAATACTCACAATATAATACATATGCAGGCAACTAAAATAAAATTAGCTTTTATTTGAATTAATTTATTGAGTGCTTTTTATGCTGTATTTAGCTTGAGGAACATCAATTTTTAGTGTCCAGCAGTAATCTGCAAGCATATTTGGATTTCATTTTTATTGGTAGCGAATTTCCATCCTTGATATATCCTGGTGGAAGCGTTCACTGTGTTCGTCACTTACATCTCCAATATTTCCTTTGAAAAAGTCCAAATGCGAATCCCAAAAATTTATTTTCAAAGGCATATTGCATCCAAGGCTCTGTAGTTTTCAAGAAGTTCACCAACCAGTTCTTTGTAGTTATCAGCCTTCTTTTTTCCCAGGAAGTTTTTCACACCTTTCTGGAAACCATCCCCATGCAGCTGCCCCAGACTCGTTCAAGCTTCTTTCAAAATCTTCATCCTTCATGAACTCTCGTATTTGTGGTCCAACAAATATCCCTTCTTTATTTTCCCTTCACTTATTCTAGGAAATTTGCTCTTTAGGAAAAGGAAGCCTTGACCATTACGATACATTAAACCAAGTTTGATATGCAATGGTGGAAGGTATACTTTCTCTGGATTCCAAAGAGGCTGACAAATGACATTTTTATTTCCAGGTATGAGATCTTTTCTCTTTGGCCACTGCTTTGTAATTCAATATTTTTTCCCACTCATATAAAAAGCAACACAATTTTGTGTACCCAAGCTGAAGTCCTAGTAGAAGAGCTATCACCTTTAGACCTCCACAAATGTGCCAAGAATACTTCTCATACTGTATCATTTTCAATAGACATTTCATATTGTAATATGATTTCTTCATGTGTGCTACATAAGCAGGGGGATTGACAGAATCTCATTCCCATTATGAAGGAGGACGGCTTTCAAACTTGTTATTGAAGAATCCATAAAAAGCCTCCATTCTTCAGGATTGTGCTGCTGTTTTAATACATGGAATAAAGAGGGAACATCATTGCACTACACCAGGTAATCTTGCATAGAGAAGAGGTGTTTCATCATATACGCAACAGATTTATCTACTGTATTTTCTGCTTATATTTAAATAAATGATTTATAGGGAATGACTTATGCATTTAACATGATTGGTTGCTCATTATGAAAGTCATGAAACAATAATAAATCATTTTTTAAACAAAGACCTATACACAAGGTTGTTTTGATTAAAATGTACAATTTTTAAAAAAAACACAAATATATTGATTTTAAAATAAATAAAGCCTTTAGAACAAATTCTGATCTCATTTTCGGAATCAGCACCACAAAATATATAAAAGTCAGTCAAATGTATCCATTTAACAAAACCATTGTTGATCAGTGCTAACACCCTTTTGAAAATCAGACTAATCGCAGTGCATGGAAAGTAAAGAAGCCAATCATCAAGCATCACATGTCACATCTCTATAGTTAGTGGTGCCAATAGCCAATCAGTCCCACTTTAGAGGAAAAAACAGAGAAATAACTGCACCCAAGAGAAGCAAGCAACAAAGTCCTGTGTCCACCCAGTAAGAGAGGGAAAAAAAAGTTCAAGAGAGAAGAGTGGGTCTTACGTATCACCGATATGCAATGGACTTCCATCTGCCTAACTGTTGAATACATGGGCCTGACTCCCCATCCACAGCCGCAGACATGGCTGCACCTATTCTAAATGAATGCATACCAAATTCCATGCTTTTCAAGCCCAAAGCATCTAGCGTGCACTTAAAGACCACCATGAACTGCATCTCTATGCACCAGCCATGGCAAAACATCCTGCAGCCTAAGTCCAGAAAAACTAATGACCACCTGTACCGGGCAAATTGAACAACTGCGCTGGGGCGACAGTGTAACTCATTGTCCTCTACCCAACTGGTCCGTCTTGGATTGTCTTACTTTACAAGATATTGAATGAGAGGAGAATACAATGTCCTTTGCTAACATACCAGAGCACGGAGCAGACTGCCCGGAGGCCACCAACTCGCTCACCCAAAATGCCCCAATGAACAGCATTACAGAGGTCAAGCTAAACAGACTTCTTTCATAGGAAACACGTGTTACACCAGAAAGATCCCCTAGCAAGTCTTTCAGAATACCATGACTAATAGGTCTCCAACCTATCACACACCAGTGCAGAAAAGTACTGAAGTACTCGAAGAAAAGGCAACGAGACAGCGCAGCCCATGGGAAGGCACTGGTCCACATAGAACCCATTTTCTATTTTAACTCCAATGAAAGGAAAGGAGTCCGGGTGTAAGGGGAGTAGCCGGAATGCAGACTCATTGTCCCCCTTCACCAATAAAGCCCCGATCCCCAACACTACGCAGGTTCAAAGGACCATACCGTGATGGGATAGCGTCATTCACCGACACACCAGGCGGAAATGAAAAATGCTGAATAAGGCAAAATATCCACAGTGCCTTCTTAGGCACCACATCAATCTGAATCTGCATGTCGCTCCCCGGCTACATTGCCCTCTTCATTGTAATGACGTGCCAGGCCTCCCTCGCCAGGAGGGAGGGCGCTTTATGACAGTAGGAAACAGCCCAACCCACCCCAATTCCATAACCTTGAGCCAGGTCTCGACGTCCTTGAACCCGGACTAAAGGTTCGGGTGACCATTGTATTTGGACCGTAAATCTTTGTCATAGACCAGCCATTTACTAAGTTGATATGACATGTACATCCCATGGATCATTTGAAGGTACTTAAGTACCTCCATGTACACCCTGGGGCCAGACTCCCGGTAACAGGCCACAAATAAATATGCCCCGGTCAACCAATTGCGGAACATTTTAAAGCTAGCCTCACCGCCACCGTCCTTTCCTAGAGCTGCAGCCGCAGCTTTCTTCGCCTTCTTAGTGACTGTGAACATGTCTATGTACCGCTCCTTGAGAATCTTGTCCGTAATGATGGCAGTATTCTCTCAGCGCAGCATTTCAGACCCTGTGAGCCGGCTAAACCTACCTAAGTACGCGGGATGGACCCTTCTCCCGTGAACCCTACTGTGGGCTAAAATATTTACGCAGTCTTCACTAGCTTGGGAGGGCAGGCGCCAGAACTACCAGAATCCCCGCTAGCAATTTTATAGTCTGAAAAAAACAGGTAAGTCATGATGAAAATGATCATCATCACACTCACCAATCCTTTGAGAGCCACCAAATGAATCTGATAGAGAAGATGGGCCCTCCTAAGCAAGATCGAACCGGTAACTGCCTCAGAGTGCGAAATAGTCAGCTGAATCCATGGCCCTGTCAACTGGGTACTCTGCTGGGTGAGAGATATTAGTATCATCTTCTTCAAATAAACATAGCAACCTTTGCAACTCGGTGGAACTGGAGGGGGCACTACCCAGCTGTCAGCTATCGTTCACAGAAGCAGAGCGGTAGCGCAACCCCCCCACTCGGGTTGCTGCCCGGCCGGACTGCCTACTGTGCCTAGAAGCCCAGACGTCAGTGCCAGAATTACCGAGCCAGGTTTCATGTCGCGCAAGACGGGCGGGATGGTATTCCTTCTCCACCGACAAGGTGACGACCTGTTCCCACTTGCGCTGGTTCTCCTTATTGGAGAGCAGGGACCAGGGTGGTAAATGAGGGGACAATCTGAAATGGATCACTGCGGGTGGGATGGGGTGACAGAAGTGCTGCGCATCGAGCTGATATTAAGAGCCTACATGAGAGGGGAGTCTAAAATGGGGAATAATAAGGAATAAAGAGAATAGCGTTAAAGGTGGAGGGAGTAAGTGGATAGCTGAAAAACGGAGGCAGGGATAAAAAAGGAAGCAAGAAATAACAAGAGTGGAAGGAGAGAAAAAGATATGAGGATTAGGCTGACACATAAGAATAAAATGAAAAAGGAAAAGCATAAAGACAGCAAGTAGAAGGACATTAAGAAAGACAATTGCTGAGGTACTTATCTCATGTTTTCCCTGGAGTCCAGAGAGCTCACACACTCCTCCCCTCTCTTTTAATACATTTCCTTTGCTCCTGCCCCCTATGACACTTGTCTAAACATCACCACAGCTTCCTGCTTTGTTAACCCTTAGTGATCCAATAGTTATGCAAACAAACCAGCTTTTATTTTCCCTAGGGCTTAATCCATCCATCAGTACTATTTCTTTTTCATCTTTCGTTTGGCTTTTATTACATTATTTATATTTTCATACATCATTTTTGCTTTACAATCAACTTTTTTTGCACAAGGGGAGGGGGGCAGAAAGATACAGGCGAGACTTAATCCATGTCTCTCCTGCCCATCAGCAATGTTAGACTACTTCTAACAGGGTTATATTGCTAATGAGAGGCAGGAGATGCCTAAATCGTGTCATTCCTCCCTAAAGTGTCATTACCAGGATTTTCAGGATTCAAAGAAACCTAAATGCAGAAGCAATACTTCCACATTGGGGAAAACAGCCTTCAGATTTAGCACTGTGTTTTTAATGATCATGGGCCTGATTCAGGATGAAAATACGCCCATTTCAAAGCATATCTTTGCTTTTATGCGCATTGACATGCTCAGGGAGTGCATGTATGTGACTACAGCTATTCAAATCTGTGACTTTTTGCTACCTACGACTCCATACACATAAAGAGGTGTGACGGGGAAGGGAAGAGGTGTTCTAACATAGACAATGTACAGTAGGGCTATTTTCGAGCAATTATGTACGGATTCTGATTGGGACATAGTCACAGATGCGACCTGTAGCCACCATGGATTAGGCTCTGCATTGTACACTGGCCACCAGGGACAGGGTTCTATAGGGTACAGTTTGCACTGGGCTGTACACTGCCTATCATGGTCTTGAATTTATAGGGCACACATGGCCACCAGGGACTTGCCAATATATTTTATGCTGGCCACCAAGGACTGACCTCTTTATTGTATAGGAGTAACTGGGCTCCGTAAAACACACTTAGCCACAAGGGACTACTAAAAATATTGTGCATTGGCCACCAGGACCAGGGATCTATATTGGGCACTGGATTTGAGTTTTATTATGTACACCGGAAAAGGTAATAGACTCTGTATTTGAATTAACTATCAGGGAATAGACCTGTACATTGTCAATACATCTTTAAGCCACACACCCCAAAACCAATTAAGGTCCAATTCCCAATTCTCTATGTAATGGCCTTGTGACACAAGTGGAATGTTGGAATGTTCACTGTTGAACAAGACCTATAGGAGGTATCTGTGAATAGGTATTCAGGTATGGATTCTCCCTGTCAGACTACTTGATGTCCTACATTCACTCACAATTTATATTTAGTTTAGAAATGGAAAAATGTGATCACTATTTTAAATAAATCCTGGAATAAACAATTTAGGAGAGGGTTTTTCAACTCCAGTAAGGAAATCCCCCTTCAGTCACATTTTCAGTATTTATTTCAATTTAATAGGTGGGATACTGATCAAGTCAAAGGCAGATACCAGTGCATGATAAAGGAAATCCTCAAAACATAACCTGTTGGTGATAACTGAGAACTGGGCTCGGGAAACTCTTCAGTGAATAATATTGGAAATATCACTCACTTAAAGCAGTTTCTGAAGTGCGGTAGCTATAAAAGCATATTTCATATTTTGCTTTCTTAAATCATGAAACAAGAGGAATTTTTACTGCTGATCAACACAAAGTACTCTAATGTCATAAAGAGCTCTAAACAACTCTAAAAGTTTTTCTTTATACAAATAAAAATATATAATAACTTCTTCACATGTTTCCTCCACTTTTGCACTCAGTTGCATTCAGAGTTCACACAAATAATTGATTGTAGCCCACCACAATTAAAGTGTTTCAATACTTTTCAAAATAATTCACTTGTGTGTGAAAATAAATGAAAATGTGAATTATGGCAGAGGGGGCAAATAGTTTTTAGCGACTCTTCACATCACTATCTTCATCCCATTTTAAGACACTTTGTAAAGTACATGTATTCATCTTCATTGATTAAAGTTAGGGTAGCTGACATGCTTTTTAATGATTACAAGCAGTTGAAAAGTTTTCAACCAATCAACTAATTGTGTGTCTGCTTTCCGAATAAGTAGGATTAATTGGATTTGCCTCAATGATCTGCTCATTATACTGTGTGTTTGTAAAGATAGAAGAGCTACCTGATATGTAAATATAATCAGATGTCACATAGAGTATTGCTCTGTTGGTTCTGTTCTTTTAGCATACTAAATATTTGTGTCCAAATTAATGTTAATTCAAAACACTGTACTTGATAAATTTCATGTAATAACAGTTATCTAAATAATTTTTTTTTGCACAATAGAAATACATCCGCCACAACCCTGGGAAAATGTTTATATGCACAAGTGTATTGTATGCATGCACATATATATTCTATGTAGAATAGCGACTGGGAAATGTGTCACAGGTAATACAATACATGTACCAGTTTAACTCATTCAGTGCCAAGGATGAGTGGAACTCTTTCTCCACACATACCACTAAAATGCTAAGGATGAGTCCCACTAAAAATCTGAAGAGCCAGGGGATGGGGAAGGCACTACAAATGCCCAATCTCCTCCATCCTGGTAACCTTTTTCAAACATTGTGGTGTCTTTAAAGTTTTATCTGGTGATCATCACATCTGATCACCAGACAATATCACCCTACACTACATAAAACATTAAGTAGCCCAGGGATGGGGTAGAGGTGTTTAAATGCCCCAGTCTCCCCCACTCTGGTTCCAAGAAATTATAATCATCACTCTAAACTACAGAAAACCTTAAACCATCCAGATATAGCGGATATAATGCCCAGATATTTCCCATTCTAGCTTCAATAAACTTAAGTCTACACTCCTTTGATGTGGTCTGCTTTGCTGGGCTTCCCATATTACCCCTATACATTGTATGCCTTTCATTCAAGACAATGCAAACTAACAAAGAAAAATGCATCATCATTTTCATTTCATTTCTTTTTTTGGAAAGGTGAATTGATGCCAAGGCAAGAACCACAAGGTTTTTTTACTGGTGGGGTTTAGAAATTCACACATGTGCTTTTAGTTCACGTTCTTGCAATATCAATAAATAAAACACTTCTTGGCATTTTGGATAGATTTTATTTGCCCTGTTCGGAGGTATAAGCAGACTAAAGGTATTTTTTAAAAACTCAAAGTCTACCAAAAAAAACAAGGTATAATTTGTGTTGGTACTAGTTAAACTAATAACAGATCTTGATGTTGGAATGTGACCAGACCAAAATTTGCCAAAATAGGCTCACAGGCTTGAGAAAAAACTAAGAAATTAAAAACTTAAAAGGCCCCTGATTTTACAGATCGTAAACCTTGTCCAACAAGGAAAAGGAAAATTTATACATTTTTATTGTATATTTTGTTTTCCGTAATGGGAAATAATTTTTTTCAACAGACAGGAAATGAATTAGGTGAAAATCAGTATAATATTTTAAATCTGACTGGGACATGTAGGGTCCACCTGTCAGGCTTCGACTATAGGCTACAAATGCTCAGGCTCCACTAACCAGTATTAGCGCCACTGAACTAGCAGGTGCGGAGTCTAACGTGCCCCTGGTGTTCACCAGGGACCCCCGCAATAAGGTTTGGGCTTAGCTCCACAGGGCATGCAGGTTGCGGTCCTACTAGCCAATTGCCGGTGTAGTGGTAGAGAGAGGTCAGACGGTCCGGGTCAGAAGCCAATCAGGAATACACGGTACCAAAGGGAGATCCGAAGAGAAGTCAGGCAGACTGAGGTCGCAAGAACAGAATAGGGCTGAATCCAAGAGAATAGTCGACAAGCCGGGTCACAACAGAGCAATAGCACAATCCAGGAGAGAAGTCAGGGAAGCCAGGTCGGTACCAAAATAGGAGCAATGGGCAAGTAAATAATGCTAGAGAAAGGGAACCTGATACTCTGGCACTCTAATGGTGCCAGAGCAGAGTTTAAATAGAGACCGGGAAGCAGGGATACGAGGAGGAACAAAGGGGATGCCGGCCGTTGCCTAGCAATGGGACGAGTCAGAGCACACGCGCCTGACAGTGCGAGGACGGCCAGGGACACTGCGTGCCTGTTGCTTAGCAGCAGGACGCCCCCGGCCGAGTCTATCTGACGGCCGTCCATGCACAAAAGAGGAATAGCGGGGACAGCGCCTGACACCACCAGCGGAATGCAGTGGCAGGAGCCCATGAAATATTGTGTATGTAACTCCCTCAAAGCAGGGGGCACATCACTAAAGGGGTGTGACCAGCCACTAGTAGGGATGTGGCCAGCCACTCAAATAATGTCCAGTCGGCAGAGGGGGCATGGTCAGCCCACAAAATAAATTGTATTTGTTTCTTTTGTAAATTGTTAATTATACTGGCACCACTGTAGCTCCTCAGCACTGTGCAGCTTTTTCCACTTGAATTGCTTTTTTAAAATCCCCATCTGCTGGCCTCAAGTCAGTGAATCATCCAGGCAGTGGAGGTTTGAGAACAGCAGCTCTGGTGTAAGTACCAATCGTTATAATTAAAAGTACAATCATGCGCTGACCAATAGCAAAGCCTTTCTTCTTCTTCTTCTTCTTTTTCTTCTTCTTCTTCTTCTTCTTCTTTCTCCAGTTCAACTATGAAAGCGATCTAGGGTGATCAGCCTTGAGTCTGTTAGGGACAAATTGTTGCAAGTACAGTACACTAGAAAGGAGGAACAATGTGTTGGTAGGGCCAGTGGCAGCGTAATGTGACTGGCAGCAGGGAGGGGGAGAGTGGCAGATGGAGTATCTAGCTGGGATGGGCAGTGAAATTGGGCAAGGCCATCAGACACAGGGCACCACCAGGGATTTCCCTGGTACCCCGGTGGACCAATTCCTTACTGATCTGACTTCTGCAGGGTTGTCCCACTGGGCAAGTGTAGTAAAATAAAAAATCTATTTATAAAAAAAAACTAAAATATATATTAAATGGCTGAATTCATATAACAACTTTAATAAATACAGTTCAGTGGAAAAAATGCTGGGTGGCATTGACGATAGATGTACAAGCCTTATCTATATCTATTGATTACTCCAAAGGTATAGCAGCTATTAAATACTATCTAGACCTTGATAATACTTTGGAAATTTCCCATAAAGAACTTATATATGAACTATTACAACTCATTATTTTACATAATTATTTAAAATTTCTTGAGTGCCTGTGGCACTGCAATGGGCACAATATTTGCACCCAGCTTTGCCAACCTGTACATGAGCACCTGTCCATGGACAACTGACTATATATGCAATGGTAAAAATCCATATTTGAAACATATCATCTTTTATTGTAGATATATTGATGATATCCTAATTATTTGGCTCTATAGAATCCCTTGGAAGCTTTTTTAAATATATACATGCAAATGAGCTAAATCTTACAGTCACCTCTATAGTAGATGCTCTTAGTAGAAAGTTCTTGGAAGTAGCTCTGAAAATTAAAGATATTAAGCTGGAAATAAATACTTATATTAAGATGTGGATTCCAGTAGCTATTTGCTTTACGATAGCTGTCATCTTACTAAATGGAAGAATAATATTCCCTTATCTCAATTCAGTTGTATTAAATGAAATTGTTCTGAGAAAAATGTCTGTGAAGAACAACTACAGATTTATGTAAATAGATTTAAGGAAATAAATTATTCCCATCATAATGGAATTTAATAAAGATGAGAAAAAAACTAAAAATGTATGAAATAAACATTAAAAAATTATCCAAATGGATCATGTACCGGGTCCTATAGTCAGATATTATCTTTAAAAGAACAAAAAAAATTGAAAATACTCATAGCACCAAGTATATTCATTGAATTGAATTCTTTCAATGCTACTAAATCCAGGATAAAAAAAACTTATGAATTTTCAAACAACTTCAGTTATTTGTTAGAGTGCCCATGTAAAATGAAATATGTGGAAAAAACTAAGAGAGCCCTGAACCTGAGGATTCAAGAGCATGTAAGAACTATAAAAATTTATCTGAGCTAGACGCAGTTTCCAGGCACATTAATAATTTTCATGATGCAGATTTTACTGGTTAAAATTTAAAGCCATCAAACATGTAACCTTGGGTAAAAGAGGTGGAGATTTAGTAAATAAATTAACGTGTAAAGAAACGTATTATATATAGATTGGATACTTTGGCCTCTGTAGGGCTGAATGAAGCTTTTGAAATTGCACCATTCATCTAATGATTAATTATTAGTTACAATTTCTCTGTCTGTTTCTTTTGCTTTTTTCATTTTTTTCCTAGGATCAGTCATCCTTGCACACTGGAAGATGTTCTTGGTTTCCTATGGATTGAAACTAATTCCATCAGTTACACTTACATGGAATATGTGTATTAACCTTTCCTGTTATTGTATGTATAGAGATAATCTATGGTATATTATTGTATTTTAACTTGGTGGTGACTCCTATTAAATTGGTGCTATATTTATTGGCGAGAGAGTCTTTGGCACCTATTCTATTTACAATATTGAGAAGAGTATTTGATCTTCACCAAAATGGTACTTTGTCTAATAATGTTTAATATTTAATAATGTTGAGTCTCGTACCCATTTATATGGGATATGAGGATATAGCTATTAGAATAAAATAACTTATTGAGATGAAGTGGTAATAATAATAATACAAATGGTGACGTGTCTAATTTCTATATATGTGTCGCCAAATGGATATGTGTTCCACCACAAAATGGCGCTGAAAATGCTTTGGTAATATTTATTTTCTTAATAATAATATACTTCGTATTTATATATATATATATATATATATATATATATATATATATATATATATATGATATTCTGAACTATTACTTATTTTATGTAATGCTAATTCCAAATTTTGGGATAAATTTATATGTAATTACTTGTACGTATTACTGGAAATGATGTCAGAATCAGACTCTGAACTGAGGACGGAAGGGATGTATCGATGTAGGGCGGAAGTAAGCAATCACGACGTGCACAATGTTGATTTGCTTGTGGAAGAATGGACAGTATTATTCAACCAGGCTTGCGGTTACTTTTGGACATTACCTCTTGATAAAGTCTAGAAGAGACGAAACAAGTCTGGTACATATTCAGATCGTTTCCTCTTCGGTGTGACATTGGGAGTTCCAAGCACACTGGCCAGAGGGAACACCCTTTGATTAAAGATCTATGTCATTGGATGGAGTTCAGATAAGCTGTATTGTTATGTTTTTAAAGTACAAGTAATAATTTGTCATTTTATATAATTTTATATATTTCTCTATGGTTAAAATCTTTTAACTGCTAGCCTGTTTTTGTCTGTGAGATTACTCACTGTTCTCTATTGAGAGCGTATTACACTATATTAGGTACTTTCTGTGCTATGCTTTTTTGGATCTGTATCTGGATACCACTTTTCATCTATTTGGCAAGAAGGGGTGTATCTCCTAGACCAGCAACTACTTCAGATAAGCCTTTTACTCATTACTTTCCGGTACGAGTTCACCCCACATCTTGAATCTATTGATTGTGTATATCATCATACCGCAATATATTTGGCGCATCTGTTTCTGTTTTTTATGATATATATATATATATATATATATATATATACTATAGCCTAATAAGTATGTTAATAAGGTCAATAGTGTCCTATGTGCAACTCTAATATAAACATCCTTTTCTTCAGTTGTCTAAGTATACAAACGCAAGGTGCAAAATAGTTTACTTCAGATAACTTTGAGATCGCATACAAGGTACATAAAATGTATATACACAGTACAGATTATATATTATAGTTTAACAGACATGAAGTTATAATATATTACTACGCTACTCTTAGAAGCGAGTTACCAGTTCTATTCTAGTCATACGTTACCCCATTCTGTTGTTAACTTAACTTTGTGTTTCATTAATCCCGTTATTTCTGTATTCTAATTTCCAGGGATTCTATTGTCTGTATGTGCATATATATGTATGGATGCTAGGGATGAGCGCACTCGGATTTATGAAATCCGAGCCCACCCGAACGTTGCGGATCCGAGTCGGATCCGAGACAGATCCGGGTATTGGCGCCAAATTCAAAAGTGAAACTGAGGCTCTGACTCATAATCCCGTTGTCGGATCTCGCGATACTCGGATCCTATAAATTCCCCGCTAGTCGCCGCCATCTTCACTCGGGCATTGATCAGGGTAGAGGGAGGGTGTGTTAGGTGGTCCTCTGTGCTGTTTAGTTCTGTGCTGTTTAGTTCTGTGCTGTTTAGTTCTGTGCTGTGCTGTGCTGTGCTGTGCTGTGTTCTGCAGTATCAGTCCAGTGGTGCTGTGTGCTGTGCTCTGTCCTTCTGAGGTCAGTGGTGCTGCTGGGTCCTGTGCTGTGTCCTGTTCAGTCCAGTGGTGCTGTGTCCTGTGCTCTGTGCTTCTAAGGGCATAGTTATTTCCCCAATATTCCCCTGTGTTTAAAAAAATAAAAAAAAGTTTTTTTAAAAAATACCAAAAACTACTTTAATTTTTTTTAATTACCACAAAATTTGCACAACCAATCCTGCAGTATAAGCCCATTGGTACTGCAATATTACCAAGTTCACACATTCAGCAGTAAAAGTCCAGTGGTACTGCAATATTACAAAGTTTACACATTCTGCAGTATCAGTCCAGTGGTGCTGTGTCCTGTGCTCTGTCCTGCTGAGTTCCGTAGTGCTGCTGGGTCCTGTGCCGTGTCCTGTTCAGTCCAGTGGTGCTGTGTCCTGTGCTCTGTGCTTCTAAGGGCATAGTTATTTCCCCACTATTCCCAAGTTTTTTAAAAATAAAAAAAAAGTAAAAAAAAATAAAAAATTTAAAAAAAAATAAATATATAATAATTATAACCAAATTTGCAAAACCAATCCAGCAGTATAAGTCCATTGGTACTGCAATATTACCAAGTTCACACATTCTGCAGTATCTTGTGCTACATATAATGGAGACCAAAAATTTGGAGGATAAAGTAGGGAAAGATCAAGACCCACTTCCTCCTAATGCTGAAGCTGCTGCCACTAGTCATGACATAGACGATGAAATGCCATCAACGTCGTCTTCCAAGCCCGATGCCCAATCTCGTAGTACCGGGCATGTAAAATCCAAAAAGCCCAAGTTAAGAAAAAGTAGCAAAAAGAGAAACTTTAAATCATCTGAGGAGAAACGTAAAGTTGCCAATATGCCATTTACGACACGGAGTGGCAAAGAACGGCTTAGGCCCTGGCCCGTGTTCATGACTAGTGGTTCAGCTTCACCCACGGATCTTAGCCCTCCTCCTCCTCCCCCCCCCTACAAAAAATTGAAGAGAGTTATGCTGTCAGCAACAAAACAGCAAACAACTCTGCCTTCTAAAGAGAAATTATCACAAATCCCCAAGGCGAGTCCAAGGGTGTTGGTGGTTGTCAAGCCTGACCTTCCCATCACTGTACGGGAAGAGGTGGCTCGGGAGGAGGCTATTGATGATGTAGCTGGCGCTGTGGAGGAACTTGATGATGAGGATGGTGATGTGGTTATTGTAAATGAGGCACCAGGGGGGGAAACAGCTGATGTCCATGGGATGAAAAAGCCCATCGTCATGCCTGGTCAGAAGACCAAAAAATGCACCTCTTCGGTCTGGAGTTATTTTTATCCAAATCCAGACAACCAATGTATGGCCATATGTAGCTTATGTAAAGCTCAAATAAGCAGGGGTAAGGATCTTGCCCACCTAGGAACATCCTCCCTTATACGTCACCTGAATAACCTTCATAGTTCAGTGGTTAGTTCAGGAACTGGGGCTAGGACCCTCATCGGTACAGGGACACCTAAATCCCGTGGTCCAGTTGGATACACACCAGCAACACCCTCCTCGTCAACTTCCTCCACAATCTCCATCAGATTCAGTCCTGCAGCCCAAGTCAGCAGCCAGACTGAGTCCTCCTCAATACGGGATTCATCCGAGGAATCCTGCAGCGGTACGCCTACTACTGCCACTGCTGCTGTTGCTGCTGTTAGTCGGTCATCTTCCCAGAGGGGAAGTCGTAAGACCGCTAAGTCTTTCACAAAACAATTGACCGTCCAACAGTCGTTTGCCATGACCACAAAATACGATAGTAGTCACCCTATTGCAAAGCGTATAACTGCGGCTGTAACTGCAATGTAGGTGTTAGACGTGCACCCGGTGTCCGCCATCAGTGGAGTGGGATTTAGAGGGTTGATGGAGGTATTGTGTCCCCGGTACCAAATCCCCTCGAGATTCCACTTCACTAGGCAGGCGATACCAAAAATGTACAGAGAAGTACGATCAAGTGTCCTCAGTGCTCTTAAAAATGCGGTTGTACCCACTGTCCACTTAACCACGGACATGTGGACAAGTGGTTCTGGGCAAACGAAGGACTATATGACTGTGACAGCCCACTGGGTAGATGCATCCCCTTCCGCAGCAACAGCAACAGCTGCATCAGTAGCAGCATCTACAAAATGGCTGCTCATGCAAAGGCAGGCAACATTGTGCATTACAGGCTTTAATAAGAGGCACAACGCTGACAACATATTAGAGAAAATGAGGGAAATTATCTCCCAGTGGCTTACCCCACTTAGACTCTCATGGGGATTTGTGGTGTCAGACAATGCCAGTAACATTGTGCGGGCATTAAATATGGGCAATTTCCAGCACGTCCCATGTTTTGCCCACACCATTAATTTGGTGGTGCAGCATTACCTCAAGAGTGACAGGGGTGTGCAGGAGATGCTTGCGGTGGCGCGCAAAATTGCTGGACACTTTCGGCATTCAGCCAGTGCCTACCGCAGACTAGAGGCACATCAAAAAAGCATGAACCTGCCCTGCCATCACCTCAAACAAGAGGTTGTGACGCGCTGGAACTCCACCCTCTATATGCTGCAGAGGATGGAGGAGCAGCAAAAGGCCATTCAGGCCTACACAGCCACCTACGACATAGGCAAAGGAGTGGGGATGCGCCTCAGTCAAGCGCAGTGGAGACTGATTTCCGTGTTGTGCAAGGTTCTGCAGCCATTTGAACTTGCCACACGAGAAGTCAGTTCCGAGACTGCCAGCTTGAGTCAGGTCATTCCCCTGATCAGGCTGTTGCAGAAGCAGCTGGAGAAAGTGAGGGAGGAGCTGGTAAGCCATTGCGATTACACCAAGCATGTAGCTCTTGTGGATGTAGCCCTTCGTACGCTTTGCCAGGATCCGAGGGTGGTCACTCTTTTAAAGTCAGAGGAATACATTCTGGCCACCGTGCTCGATCCTCGGTTTAAAGCGTATGTTGTGTCTCTGTTTCCGGCGGACACAAGTCTACAGCGGTGCAAAGACCTGCTGGTCAGGAGATTGTCCTCTGAAGAGGACCGTGACATGCCAACAGCTCCACCCTCATTTTCTTCCACATCTATGGCTGCGAGGAAAAAGCTCAGTTTTCCCAAAAGAGGCACTGGCGGGGATGCTGATAACATCTGGTCCGGACTGAAGGACCTGCCAACCATTGCAGACATGTCTACTCTCGCTGCATTGGATGCTGTCACAATAGAAAAAATTGTGGATGATTACTTTGCTGACACCATCCAAGTAGACATGTCAGACAGTCCATATTGTTACTGGCAGGAAAAAAAGGCAGTTTGGAAGCCCCTGTACAAACTGGCTCTATTTTACCTGAGTTGTCCCCCCTCCAGTGTGTACTCGGAAAGAGTTTTTAGTGCAGCGGGGAACCTGGTCAGTGAGCGGCGAAGGAGGTTGCTTCCTCACAACGTTGAAAAAATGATGTTTATAAAAATGAATAATCAATTCCTCAATGAAGTACAGCACTGCCCTCCAGATACTACAGAGGGACCTGTGGTTGTGGAGTCCAGCGGGGACGAATTGATAATGTGTGATGAGGAGGAAGTACACACTGTAGGGGGAGAGGAATCAGAGGTTGAGGATGAGGACGACATCTTGCCTCAGTAGAGCCTGTTTAGTCTGTACAGGGAGAGATGAATAGCTTTTTTGGTGTGGGGGCCCAAACAAACCAATCATTTCAGCCAAAGTTGTTTGGTAGGCCCTGTCGCTGAAATGATTGGTTTGTTAAAGTGTGCATGTCCTATTTAAACAACATAAGGGTGGGTGTGAGGGCCCAAGGACAATTCCATCTTGGACCTTTTTTTTTTGCATTATATGACCAATCAACAGTCGTTTGCCATGTTCAAAAAGTAAAACCAAATTTAAAAAAATACAAGAAATTAAACCAAAAGTAAAATGCCGTGTCATAATTTAAAACAAGAGGTATTGACGTGCTCTAAAACTACTGTATTGTTGTTTATATTTTATAAACACTACACTTGACAGCTTGAGTCTTTCAATAAAAAAGTAACTGTCCATTGCACGAATATTTGCAACAGGGACAATTTTAGGGTTAAGAAAGTCAACTAATAACACTTCGACGCTGTCTGTCTTTATAAACACTACACTTGGAAGTTGGAGGAGGTATTGTGGCCCCGGCACCAAATTTACTACCGGGGCCACTCCACTGTGCAGTCCATATTTAGGTGTATCAGATATTAAACAACGGTGACAGTTGATGCCCAATTTTTTAATTATATTGTGGCCTCGGTACCAAATTGTGTACCGGGGCCACCACACTACGCAGTCCAGATACTTGTTTGGTTGAATTCAGACCAGTTGAGGGTTTTATTATTATTATATTGTGTGGACCACTCTATCTATACCACACTACAACTCTATACCACTCTATTTCATACTTTAATTCTATTTCATACTTTAATTCTATTTCATACTTTAATTCTATTTCATACTTTAATTCAATTTCATACTTTAATTCTATTTCATACTTTAATTCTATTACTAATTACCATAAAGAGGAACAAAATAAACCAATTTTACCAAAAGTATAATATGACTTAGACTTACAAACACTACACTTGAAAGATCGTGCCTTTAAATGAAAAAGTCAGTCTTCATTGCACGACTATGTGCAACAGGGACAGTTTTTTGGGTTTACAAAGTCAAACAATAACACTTTGACCCTGTCTGTCTGGGATCTCAATGACGAATTGTCTGTACCATGTTTGGAGGAGGTATTGTGGCCCCGGTATCAAATTGGGTACCGGGGCCACCCCACTATGCAGTCCAGATACTTGTTTGGTGGAATTCTGACACGTGGAGGGTTTTTTAATTATATTGTGGCCTCGGTACCAAATTGTGTACCGGGGCCACCACACTACGCAGTCAAGATAGATAGATGCGTATCATAGATAAAGTACATTCAGTGGTGTGGGGCAAATTGAAAAATATTCAAAATACACTGACATTATCAAAAACAAGAGGTTGTCACACGCTAAAACTCCAACATGTATATGATGGAGAGGATGGAGGAGCAGCCGTATGTGTAGTGTAATGCAGATCTGTTGAAGGTTTTTTATATATTTTATTGTGGTGCCCAGTGCCCACTCCTCTACGCAGTCCAGGTACATTTATTGGTGCGAATCATAAAAGTTCAGGGTTTTTAATATATTGTGGTGACCCACTCCTCTACGCAGTCCAGGTACAATTATTGGTGCGAATCATAAAAGTTCAGGGTTTTTAATATATTGTGGTGACCCACTCCTCTACGCAGTCCAGGTACATTTATTGGTGCGATTCATAAAAGTTCAGGGTTTTTAAGATATTGTGGTGACCCACTCCTCTACGCAGTCCAGGTACATTTATTGGTGCGATTCATAAAAGTTCAGGGTTTTTAAGATATTGTGGTGACCCACTCCTCTACGCAGTCCAGGTACATTTATTGGTGCGATTCATAAAAGTTCAGGGTTTTTAAGATATTGTGGTGACCCACTCCTCTACGCAGTCCAGGTACATTTATTGGTGCGAATCATAAAAGTTCAGGGTTTTTAATATATATTGTGGTGACCCACTCCTCTACGCAGTCCAGGTACATTTATTGGTGCGAATCATAAAAGTTCAGGGTTTTTAATATATATTGTGGTGACCCACTCCTCTCCGCAGTCCAGAAAGATACCTTGTTGCAACGTTTTGGACTAATAACTATATTGTGAGGTGTTCAGAATACACTGTAAATTAGTGGAAATGCTTGTTATTGAATGTTATTGAGGTTAATAATAGCCTAGGAGTGAAAATAAGCCCAAAAACTTGATTTTTAAACTTTTTATGTTTTTTTCAAAAAAAATCCGAATCCAAAACCTTAAATCCGAACCGAGACCTTTCGTCAAGTGTTTTGCGAGACAAATCCGAACCTCAAAAATAACGAAAATCCGGATCCAAAACACAAAACACGAGACCTCAAAAGTCGCCGGTGCACATCCCTAATGGATGCATATATGTGTGAAGATTGAAACAATGTAGATGAGTGTATTATCAGTTCTTGTTTTTCATGTATGTGTGCACATGTGTAAAGAGAGAGAGAGAGAGAGAGAGAGAGAGATTAGATAGACAGATTGGAGGAAGAGATAAAGGAATATATAGAAAGAGCACATGCTGCATTCAAGTGGAAGGATAATGATAAAGTATCCATTGTAGGGTTTGCAGAGATATATTGTAGATTTGATGTAGATTGAAGGATTATTGCAGCTAAAGTATAGTAAAAACAGTATATACAATATACAAATGCATATGCAGGGTAGTTATAACAATATATATATAAAATTCATGCAGAGTATTGTACAGATAATTACAGTATATTGCAGGGTAAATAATATGCAGACAAGACAGTATAAAAATGCAGGCAAATTATATAAAATGCAGGCACAGTATATAAAATGTAGGTAGACTATAGAAAGTATAGATATATTATAGTGCAGAGTACAGATTATATTGCAGACTATAAATAAACAATACAGATATAAGGTAGTATAGAAGGTATGTTGCAGAGTGCTTAGGAAAACATGCTGGAAATGTCCTGAAGATTCTATGTAAGTGCAGGTACCTGGGGTCAAAGAGACCTGATTGAAGCTAGGTCAAGGCTTATATAACTCTTGACCCAGCATGCACTAGTTTAGGTGGGGGTGGGTGTCCTTAACTACCCTCTACAATGGCGATTCGCCTCAGAAGCCCCGTCCCCACCAATTTACTACTTCGGTCTTTAGGAATCGGGAGGTTACCCTGCTCTCCCGGGAGTCCAGGAGAACTCCCCGAAATTTGGGAATCTTCCAGACATTCTGGGAGAGTAGATAACTATGTTATCGGAGCTCCCTGGACTGAGCTCCTTTACAGCCTTGGTGTGGCTCCAAAGACTGTTCCAAAGTCAGTGGATTGCATCTTCCCCTTTGTGCATCATGAACTACTGCAGAGTTTTCCATGTTCAGAGGTCTTATTTATTTCTATAGAAATGTCTTATGTGACTTTTATTGTAAGTTGTTTCTTTAAAATGGAGATTTCAGTGGCATTAAATATTACTCAACATATTAAAATATATTTTGAACCTGAGCGCCATTTCAATAGTAACATTATAAATATATATACTGTATATCTATCTAGATAGATAGATAAATAGATAGATATTCACTATACATGTAGAATTTGTGGAAAGTAACACATGATATTTTGCTATCATACAAAATGAGTTGTCTCCTTAATGTGCCAGCTACCAGGTGCATGTTGATAATATAAATGTAATTTCGCTGAATTCTAGTGATATACCTGACTTTGTCCTTGACAAAACGACATATTCATTTTAAACACCATCTGTACTGTTTAGTCAGTTTTAAAGAAACTAAGAAAATCATCCCTTAACTCAGGTTTTAGACAAGCCGCTATATCATCTTATTTTCCCTTGTAGAATTTAGTTGTATTTTTGATTGCATAATTACACAAGAGCATGCAAAATTTAAATTGGAATCTCAAAAAGTATCTTAGTCTATTAACTTGTCTGAACCTTTACTGTATAGTACTGTATCATGAAAGATATGATTGTAACAACATTTCATGAATCCCCACATTTATATAAGTATGCCGATGTCCTGTACCCTGCAAAATGAATGAATATGAAAAGATTTCATAATAGGAAATAATATGGAAGTAAATGCAAAGTCTGCTGAAGCACAATGTGTTTTAATGCCCAAATACTGGCATGTTCAGAGATTTAGCATTGCTTAGAAAAGATTGTGCACTTATTAAATGGATTTTATTTTACATGAAATCTATCATTAATAATGTGGGAATGATTACAGAGGAGGATTAATAACTACCGTGTTTATGTTTAATTTTAGTCTAAAAGTCAAAGGCAGATTTTATCAGTGTTGCTCTTGACATGTAGAGAGATAAGCCAAATGCATTGCTCTAAAGGAGAAAAAGACAAAGATAGTTTATAATTTTCAGACTGCTTTGTTACATATTTTGGTTTGCAGGGCTAATACGTGGCCAGTACAAAGAGGGCCTCACATCCTGCAAGCTTTTATTTTTACAGTTTGTCAAATAGTTAGCGATATCTACCTATAATTAAAAAAATATTGTGTAACGGTCAGTCAATAAATGGTTTATACAGTAGAGCAGTCAGTGACCCAGAGTGTAGATATCAGGTTCTCTATATTTGCCATATTATTATTATTATTATTATTATTATTATTATTATTATTATTTATAGGGCGACACATGAGGTCTTCATCACAGTACAGTGGAAAAACAACAAGACAGTACATGGTATAACAGTAAACATAACACTACAACTCTCAACACAGCTACTGGGGTGAAAGGGGTATATTGAGTGCAGGCTAAAACCTGTTTCCTTTAGCATGGGCTCAAGTGACAGGTTTAGAGCCACTAAAGAGTTGCAAAGGCAGTGGAGGAGCAGAGTCAATGGGTAGAGAGCTAAAGTAGTTGGTGCGCAGTGTAGCAGGTGAACTAAAGTTATAGGTAATGAGAACAGGAGGGAAGAGAACAAGTAAACAGAGAGATCAAACAAGAAGGACAACAAACTAGATAAGAACATATTCAAAGACTAGGCTCACTGAACTGTAAGATACCCATAACCCCATTTATATGTAATTTGCACAACAGTATCCTATTATGGGACAGTCAGTAACATTAGCTTATTACCACTAGCTACACTGTACCAGTGTTTTATTTTATTTCGTAAAAAATGCAAGATTTTATATGCATGGCAAGATTCCTGAGCAGCGCCAGAACCCTCACTTTACTATTAATCTTCTAAGAGGGAGGACAATGCTCAACCCCATTTGGGTTAGGCAGCAATCGGAGATAGTGTTACATATTCCAGATGCTTTTACTGTAAATTGACTAAAGCCAAACTCCTGTTCCCTGCCCCATTTACTCACTGAAATCGCAGACTAGTAAGTGTCCTTTGCTTCCCCCTAATCCCAGGGGGATTCCTCTGAATTGTACAGGCATTTTCTTAGATATAATTAATCGTTTGAGACAACTCAGGAGATACACTTGCTATTAGGGAACCCTTTGAAAGTAAAATTTACAACCTATATATTAACTATTATATTTAACCTACATTAGCGATATTCTCTATTTAGAGTTTATTATTTATCATAGGACCACTGAGCTAAGCTTGCAGTGGATCTGCAATTTTAATTATTATTGTTTTTGTTTTTGGTTTTTAATATTTCGCCAGCTTTTGGGTATAGGATGAATTATCATTAACATTTTTAAGGCATATCAATAAAATTAAATTTTATTTTAATATTTACACTCATCCATTGTTTCTGAGTGCCCCTCAGTCACCTGCTTTTTTCTTTTCTTTTCTTTTGACATTTTACTATACTCTTGGTGTATGGGTGCACCGCTCAGGATGTTTTGTGTCATAATTCAATCATCCTGATTGATAGGCTACAATATTAAGAGCTTATTAATAGACTTTGGTATGAGATTCACCTAGTGCGGATACTTCTCTTCTCTATAAGATAAATAAAGATGTCAACTCAGATACCGAAGGTAGACCTTTGAGAAAGACAAAGTGAGAGAACTTGGAGAAGCGGTCAACTACCACCCAAATGCAAGAGAATCCATTGCTCTTGGGAAGATCTGTAATAAAATCCATGCTAAAGCTGGACCATGGAAACTTTGGGATTGGAAGAGGCATGAGTAGGCCTGCTGGAGGCTGTCTGTGGAACTTATATTGTGCACAAATCTTGCAGACCTGAACGCATTTCCAAACGTCAGCGATCAGATAAGGTCACCAATAAAGGCGAGAAAGAAATCAATCGTCTTCTTGACACCAGTATGTCCAGCAAGTTTAGAACTATGGGCCCAATGCAGCACTTTGTTAAGTAGGTGAGTTTCAACAAAGCAGCGGCTGGGGAGGAACTCTGGGGTAGATCTGCTCAAAGCTAATGTCTTAACATGAGAGTTAATGGGTTTAGTAGGTGGAGAGGGTCCAGAATCAGAGGAGTTAAATAACCTGGAGAGCGCATCAGCCCTAACATTCTTGGTACCGGGGCGGAAGGTAAGGATTAGTTGAAATCTGCTAAAGAATAAAGACTAGTGGGCTTGGCGGGTATTCATATATTGAGCAGATTGTAAATAAGCAAGGTTTTTATGGCCTTTATATACGGTAACCGGAAACCTGTCACCCTCCAGTAGATAGTGCCACTCTTCAAGTGCCACCTCAATGGCCAGGAGCTCCTTGTCGCCAATACTGTAGTTGGCTTTGTTTGATGAGGACATTTTAGAAATGAAGCCACAAGGCTTGAAAATACCAGATGGGTTTTTCTGGGAGAGGACTGCCCCAATGCCAACTGAGTAGGCAGCAACCTCTAAAAAGAAAGGTTTATGTAAATCTGGTTGTTTCAGAACAGGTGCAGAAGAAAAAGCCTCCTTCTTTTCGAATGCAGCAACAGCCTCCTTGAGCCAAACATTGACTGGGGATCCTTTTGCGACTGAGCGCAGTGATAGGGGAAATAAGAGTGGAAAACCCCTTAATAAATTGTCTGTAATAGTTCGTAAAACCAATAAATCGATGAGTGGCTCTTAATCTGATGGGTTGTGGCCATTTAAGAATGGCTTCCACTTTGCTTGGGTCCATTTGAACACTGATACCAGAAACAAGATACCCGAGAAAAGGCACCTGAGTGCATTCAAAAAGACATTTCTCCAGTTTACAGTATAAATCTCTTAGCCGGAGTAGAATTTCCTTGACATGTACACAGCATCGAGATTCTTGGAGAAAATCAAAATGTCATCTAAATAAGCAACAACAGACTGAAAATGCCATTTATAAATTCTTGAAATATGGTGGGCACATTGCACAGCCTAAACGGCATCACAAAATACTCATAGTGGCCGTCTCTGGTGTTAAACGCGTCTTCCAATCATCCCCTTGCCGAATCCTGATCAAATTGTAGGTACTTCTGAGATTCAGCTTCGTGAATATTTGTGCCCCACGGATCTGTTCAAAAAGTTCGGGTGTGAGGAGAATGGGATAACAATTCTTTACCGTAATTGCATTTAACTTGCGATAATTGATGCATGGCCTAAGAGTACCATCCTTCTTTTTGACGAAGAAGAACCCTGCGGATTGAATAGATGGAAGTACTTCTTGATTGGAGCTGCGGTTTTTCAGCGGTCAGTTCCCAACCAACCACAAGGCAGGCAAAGAGAGTCTCTAGTCGCTATGCGATGAAATGCGATGCTCAGCGCATGCGTGCGCAGTGTGGCTACCTGGAACCAGAAAGAGCGTCCCATTGCTAGGCAGCGGGGTGCCGTCAGTGTGAACAGACAGGTGTCCGTCCCTGACACCTTGATGAATAAGAGAAGTGCGGGGACGGTGCCTGACAATATGTTTACACAAGTGGAATCAGGAAAACTAAAAGACAGTTGTTATCAGCACATATCCTTAACATTGCACACATGTGTGTATCTAGCAAATTGAAAACTTGGGGTATAAGTTCATATTTTGACCAAACATTTAAGTTTGTATCCCAGCATCAAGCGCACCTCATTGTATGCAGGTCCTAACCTGACCTATATGCTTTAACACCATTAAAATGCAGTTAAAATCAGATGCACTCCCCTCCCAGATATAGAGGCTTACATCTAGCAAGTGAAAAAAGAGCACCACCTCTTAAATACAAAAAAATTTAAAAGCCTGTAATCAGTTTGTATATACATTAAACAATTGCCCCTTTATACTTTTACAAAATGAATGGGAAGCTGTGCAGTAGAAATGCTATGAATTTTATGAGGGAATAGAAAATAATGTTGGAGTTCAGTGGCTGGATAACTTATAAATAACTTATGTGTGGCTGGTTCACGTAGAAATAACTTATTGAAGATATTTATTTTATTTAGGAGTGCAATGCACCTCTATATATCATTGCAAATTTACCTATCTTTTTATATTGGTATGTGTTTTGTATGGAAATGTATTGATTTCAGAGACAGTATGTCATGTTTGGGTTTTGCAATTCTTTAGAGACAATCTCATGTTAATGAGATCTTTTCATCGCTCAGTGACCAAAACGTCTGTTGAAGCTGAAATACAGGAGAAGGTAATTATACTTGCTGGTAGACTCCCTATTTAAGTGAACACATATGAATATGATTTTTGCAAGTTAAATTGCGTTCAAAGCAATATTCTAGAAATGTTAAATCCTCAATAGAAAACCTCAGAAGTGGTGGCACCGCTAATAGAAATGTAAAAAGGCGTTAAACCAATCTAGGCTGATTTATGTGTAGGCTGCATGAATCAGTTCAGATGTTTAAAGGGACAGGAGGCCGGAATACCTCCTGGAAAGGAAGTGTCCAAAATTGTATTTAAAGCGCCCTGCATTACACTGAAATGTATTATACCATCAGCACTTCTGGATATCACTAGTACCTCTAACTAGTGAGTTTGTAACTGTACTTTTTAGGACTTCCTGTACTAATAAACATCACTGCTTAGGGAACCTGCCTGGATGCCGACTTACCTGCTGTAATTCTTTTGTAAACAGTTTAGACCAAATCTAATCCGTTATCTGGCTGTTGTGAGGTTAAGACATAGCATTCCAGTACCAATTCTTTTCCCGCTACCTGCAGCTATGGTCAGTATGATAGGCCAAGGGGAACCATCCACAGCAATCCTGATGTGAAGGCAAGAGGTCAAGGATACCAGCCCAGGTGTACAATCAAGGAGGTACACTAGCAGCGAGTATTACCCAGAAGGACATGGTTCTGGATGCCGCAAAGGAGTCCAGTGGTGGCATCCGTAAAAGCCACTCTTACTGCAGTTAGAGAGCGCATTTGAGATAATGAAAAGTGGTCAGTGGCAAGGCAAGCAAAACCAGTCCCTAGCAACACAACAGACAGGGTGGCATAGGCGACGGGACGCTCTTCTTTTCTGGCAGTCAGCGTGTCTGACCACCCATTATCCTCAAATCACCCAGCAGCATAATATATAATAATATAATATAATATAAATCCTGCTCTGGCACCACTAAGGTGCAAGAGTATTAGGTCTGTTCTCCAGCATTGTTACTGTGTCACTACTCTGGTAACTGTCTAGGTGGACCGCTACCTGTGTACCTCTTGCAGCCAAGCCCAAACCTCCTTGTGGGTGTCCCTGGTGAACACCTGGGGTATGTTAGACTCCGCACCTCCTAGTTCAGTGGCACTAACACCAGTTGGTGGTCTGAGCATCCTGAGTCCAGCGGCTCTTCGAGCCTGACACTCTACTGTGTACAATAACATTAATTGGGGGAGATCGTTATATTCCTGGCTTAAACTTGTCCCTCTGTTTTGTGTCTCTTCCTAATGCATTGTCTACATGACTGTTACCTACAAGTTGGATGGAGCAGCCCTACGGTATGATCAGGTGTGCTATTAGTAAACATGGTCCGTGAATTTAAAAACCCACAAGGGAGATATGCTCTAAAATAGATTTTACTTTTAAAAATAGTGGATACAAGTAAATCATATTTAAATGCAAATGCACTCTTGAAATTCCTAAGAGTTTGGTTTACTTGGCTTGAGTTCCTCACATTAGTGTATTTCATCATTATTTATTTTTGAGTGAGCTGCTTGATATAAATAACATTTATTGTAGACATTTGATGCATGCAGCCACCTCTATTGATGATTATCGAATGGGTAGTAGAATGGTTGAATAAGGAAATGCATCAGGAAATCAGAAACTGTTGGAAAAAAAATGTACTCTTAAGACTTGAATCTCTTTTAATTCATGTTCCTGTTTTTGAACTTTTACACTAAACTACGGAAAGCAATTATAACCCGCAGTGTAAACTGCGACATTGTCTTAAGTGGTTTGCAGAGTCCTAGCTGTGTTGTAAACTATTTAAGAATAAGCATATCACGGCTTTAGCATAATAGCAGATGGGAATACTTGTGTGATTACTGCATGATTTGAAGTGGAGGTTCTAATGAATGTTTGGTTATTCTTTTTTTAGATAGAATTTTCAATAAAGAAATTGTATTGCCTTGTCAATAGACAGAAATAATTCAGAGTTTCATACATTATAATTAGTTCCTCCCTTATTTTTACAATATGTTAGTTTCTATATACGAGCTTCAGACCGTTTTGTTTTTCGGCTATATGAACTGACTTTTTAATACTTTATTGGCTGTATACCTTCAATAAAATACAATTGTTAATAAGTTCACCTTGTTAACTATTGATAATATAGTCAGTTTTCTATGTAAATTTTGAGGCACACAGTGGCCACTATTTTATTGGAGCAGCAAGTAGTATCTGACTTCGATTACTCATATCTTAGTGCAAATTCAATTCATATTAAACAATCTGTTAGACTGCCAGTGATATATATATATATATATATATATATATATATATATATATATATATATACATATATACATATATACATATATATATATATATATATATATATATATATATATATATTTATATATATATATATATATATTTATACATATATATATATATATATATATTTATACATATATATATATATATATATATATATATATATATATATATATATATATATAAATATATATATATATATATATATATATATATATATATATATATACATATATATACATATATATTATTTTTTTATTTTCAGTTGAGTCTTTCACACCTGATTGCTCTTTGTGCTGGTTTTTGTTTAAATTCATAGCCATTCTTTTAACTTTTAATGAACTCAATCTATTTAAGGAACTTCCAACTTTTTGGGAAATATTTTTTCTAGTTGAATCTGCTCTACTTTGTCTTTTGACCTTCTAGATTCTGTGACGGAAGGTAAATTAATGATATGTGTTTGCATATATTATTGCATTTTTAACAACTAGAGCACTGTGGATTTCATTAGTGTAGTAATTAAAAAATACATCAGTATGGAAATGAAAGTGGCTAAGTGGGTTAGCAGTGGTTTAGCGTTGTAAGCTTTTATCTCAGGGGACCTACATTAAATCATGCACTGAGTCTTAACTCCTTCCCCCCTGAGGCATCATGCAGCATTTAGACTTACATTGTACAGTATCCGTGCTGAGTAACTGACAGTTTTTTCACATATAAAGTCAATTCCTAATTTCGGTGTGGGGAATGGCAGGGTACTACTTTTCTGGGACTCTTATATTTATAGATAATTGATAATCTAACATTCAAGAGGCAGTACAACAGTAGCAGCACAGTGATCCAAACCATTCTGCTAGTCGGGAAGTATGATAATATAAACCTAATCGCTGAAAATAGACATCCCCTTAAAACATTGAAAGTAAAGAGAATTATCTGACTATTTGAATATATGATAGTCTGTAACAGCTGCATTAAGGAATGGCTACATACCACAAATCCATCATTTTGATTTGACTGTTGCTGATACATTTTTAGGGTAAAATACCATACATCAACATTACCATTACCAGGGCTGGCAAGAGGAATTTTGGTCCCCAGTACAGCAACTTCTTGGGGGCTCCTCCACAGACTCCTTTGACAGAGACGTGTGCACACCAATGCATGATAACTCACTGGCACAATGTAGGGGGAGTGGCTGCGCATCTTTGGGAGAGTACCTAGAACATGAAAAGCGCTAGGCCAGTCCCCTACAAAAAAAATCTGCATTGTTACGTGCACCATTGGTCAGCAGCTTGCATGCTTCATACTTCAAATAGAAAAACAACTATTATTCCATAAATTGAGTGAGAACCAGGCTAGTGACTGAAGACATGATACCATTATATTATTCTGCATTAGGTTCTCTGTATCTGTAGCAAAGAAAGCATTAATTATACATTTACTTGGACATAGGAAATGTCTGAAGCTCACTGCCGCCGGGATTATCCGGGAGGCGTCAGGTCCCTTGGTAAGTCTGGGCTCCTTACTCTAATTGCCTGATGTTAGCCCTGGAGCCCCCGTGTCATCTAGTGGGTTGTTTTATAAAGCTCCCATAACATATGGTGAACACTGAGATCCTCTCCTTGCTGGGACCACTGTGGGTACCTCCAGAAGGAGGTTTGGGCTTAGCTGCATGGGACGTGCAAGTACTGGCCCTCGATGCCAGTGAACAGTGAGGCTGCAGGTGAAAATGGAATAATCAACAAGCCAAGGTCAATGCCAAATGATCATACTGAGACAAATCAGATGCCAAAGGTTAGTTCGGGAACAGCAGAGATCAAAGCCAGATAATCAATGGAGCCACATCAGATGCAAAAAGGGTAGTCAGGAACAGCAGAGGTCAAGTCAGGTATCGATGGAAAAATACAGGAACACAAGTGACCCAATACTCTGGCAGCTATAGACTGTCAGAATCTGCCTTATAAAGGCAGTTCAATTAGAATTTGGTGGTCAGTAACGTCACTGACTGCCGCCAGTAGAGATAGAAAGCGCGTCCCATTGTCAGGCAACGGAGGTGCTGGCCCGACGGAAAAAGAAGGTGTCCATCCATGGGATGAAGTAGGAAAGCAAGGAAGGCACCTGACAGATTGACAGGGGCTGTGGGATATGTAGGGGATTTTCTAAATGGTGTGTATTGCCTAGGCATCTGGGCTTCTCCTCGGATCACATCTTGCCTATCAGCAAAGAAAATCTGAAATATCTGTGTTACATAGTGGTGGGTCCATGTAGGTGACATGACGTTAAAGAACGGAAAATGTGCAACTTTTATTATTCCCCAATAATCAAGACTATATTGGTTATTATTAATTATTAATGCCCCAACTATTATACTTATTCAGTATGCTGTATGCTGACGGGTATGCTTTTACATTATTTGCAGCTGTGACTATACATACGCTCTTACAGCCACACAGCATAAGACTTGAAATCTGCAAAATACAGCATAGTCTTTTTCCTGTTTCATTTACCATTGCTAACCTCTGACAATGGGCCTGGCTGTGACCTGTCATATGCTGGTATTCTTGCAGCCATATATTGTTATCATCATACAGAGGTTAAGCTGACATTACATTTGTATTCCACCAGCTGAATGCTGTGTTCGAGCAACATTTTGCCAGGAATAGACTTTATTATCTATTCTACTCGTAATATCATTTCATTGCACAGGGCTCTTCATATTCCAGTCATAGCTAGCTACAATGGGTCTGGAAGAAAAAGCAAACTTTAAAGTTACAACAGTGTGAGAAGAGAGCACAAATCTATTTTTATAGGACATTGAATGAATAATAGCAAACATATAGTACATTCAGTTCAGTTTCCTGCTGCAGGCATTTCTAGAGATTTCTTACCTGACAGCCATTACCCTGCATTGCCTTTATACATATAGGATGACAGATGTAGAAAAGTTGACATTTGTATCATATTCGTGTCCTGTAGCCCCATTCTGCCAATTTACCATTATACATCTTCACATTCACTTTACAGTAACCCAAGGAATATATTTTCTCCATATACATTGCTCCAAATTATCTATTTCTGGTGCCTGGCAGACTCTTGGCTTTGGGTAGCAACACAGAATGTAAGATATGATATTTTTTCATCAGCAGGGACACCATTGTCTCTTAAAGACCAAAACAACTTTATTTAAATGTCAGTACATGACAAAGGCATTGTTTTCAGATTTTCATAGACTAATTGCATAAACACAAATAGCTTGGTCAAAAAGGTCACAGCTGATGTATTAAGTTATAAAATCATAATAAGTTACATTCCCAGACGTAAATTATAACCATGTACAAAGAACCATATGTCTGTGATATCTGACACAAACTCATGTATAACATCTAAATACATGTCTAAAAAGGTGCTCTTTGCAACCATTCTAATGAACATTTTCTAGAATGTACTAGATGAATGATAGCTAGAATCTGATTGGTTGCTATGGGCAACAACTCCACTTTTCCTTTTTAGAAGTTTTAGTAAATATACCTTTTTGTCACTTTCTAACCATTAACACGACTTGCACATTTATTTTGACACAATGGTTGCAAATCCCATGAAAAAATGACCTTTGAAGCAATTTCCCTATCAAAATAAACTTTATTATATGAAGATACCTCCATTGATAGAGTGCCCATGAATCCTGGTTTTCCCCAGACAATCCATTTTTTTCATCATTTGTCACAATGCTTATTTTCGCATCATTTAAACTCGTGATGCAACCAAGTTAACAAGAATAAATAAATTCCTATAACTGTTACCTTATTTGGCTGCTTAAAGGAAAATAGATGGATGTTATGGTCTGAGCAAATTTAGGTCAAATGCTTGTCCCAGATATCTATTTAAAATGATTAGGAAATATAAAGCATCATTATGAGCTTTCCAGCACAAAAATGTAAGTTAAATGACTAGTACACAAATAGCAAATCCTTCTCCACCCAACTCAACTAACAAATCAAATTTCCTTTAAAGGTTTTCTCCGCACAGAGTTCAAAGTGAACTAGCTACTGCCTGTGGACATGGTTTTTAAATGGATGGAGTGCACAGCAGGGGGCGTAAGTACTGTAATTTTACTACGTACTGTCCATAAGTACTGCATAGTTGATTTTTAATCTTGTGTTGAGAAACCTTTTAACTCCCTTTAATCAATAATAAAGACACAATCATTTAAATTAGATTCACTTTCAGCTCCAAATACCGCCATTAAGGCCTATTGATGACCCATGTACTCATGACCAAATAAGCCTGCATGAATGGTGCAAACAACACATGCATATGGTAATTCATGGAAACACCAGATTACAATGCAGTAGTCATGTATACAATAGCATGTTGTAGATAGAGGGGAGTGGCATGATTGGCACACCTACTGAGAGGTGCTTGATTGCACTATTAGTAAAAATGATCCATCTGGAAAGTTGGATCAGCATACGTCCAGTCCTAGCCAAAAAGGAATACAACACATCACTAGCTACAGCAAATTTATTCAGTGAATAACTTCCTTATTTTCTACACATACTTTGTTTTTGACAATGTTATTATTTTTTTTTTTTTTAAGGAATTAGGTCTTGGGTAGATAAGCTTTTATGTGTATCAGTTATATGTGTAACATTAATATCTGTGTGCTATGTAGCTGGCAGTCTGCAAATGTATAATTCTATCTGTACCATATTGTTTTGAAAAATAATGTAGCAGCACAATAACACCTATATAATACTCAACTGGAGATATTGTGTGTATAAATGTATGGAAATAATATATGTCGAAACAGGAAGTTGTTTTTACAATAAACTGTAGAAACTGCATTAACCCACATATGCTAAACTCCTCTTTGAAATTTAATCCAGCGATCAAATGATTATTTATTGTTCTTTATTAAATATTACTCTTCACTAAATGAAGCAGCTTTGAAACATTATGTCCCTAACTATTTTATATCTTACTGTTGCTGGAACTTAAAAATGTTAAATGCAGCTATACAGCAGAAGGGCACATCACAGTTTGTTTCAAACTGAAGAGTTTTATTTTTATCCTCTGGCAAAAACACATTATATGATGTGATATTGTTATTGCATAAATGAGATAAACATTCTAGATATTTCCTGTAAAATGCATTCACCCTTCTAGTGATTCATAATGGCGTACTATGACAAACTCATAAAAAACAAGCATTTAAATCTAACAGCAAGACATTTATTTCTTGTGTATATTGATCTAAGCACGTCTTTTAAAATGTAAAAATAATTGTCTTGCTAATGTATGTGATTTGTAAAAGTTTCTTATACTATTAAATATATTTCTGCGCACATCAAAGACATTTTCTATATGCACAATCACCAAGGTTCTGTCCAACGGTATATCTGCTATAAATCCAGATTACAATACTGCTACAGAGTCATTCTGGCTATAGTGTCATTCTGCGCTATAGTGTAAGACAGTGCATCCAGTGCTATGTTAATGAATCATTAGTTTCTTAGACCATTATATTTTGCTCTATGATACCAGGGCCGGAGCTAGCATGTCTGGCGCCCCCCTGCAAAATATAAATTTGCACCCTCCTCTTTTATAAATTTGTTTGTTTAATAATGCTTCTCTTCTTTTAATGCAAATCATATAATAAACATTAATAAAAAGAGTAATTAAAAAAAAATACATTAAACTGCGAAAATTTATTGCTATATGAATAATATAAATGAAAAATATGTATACTTTGTAATAATATTTTACATGTTTGGCACTGTGCCCTCTTTCATCACACCGCTTCCCCTTCATCAGCACACTGTGCCCCCTTCATAATCACATTGTGTCCCTTTCATCATCCTACTGTGCCCTCCTTTATCATTCCACTGTGCCCTCCTTTATCATTCCACTGTGCCCTCCTTTATTATTAGTCTGGGGCCTCCTTTATTATTCCACTGTGCTTTCCATTATTGCACTGTGCCCTCCTTTATTCTACTGTGCCCTCCTTTATTATTCTACTGTGCCTTCCGTTATTCCACTGTGCCCTCCTTTGTAATTTCACTGTATCCTTAGTCCTTTACTTACCTTTCTATGATCATCTCCGCTTTTGTCTTCTTTTCTTCGTTGCTGCTCCTTGTGCAGCTCCTCACTCACAGTGTCGGGACGTGATGACGGCACACCCGACACTGTCAGTGAGCAGGGAGCAGGGAGCAGAGAGAAGGGCTGGGCGCCACCATCAGTATTTTGTTTTTTTATTGCTGGGCCTGTGGACGGCAGGAAAAAGCGCCTCTTTGGCATGGTGCCTCCCCACCTTGCTAACCCCACTTACCGCATTCCGCCGGCCCTGTGTGATACCATATATATCACTTACAAAATTACTTAGGAACTGTGTTGGGACCAAGTGAAAGTTTTTGAGTGGGACTAAAAAAGAGTTATAACACTGGCCTTTAAAGTTGTCTCTGTAAAATTAAAGTTCAGATATGTATATTCAAACCCTATGATTATGTTGGTAATAAAAAAAAAAAGAAATACAAGTTGTTTGAGTTCATATTTGTCAAAAATATGACACATGAGAGGGAACTAGGATCACTCATTAAAGTAAAGTTTATCCCAATGGTGCAGAGTGCACTATAGCTACACACTACGGTGGTAGATGACTAGTCAGTCCCAGTCAGAGCTCTTACCACAAGAGTTGTCAGTACACTGAATTACAGCACTCCTTTGACAGGAGAATTGACAGTAGATCTTGCACCAGTTGGTGATTGGCTCTGACATAGTGGGTACCAAACATCAAAACCTGTGGAGAGTTAGGAGAAAAATGATGTTACAGTATAAGTTTAGCTCTTTTTTTAAATAACTACAACTTTCTAAGCTTACAGTTGATGCCAGAAGAACCCATCTAGAAATGGATCCAAAATAACTACAGTGCCTGGCTCTAAAAAAAAGCAATGTCCAAAACTGAACCCAGAAACTAAAGTGTAAAAAAGCCGAGTTCTTATAGCTGTAGAATTGTGCATGGAGCCAACATTGTCATCCACGCAATATAAACCTAAATTAATCTCCAATGTGCAAAAACAACTACCATACTGTGAATGAATGTACTATAAATTATCTACTTGGCTCAGCATATACAATCCTCCAATAAACTCATAAATTGAATACAATTTGCATGCACTGTAACATTCAGAGAATTAACCTACTCAGATTAGACTTTCACAGACCTAGCCCTATTTGGCATATTGAAATGTATTATTCAACACTCTTTAAGTGATCCTTTCATTTTTTATTTAGCCCTGTTTTTCAACTATACAAAATTACTTAGTAAAGACATTCAGAGGTGATCACTCAACATACCATGATCAGCCGTTTCAACAAGAATGTTCCAAGTTTTGGAGCCATGGATGTCATACCCCTACTACCATTTCTAAAGGTTTGATAATGACCCAGTTATATCTCAGCTTACTACTTCCTTTAAATACACAGATTGCATTATTATGTAGCTTATTAAAACATATTGTCTTCTACCAATGTACATGCTACTTCCTAGCTGCTACTCTATTGTATACAACCCATGTATCTGCTACTTCAGGTTAGCTATATTACTCTGCTATACTGTTTTGTGATATCATTCTTTTGCTTCTGTATATTAAAAAAAATCTTGATTAAAATATACAACAGAGCACAAAAATAAGAAAGGGTCTTTTGGAAGTAACAACTCTGCTAATAAGAATTTGTTCTGTCAAAGTCCGATAAATTGGATATGGTCATTTCAATTAATATCTAACAACTTGATTGTCTTTGTCTGAAATTGTGCGTATAGCACACTACGGCGTGGAGGAGGGTAATCAGCCGCAACACGTGGCAAACACTTTTACACACATTTACACGAACATACACATTTGTAATTAGCTCACATTATTATTAGTTGCAAAACATAGTTATTTATACTGAAATGTAGCAGAGTTTATGTTGAAATATTTTAATGTTATATACATATTAGTGAGATCTAAGGTTCAGGTTACAGGAAAACATATCATGTTTGGTATAATTCTAATCCCCTATTTATCCTCAATTGTTCGGTTCGTTCGCCGAAAGGATCGCACATAGCGTGTGCTAGTTATTGATGATTTGGAATAAATGAGTGGAATGATATTGTCTGTGTAATGCTAATAGACCAATTTGAACCAGTTCTTGGCGGGAAAATTATGTATGCATCTTCTGGAGAAGCCAAGCCCACCCGTAGATGGCATCGTTTGAACTGGCCAATGACCTGCATTACACTGGACCTTCCTGCAGCTTGGACCTATGGAAGCAAGCCACATCATCTGCATTGTTTCACTGTTTTCACTGACTGTATATAAGCAGGAGCTCTGGAATCAGTAGACAGTCTACCTGACCACAGCCTTCAGACCTGATTGACTGTACACTGGATCCAGAGCGCCTGCTAAAAGTAACGGCTGTACTTATGTTATTCTGCTACTTTTGGCTATTAAATCATGTTGTGCTTTGGAACCACATGATCGCATCTACAATCGTTATTGGATAGCAACTAGACGTGCATAACAGTTCAAAGGCCATGCATATTTTAATTAAGCAGAAAATGGTCATTTGCATGAGCTGGTTCCTAAGCCTAATCTTGGACTTTGGGAGTTTGTCCTAGGTACCTGATATAAGATCACTTCTTCCTTTTGCTTTTTGTCTTCTGACTTAAACTCCATTAAAGGGGTAGTAGGGCTTTGCCTTTCCAGTTGTATTGAAACTGCCTCTTACCAGTAGGAACAACGTTCACCTCAACCTGATTCTGGTTTGTAAGACAAGTTCAGTTTTTCCAGGGTTAAAACTGCGACTGTGATAGGCCCTCAAAACAAAGGGAACAGAACAAACTAATACATTTTGAAGACATTTTAATTTCCTTTGTTAATTGTAAAGTAAAGGGAAAAAAAAAGTGTCTGGTAATTAATTCTGAACATTCTCTTTTCCTTTTCAAATTACAAATGTAGAGACAAATATCTTTAGGGAGCTCTATATATTATGATGAGTTTCAATACAAAAGATGCTTATGTGTTCATCAAAAGAAAACCATCAATGTTTAGAAAAGTATATTTTGGAGAGAGATTTGCATTTAACTTGAAAAAGAATTTGATTTTTCTCCCCTAGGAAGTCAACAATAGAAGATAAATGTAATTTATTTTCCCTATTATCATTTTGTTTTGAATGTAGATAGATCATTAGTGCAACTATCACAATCAGATGTTCACATGACCCTCTCGGGAGATACATAAAATGCCATTGAGAGGATGAAAATGAGCAGGTATATCAGGGGAATTTATTAAATTTAACATTATTGTATTCAAAATGTATATTGCTCCTAAAATGCGTTAGATAGTGTTTTTGACAGGTGTTGTTTCTAGGGTAGGGAAAGACATTTAAAGCTATTGTGATATTTTGGCAAGGGATTGTTGAGTTGTTCTGTAAAATAAAAATGCACATTTAAAAACATAACCTCTCAGTATGCATGGATCTTGTTTGTTTGTTGACAATACATTTCTCCAATATTTATCTAACAATGTAATAAGCCTTGCACAAAACCAAAGGTACTCTGTTCAATTTAATGAATGCCAATGTGCATACATCAACATTTTAAAATTTCTCTTTTTAATGCCACACACATAAATTTTATTATATTTTATATGATGCGTTCTAAAAGAAACAGGCATTATAGATAACATAGAATATATGCACACAGATTTACATAATACATACCATGGTGGACTATAATAGGGATAGATAGGATGACTGCCCATGGACCAGAGCAAAAAGTGAATTCACAAACCCAGCCCATTCCGTCCTGGCATCCCACATTGCACAGCTGGGGATAAGTGGGGATAAACAGCGTGAGAAGGCACTTGTGGTTTTATGGGGACATATAAGGCTATATCATACAGCCTAATACAGTAAGCTATATTATATGTTTGGAATAGACATCACTGATCGCTATGGAGGACAATATGTACAGTAAAATATTTGAAAAATATGAAGTTTGACAGCGAATCCAAACATGAGTAGGAGGGAGCAGAATTTTGAGGGGTATGGCTATGCAGAACAGCGGGTATGGCTTTATAACAGTGGTTATTGTTGTATTTTCTAACGCAAATATCCATTTCAAAGAATGCATGTATACTCTGCAAGGCATACTAACGTAGCAATGACCAGCTCACTGGTATAATGGCGAAAAGGGTGAACAGCACTTGTATAATACAACCAAAAAGAATATAACTAATATATTGTGTGTAACATGGATTGCAGTGCTGAGAAAATAAACGCTTGGCATGTGCAGTATGGCACTAGTACTAAGTGTGTTGTGCATAGCATAGAGCACAGTATGGCAAAAACACAAAATGTACCGCACCAGAAGTAAATACTCTGCATAAAACCCCAGTGCACATGTATGTAGGTTAATGCCCAGAATAACAGTTCTATGTCCCCTGTATACAGTTCTATGCCCATGATACGCGGTATATGGTGACTCATGTCACCATATACCGCCCGATATTAATATTCCCAACAAGATATTACATACTAATTAGTATTACATCAAAAAAGTAATATGCTAAGTAATGTGCCCAGTAAGATTCCCTTTGCTGTGCCCGTAAAGATGTCCTGTAATATACACAGCAGGATATTCTGAATGTACTGACAAAGATACTCTGGATTTGCTCAAAAAGAAACAATGTATGTACTCAGCAAGGTGTCATGGCTGAAGCCAGCAAGATGTAATAGATGTGGTCAGGAAGGTATCATAGATGTGTCCCAGCAGGATGCCCAGGATGTGCCTAGCAATCACACTTACATTGTGTTCCAGCTTCTACTGCTTCCTTCTAATCTTTCTCTCCTTCAGCTGCAACAATGTCAATGCAGTTAAGCTGTTACATGTTCATGAATTCACCAGACCTATTGTATATAGTACAAAAAATAAATTGTTTAAAAAGTGTGTGGGGTGGGGTGTTGTTTTTGTGCATCAATCAACCAAGTCACACAGGGCATTTTTGCAAAGCACATCTTCCTGCCTGTTAGTAACTTTCTGCTTATTTAGTTAGAGATGGACCTTCATCTTAACTAGAGGTGCCCAAAAATTTCAATCTGGTTCAAAATTTGATCAAATTTCAAGGGCCATGAACAAGTTTGTAGGACAATTGACACTTAGCCCCATTTAAATTTGCACCTCGCACTTCCCATAATCAATTCACATACGTTCAAGGATTGCCAGTCACATTCACATGAAAATTTGTGATTTTAAATATGTTTATTTTTAAACACTACTTAAATAAGATTTTTGAACAATAAAAAAGTGAACAAATGCAAACACTACTAAGTTCACAATTAAAAACTGTTAAAATGTATCACATTAATCATGAACATGTGCAAACAGGCTCCAATGTGGTCGAACTTCGAATTTGTTGCAATTTTTTTAATCAAACAAATATTTTAGAAATAAAGGCAATTTTTGAATTTTTATACTAATTAGGCAAATTGGTCCAACAAATAATACGTTGCTGGTTCGAGCATCTCTGGCAATCTGCTGCAGAGGAGTGGACATATTTAGTTAAGGACAAACACTTCTGTTATTTCACATAAATGGTTCAGATCAGTAATACACAGTCTTTGATATGTATTAATGTCAAATAATGGCTATACCTGCCCTTTAAGATGGCACATTAAAGGTCTGATTTCAAATCTTTTGTGTACGAGCCCAAAGACACACAACTTTCTTTATTTATTGAATAATTATTATTATTATCATAATTAATATTACTAACTTTATTTCAAACTGAAGCTACTTTTATACAAAAGAGCATCTTGAAATAGTGTTAAATATTCATTATAATGATGTAACATTATCATTAAAAAATCAGATAAAAAACTTGCTCATCCTGAAAAATAGGTACGTACTGTATCTTAACTTTAAATAAACATAATATAAGTTATATCATTTTCTTTAAAAAGAAGATTATTAAAGTAAGAATTTTTGTTATAAAATGGACCTTTCAATAATAAATCATTTGTGAATGTTGCAAGTGAATGGGGATCTGGGGCCTGATTCATTAAGGATCTTAAATGAAGAGGTATCTTATTTCAGTCTCCTGGACAAAACCATGTTACAATGCAAGGGGTGCAAACTAGTTTTCTGATTGGCACATAAGTTAAATACTGACTGTTTTTTCATGTAGCACACAAATATCAACTTTAAATTTCAGTATACAAATAAGCTATCAAGTATTTGTGTGCTACATGAAAAAACAGTCAGTATTTAACTTATGTACAAAACAGGAAACTAGTTTGCTCCCCTTGCATTGTAACATGGTTTTGTCCAGGAGACTGAAATAAGATACCTCTTCATTTAAGATCCTTAATAAATCAGGCCCCTTGACTGGTGCATTTTTTAAAAATCACTTCCTATACTTGATATTAAGATGATTTCTTCTGTCTTATGGTTAAAATACAGCTATGGGGAATACAATTATTACCTTGGATGAAGTTCCCATTTACCTGTTGATGTGTAAGTCAGTGTATAAATATTCTACCACATTTTAGAAACAAACAACATTTAGTATGTTAAATCTACAGATTAAAATACTGCAAAGATAAAATGCAGTTGATAAAAGAATATAATTCAGCTTGTTGGCATAAAGCAGGTGTTTCAAGCTTGGGTGATAGCAACACCTTTGGTTTTACATAAAGGAAATGTGTAAGATAAAGCCATGGTTACTTGGTTACAGTAGATAAGAATTTTAGACATATCTTAGAAACTACAGCAAACAAGCGAAAGAAGTTGTAGGCTTAAATCTATAAATAATTAATTAATTGTCTTAGATTGTGATTACAACTATTGAAGTAAATAAAGCTTGGTAAATAAAAGCATTAGAAAAATGTACATGCATTCAACCATACCTACCAAACATTCACGTTAGAAAATAAGTACAATGTCTGTGCGCACCACGAGAAGGACTGTGGCTACGTGTCACATGGCATTGCCACGTCACATTGAGCTCATGTCATGTTCCCACCAGGTGTGTCCCCCTAGACCACCTCAAAACACCCCTGAAATTTCATCTGTTCAACTCTCCTCTTATATGCTGAGCAGCAGTGAACAGGACATACATCCCATCTTTCTCACCAACGTACAAAGATCTCTGCGGGTGGGACTGTTGCAGTCACACCCGTGGAACAGTTCGAGAGTCAGGACAGTTGGGAAGCAGAATTCAATGAATACCCACAGACAATTATCTAATACTTACATTTAAATAACCAGGAAAAATGTTGACAACTGTAAATGCAGTTAAACTTTGTGCCCATTGCTTACATATCATCTTAAAGCCAGTTACTTACCGGCATTGTATTTGTATTAAAAGAGTGAAAACTGTATGTAAAAAGTCATAAAATTCTATTTTATCCAATATAACCCAATGGGAAAATTTGCTATTCAAGGGAAAATCCATGTCAGATCTTTTAATCCAAAAGATAATCAAATCGGAATATTCTTCTTTTAGTTCAGTAGAAATAAAAATCAAAAGCCAGTTGTAATTATTTGTAAGGCTTTGAAAAAAAATAGAATTGTTCTTATTTATACACGTGGAACACTAGTAAGTAATTAGCCTAACAGATGCAATGCTATTTAACAAAAAATAGTCACTAATAAAAAAGAACAATGGTACAAATGTATGGGTATTCAAAACATCTGAGGTGAATACGTCCAAATACCAATACCTGGGCTGGGGGGCAGGGGGGCATCTGCCCCCTGAGCCAGTCCCATAGTGGGCTGGGCCACCTGCATGATTTTTTCCTATAAAATAGGCTGCTGAGTTGAGTCTTGCCCCCTGGGCTAAAATTTGCCAGCCCTCCCTTGTGTAGATAAAGGCTGTGATATCACCCAGTTTACGCAGCAATTGATTGATAGTATCATAAAGTTTTTTGAATTGGTAGATTCCAAAAACTCACGTCAAGACCAAGCAGCAGGAGAATTGTATTATTTTTCTGATTCACTGCTGTTTATGGGGTTTGTCTCATAGTAGATGATAATTTTGAAGGTAAACTTAAGGATGTTTTACAAACATATCGGGCGGGGTTTATGGTGCCGCCAGCAGACTAGAAACTTGTGATGACAGCCTGACATTTACCTGTGCTGGTAAATAATTATTTTTTTAGCTGTACAAGAGTCTCCTGAATTGAAGTGGGCATACTAGAGAGCACATTCTTTTTTAATTAAAATTAATTAATCCTCATCTATACAGTACCTTTGCCAATTACATATGAATATTGAGGGGTAAGCACATCTCCCTTTTTTCTAAAGTTATAACAGATACATCGTGATTGTGTTTTTATATACAGCTTAGTGTGTTGAGGCCTCTGATTGGACGTAGGTTAAACACTGTAAATGGCTTCTAATTAGTGAGGGTAAATGAACAATGGTGTCAGTTAAATGTATGGGTCCAAATATAGATACAGGAGCTTGGAGGTGCACTTTTATACAGGTGAGGTAGGTGGAGCGGTAGAAATGTGCTGATAATCTGATATATTGTGATGACTGACACTACCATAAGTGGCAGTTCTGAGTCTCAGATTTCTTAGGTAACCTGACCACACCCCCCAGTGATAAACTGGGCTAAAGGAGATCCTAAAGCTGTTAATTTTCTACTATTTATTTCCATACACCACATACTTGTCACAAGGGCTCATTTACTAGAATTGCATTTGGGTGTAGAATTTTCTCTAAAACATAGCACAACAGCCAATCAGATAGTTGCTTACATTGCATATTAACTTGCAATAGACAGTAGACAGAAAAGTCTAATTGTTTATTGGTATCTGTGGTTCAATGCAAGTTTTGCAATGTTAATAAAAGAGACCTACATATGCTTAAATAACATTTCTACTATTCACCCTGACATCACCTAATAATTTTTGCTCCCCCCATTCTTAGTACATTGAGTACACTGACACGGTGAGACCTACTGGTAACATGATAAGTAGTATTTATTACCAACTTAATCAAATCCATTGCTATAGTAACGTTTGTCTTAATGTTGTAATCATACATATTTAAAACTAAAACATTAAATTATTAGTGCTCATTCTTATATCAAAATCTAATGGAAAAAAATACCCAAGAGACTGGTTGCCATATGTTTATTGTATTTTTTTAAGGATGTTGCTCTATTTGCATTTGATATTTCTAATTTAATAAATAAATTTTCATTCACCATTATTACATCTCTTTACAGTAATCAGAGTTATGAGCACACAACAAATATAAAAGGTAAGAAAGAATTCACAACAGATTGCGTAGCAAGACAGGATTTAATATTAAAACGTTGCTTTTATGTTATTGTACATATTGCTGTCAATCAAATAAATTGTCTGTTAATAATTCTCACAGCAGAAGACATTAGATGGGAACCAATAACACAATGACTTCATAAAAGTTTTGATAAGATGACTCATTGGAAAACTCCAAGTAAGCATGAGTTTCCATTCTTTCAGAGCATTTTCTTAAATATGTATTTTAATATGTATAAGGAAATTTGTTTTAATTAAACAAATGATATGTATTTATCATTAACGGTTGTCATAAATTAAATAATAATTTGACACATCAACATTAAATGGTAAATACTGTACTGAACTATGAGCGAGGTTTAAAAATACATTGGTGTATCTAATTGTTACAAACTTACCTGCTCCCCTCGCTTCGCCCGGAAGCCGCACTTCCGGGTTCGGTGGTCACGTGACCGCAACCCGGAGTCGGGGAATTTGAATCCCCGTCGGTATATAACTCTCACTCTGACACTCTGTGAGTGTCAGAGCAACGCTTACCTGTTCCTGGCTCCTGTTTCCTCGTGGATTCCTGTGCTCCTTAGCCTCTTATTGATTGCTGTGTACCGATTTCTGCCTGTCTGACCATTCTGCTTCTCCAGCCCCTGTGTATCGACCCGGCTTGCTGATTACTCCGCTATTCTGGTGACCCGTATATCGACCCTGCCTGATTGACTCCGAACCTGCCTCCTGATTCTATCTATGGTGCCTTCCCTTGTTCTGACCCGGCCTGTCCGACTACGCTTCTCCTGCTCCTACTCCTCTGAAATACATCTTGAGGCAAACCTGAGGACGCGACCTGCGACTCCTGGCAGCGAAGCCCATCCCGCTTTGCGGCGGTTCTTGGTGGACACCGGGGAGATTGTTAGACTCCGCACCTCAGGTAAGTCAGCGCTAATCAAGATTAGTAGTGTATCCAGTAAATCCGTTACACACATGTTCATTCTCTTTAATCTGTAATGTAATCTTAATGTTCATTGATATAATTGAAGGCAGGCATATTAATTACTGTTATGAGGTAAAAATAGAGACCATTCATAGGGGTCTATGCATCAAGAAGATGCGTTGCAACTAAATATGCATTGGTGCACATCGCAGTGATGCATATTTATGCACCGCTTGAATGCATCATGCCTGGGCTCCTCTGGGAGATGGCATTACCTGTCTGTGCAAATGCAAAGCTTATCAAAGCTTGATGTATTGCAGAACATTGCAGTCTCCATAGTAATCTATGGGGACTGTGATGCTGCACAATATTTGCCTAGATGGAGGATATTTCTGTGAAATCTCCACGGTTAGGCAGTTAACTCATAGCAAACATATAGTACTTAAAAAATGCGGAAACGGTAGCTTCCACATCTTTAACTGTCAAATTAGCTTGATGCATAGACCCCATAGACTTTAATAGAAGAGTGTCCCAAGCGGGTAAACTATCATGACAACTGGTACACTGGTACAATAAATATCAAGGAATGTCATTACTGGGAAATTCTAACTATAACGTTTCATTTGTAAATTAACTTGACCAGATAGGGCTTTGGTTTAGCACAAGAGGGGTGAAGCATACTAGTGCAATTGGCACATTTTCCTACTAACACTGCAAGAACACATTCTAAGAATTTGTTTTTCTTAAAGACATTTTGGCTCCCACAACGGGAATAACCATTGTTGGGCTGGCCTGCCGGCTTACCGGTGAAACCTCTGGTGGGTCCTGATGCCAGTGGACCCCCAGCCGCCAGGGACAGAGAGGAGCCATAGTTTGGGCAATGCAGCATGCCTTCAACAAAGGATGCAAAGATAAACAGCGCCACCCTCTTGACCTCCCCTTCACATGATCTACTCATCAGCTTCACCCGTGCTCACCCTTGACGACCTGTCACCTTTAGGTTGTCATACAATAATTCAGGAACAAAGATGAAGTCTCATGAAGATTCTTTATTGTTCATCTACAGAGCTCACAAATCAATATGATATCAAGCTGAACTAGAAATAACTCTACCCAGGATTTTCTAAGTTAACACAAAGGGCTAGATTTACTAAGCTGCGGGTTTGAAAAAGTGGGGATGTTGCCTATAGCAACCAACCAGATTCTAGCTGTCATTTATTTAGTACCTTCTACAAAATGACAGCTAGAATCTGATTGGTTGCTATAGGCAACATCCCCACTTTTTCAAACCCGCAGCTTAGTTAATATAGCCCAAAGAGTCATATCATGGCACAATGCAATTTTCTACTCTGGGGTCACAAGGCAAACATATTAGCATGGCGTCAAGTGATAGGTTCAAAGTTAATTCCTGTTTAAATAGATAAAAAATAATTTTATCTATAAAGTATAAAAAATACAAGTCCTTGGTTAAGTATTTGATCAATGGTAATAAATTATTTGGCAATCCTGTTGAACATCCAACTTCACTGCACATGGGCAAACCATGCCCTCTTATCTCTCCTTTGTCTTAAACAATCATTTCCTTTGTCTGATCCTGTTTCAATAACACAGGGTGTAAAATTCCTTAGTAAACATGTTTTGAAAATGCAAAGATGCATTTTCTTTTTCTAATTGATTGAACACTGTTCAACCAGTTAGCACACTATCTGCTCTGAGTTACCATAGTAACATGGACTATAAGGGAGGAGACAGGCTTTGTCCTGGTTCCACCTCCAGGGCAGCTGGAGCTGCTGCAGGTATACCACTAGCCTCCAAACTGATCATGGACATGGGCAATGTTCCACTACATACAGTGGCACTGCTAACCTACTTGCAGCTTCTCCACAGTCTCCCCATAATCTCCAAGGGACTGACCCAACAACCTGTCCCCACAACATAAACTAGGCACTGACAGCCTGTGGCTCATCAGTTGTTGTGGAAGTACAAGTCATATTGTTTCTGTAGAAACTGTCAGGGCATGCAGGGAATTGCAATTCTACAGCAGCTGCCAAGCCACAAGTTATACAGTACCTGTATAATCTGATGTCTGTGACTCCCAGAGAAACGCAAAGTTCATGATCTTTTGACTAGATGGTTTAATATTAAACTATTCAGTTCTCTGTTGGTTTAATGAGGATTTTAACATTTTGTAAGAAAAATGTGCATACATGCATCTGTCTGTATATCTTTGATTGCACTCTGGAATAAATTCTGGAAGTATACATAAATAATGTGGAATCTTTTTGTTTGTTAGAGTGCTGGATGCATTTTGTTTAGTTTTGGGATAATTAAAGTTTGTTTTTTTGATTTTGTTTTTAAAATTGTATTCTTTTACATTGCATTTTTGTGTCCATCATGATGCCCTCTGTACTATTGTTAGTGTTTTGATGATCTGACTGGCTACATGTAGGTAAAGCCTCTTCCAATTGAAAGTTTCCTACACATGAAGAAATTGGTTGAACTGAAATAGCATGATGTTAGCATTCTGATTGGCTGCGTGTTTTTCTAGCTCCACCCATTTCATCTTATCCAGGAAACAGTTGTTCAGACCTTGTATACATATAAATTGTGTCAAATGGCTAGAGATGTATGATAATTAGTGCAATGCAGAATTGATTATGCCCTTATAAAAATATAAATATTAATGGTACATTAATTGATAAGTTAATATAAAATTATTTCCTGTTTGTATAGTTCCCACTATAGTACCAGGATTTGAGATTTAATCCCTTTTGACACTAACAATGACCTTGAGACTCACCAACTGCAGAGTATCACTTCAGTATCCATATAGAATTCTCAATATCTTTTCTTACTCTGTTTACTGAATAAAGGTGAATTAGCTTGAATAAACTAATTATTGAGGGATTTAAAAATAGAACTGTATCAGAATCATATTCAGCCTTATGGTCATGTTGAGATTTCAGTGTCCTTCATAGAAAGCACTACACATGACGTGAATTGATTCAGTAAATCAACCATGGAAGTTATATTAAAATTGTGATATTTTGAAATTGCAGATTAGCATAACCATCCAACAGTCTATACATGCATCTATACTAAATCCCCTATATCTTTATAGAATCAAAATGGCCATATTTATAATGCTTTTCTGTTTTAACATACATTATGTTATCAAATACCTCTACTCTTTTTACAGAGACACATATACTAAGTCAAGAGATAATTAAAAAAAAATGTATTTAATAACTTTTGATATTGGCTACGGGTAAAATGAGCATTATAAAGTAGAAACAGAAAGCTTGAATGTAAAGTTCACCGTAAAGTCAAGCTGATAAAGAAAAGTCACATCTATATATTGACCTTTTAGCAGGTAGAGCTTTCCATAAAATATATGAAGCTGCTATAAAAGTATAACTGAAAGCTCTGTGTGTTACCAGGGCAATTTCTTAACCTAGTGACACACAATACAATATTGGAAATGACCCGCAGCACACACAAAGCAACATATCCTCGTCATCATCATTGTTTATTTATAAAGGGCCACAGATTCCATAGCAAATCAAAGAGATATAATAATTGGAAATTTTTAAAATCATATGAAAATCATAACTTAATTCTTAAGCACTGAGACATGTGGGGGAAAGCATAACGAAATCCCAGTGCCTTCTAGCATGCAGTGTCCAATTTGGCCATATCTAAAATTGCGTGGGCTAGCCTTAGACTTGGCTACCACGAACAAGGTGTGTATGCTTTGACCAATAACATCATGGTATCTCCGAAACTACACCATACATTTTTAAATGCATCAAAACACAGTAGAATAATTAGCATGTAAAAAGTGCAATATGTTTGTGTGTTTTCACCAGTAGAACATTTGCTATGAATGGTTATTAAAAAATGTAGTATGTGCAGTTTATAGCAAGTTGTTAGTTTCACATTACCATGTGGGTTAAAGACCATCCTATATCCCAACTCAAGGATCAATAAAAAAAAATGCTCTGTTTGTAGCAATGTATGCCATAGCATACATTTTTATTAGCTCTAGGGGTAAATGTAATAAACTGCAGATTTTGCAAGTCGACAATATTTGGCGACTTTGCAGGGAAAATTTAAAACGGCACTGTCTTTAACGGCAAGTTTTGCAAATTCTGCAGTTTAATACATTTACCCCCTAGTCTTTAACCTCTTTATATGTTTGCCACAACATTTTCTTTGCACTCAGTAAACACAACATAGTGCCATTCACTATGAGATCATGACAATTAGTGAAATAGAATTTAGGTGACTGTTGCATTTATTTGTTGCTTAACATTTTTTTAATCCTTTGCATTTTCTTGTTTTGCTTTGTATACTACTGTGCACATACTGCCATATCATAAACTCTATTCAAATCAATAAGGCAGCAGGGTGCTATTGGTGCAATAAACATGACACCACCTTTCAGGATATTATATGGTTTTAATCAGGTTTAGAACTGCATCTAGCTACTTCATTCTGTAAGGCTTGTATGTTTGCTGCATAACTTATTGCAAAAAGCAATATTCTGTCTTATAGGCTGTATGTATTTGCTATATTTTTTAATAATACAGAGGCAATACAAACTGACTTATAAGACAGCTTTCTTCTTTTCAATTAAATTTTTAAATAAAATGTATTTATTCACTTGAACTTCACTTGAAAACTGTATATAACAGATGGTAAGCGAAAATGGGCACATTAGTAATTGGCCAAGATTTCAATTACTTGCAATACCCGAAGAAACGTTACAGTACTTGAAATTTGTTTGTGGTTACTGAATCTCATAATTATTCTCAGCTAATTCCTCATCATTAGGCCCATGAAAAAATTATTGAGCCACTAGTTCTATTTTCAAATATCTGCAGGTTAGAGCTATCAACTTTGTCAACTTATACATGGCATGAGGACAGCAGTTAGAGATGGCTGCACTTTAGACAATCTCTGTGACCTACCTCCTACATAATCATGTTCTAACATATTTAAAATCATGTTAAAAAATTTGTGAAGGTAGTGGGGAATTACAAGGTGGTGCCGAGGAAAGTCACCACACCAAGGGCAAGGTTGTATCAAGGATCTACTGAGCCACAATCAGCAGCTGAACCAGTGAGTTCAGCAGTCACTGCTGCTCCTATTCTCTATTCTTCCTTTGGTGATCTCCGCCTCAACTTCTGCAAACATGGAGAACAACTGTCTTGGCTCTGTGTCCAGCATTGAACCCATGATGCCCAACAATTATACAGGGCACACAGCTACTACAAGCTGGCAGATTACAACAAGATGCCTGTGCAGCACAAAAGTGAATGCTTCCTCCAGAACCAGTAGTGGAAGGAAGTTCAGTCAAGAAATATGGTGAAGGACAGTCATGCTTGTTGTCAGCAGACTGTCATGACATTTCTACAGTGACTGGTTCATCTTTTATGTCTCCACCACTGTCTCTCTTTGCCACAAACTTACTTGATTTCATGCTGCTGATTCTCCTGTCTCTGTATACAGCAGCACTTCCTGGTTTGGGTGATCACATGATCGTGGCTGGGAGGCGGCTTTTACTATCCACAGACTATATTAAGCTCACCTGGACACTGCAGCCTTGTCAGAGCAACAAGTTACCACTTATCTGTTCCTGGCTCCTGTGCTTCATGGATTGCTGAGTCTTCCAGTCTCCTGTGTCTTCCTGTGTTCTGATCTCTGCTTGTTAGACTATCCTGGCTCTCCAACCCCTGTGTACCAACCCGGCTTGCTGACTATCCCTCTACTCTTGTGACCAGTGTACCGACCCCGGCTTGATTGACTCCGAGTTGCCTCCTGATTCTGCCTGCCTCCATTCCTGTGTACCTGGCTTGATTGACTCCGCATCTTCCGCTCCACTCCGCTGCACTACATCTTGGGGCGAACCTGAGGACCGCGACCTGCGACTCCTCGCAGCGAAGCCAACCCCGCCTTGCGGCGGTTCTTGGTGAACACCGGGGAGATCAGATCGTTAGACTCCGCACCTCAGGATAGCCAGCGCTAATAAAGATTAGTAATAGTAATCCAGTATCTGTTAAACTCTTCAATCCAACCATACTCAACACCAACTGCACAGAAATGCCAGTGTAATCATTTGTAGCTGGTAATGCTTCTATCTTACAGCAACCACAACTTTTCCCCACCAGCTACAGTTGTTTTTTCTGTACCTTATGTTTCGAGTGTCTCCCCCCCACACACACACATTTTAGATTGTAAGTCCATTGGGTAAGGTCATAGTTACCTTCTGTTTCATGTATGTTATTTATTTGTATCACGATCCCATCAATGTACAGCGCTGCTTAGTATGTTGCTGCTTTATAAATAAAGCATAATAATAATACAAATGAAGCCATAAATTCAAAATTGTTTACCTCATCTTCTTCTGAGTTATAAATTTCACCATCTTTATCCAGTTTACATTTTCAGGATTGCTGGGACTGAGGTGAGAATGGGTATGGGATTGAAATTAAAAAGTTAAATATCTTAAATGCAAACATAAAATGTTTTTGATTTGGCAGTGCACCAAATAACGATTGGGATGGTCATCCTCACCGTTATCAACCTTACCCCTCCAAACGGGTTGGGAATAAAAGTACGATAATGAAAATTTTGACATTCAGAATGTTGACACCATACTGTCAACAATCAGAATGTCAACATGTTCAGTAAGTCACCACAGTTAAAATGTCGACATTGTGACTGTAGACAGGTTGTAATATCGACAGTCACAAAGTTGTCATATGGCATTAGAGAAAAAGCAGCAATGCCATCACCGACATTACCGCAGGCTGCCACTACATTTAATATAAATACATAAAACCAACGGCATTACCGCCAGCACTACATTAAAAATAAATAAATAAAATGACACTAAATAGACGCCGCCGTCGGCAGTTCCACCGTCACTATACAATAACTTAGTGGCAAGTATGACTACAATATTTGCAGGAATAGTTATATAGTTATACAATTATATTTACTGCACTATTTTTCATTTGTTTGATATTGACTGCTAAAATAGCTATAAGTGATGCTGGCTAACAGAAGACAAAATAATTGCAAGCTTTCAGGACATTACTTTGACAAATAATTGGGACTTATAGTCCAAAAAACTTGTATTGATTTCCTATTGTTTTAGCTGGCATCCCAATCACATCTAATTACTAAATTTGGATAATAACACATCACAAAGGAAACATCCATGTTGTACAACTAGAAAATATGGCCACTACTGTAATGACTAATAAGCCTTGACATTATTCCTTTATTTAATGCGCTTCTTTATATATACCAATTTGGAGAGGTTAGACATTGATAAACAGCCAGTAATCAATATCAACTATCTCTTAAAGGGACTCTTTCATCATGAAATTAATTGTGTCTCTTCTTGTCAACATTACTTAACAAAGACAAATTAAATTAGCTATAAATCTTTTTTATGTGTTCCCACAGAATCTATTTATCTATCTATCTATCTATCTATATATCTATCTATCTAGCTATCCATCTATCTATGTAATATCCTGAAGATAACACAGTTATATATGGGGAGTATTTATGTCACACCTTTAAAATGTTTCCATATATTTGGTGAACGGTTATGTCCCTTTTATTACATAACACATGACTCAAACCATTACAAATCAATATAGGTTTAGATTTATTTTGAAATGAAAATAAGGCAACTTACTGCAAAATGAAAGGTGGTTCAGGCAATTGTCAATTTTTACCCAATAGACATTTGGCCAAAATCATTGAGCCATTGTTGCCACATTAGAAGGACTATGTGAGGGCATTAAGTACATGTTGTTGTGTAGGCTTTGAGTTAAGTAACTTATACTACATGTTATGCAGTTTTGGTACAAATAAAGAAAAACAGGAGGTAGCAGCCTTTTATTGGATATTTTGAAATAAAAATTTTGAGTTATATTCCTAATACATGAGGACTGGTATGAAGATTGAAGATGAGACTATATAAGTGATGCAAATAAAATATTAACAAAAAAAGTTGGGTTTAATTCCTCTAAGTAGTGCATTCTATCATCAATCTTCAGTACATGCAACTCGCAATCTTCTAAAGTTTATTAGTAAAATCACTGAAGTAATGCTAATGAGATCAACCATTTTGCTTGATCTCAATTGATGTAGTTTATAAACTGTAAAATTAGTTGTTTAACCCTTTTATGGCTTGGATAGCTTGCATCATAGTTTACTAAATATTTTTTTTAAATAGATCCATGTATTGTACCCCATTCTTGGTAGAACTGGACATTACAAAATAATTGATGGTATTTTCCATAGTACAATATGCACTGACATTCATCTGCATTATTAGGTACACTAGTGTGCCCTCTCATAAGTAATACAAATCAAATATGGCAGTCCAAGATGACATAACCCCAGACTTGGAAATTGGCACCCCCTCGTAATTACTATCTGCCAACTGTGCCTAATTTTATGGATCAATAGCTGGATTGAACAAGATTATTTACAATACAAAATAGTACGTTATAATCAAATCAACATAGCTTAATGGGAATCATAGTATATCAAAGTTCACCTGGACACTCTGTAGGAGACAAGCTTAGATGCCCTGGTTACCTGAAACTATTTTAGAATGTTGGCATTTATGATACATGCTATGTTCCACTCTTATTAATTATACTTTACATAACTCAGACCCCAACCCCCCCCCCCTTCCCCCCCCTGCACACCTGCCATTTTACCTCCCCTCCTCTTCTAAAGTCAGCAACTATTGCTTTATTGGTAACAAGAAACAGCTCAACTTTATTTGTGTGATGGTGACAATTTCTTATTTATTTGCAATAAACACACATAAGCATAAAAATGTCTTTTCCCGATAAATAGGTTACTGGTATTATGTATGCCACTGCACCCACTAGGCTTGCACGGTCCCAGTAGAGGAGAGCACAGTCCATGCACAGTCCATAGCCTACCAACCATCCGCATAACCCCTTCATCTCCTCCACTCGCTCTCTCCCTTGCCTCATCTGGCTCCCCTTGTGCCTGTTCTGTTTTCCCTCCCTTAGGATGTAAGCTCACTTGAGCAGGGCCCTCTTTCCTCCTGTCTCCTCACCTGTTCTTCTGCTCCGTGTTTATTGCTTTAACCTGCCTGGAGCTCCTGAAGTACTGGTATCTCTGTTCATTGTTTTGTACTGTTTCACCCTGTATAGTGTACTGTTTGTATGGTGTACGGCGCTGCGGAAATCTTGTGGCGCCTAACAAATAAAGGATAATAATAATAATAATAATGCACAATAGTCCGTTTACTCAAACTCTTCCAGTTGCCATTGACAACCCTCTGCTTTGTAACCACTGAGCCTTCCGCTAATACCTGGAGTATGTAAGTCACTACAGTCAATAGCTCTCTTTTGGTGGATTGCACAAGTCCGCTTCTGTAGAGACTTACTCATTTATACATCCACTTAGATGTGTCTGTAATTGTAGTTCCAGATTCTCAAGGGTATTGTAAAAATAAAAACTCACAATGTTATGTAGTTTTGTATCGTCTTTTTAATTTCTAGTAAATATGGTTTAAGATAGCTTAGACAACCATGATTACTTAGCATGGTACATTGCAGTACAAGCATCCATACTATCTGCATTCACCCTGTAAACAATCTCAACGATTGTCTATCAATTACATTGAGTTGTAGAAACAAAGCATTAAATACTAGGCTTTAATTTTGTAGATAACAAAAAACTCCCCTATTCAGCATACTTCACTATGGATCCCAATTTAAAGACTTCATGAAGTAGCAGAGTAATGGGGTTTCTAGCACATTACCAAAGTTTGAGGTCAGTATTGATTAAACTGCTGTCTTCACAAAGAAGGACACTTGAACAGAGCAGTGTAATATAAATGAATCAACATAACTTCACAGTGCTTAGTTCCTGAGATATAGAGAGCTTCAAATGACATTTTGACATATCTGCCACATAAAAACATATGTAAAGCATTTATTTCTGTAGATTCAAGGATTACACATAATGACTCATGCGTATGGCTTGCAGTTCCTTCACTGCAGAAAAACAATTTTCAGCATACACAAAGAAAGTGACAGCTCTGCGTGACTTATCAATGTTAATGCCAACTTATTAATGTTACATAAAATACATTCATTTTGGGAAGTTCACCTTAGTATTATGTTGTTTAATGGAAGTGTGAGTTTATTAAAGAAAATTATATTAATCACAATCATTAACAAATCATCGTTTACCATCTAATGGGATACAACAAACATTTGTGCAAATAAGATTTTTTTAGCTGACTTCACATAAAGTGAATGGATTATAAAGAAAATACTCTTTAGCTTTAGAAAATATAATATAGTACTTTAAAACTAGTGATATCTGTTTTTTACTAGTGAAACATATCAGTTTTTTGCAGGTGACATGATTGTCACCATTTCTAAAATGTACAAATATTTACCCAATAGAAGCTGCTGGTTTCAATTCTAATGTGTCTCCTTTTGCATATTGTATAGTTTCCGGGTTAAAAAAAATCAAACTACAGAAAAATCAGTTGTGTTGCTATAAGGCCCTGGGCAAAACCCCTGGACCCCATCTTGGCTGCAAAATGAAGTATTTGGGAGGAATTCAGATCCCACGAAGAGCCACTTGGCATCACAACAATGTCTAACCGCACCCTAGAGGTGTGAAGAAAAATCATTGAAGTTATATCATGACTGTTCCTGCCTTTAACTCCTCATAACAATCACCATACATGTAAAACACACAAAGTATAATCTTCTTACCCTTTCTCCCCATCTGCTTTTCTCACTGTGGACGGGGCTCTTCCACTTATTCATTGATTCTTTTATATCTCTTTCCTTTTCTTCTCCTCCTCTCGTCTTTACATCCCTGTCTGTTCCCATAGTCTATTTCCTTTGCCTGATCCCTTTCGTACCCCCTTGTCTCCTCACCCAATTTGTACTTTTGCCTCTTTTCTGAACCCCTTGTATGTCCTCTCCCACTGTCTGATTCCATGTTTTACTCTCTATTGGTGCCTACTGTAAGTACATAGTTGCCAAAATTTGAAAATAATATCCAAGGACATTTTGTTGCTGAGCTGGTGTATGTATACTCGTCATGTGTAATACTGTAACAGCAGCTCTTGGAGCACAAGAATACCCATCATGTCATGTTTTTTAAATTTAATTACAACCAGTTATTGAGTTAATAATTTTGTGGGTCCCAGGGACCCCTCATTTAAAATATTTAGGGTCCTACTTCACTAATTCTGTGTTCCTTTATAATATTTTTCCCAAACCATTACAGCACTGCCCCTGACCTCCCCCGCCAGCTCGTACCTTTCTCAGCCTTGTATTTGTGGCCTGTGTGCTGATTGACTTGTATCCTCACTTCCTTTCCCCGGCTTTCTGTTCTCTGGCAGTAGCGTGTCCTGTAATACAAACTATGAGCTATAGTGCATCTATGTGATTACTGACAACATATTGTTTGCGTTTTTTAAGTACTTCTTTTCATTAAAGATTCATTTATTAAGCCAGAGACCAAGGTCAAATGATGAGAATTGTAATGAACGGGCACAACAATATTTATTTTGCAGTTGGATATTATTGAAAAATGGAGATCTCCAGGGACAAATCTTTAAACCGTGTCCCTGGAAATTAGTCTTATTTGGCAAGTATGCACTGTCTGTCTCTGCTCCCACTTCCCTTCACCCATTTTCTTTGTCTGTCCCATTTCAGCATCTGGTCAGTGCAGTCTCTATGGGAAATGCAGTTATCCAGGAAGTTTTTACTTTTGGTGCACTGAACAACTGTGGAAGTACTTAGTCTGAACTTAAGTCAAGTATACTGTATACCAGTGGTTCCCAAACGTTTGCAGTTCGCGGCACCCTTAGAGTCTCCATAATTTTTTCAAGGCACCCCTCCAAAATAATTACCGAGCAGTCCCATTTTATAAGTAGTTGGGTCAAAAAAGCGTAACAAGTATTTAGGTCAGGACAGAAATACTTCTTTAGTTGTATGCAAAAATAATACACATAAATCCAAGGAAAAATAATATTTTTAGATATTTTTTTCAATTATATTTCTGTCAAACAATAATTGACAACTAACTCACATTGTGACCTCCTTTATCTCCACACACTCTGCCCCCTCTGCATCAAGTCAAGCTGCCCCCTCTGCATCCAGTCACTCTGCCCCCTCTGCCTCCACTCACACTGCCCCCTCTGCATCCAGTCACTCTGCCCCCTCTGCATCCATTCATGCTGCCCCCTCTGCATTCAGTCACGCTGCCCCCTCTTCTCACTCTGCCCTCTCTCACGCTGCCTCCTCTCACTCTGCCCCTCTGCCCTCTCTCACGCTGCCTCTTCTCACTCTGCCCTCTCTCATACTGCCCCTTCTGCCCTCTCTCACACGCTGCCTCCTCTCACTCTGCCCCCTCTGCTGCGGCCAGCCAGAGAAAAGAAACAAAAAAACAAAACTTACCAATTCGCGCAGCGCCTGGGCCCAGCATCCTCCTCTCTCCCGCAGCTTGTCACTGAATGTCGGGCGCTGTGGGAGAGGGGAGAGAAGAGGATGCTGGGTCCCAGGCGCCGCCGGATTGGTAAGTTTTTTTTTTGTTTTTTTTCTCTGGCTGATCACGGCACCCGTGACAGCGCCGCGGAACCCCAGGGAGCTGCGGCACACACTTTTGGAACCGCTGCTGTATACTATTATTATTATTTTTGTAACTAATTTATTTACATTTCATAACATTTTACTACATGTAATTGAACCCTACAAGTAGGGTTAAAATGTCCAGCTCAAAAGTAATAATCCAGTGCCAGATGGTATACACAAAACAGAATAGAAAATATATCGCTCTTTCTCTCGATTCACAAGTATTTTTATGCTATTATAAAATTGTGTTGCTCAACTTTATTAGGTGAGAAACAAGTGCAATAGAATTCAAGCTGTTACAGCTCTTTTATGGAGGCTCCAAACTGAATTTTTTCCAGCACCCAGACTCTAAGAAGTTTAACATATTTTATTATGTATACACATTAAAAAGCATCAAAGTACAATAAAATAACTGTAAAGCAAATAAAGTGAATCAATAAGATTCACAAATGCAAATGCATGTGTTGCTGGTCTGTAAGTCTGGATTTGGGATATAGATTTGGGTGTAATTCCTGGTCCCAGTGATGTCAGCTTAGTCTGTTTGACTCAACAACCAGTAAGAGGTTTACATATACATATATATATATATATATATATATATATATATAATCTACTATATAAAAGCCTAGTGGCGTGTGTCTGTGTGTGAAAAAAAAAACACCAAGCTGCAGCGCCACCTGCTGGGCGGAGTTATACACTGACCTACTAAATTTTTAAGTGTGTGTGGAAAAAAAACTCAGAAAGGGCTGAAATTTGGTGTACTAAGATGTTTTTAATTTGTTAATTTAATTTGTTAATTGTTAAAAGTGTTTATAGAGATTTTAAAAAAATATATATATATTTCTTGAAGGAGAAGTGACAGTTGGGAGTGGTTGGTGGTTGCCTGGGGTGACATTGGGGAGTGGTTGGTGGTTGCTGAGGGTGACAGAGCGAGAGGAGTGTGATACTCAGGACCGCTGAGAGAGATCCCTGTGTCTGGATAGACATCTAGATAGATGTGGCGATAAAGATGAAGGATGAGGTGATGGCGAAAAATGATGAGGTGGTGACATGTGGACAAAACCACGTTAAAAAAGGGCGCTTGCGTCGGGAAGTAACGCTCTTCCCCTGAGGAGTCCTGGCCTAGCCCCAAATGCATGTATATATATATATGGAAATCTAATAAGTTCCTTTGGCTTTCAGTATCATCTCTATGCGGATGATACCCAAATCTATCTATCCTCTCCTGATATCTCGACATCTGTGTTGTCCCGTGTAACTGACTGTCTTTCTGCCATTTCATCTTGGATGTCCTCTCGTCAACTCAAACTTAATCTTTCTAAAACAGAGTTAATAATATTCCCACCCGCCAACAAGAGCATACCTGACATTTCTATCTCTGTTGATAACATGACCATAAATCCCACCCCACAAGCTCGCTGCCTAGGTGTAATCCTTGATGCACGCCTATCCTTTGTTCCCCACATTGACTCTATATCTAAATCATGTTACATACATCTAAAGAACATTTCCAGAATCCGCACATATCTCACACAAGACACTGCTAAAACCTTAATTCATGCACTAATCATCTCCCGCATTGACTATTGCAATTCCCTCCTTACTGGTCTTCCCAAAAACAGACTCAAACCCCTAAAATCTATTTTGCATGCTTCGGCAAGACTGATTTTCCTTGCAAATAGCTATTCCTCTGTTGAATCACTCTGTATGTCTCTACACTGGCTGCCTGTCTTCTACCGAATCCAATATAAAATACTTTTACTCACCTACAAGGCCATCAACAAAGCTGCACCAACATACATCTCCTCTCTTGTCTCAAAATATCTCCCAACTCGGCAACTCCGTTCTGCAAAAGATCTGCGTCTCTCATCCACCCTCATTACATCCTCCCATTCCCGGTTACAGGACTTTTTTCGGGCTGCACCCACTCTATGGAACTCTCTACCTCGCACAATAAGACTCTCCTCTGTTCTACAAACTTTCAAGCGTTCTCTGAAAACCTACCTATTCAGACAAGCTTATAATATTCCTCAACCACCATCTTAACCTCACTACCTTAAGCCTGTTACACAATTTCACACAAGACAACTACCCCCGGACCAACATTGTTGTGTGACAGGATCATTTAGCTTATGAGTCACCTTACCTTTGCAGTCTGGCTGGGCCAAGATGCAAAATGTATACTTAACCTCATGTGTCAATCTCCCATTGTCCCATAGATTGTAAGCTTGCGAGCAGGGCCTTCTCACCTCTTTGTCTGTTTTACCCAGTTTGTTTATTAGTTTATTACGTTTGTCCCCAATTGTAAAGCGCTACGGAATATGTTGGCGCTATATAAATAAATGATGATGATGATGATGATATATATGTATATATATATATATATATATATATATATATGTGTGTGTGTGTGTGTGTGTGTGTGTGTATATATATATATATATATATATATATATATACATATATATTGGTCATCTACACCAGTAGTGCTCCTTCCACTTCAGCCAGATATTAAAGTATAAATCCGCATAATAACGAGATCAATATGGTTCAGCTGTTCCTCTTTATTAAACCCACCAAGGTCTAATCTGCAAAACTGAATAAAAACAAAAAGAGAGAGCTAATAGTGCAGCATGCAAAATTAATTTATGTAAACTGCAGGATAAATACCCGATACTTTAAAGAGAAAAGTGGAGGCTTATCTCTAATCACACTTTGAGATCCCTTTGGTTCAGTTATTTGCACATCAACATGGAAACAGATACACGTACTTGTATGGAATTTTATTAGTCTGCTGCTTCCCTCTGCTCCAACTTATCAATCTCCTCTTCTGGACAGCTGGTTCTCTGAGTCTGACTATTCAGAACCTCAATGGTTTGATGGCTGTAATGCTTCCAAGCTGCACTCCTTTTTCCTCCTACTGCTCAGTCTGTTTATGTTTCAAACAAAATCAACTTGTGCCTAATCATAGTCTTCATACATTTTCATGTTGTCAATTCCCATACTAGCTCAGACATTCTATCAATTTTAGTAGTTTGTTTCTGTTTATCATTAAAGAGCATGTTTACCCTTGACACTTTTGAACACCAGTTACCCATCCCCTGTATAGCAGAATAATGGAAGTGCCTTCTTACTACAATAGAGTCTGCTGAAGACTTATTGGTGCCTAGAGACTTTGTATGCTGTACAATCTAACTGATAGGATGGGTACTCAATACCTCTGGAAACTCTCCAAGCACTAAGGTCTGGAGAAAAAATGTTCTGTAGGCAGCAATGATTAGCTTCAACCCTTTTCATCTTAGAAAAGCCTGGTTTGTGCTGAAACAACTTCAGATAAGGACATTTCCTTTAAAGCTGGTTTGGTGCACAAATCAGTACACACATCAGCAGTACTCACAATGCATTTGAATGGTGAATAAGTATTTTTTTTTATTGAAAAACTGACACATTGAATAGAATAGGTTCTATGTTACCATGCAGTTGCCTGTCTGGTACTTGTGGTGAAAAAGTAAGTTAAGTGTAGCATTTAAATGTCCACCTCAGTAATCACAATGTTGGCATGGGATGATGCAGTTGGGTCATCATCTGAGATGAGGGGGGCTTGATGGGGGTATTGTCTCTTCCACTTGATGTCATCATGCCTTCCTTTTCTTTTCCTTCCTTGGTCCTACTTCTCCAGAAAGAGATTCAGGAAAAGTAGGCAACAATAGTCACTATTTGACATTACTGTATACCAAAGGCTGCATAGTATGTACCCTATTATTAACTATATATGCCCGTTATGCTGTGTTTTACTCTTGTGCAGCTAGTTGTCATGTTAGAAGGGAGGTGCTTCTATAAATAAACAGACAGCCTTTAGGGCTGGTTTACAAATTGTCAAAAACATGGATCGCACTTGTCTATATTTGTACAAGGGCACCTATTTGTCCCAGGATTTCAAGATAAATGTCTACTACTCCCACACATCCTGGTTCTTGGAACAGCTCCCAGAAAATCAATTTATTAATTAATATTTATTTGTAGGTACTGTATTTCTAACTATGGAAAAATAATAATGTTTTCTGCTATTTATCCCTGATCATTTGGCTACCAGGCGCTTTATTGCACTGAAGACCGTTGAATAGATAGCAAAAAATTATTATGGTGGGAGCTAGTGATATCACTGGGGTGACAGGCACACCTTTTTTGTCAAATTGTCCGACAATGTACACATGAAATGGACATTATGGGATGGAGTTTCACTCAACAAACGGACTTGATATGTGCATCTTCATGTTGGACTACCTTACTCTCATGGTTAATTGAAGCTAAACTAGTATTTTAAGAGTGAAACTGAAAAGTTTAATGGAATAAAAGACTTGATACTACAGTCATAGGTGGTTGGTTTTTCATGTAAAGTTTACACTTTTGCACACTCTTCTAGTCTTCAGATCTAAACAGGAGAGCACAGAATAGGTGTGATATTGCATTGGGCTGACCATCTAGATGCACTTGTGCAAAACCAAGGAGTTTCACTACACACATCCAGTGCACTTTGTAAATAACCTCCACGGAAATCAAACATTTACTTTTTTTGCCAATTCTCAGCAGTAGAGAGGAAGCGGCAGCTTCATAAAAGAATAAAAGATGAAGAGTTTGCATTTTTTTTAAATGGAAACAAGTTACAAAGTTCAACATTTTATCATTGTCAGTTCAATATCACACTTTATATAAAACTTCAGCTGTCAAGCCAATAAGTAAACTAACACCGTAGAAAGGAAGCCAACTGAAGGTCTAATATGTAGGACTTTACTATTTAATAGAACAATTCTGCCACAACAAATCTGAGTAGTTCATTGTGAACTGAGCATATCAGTTCATCCAACTGTTAAGAGGATTCTCCAGTCACCTGTACCTATCTAGCCAGTGACCCAGTTCTGAACGACTGTCTGGTAACGGATGTCATGGATCTGTAGACCTGCATTTTTATACAGGTCTCCTGGCTCTAGAATACACTGTAATGTTCTATATTTGAAAGCAAATGATTGTGAAACTTGTGGCTATAATGTGCTATCAAATATAGCACATGAAAGTGCATTAGAGAGTCTTACATATAGACCTATCATTCCATGCAGGATGGAAGCAGGGACTTGAGTGGTGTCCAATGTCTATTACATAGAATGATCAGCGTTGGATCACCAGATATACAGGTGGTAATGAATAAAAAAAAGATTATTTTGGTGTGGATTGATATAATTTAACTAGAAAAGGGAAATATGGAAAATGTGTTTTCCATGGCTGCTTTACATTGTAAAACTTGAGATAGTAAATAGTGAATATGTAAAATATTTCTCTGGTTCTTTGTATATATGAATAATTATTAAAAAAATCACAAATGTCTCCTTAACTCATTACTGAAGCAGAGTATGTTGATTGCTGGAGGGTCATCTCAGGAACATAGCAGGAACCCGTATTTTATTGATTACCATTCTCTTTCAGTGGTTCTATAATGAGGAGCGAAGGTAACCATTTCACGGCTTGTTTATTCCACAAATGCTGACTCAAAATTGCATTGCTGATTATGACTTGGAAGTCAGTGTAATGATAATGTCATAATAAGTATAATAATAGCTCTGTTTAATCATAAAAATACAGAAATGCTGCAGCAGGCTCAGCTGGTGATTTTGTCACAACAACAAATTGTACAATATAGTTTTCATTAAATTTTCCTGTGTGATTTTGATGGACAGTTGAGAATAATAACATGGTTACATTGTATACATCTGAACTTAAAGGGCCATTAAACCTAAAACACATATTGCCCAAAATAAGAGAGCTACTAGTGGCATTTAAATATATATGTGTAAAAGTTTTGGAAGCTTATCAATTGAAGATGCCTGGGAGTGTGGGGCTTATTTATCAATCTCTCTTAAAATATCCCTTATAGCTGCATTTTATCAAAAAAATATGTTGGGTATCTGAGTGGAGTAATTGGCAGCATGGAGGGGAGTGTGGCAGATAGGGTGTCGTGCAGCAGCGATGGGGAGTGTGGCAGATGGAGTGGCGTACAGCAGGGGGGAGTGTGGCAGATGGGGTGTCGTGCAGCAGCGATGGGGAGTGTGGCAGATGGGGTGTCGTGCAACAGGGGGGAGTGTGGCAGATGGGGTATCTGGCAGCATGGAGGGGAATTGTGGCAGATGGGGTATCTAGCAGCAGGGAGGGGGAGTGTGGCAGATGGGGTGTCGTGCAGCAGCGATGGGGAGTGTGGCAGATGGGGTGTCGTGCAACAGGGGGAGTGTGGCAGATGGGGTATCTGGCAGCATGGAGGGGAATTGTGGCAGATAGGGTATCTAGCAGCAGGGAGGGGGAGTGTGGCAGACAGGGTGTCGTGTAGCAGGGGGGAGTGTGTCACAAGGGGTATCTGGCAGCAGGGGGCATTGTGGCAGATGGGGTGTCGCGCAACAGGGGGGAGTGTGGCAGATGGGGTATCTATCAGCAGGGATGGGGAGTGTGGCAGATGGAGTGTCTGGCAACAGGGAGGGGGAGTGTGGCAGATGGGGTATCTAGCAGCAGGGATGGGGAGTGTGGCAGATGGAGTGTCTGGCAGCAGGGAGGGGGAGTGTGGCAGATGGGGTATCTAGCAGCAGGGAGGGGGAATGTGGCAGATGGAGTGTCATGCAGTAGGGGGGAGTGTGGCAGAAGGGGTATCTGGCAGCATGGAGGGAAATTGTGACAGATAGGGTATCTAGCAGCAGGGAAGGGGAGTGTGACATATTGTCTGGCAGCATGGAGGGGAAGTGTGGCACATGGGGTGTCTGGCAGCAGGGGGAGTTGTGGAAGATGAGGTGTCATGCAGCAGGGATGGGGAGTGTGGCAGATGTAGTATTGGACAGCAGGGAGTGGTTGTGTGTCTTATAGAATGTCTGGCATCAGTCTGGTGAAGTGTGGTGAATGGGGTGTCTGCTGAATTCCCTAATAGATGAAGAAACAGTCTAAGGTGACTAATGATTGTTACAAGATACTTTTAAATGACCGCATTCATCATATTAGACATAAACATATATGTGTCTGGCAGGCACACTTACCCTGCTCTCATGTTAGACTGCTAAACATGAAGCACATCTATGTAACCAGCAGTAGTAGTTCCAAAGGGTTGTGCCAACAGGAGTCTACTACTGAAAAAGGCTCCCATTAAATGTCTTGGGCCAGATGATAGCACCAATGCTATAATAGAGAATGACATGACTGCATAAGCCACGATCATGGCCCAAAGCAATCAATAGGTGTTTGACCAGGGAGCCACATGCACCCACTGTCCAGCTCTCCCCTGAGAGAGGGGGGCCCAGGACACATGCATCCTTTTGTCATTCCCTTAATCTCGCTCTGAATAACAGAGAACAATGGCAAGTGCTCAGCAGTCTAGCAAATGTAAACAGCCAGATCTGTGATCTATATGTACTGTACATGCATTATTTGTTTAGTGACCTCTTAAGAAACAGATATGGGATATACTGGATGACTTCTTGGACCTCCAAATCGGAAGATCTAAAGAACAAGTATGTGTTTGTGTGTGTGTGGAGGGGGGGGGGGGGTGACAGTGTTATTTGCACCATCACTGCCCTGTCCCCAAAGGGGCAATAACCAATGACACGTTTCTCATAATTGTGCAGTGGGGAACAGGATCATGATGAAGCGATTTGTGGCAAAACGCGTCATTGTGGCTCCTGTCCAGTCCACCTCAGCGGGACCCGGGAGGGTGGTTTACTCTCCTCGGAGTTCAAGGGAACTGCACGAAATTTGAGAGGCTCCCGGACAGTTTGGGAGAGTAGAAAATATAATATGGGATCACTTTACAGTGTAGAGTAAAAGAGTGTTGAAGAATGAAGTAGATGACAGCTTTAATTATTATAGCACTGATATCTGATACAGAAGACTTCTACAGTACTCTGCACTTATGCCAGCAACACCCATGCTTACATTTTAAAAAAGTATAACAGCATAATTATGCAAGCATCTGCTTGAATGCCAAGGCTGGGTCTAGAAATGTCGAGCACCTCCTGTTACACATGTATTATGGAGGGCCTGGGTCTATAGGGAGAAGCTATATGTCTCCCACTAGCATTTGGGGTCTGTTTGCTCTGAATTGTAAAGGATGTGTACCCAGGAAAGATTGTTTTGTTTGAGGGTCAGTTATCTTACAAATAATACCCTTGTACTGAATACTCTAAATCTTAATGAGTGTATTGAATGTCATTCCAAATTGGCTGATACTTATAGAAGTTTGTTTCATTTCTTCTGCACCTGTCAGATGAGCGATTAAGTTGCTGTTTAACTCTTTATCCTGTATTAAAGTAATTTTATCGTTTTAAAATAAGCATTGCCCAATCAATTGTATGTGTATCCAAAGCACATGGTGGTTTATTTTAGCAGATGTAAATAGTCAACAATTCAATACATTATTATATTATGATACAGTACAGTACAGCACAGCCAATACCAAAAGATAAGTACATACCAATGCAATCGCTTGCGCACGCTGCGCACCCACCGGACCCGATGGACAATATTCTGTATAGAATATTGTGTCAGAGTTGACTGAGGCCCCAGTGAGATGCAACTAATATATATACAGTCAGTGTTTCATTGTGAACAATAGAGATGACGTAGATTGTTTCTATAGGTCCAGACGTTGGGTGGGTCCAGGCCAGACAGGTAATAGGTTGATTCAATCTAAGGAATCCAAAGGTGGGGGTCTTCTCTCCAGGGGGTCTGCTCCTTTTCATAGCCAGTATCATACAAAGGTTTTACTCTCTAATATCAATAACTAAAGTATGCAATGTGCGATCTCTTCGCCGACTGCACCGGACAGCTGCTGATGATTAGGGCTTCAATATGATATCAGGCATGACACCTTTCCTTTTACCTAAACCTTTAATAACACTACAATGTACATATAATCACTATATATATATATATATATATATATATATATATATATATATATATATAGACTAATAATAAACCGAATACTATCTGCTCCTGAATTACAGTGTAACAGAACCAATATGAAATTATATAAATAACTAACTGTTGTAATGCGAGTGTGTGCGTGCGTATTTTACCGTGCGAACGCACCACGTCACGTAACACGTGGCGTACGCTTCGCAATACGCACGGCAAACCAATATTAAACCAATATACTTTCGTTCATCCAATTATACGACTTTGACACCTGCCAGCATGAAAATATGGGACTTTTTTCACACATCTGTTTTCCTGCAACATGAACACATCTCTTGTGACACCTGTTGGGCTGTAGTGAAAATCCAGCTGTAGGGGCCAATTACTGATTAATTAGTTCATGAAGGGAATTTTTTTATTCAGCCAGTACAACATGACATATAGTCAGTTATACACAATATAGGATGATGTGGCGCTTCACTAGAATTGCAGCCTGATACGTGGAGCGGAGTGTCCACCTCCCTCCAAAATACAGTATTATAAAATCAAAAACCACGTACATTCAAGCGCAGACTTTCAAACACATAGAAGATGTTCAATGTGGAAATAGGTTCCTCCCACTTGATGATAAATGATATCCTTGTCTATAGGTAGATACACCAAACCTACAGCAAGGCCTTGAGATAGACTCTTGTCTTGAGTCGAAACGCGTAGGAGGTAAGCTGATTCGTGTTCCTGTTGCTAGACGTTCATTTGATACAATTGGATGTTTGATTATACACGCATGACTACAGCCATATCTGGTACGAATATATACATTACCTTTTTATACATGTTTTTATTTGTTTAGCATGACATGCTGGTTATGCAATAAACATGTTTTTTAACAGTTAATGCACCAGATTGTGTTCATTATTTTTCTACATTATTCAATCGGTGGAGCGTACTTTGAGATGGGATGTGAAGGAGAGTCTTCTGAGTGTATATATATATACGAGATGCCTGATACCATCTGCATTTTTGTAAGCATAACATCACTGGGGGGAGTTTGACATGAACAACACAGAAGTTTTGCTTGGTGTTGTTTCCATTCCCTGCACAAAGTGAATGAATATAGAAGATCTATCTTTGGGATTCTTTTTGGGACTATCATTACTAAGTTGTGTACATATTGCACTATTATTGTCCCTGTTTTGTATTGTCTGAGTTTGCTGTAGGTTTGGTGTATCTACCTATAGACAAGGATATCATTTATCATCAAGTGGGAGGAACCTATTTCCACATTGAACATCTTCTATGTGTTTGAAAGTCTGCGCTTGAATGTACGTGGTTTTTGATTTTATAATGACATATAGTCAGTCGACTGTGAAATGTTTTGGTAGCTTTGTGGTAAATGTAAGCAATCTGTGCCTTTTTTCATTTTTGAGGTATACCAGAAAGCCCACAAGCTTGGTGCATTTCCAACTAACATTCACAGGTACTCTGAATCTACGTCATGGAGTGCAACCTTATTGATAATATTGCAAGTTTTACTCTCTGTGTTGGCTACAGTATCATCTGCTTCATTATGGTCAAAACCTTCTATTGTCTTCTATTGTTCTTCCTTTAGACTAATATACAAACCTATCCACCAAAATGCCTGTCTCCTAACTTTTACATATTCATAGTAAGTGATAAGTGTTTTTGAGTTTTAGGGAAGGGTTTTGTCCATAAAGATAAAATGTACCAAAACCATAGACAACCATAGACACAGGGAGATGTTTTCCAAAAGAAGTACATGTATGTATTTATTGAATATTTGATGATAAAATATTTGAGACATAGCATACATTCATTAAAGATTACTGGACTCAAGTCATTTTTATAAAACTTAAAGACATTCTTGTAGACATTCGTTAAATAATATGGGTTGATGTGACGTCATCAATTATTTATATCGCTCCAGCAAATTCCGCAGCGCTTTACAATTGGGAACAAACTTTAATAAAACAATACTCGGTAATACATGCAGACAGAGAGATAAGAGGGCCCTGCTCGTAAGCTCGTAAGCTTACAATCTCCTACAACAACCCGTTGTCAATCGCTGCCGACAGAGATTTAACCTACTGGAAAATCACTACAGAGAATATCCGTTCTATTTATATGTATGGGATCTGACAAATGTCTGGCACGCAGTGGAATTTTGTACTGAAACCTCAATTATGATTTATGATTATGATCTTTTATCTCTCTTCCTAGTTCCCACTTTTGTAAAAAAAAAAAAAGTTAAACAACCCCGCCAGGCAGGGGGTGGCTGGCAAATTTTTGCCTGGGGGCAAGACTCGACTCAGCCGCCTATTTTAAAGGAAGAAAGATGCAGTGACCTAGCCTAAGGAAGCCCACTATGGGACTGGCCCGGGGGACAGATGCCCCCTGCCCCGCAGCCCAGCCTGCCCCTGACACTAGGTGGTATTAGAGCACCACTAACTTAGTCTATATTACTTAAGACATTCAGGATACCAATTAATATAATGTCCTGAAGGGTGCACCCAAAGACATTTGGCATATGGCCAATAAAAAGAAGAAAAAAGAAGTGTAGATCAGGTACTTCCGGGATGTTCAGTTTGTTATAATTCAACAACTTGAATTTTTATAGCCCATAGTTCCTTCTTTTGTCTCCTTGACTTATTTCATGCCCTACACACAGAAATATTCCTGCATTTACTGTCTATTACTCTTTTGCACAATTCCTATGAAATGGATAATTGTGTCACAGTTGTTTATTATGGTTAGTTCACTGGAAGCTTGAACTACAATTATCACCATTTTTATTCGACCAAAGCTACAGTTAGCCATTCTCATTCAGCACTGACAGGGTTATACTCTATGCGGCCAATTCAATTCGGCCACATTAGTTTAGAAATAACGCGGCGCTAATACCATTACCTTTAATACGGTAATTTTAACCCGGATTTTTGCTCACTGCCCCGAGGGCTGCAAACAAAAATCAGCCTCAAAATTACCGTACTAATGGTAATACTGCGCACTATACCGTTAATAGTGCGCAGGCCGCGTTATTCTAGGAATTGAATAGGCCCCTATGATTCAGAACTCAGAGCTACATTATGTAATGTTATATTTTATATATTTACAGAGCAACATCTAATTTCAAAGTAAAATAAAACGAGGGCAGCGGAATTTGGAGGTGATATGAAATCCTAATGAATATTTAGAGTAAGTTCTTTATGTAAACTGCAACAACCGTATACAGTATATTTTAGGAGAACAAGACTTTTTCACTAGACCAGCAGCTATGCCGCCCTCTTAAACTCAGATGAATGAAGAAGCCATTTGAAAAGACAGCAACCCAGTCACACAGAGCTGATGCAGCATGTAACTTTTTTTTAGCAAGCAGTAAAGAAAAGTAGAGATAAGTGAATACTTCATTTCAAGTACATCATTAAAAGGACTTTAATAAGACATTAAAAGTGAATAAATTTGCAATTGGGTGCATTTTCCCTCTTGATTAATAAGCAGGCTTGAAAATACATGACATTATAGTTGTAAAACTGTTCAACACTCGTTTGACAATCCATGTGTAGTTTTGCATTAAGTCTAAGTAGATTCTAGGGTCCAGTTGTAGCAGTCCACAAGTAATAGTAATAGGGCATCAGTATATTTGACCCTATGACTAAATAACCATTCTACCAAAAATATGCAGTTGCATTTTTGCTAAATAAAGGTTACAATATTTGAGCATCTGGGGGTGGGAAGATTAAGACATGGTGCAGCACAGCCACAGACACAAACATGCTCATAAATTCAGATTTGTACTCATGTGCACGACCGTCATATTTATGTTTCATTTGCACATCGATTTTGCACAAAAGGTTCAAGAAATGAGGCTTGAACTTTACTAAATCTTGAGACCAGCATCCAATCAGTCAGTGCTTTGACGTGTCTGGTACATGAAAGAAATGGTAGGTGTGATTAATCAAAGACGTGAACTACAAAAGGAAAAGGATAAAGGGGTTTCTCCACTTAAAACTTATTATTGACCTCATTCCACTTACTATGAGAACAACATTCAGCTCCCTGTCCCAGACTGCTCAGAAAACATTTGAAGGGTCTGCAGACCAAAGTTTTCATACAGCTCTGCTGCCTCTTCTAATATACTGGAAGGTGGTATATGTGAAAGAACATTATAGTGTAAGATTGTTATTATTGTTTTCTTAAATAGTTCTAATCACAATACGCCGCACTGTTCAGAGAATCTCTAACCATCCACATCAGTCTAAATCATTCAGCTTACAGTCTAAATTCCGTAACACACACACACACAGTTTTTGGAGCACCTGGAGGAAACTCACACAAATACAGGGAGAACATGCAAACTTAGAACGTGCTACAAAGAGAGCACATTACAGAGTCAGCATAGATACTAACTATCTGACGGATTTTTGCATCCTCCCAAATTTAGCGCTGTCTTTATGACCAACTTAACCTAGGCTAAATTAATTCATTTATATAAAAAGTTTGACTGTTATATCAGTCTGAAAGCCAGAGCCTACTTCAGAAACAGACACATAATTCCCATGTAAAATAGGTCAGGTTTGCATCTAAATATCCAAGGGACAGAATAACTTCATTGATACATGGGTCTGTAGACCCAATAACTAATATCCATGTGGCTAGGAGCTGGCAGCTGAGAGGAGTGCAGCATCTGTAAAGTGCTCTTTCAGCAGTGGAATAGTGGGATAGGTAAAAAATCCTGACTTAATGGCTTAATAATTTTTATATTATGCCTGGTAATGTATATATTTTTTTATATATATATAAGAAAACAGGGATACTCTGCACTCTCCAAACACATAATTAATGCTGTACCAAGTACTGTTCTATAGTAAAAACAGGGAATGTTAGTTCCACATATTGCAATATATGTTAAGCTGACCAACTCACGCCAAAGTCTCCCATGGCTGATAGTACTAGGGAAAGACTTGCCTTTAAAAGCTGTGTGCAGGTAAGCCTTAAGCCCAGATAAAATAGCATAGCATTTGATCATGTTAGGACTGACCAGAATGGGAAGACTTTGGCGTGAGTTGGTCAGCTTAACATATATTGCAATATGTGGAACTAACATTCCCTGTTTTTACTATAGAACAGTACTTGGTACAGCATTAATTATGTGTTTGGAGAGTGCAGAGCATCCCTGTTTTCTTGTCTATACAATGTGGGCAACCCCCCTCTTGCACCCGAGTCTGTACATGGTGAGTGCAGAGGATCTATGTCTGTTCTTGTTTATATATATATATATATATATCATCATTTATTTATATAGCGCCACTAATTCCGCAGCGCTGTACAGAGAACTCACTCACATCAGTCCCTTTCCTATTGGAGCTTACAGTCTAAATTCCCTAACATACATACACAGACAGACAGACAGACAGACAGAGACTAGGGTTAATTTGATAACAGCCATCTAAACTACCAGTATGTTTTTGGAGTGTGGGAGCACCCGGAGCACCCGGAGGAAACCCACGCAAACACGGGGAGAACTTACAAACTCCCCACAGATAAGGCCATGGTCGGGAATCGAACTCATGACCCAAGTGCTGTGCGGCAGAAGTGCTAACCACTGAGCCACCATGCTGCCCATTAGTGATTAAGAGGCATATTTGCCACACCTCTCCTAGAGAGGGATAAGTAAAATCCTGAAGAGTCAACAGGCTGTGGACAGGGTTAAATTGCCTCTGGGTGTCTCTCGCAACACATAAGCACACAGGTCCGTGCACCACATGGGTGTATTGATTTCTTGTTTTCTGTGATTAGTTTTTAGTGCTTGGTGGAGAATAAAACACTGTCTGTTCTTGTGGGCGAGGCGACCGATGAAATCTAGTTGACTAGTGACTAGACAGGCGACCTGTGTTTAGCTTTAGCATCGACGCTCACCTAGTGTGCCTGTCATCTGCTGGGCGTCCTTATCACAAAATCACAATCAAATTTACATAAATTCCACAATAAGTTGTCACCTTCACTGGTTAGTAAATATGACAAGCTAACTAGATCAATATTATTACTATTATTATTATTATTATTATTATTATTATTTTTAAGCTTTATTTATTGCAAGGTCGAACAATCTTACAATAATATTTGAACATGAAAAAGTATCCAGAGATCTATGAGAGATAGCATAAACAAACATATCATAGTAAACAGAAAAACAGAAATATAAAGTGTGGGTAACAAAAATATGTATCTCCAGAAAAACACAAGCAAGACTGAAAAACAAGAAACTAATGTAAGTTTGTAGACAAATGATGATTATCAACCAAGGTTTTATATATTGTATGGGGGAAGAAAAAAAGGTAGTGAATAAGGAGAAGATCAGGAAGGAGGGAGAGGTGTAATATTATTATTGGGGGTAGGGAGATTGTTAACTTGTCTGATAAATAGAATTATATAGTGAAATCCATCAGAAGTTAAAAAAAATTGTTTTTCTACCAACAAATCTATCATTTTTTTTTTGTAGGAGTTCATGTCACAATATCTGAACCACAGAGCCAAACTAAAACATTCTGAAATGTCTAAATCAGTGTGGCTGGAATGTACAGTACATTTTATCCTTATGCAGCACTCCACATTCCACCTACAGCTGACTAAGTGGCAGCAGAACACCTTGTGCAATTACTCTACAGACAATTAGATTAATGTCAGCACACAGCAGTTTGTAGTGACCCCCAGAGACAGGGAAGCACACAGCGGACACAATTCCAAGTTTTGAGCCCAGACACATTAGAGGTATATTCAGCGTTATGGCAAAGTGCCCACTTTGGAGAGAGAATTTTCATTCCAAAGATAAGAGGGTTGGAAATGTGCAGTCAAAGACATTATCTCATCCCAGATAAGCACAATGACAACTATTTTAAGTGCCTACTAATATGCTTAAAGCTGAAAAGCACGGTGACGAAATTACAGCGGCAGAACAAGTTATCTTCCTATATCCAGAGAAGCATGATGTATTCAGCAGAGGAAGAGAATGTGCAGTTTCTCTGGGACTGCGTCTGTTGCACAGTATACAATATAAATGAGTCTGATTCCTCCTGCTCTGATGAATTTATTTGGAGCGCAGCACTTGCTTGGGCTAAAGGTGGAACGTGCGGTGACTGAGGAATCTGTCTTTTCTGTGGCAGCTATATAGCTCCCTCTGACTATACATAATGCAGTGGCATAAAACACTTACTACTATGACAGGGATTACTGTATCCAAGGGTGAAATATCTCCCCATCACTTTCACCGTATCACAGAGTGGAAGAGCAGACGAATGAGATCAGTTACTGTGAAGCTCTCTTTAAGACCAAGAAGGATCCTCCCTCTGTGTCTCTCTACCTCTCTCGTGCAGGGGCTGTAAATTACTGTCAACCGAGCAGTAGCTGCTGTTATTTATCTCCCACCTTCACGTCTCATCCAGCATCTCCCTCTCTCACATTATAGCCATCTATTTCTACCCTTCCTCTGCACTATGCTGAGCTACGTGCAAAGCGGCTAATGTACTAACAGTCAAGCAGGCTGCAGTGGAAAAGTTGGCCCATTTACCTTTCTCCGCTATCCCATAAGATCAGTGATTGCAGTTTGAACTGGAGGATCTGCGAATCATCCATTCGGTTGTGGTGTGTTTCCTGTGTATGAGTGTGCACCCCTCCCTCCCACCTTTGTCACAGTGGCCGGTTTAGGTTCATATTCAGCTCCCTTAGCTGCTGTGCACTGGGCTGAGAGCTGCTCACTGCTGTGGGGGCGAAGCTGTAATCTCAACCCACAAGTCAGAGATTGACACACAGACACTCGTCGCTTCCATGGATCGGATGGAGCAGCCATTCCACAATTAGCACAAGCCACAACTTTTGCCCCTGCTCTGAGCTGTTTTTACTTTGCCAAGGTAAGGTCCCTGCCATTGATACATATTTACAACTGCACCCTTTTCAAAGGACATTAGTACTAATGTATAGTGTATAGAGCAGCACTTTATAACATGCTGTCTTTATTGACCAAGTCCATTTGTTTACGACCTGATCAACATATTGCAATGCAAGGCCACCTCTGCCAGGGGGCTCAACTGGATATAGTATTTTACATGGCAATGACCCGTTGATCTTCATTTGTCTTTACTTTGTATCTACTATGTGGATGAGGATGGAACAGCATGCATGTTCTGAGCTTGCAGCCTATATATCTCGGTGCTTATATGTGGTGCATCAGGTTTCCATATTATTGATAATGCAGCAGATAGGATGTTTATTATAGAGTGAAGTTAATATGCGCGCTGCATCTGCTGTTGAACTGTCACTGTGCTACTGTGTGCAGGGGAATGCAATACCCAGCCTCATACTGTAGTATCTACATGACTGGATCGATGTCTGTGTGACCACGCAGGATTCCCTGTATGCTTCAGCCTCAGACTACTGCAGGTTGTAAACAATATCACTGCATAATGGTGTTACTATTTGTTTCTCATTTACATTTAGTAATTTCATATCCAGTCAACATAATGGGACTCATCGTGCTTTTATTTAGTATGGGGGTGTGAATACTAAAACTTAAACTGTTACTGGATGTTTTTTTAGGTTTGTTTTTTTTCATATTAAAAGTTGTATATGTGTTGTAGTTGGGAAATGCAACTTTATGGAAAGTATATTGTTTATATTAACTTGACTGTAGTTCAATAATATAACAAACACTGTATCCAATATTGAACTTGTCTGCATGATTCCTCTTTGGAAAACAGTATTTGAACAATATAACTCAGTGTAGTTCATAGCTGGGTCTGCTTCTATAGTCTTAGTCACTGCAGATCTGCAATCAACTCTCTAGCTTCTGGTAATGTAATGGCTCACCTGACCTATGTTCCTTTTAGGCTATTTAAATTTGCTGCTGTATTTCACAGTGTCTAAATTGCTAGGATGTGATGTTCTTTTTCCTAAATGTGTACCTTAACCTATGAAATCCTTACTAGCACAGCAGGTTGTAGGCAGCCTGAATTATGGTGTGATATACAGTAATCCCTAATGGTAAAGTTTTGTACCTTTTCCTTTGGATGAATGCTGTTTGGCAAAATCCATTGTAAATGTTCCAGATATAAGCATGAGAGTAACAAATCCCCCACTCATGTAATTAGTTACATACAGTAATTCGCATAAAGTTCTGATAATTTACTACGAGAAAGCGACATACTGTATATCAAATCATAGCAATGCATATATTATAGTATAGATATACAATATGTTCATATTGATTTCTTATCAATAAGTGAATGCCTACTTTTCACATTTAAATGAAGGACTTTTTTTGTAAATATGTTTGTGTGTGTGAGATTTAGCATAAGTTTCTATTCTGGTTTCAAAATTTGTATGATCTATAACAGGGAGCTGCTACAATGTTATTACGTTCATAGACAACGAGGCAAGGTACATTAACAAAAGCACATTGGTTTTTTTTTACACTTCGTATAATTGCTTGTTTGATGATCCTTTTTCCTGGAGAATGTCAACATCATTTCCATCTTCCCAGGGGAAATCATTGGAACAAAATCCATTCACTCCTTCACCTCACCAGGAATGCAAACCTGCTGCTATGGATAGGACTATAAGACCATTGTGCCACACTCTGCTGAGAGCTAGGACTCTAGTTCTTATATAATCACCATATACATGTCATATATCATGAATAATTAGAAAAATGTAGTTCCATGTACATAGTCTTAGCTAAAGAAGCAGAAAAAGGTTTATATCTTCATATCACTTTTATCAACCCATGGCATAAAATAGATTACCTTAATGTAAGTAACTGACTAATTTTCTGCTTTTCTAAGCACGCAGGCAAAACATATGTGCAGTGAAGCCCCATTTATGGATTCACTGCTCTGGCCCTGCGTATGCTTAGAAGATGCCTACGCTCTACTCTTTTGAGCGTACCAGCCTTACTGCCCATGCGCCAGCCCCACACATGCTCAGAAGATCCCCCGCTCTCATGAGCATGCCAGCTTCATTGCCCATGGACCTCCCTCACAACCGGACACCTCCTGCAGTGGCGGTAGTTCCACTGCAACCTTATTTATATATATATATATATATATATATATATATATATATATATATATATATATATATATGTCCTATATAGTTTTTTAGTAATTTAGTGTAGAAAAAGTGACTTATTAGACCACATAGCGACAGATGTTGAAAATCTCCTTTTTTGGTTGAAAAAAATAGTTTCACTGCTGGAAGTGAACCTCGCGAAAACACATCATAACAACTAAGGAACAAATCTTATTTTCGAAATAACATTTTTGGTCTATTTACCAAATAATTTGCTAATATATTAAAAGTGCTACACATTACATTACATTACCTGCTCGTTATTTATAAGTGATCTAGCACCATAAGCCTCACCATATCTAACAAAGGACCATATATTTACATAAATATATACATCTTTCATCTAATACTGTTTTAGATGCTATGTTGACAGGGGAGGGCGGGGAAATTTTATTTCGGGGGGCATGATTCATCACAGCAGCCTATTTTAAAGGGATAAAAATACAGTTGGCCCAGTGACTCAACCTAAGGTAGCCCACTATGGGACCGGCCCGGGGGGACACATGCCCTCCTGCCCCCCAACCCAGCCTGCCCCTTACTGTTGATTAAAAATAGTAAATTTATATGTCTTATGCACAAAATGGAGTAATGGAGGTAATAATTAAACTCTTGAACAATATAACATTTTAACCATGTTTACTAGTAGTACTGTAGGCAACTCTATGGTTCTCCACTATATGTGTCACAATCTATTGAACAAATCTTGCATTGTATAGTTACCTCTGGGAAAGTTTTGTTTCTGGAAATGTCTCTATTTTGCAGTACAACTACACTCAAAATTCCTCTTGTTCAGCATATTTGGCCTGGTAAGGGCATTTCAAGTAATTTACATAGAATGTAGAGGTGGACATAGCCGCAGATCTGTTTATCAGGAGATGTATCTGTTGTAGCTGGTCTACCCCTAGTGCAAGATCCGTGTGGTTGATGGTGCCAGCACTAGTACTCATAGCCTAGTGTGGTAGCGGTTACTAGCACTAGGCTCTCACAGGCTGGGCTGGTGAAAGTAATACCGCTTTCATACTGCCGCCCAGGCAATATACCGGGTAAATGAATCTGGGATATTGTCGGGGGACAGAGGGGGCAGAGGCTCGGTAGACCGCGTTCATATTGAACACGGGTCTGCCCGGGGTCTCCATGGCAACATCACAAGAGGAGCTATGATTGGCTCCTCTTGTGATGTTTTTTTTTATTTTAATATTGTGTCTGGTGAGACCTGGGTTGAAAAACTCGGGTCGCACCATTCATAGTGCAGACTTCCCGGGGCAGACCCGGGAATTAGATCTGGGACCATTCATACTGCACCTCGACCCGGGTCATCTGGGCTTGCCCTGGCAAAAACCCAGGTTTTTGCTGCAGTATGAATGGGACATAAAGCAGGGAAACTCACAGTATGGGGCCACCCTACAATGTCGACCAGCCCTAGCCCATTCACCAAGGCACTGAATTCCCACGGGGAATTGGGCCCTCAAAAACTTGCTCCCCCCTCCTAGAAGAAGAAAACAGCCCTGTGCTAAAAAGAAATAACCCTCATCTCATACCCCTTTTGCGGTGGGTGTGGGGTAATGGATGAAAAGTAGGAAATTGTATTTTTTTTGTTTGTGTATTACTGGGCCCGCATGCCCTGTCTTGTCTAAAGTGTTGGGTATATTGGTGCTGATAGAACTACAAGTGCCAGCATACCTCTGAATGCCAGAACTAGCAGGAACTTGTAGAATTACAAGAACCTTGTTGCATGTATGGTGTGAACATCCTGAATGGCGACATTTTCATTGACTACATCCCATGAGCGGTAGTACCGATAGCAATTTTATGGGCTTGGGGGACACTTTTTAATTTTTTTATGTATAAAAAAAATAAAACATTAACATGCCAGTCATCATCATCAAGTTGTTGATGATGATGACTGCTGTCTCTCTACTGCATGATAGCCTTCAAGTGTATCTTACTCCACCATACAAATTTTATGTTCTGTGCAGAGTCGCTGGTCTCAGGTATGTGCAGCTCTGTATACTGCATAAAATGCATATTTTTTGTACGCAATTTATATAAAGATTTGCGTTTTTTACATAAGGCCTATTATTTGCAGTTCTTACCATTCTTATCCTCTGAGCTTTGGAAGTTAATATTTCTTGAAGATCAGTGGCACACGCAGGGGGTGTTTCTGGGTCTCCAGAAACCCCCCCCCTCCGCTAAAAAGTGCCCTACTGTAGTATACAGCAGCCACGGCGCTGTCTAAGAAGCGTCCGCGGCGGTGCTGTATTGTATACAGCACCGCCGCGGACGCTTCTTTGACAGCGCCGCGGCTGCTGTATACTACAGTGCAGCCGAAACGGCGCTGCCGCACATGCGCGACAGGTCTCTAGATTTATTTTATTTTTTTCCGGGGGCGGAGGAAACCCCTCCCTGACAAATCCTCCGTGCGCCCCTGAAGATGAATATTTAAAATGCAAATCGTATGCTATAATTAAATTCAGTAAACAAGATGGGAATTGTAGGGCATCAAGGTCCACATAACATTATTGTGTATGGCGTGCTTACATGCATCAGCTCAGCAGCAGAATGTCCCTTTCAACTATTTTAAAATGCTGGCAACTATATTAATGGCATATCAAAACTTACATTAATACACAATTGTACTAAATCACTAAGAAATATTTAAAACCTTTATCCTTTAATAAGAATTTAATACTATCGTAATACTATTACAATTTGCGTAGACATGGCAATTTGTGTTAGAAGTTCCATTAGTCGAGTGCGTTGGATTGACACCAGCCCAGACATGATAAGTAGATTTAATATGAAAAGAGTTATGCAAAGAAAAAAAAGATGTACGCAGTAAAATGAATAAATTCTTTTTCATTTGAGCATCAAACAAGAGCTCAGCAAAAACATATTTTTATTGCTACATGCATTCACCTAGAGTCACTGGTAACATGAATTTACTAAGACATCAATCTTTATTGATATTTTATGTACAATTTTTATTGTTTTGTTTTTAAAACATATATACCGGTTGTTTTTAGTATGTTGATTTCCTGTCTCCTGGGTAGTCTCATTAAGAGATTGCATATTTTATTCTTGTGCAGTGGTTCATGTATATGTAATTCATGTATATACAGATATATGTAAAATAACACAAGGGCACATCACAGTAAAATCTAAACCTCTCAAAGGCCATTTCCTCCCTTTCCGTGACATCATGGGTCTATTTTTGCACCAATGTGATAGTTTTTACAGATTGGCATGGTAAGATGACATCAGTGGTAGACGGAAGCAGTAGCGCACGTGAGACTCTGAGCACCAATTTAATATAAAAGTATTGTAATAAAGGATGAAGACTATGCATAATTGTAGGCATTCCTGGCATAGCAGGAGTCTGCAGAAGATTCCTGACCACAAAAATAAGTCAGTTTTCAGAATACTGTTTGGGTTTTAGTCCATTTGATAAATGTACTCATTCCTGGGGGTAAATGTATCAAGCTCTGATTTTTTCAGAGAAGAAAAATCGCAGCAAATCGCGGGAGATAACTTGCGATTTTATTCAAGCTCTGATTTTTTCAGAGAAGAAAAATCGCAGCAAATCGCGGGAGATAACTTGCGATTTTATTCCCCAAGTCGTATGATCTTCAAAATTACTGGTCATCTCTTGCAATTTGCTGGGATTTCAAACATGGCACTGTTTAGCCAACTCTCCCTTACTTAGCTAACTCTACCGTGTTTAGGTTAAAATTGCCATAGACAACACGCTGCTTCCTAGCTGCGAGATTAGTAAACACATCACTGTTACACTGAATTTCTATATAGCCGCAGGTCCCGGTGGCTGTCAAAAGTTAAAAAATAGATAAATATTGAAAAAAAAAATTGTTGGGTCCCCCTGTCCGAGCACTATTAACCCTAGTGCTGCCAGCCTACTGCTGGTTGCGGGAAAATTGGAGAAAAAATTTGCGTGGGGTCCCCGCCATTTTTAAGCAACCAGCACTAGGCAAACCAGTTGGGGTGGTTGACACTATAGCAGGGGGACATGTGGCAGGGGTCCCCCTTGCCATAATGACATACCAACCCCAGGCTGTTCAGCACTGTGCTGCATTCCCTTGGCAATGTGGTCCGCCAAAAAAAACGCGCAGGCCCCCCTCTAGGAGTAACCAACCCAGTGCTGAAAGCACTAGGGCTCTTCCTACAACCCTGGGTGGTGGGTGTAGGGTAATAATGGTGATTATTGTAATAAAAAAAATGATGCCATTTTGTTTTGTGGAACTACAAGTCCCAGCCATGCCAGGGTGCCATAAACAGTGTGGGCATGCTGATGCTTGTATAACTACAAGCACCAGTGTACCCTTAGCAGCCAGGTCATGCTGGAACTCGGAGACCCACAAATGCCAACATGGCCTGCCACCTATGCCAGGCTAAGACCTGTAGTTCCACAAAACAAAATGTTAAACAAACCAACAAATCCTCATTAAAACCACACAAATTTAATAAAAATTATAAAACCCAATAAAAACATAACACAACCTCTTTATTACCACAATAATTTATTAAAAATAATAAATCCCAATATACTCACCAATAAGATGTCTTCTTCTTTTGTCAGCAGCTTTTAATCAAAATTGCTTGGCAACCATTTCCAAAAATAATTGTATTCCAAATTGTCCATGCTTGATATCTTCTTATCTTCGGTCACAATAACCACTTATTTGTAATTCCAAATTGTCCACATTTGGGATCTAAAAATAAGGGGTCATTGTGACCAAAAAAATACATTTGCACTATACTTTGCACTATGGCACTAGTATATTTGCTTAAATTAGGACAAACTAGACATGTGTGGTCAGGAGCTTGTACCCACTGTGCATGAGCCGGATCTGCAGACGAATCCTCCAGTCTGCTCTTTTAAGAGCTGAGCATGGGCCATGCAGGTGCTGGATCCTCGTTGGAGCAAAGGGCCCCTCACCTCCTGATTCCATAGCAGTCGCTCCCCCTGTCGTTCCATCATATATAATATTTTTGTTTCTGCAAAGAACTTGAATTCAGCTGGTTGGAGATGATAGAAATCCATCATCATCCCTAAACTTATAAGGGGATTAGTTTTGCACCTTGCAGCTGAACTTCTGCACATTTATAGGCACACTTTATGCAAATTAATGAAAACATTTAAATACAGAAAAATGAAACCTCTAATAAAGACAGTCCTGCTATCCCCTCTCTCTCATGGTTAATTTATGACATAAATGAGCTAAGCTGAGCAGTATTTTAGATGACTAACATGACTGACCAGTTTAAATGAATAAAGGAGGTGGCCCTAAAGTGGTTGTAGCTAGGACTTTGCAGTGATATTATTGCTGTTTTCACCATGCACATTTTCCAGAGCTTTCCCCTTTAACCAGGGGCTGGTTGGGCTGGGGGGTTAGGTCCCATAGTGGGCTATCTGCATTTTTTTTGCATTCAAATTTTCCTAATAGGCTGCTGAACAGAGTCTTGATCCCCGAGGTAAGATTTGCCAGCCAGCTCCTTCCTTTAACAGTGGTGTTTCAATGGCAGGATGAGGGCATGTATCCTTGTGCAAATAGAGAAGCAGTGCGGGTCTGCATGTTTTCAAGTTCGTAAATGTCATTTAATGAAATCAAGCGTCTGATTGGTTGCTCTGGTTTAGTGAAAGTTTGGTACTTAAAAGCAGTGTTCAAAGGGCGGAAATACAGATGCTTCAGGGAGTGTGGCTGCCAGAGATGAGGGGTACCCAAGAATGTTATGTCACCCCCCACCCCCACCTGCCCTCCAGGGCCCCTCTTTTCACCTCTAAAGCCCCCGCTCTCCTCTTCTGAGTAGTTTTATGCTCCAGACTGATCATGCTCAGAAGAGGCCCCCCCACTTTTTTGAGAAGCATAGTGGGATTGCCCGGGAGGGTAGAGCACCATTGACGGGCCCCTATCCAAATTCAGTTATGAGGCCCAGAGATCCATAGTTCCACAACGGGTAGTTTTACTATGAGTCTTACCGATATGAATCCGAGTCAGCATTTTGAGAAGTCCATTTAGGGTTTAACGTTAGTAATAATAAACTAATAGGCTGAGTGACAGATGAAAATAAAGCAGCTATTATTATAAATTAGTGGATGGGATTGTAGGAGAAGAAAGGAGCCTTTTAAGGAAGCATTATCACATTAGGAAATTTACTAATGCAGACTCTGCCAGTTAGAGCCACTGAACGACTGCAAAGGTTGATGTTGAGAAAGCATTATTTATCAGGAAAATACATCCCAATAGCAGACACGTTTCTGCTATTCCCATTCAAAAAAGATGAGTAAAAGCAACCAAACCTAGAAAACAAGCGCATGGTATTATATCACTGTCAAGTGACAAACGCTTTATGGAAAAACATACAAAAGCCAAACAAAGGCAGCTGCTGAGGGTGAAGCGATAAGGAAACTGACAATGCATGCATTGTCCTAAACAGATGAAAGCATACTTATGGATGACAGGATAGTGATACCTTACTGTCTATGCTCTGAAATATAGACAAAGATACATGGAACAGTGTTGACAAAATAATGCATCAGTGGTATACATTAAAGAGGGCATCGAAAATAACTCCAGAGATAAAAACTGAAATGTACACAGCTACCTATTTCTATTGTAGCAACACTTAAGATGTATTTTCTTTAAGCATAGATACAAGTAAAAGCTATATTGGCTCCTCGTGGGCTTCTCGCAATTTTTTGGAGACCCAATGATTTGCAGTTTAGGCATCTAAGTAACTGATATTTATTTAATATGGCATGGTTTAGGCAGGTCTGGATATGGTATTGGTGGACAAGGGTCTGACTTGGGTGACTCGGGCATGGTAAACGTATGTATGGACAAAAACATGTTAATGTTTTCACTCTTCTATGCAACCATTCTTCTCTGGTTTGTTTATACAGGAATTAGACCTTTCTAGCTGTTGTATTCTGGGAAACAAGGTGCAATTATTTTTAAAATTGGTGTAGAGAAGTATTATTCTTTGTAATAAATTAATTAATATTAGAGAATAAAATTTTGGAGATTAATCAGTTTACATTTTCAGACCCAATGGGCTATTTTTACAAAGTAATAGTCTACATGGTTCCTTTTCCATTCAACATAGACTCTAGAACAGGTTGGTCGCATAGGGAGATTGTACACCTGAAGAGGCTACATTAAAATGTTAGCTTGCTGTAAAATATAAAATATGTTGCATTGGCTACAGGAAAAGAGGAACCTATTTACAGTTAACATACCTCTCTATATTTTGAGAAGACCCGTGGAGAAACGTCTGGACTGTTACATAGTTACAGCATGCTGTTGTAGGTGGTCTGGCCATGCCACATATGAGGCTTGGTCATGCCATGTTGGGTGCATGCCATACCTGTCTCCTGTAACACAATGGGCCCCTCTCACCTCTGAAACACATTTCTTACCGCCACCTCTCATATGTAACACATTTGTTCCTCCCTCAACTCTACTCAACATCAACACCTCTGTACCACCTCTCAACCGTAGGACAGATATGTCCCTTAGTCCAACCCTGCAGCACATTTCTCCGCTGGTACGAGGCCTACTGTCTGTATTATTATCTTCACTTTACTTACATGTCCTGTGGAGGGGGGTGAGGATAAGGTGGCAGCAGCAGAGAATCTTATCTTCATTAAATTAGTCTTTGATCATGACTCGCTAGGAAGACTAAGTTCTGCACTACAGTGACAGTCTGGCAGTGAATCATAATGCAGATGATTCATTCTAATTCACTGCCACGCTGACCTCACTATCATAGAACACACCAAAGCAACCACAATGAGACCCAGTGCAATGCGGCAAAAAGACAGATAAAGGGGGACCCGGGACACAGAGATAGGAATACTACTGGGTCCACTTGTATCTTTCCTTAGGGCTGCAAAAATGATCTTAATGGGGGGTCGCATGCTGTGCATCTGCGCTCCAGTGTATATTAAATGGATGACAGCATTATATGTTAATCGATGCTTCAGATCAAACTCCATAAACCTAATATCATTATCATCTATTTATATAACAACACTATTTCCACAATGCTGTACAGAGAACTCACGCACATCAGTCTCTGCCCGATTGGAGCTTACAGTTTAAATTACCTAACATACACACACATACACAGACAGAGAGAGACTAAGGTCAATTTGATAGCAGCCAATTAACCTACTAGTATGTATTTGGAGTGTAGGAGGAAACTCATGCAAACACAGGGAGAAAATACAAACTCCACACAGATATGGCCATGGTCGGGAATTGAACTGATGACCCCAGTGCTGTGAGGGAGAAGTGCTAACCACTAAGCCACTTTGCTGCCCATATATGGAACAGCCCTGTAGCCGGATCACAGTCTTCAAAATCCCTAATGACAATCACTGCCAGATTGTAAATAAGTAAAGGACACAATTACCATCACCCCTTCTGTCTTAACGTATTCAGCTGGCATGCAGTCCAAATGGTATAAAAATTAGTATCTCCTTTATCTGGAATATTCACCAGTGGTGATTTGTTCTGTCCTCCTGGAACATTCATGTCTATGTGCTGTAGGAGGTTTCTGGTGAAAGTGCTGGAACCTCCAGACTGTACACACATCACACAAAGGATCTGGGAGGGTCAAACGCTGAACTGCTGGAACTCTGCCTGCAGAGCTCCTCTTCAGGGTAAATGTAATAATTGAGAGGTCAGTGCAATGTGTAGGTATTTTATGATTTTGAGGCTGTGCAACAGTGGACCCACTGCATTTGTTAGAGGCGTCTGTGTTATTTGTCAGGCAAATTAGGGTCTCTACTGAAAGGAATCTGTGAAATACAGGAGCTCTGAGCATTTTGGGGGTACTGTGCATCAGTGGCAGGCTGGCCCGGGGGGCAGGGGGGCACCGGATGCAAAAAACAGTTTCTCCCCCCGCGGCCGCATCCCCTGTAATATGATGCGGTCGCCTGTGTGCCCCCCGGCCACGCCTCTCCCAGCCCGCGCCTGCTGTGCATGGTAGGGTATGTACAAAGAAACATCTTTGCAATTGAGCTGAGTGGCTGGCAATAGGAAATGTTCAATGTGGTCCGTGCTATGGGAGACTTTGCGGTGAAGGGGATATGCAGTCAGTGGATCAGTAGAAAGTGGATATCAATGTAATCTGTGCAATTGGGCATTTGATAGTCATCCTGATGGTGAAGTGTTGGCATAATAATGTGCAGAGGTGTGGTGGGGATATAATTCTGCAGTACCCACAGAAATAATATTTTTGTTATTTTCAGAAAGCTGTTTTGAAAATACCATTAGTGTTTATATTCCTGCAAAAACACAGTAGATATAACCAAAATGGGCCAAAACGTGTTTTTTTTCTAATGAATTGGCAAGAAAGTGAACTTAAAGTAAATGTATTTTTTAGGGGGGGGTTTGGATAACACCACCAATAAACACTTACTTTGACATCATTTCGACTCTCTAAAACTGCAAAAAGCAGGTCTCTACACATAAGTTTTCATAATAAAATTTGCACTTGAAAATGATAATGCATTTTATTGTTTTTTTGTAGTTTGCACCATCTTGAATGAAATGCATAAAATGTTTTGAAATAATATGGGTAACCCATTTTAAAAAATAGATAACCTGCTGCATCGAAATAGGGTGCTACTAAGCTTATTGAAGCAAGGATGGGGAACGCTTTAATGCCAGTGGTGTACTTTTAAGTAGTTTTTTTTTTCCTATAATGTACTCCTTCAGTGATAAGGACAAATCTTACTAGGAGTGGGACTCGAGTGGGAATTTGAGCTATATGTGTAGGATAAGTCCCACACATTCTGAGCTTTGAATGGGTTAAATAATTGTTATGTTACCCCCTGTCACTGTGTGTGGCATTGGGGTGGTTCATGGGGGATAATGCACCGCTTTGATTGAGCTTTCTTCTTGCCTGGCTAACACTTGGGTGAGCACAATGATCTGGCAAGGCTTATATATGAAATCAGAGGGTGGAGCTAGAACATGCTGGAACATCAGGAGATCAGGGAAACTGAGCTAGAACACAGCGTGGAGCTGTCCAGCAGCCAGAGTACCTCAGTCAGTAGAGCAGCAGTCTCCAGAGGCAGCAGCTCTGAGTTAAAATCCTGACAGTCTGTTAAGCTTAAAAAAAGGTGTTGCTACATGGTGGTTTAGTGCAATAGTTGTTGGCATAACTTGGGTGCCAGACCATCTCTATATTGCAAAATCAACTATTTATTTACACTCCTTCTTCACTCCAGCACATTTTTAATCGGTTGTAATAAAAAAGTAAATATCTACAGTTCCAGCCAGTTCTTTTATTTTTCTTTTTGTTAAAAAGGTTTTATTTGCATTTTCCAAACACAAAACACATAGTAGATATCCCACATATGATTTTCAATTAGCAATAGAAATCATAAACAACGAATGTATGCACCAGATAATCATGTAACAATACAAAAATGAGATAATAGGAGATGCAAATTTGAATTGTGGCGGAGTTGTTTCCATTAAGGGAGCATCTACTAGCTATTAAACATAACTTAACATAACTAAAATCAGAATCAGAATCAATGCATCAGACAGTCTTCATTTAACTTTTCTATAGTACGAATACAACATTTTATACATTGTAAATTTTAATTGTACTTTGTATTAGGTATTGGCAGAGGGGGAAGAGGTGAAGGAGAAAGGATGAGTAGATAATATTGCATATTTTGTGTTGTCCAAAATAGCACATTACATCAAGTTGTACATGAGGGACCAAATAAAATAGAAAGCAAGATTCATTAATTATCCTAGCTTAAACGTCTAATCAAGGACCATTTGGTAAACTATTTTGAGAATATCACCCTGTTGGGATTTTGGCAATGACTCCACATAGGGACCTCATTTAGAATAGAACTTAAGTACCCCCTTCTCAACATCCGGAAGGATCTCCACGTCTATCAAAGAAGAGGAGTTCTAGTAACTCCAATTACACGTCCCTTAGGAATGAGGGAGCGGAAGAAGTCCAGTTGTATAGAATTGCTTTTTTTGTCACTGTCAATTTCACTGTTAAAATTGGTATAATATTAACAGAAGGCAAACTATCTTTCCAAGTGTCAAAATTACAAAATAACAGTGGAATGTAACCTTAAAAACAGAGTTTTGGAAAGCTAATATTTTATTCCAGAGGCAAGATATTTTTCCGCATTCCCAAAAGTTATGATAGAATGTGGCTGGGCTTTGTTTACATTTCGGGCATGAAACTCTCGCCTCCGATATGAAATGTCTTCTCTGTGATTGTGATATATAAGCTCTGTGTAACACGGTTAAACATTTTAAAGTTTTGTCTTGATACTTTAGTATAATGTCTAGATTTGTTAATGAGGGAATATCTTGACTCCAATTTTGAAGTGTGTGTTTCCAGAGTCTACTATTATCACAATATAGGAGGTCCTGATATAAGTATCTGATGATGTAAGTATATAATTTGTCTGAATCTGGCCATCTGGTCTTATTACATGTCATGGTCATGCGCGATATGTGTCCCAGAAAAAAACATAATTTGTTACCTGATTGGGGAGAAGTTAAGGTGGTGTATGTAATAGAGCTGCTATAGAGTAAGGGGCAAATAATTAATCGTCTAGGTCTAAATTAAGAAAAAAGGGTAGTTGCAATAACCAACCGGAGGCATATCTGAACAGAGCGGCACGTGAAGAGGTCACCGCATCTGGAAACCCAACAACACCATATTGTCTCTAAAGATACATTTTGGCTCTATCAATTCTGGGTTTACCACATTTCCAAAGAAATATAGTGAACATTTTAGTACAATGTACAGCAGCTGTAGTGGTTAGCCCAATAGGGAGTATTTGCAGAAGGTAATTGAGCTTCGGGAACAGTACAGTTTTTCTGCCCAACATAAAAAGGTTTAGGTCTACCTAAGAGCTCAATTTGGCCGAAATAGTTTTGATTATATGTACAAAATTATATTTATCAGATTCCTAATTTCTGCTGGAATATATATACCTAAGTATTTTAGTTTATCCTTCACTATGTTAAATTTGGACAGTGCATTGCGAATTTCGTGGTTAGGAGTGTGGTCAGTTAGGAGTAGAGCCTCTGACTTGAGTATATTGATTTTATAACCAGCGAAAGAACCAAACACTTCAATGGTGTCGAATATAAATGGAAAAGAACATATAGGGTCTGATATTAATAATAACATTGTCAGCAAACAATGCTACTTTATTATCTGTTTTGCCAACCTTGATACCTTGGTAATTAGTGTTTGTTCGCAAGGCAATTGCCAAGGGCTCCAAAGAGAGCAAACAATAATGGTGACAATGGACACCCCTGGCATGTGGCCCGTAGGATACAAAACATGTCTGGGAGATAACCATTAGTTAAAAGTTGAGTTATTGGTCATGTGTACAGTGTCTGTAGGTTTTTCAATAAAAGCATCGGGGAACCCAAACCAATTTAACACGTCAAATAGATGGACCCATGTAACTAAATCAAAAGCCTTTTCGGCGTCAAGTGATAGGACGATGCCTGGGTCCGAGCCCCCGTTTACTGCAAATGCTGAATCACAGCCAGGACCTTCCTCACATTGGTTACAGCGTGACTACCCCAAATGAAACCTGTTTGGTCAGGATGCACTATATCAGGTAATATCAATTTAAGTCTCTCTGCCAATAATTTTGTGAAAATTTTGTAATCAACATTAAGTAATGATATCAGGCGATATGAGGCCAATTGTTCCAAATTTCCCCCTGGTTTGGGTAGTAGCTTTATCAGGGCTGAGTTAAAATGGGTGGGTAGGAGATTCTGTTCTGTTATATTATTAAAGAAATCTTGCAAGCACTCAGAGATTAGGCCCTGCAAGATCTTATAAAATTCCTCAGACATACCATCAGGTCCGGGTGCTTTCAAAGTTTTTTAGGGATTTGATGACTTGTTGCACTTCACCTAATGGGAATGGGACTGTAAGTGACTCTGCTTGTTGTTCTGTGATCTGTGGTAATGAAATACCATTCCAGAACTTGTGCTTAGAACATTTTGGGAATAAAGGCCCGTGTAAAAGGTCGGTAATAGTTCCAAAATCCCTCTCCCATCATATATAAGAGAACCCCTCTCATCCCGGAGGGCAGAGATGACATTTGGAGCCCTGTCTCACTGTAAAAGATTGGTCAGCAAATGGTTAGATTTTTTGCTGAACTTGTAAAATTTGAATCTAGTACTTAGAGTATGCGTGTCACCGATTTGTGACACTACACTATTGAAATAGGCCTTCTTTTCTTTGTATTGTCATCTGGAGATAGGGGAAATATTGTTTCTAAGATTTTGATAAGCAGAAGTTAGTTGAGTCTGTGCCTCTAGATACAATTTAGATTAATCTTTCGTATGCTGCTTAAAAAATGACATGATTCGGCCCTGTAGTACAAGTTTGGTAGTTTGACAAAACAAATGAGGATTTTCCCTACGTTGAATATTATCTCATTGGAATATTTATGCCAAGCCGCAATCAGCATACTGTGAAATTTCAAAGAGTTTGCAAGTTTGGCAGGGAATCTCCACTGTATGTAAGAACACTTTACATTCTGGTTTTGAAATTTAAGCCAGATAAGAGAGTGGTCTGATAGGCCCCTGGGCTCGATGCCAACATCTTCACACTTAGGAAGCAGTGAGGAGCAGATAAGTAAGTTGTCAATTCGTAAAAGAGTGCCATGTGCAGCAGATAGACATGTATATTCATGTGATGTAGGGTTGTGGGTTCACCAAATGTCAACCAAATGAAGCTGTTCAATTATATAATGAATACTCTTATTGCGTTGACCTCTTGCACGTGAAGGAGGACTGTCTCTATTCAGTACATGTGAAGCTACCATGTTGAAGTCTCCTCCCATTGCTATATGCAAACCTCTGACCATATAAAGGCGATTGATAATGTTTTATAAGAAACGTTTATCATAAACATTAGGGGCGTACAAGTTACGAAGAAGCAGCCGTTGGTCATTGAGTGACACATCTACAATAATAAACCTTCCTTCAGGGTCTTTAAGTTGGGAGTGAATAGAGACTTGGATGATCTTCTTCAGTAATATAGCAACCCCCCTGGATTTGGAACTGTAGCAGGAAAAGCCTAGAATTCGATAACCAAGCATAGATCATTTTTCATGTTCTTTATCAACAATATGCTTTTCCTAAAATAAAACTACATCAGATTTAGCTTTTGATATGTAAGTGATAATTTTTCTCTGCTTAATGGGGGAGTTTATTCCCCCTACATTCCAAGAACAGAGTTTCATATAAGACATCATGTTGGTGCAGATATGATAAAGTATGCCAAAATTACCATACTCATTTTAATAAGAACACATATACCACCCCCTATGCCAAAGGTGCCTAATGCTGAATATCACTATCCTTAAAAGGTAAAATATTGTGATTCAGAGTTATAGAAAAAAGAAAGCAAACATAAAAACATATAAACAACATAAACCATGGGCAACGTGGCCCTATGCAACTCAATATCAGTCGGGTATTAATCCGGACTGTCAGATAGAACAGATTATATTTTAGACTAACCAAAGGTATAGAATCCACTTTGAAGGAATCCCATTGGGGACCTATAACAGCATGTAGTATATAGAAAAAGAAATAGTCAATTACCATTCATATGACATATACCATATAAACATGTAATATGTCACCTCCATGTAAACATTAGAACACAAGAAAAACCTGGTGTTTCTGGTATGCAGTGTCTCTTCCCATTGTCACTTTCACATTTGAGACAAACACCAAGAAGCCAGGTAATGCACTCCCTTGACCTGTAAAAAAACATAACAAAAGAGGGGATAGGGCAGGGGGGAATGGAGGGAGTGAGGAGGAAGGAATGGGAGAGGGAAGGGGGTATGATGTAGTGTCAAAGAAGAGCTGATAATAAATTGTACATGGTGATCAGTGTTTTGGCTCCATGCTTAACAATCTTCATAAAAGGCTCAGCAAGAGCTTCTTTTCGTTGTCTGGAAAATTAAACATGAAACATTTTGCGAGGACATATTTGACTTCTCAGCTTCCTCTTCCTTCAAATAATTGAGCGCGTCGTTGGCTGAAAGAAAGTCTTTAAAGTCTGAGCCTTAGAATAGTCAAAGACGGGCTGGGTAGAGTAGTCTAAACTTCTATTTTGCTTTGACCAAATACATGCAGATGGGAGAAAAAACACGGTGTGCCTTTGTCACCTCTGCAGAGTGGTCCTGGAACGAAAGAAGGCGATGTGTATTCCACACTAAATGGTTGACCTTTTTTGTCCAGATGTCTACTTTTTGGGCATAGTTGAGACATATCGGGAGACGACTGTCTGGGGCCGTCCCAAATCAGAATCTTTTTATGGGCCCAACCTGTGGACACGTTCTATGATGATCGGTTGGTTGTCAGCTGGCATTTGAAGCAGTGTTGGTAATGTGGAGGATAAGAACTGAGTAAAAGATGAACCTTTTATTGACTCAGGTAGGCTAATGAGACTTAAGTTATTTCAGCGTGATCTGTTCCACAATTTTTTCTGCGTTTTATCAGTTGCAGACAAATGTAGCTTCAATTGTGTCACTTGTGAACATTTTCGCTGATTCGTTGTTTGCTCAGCTTAACTTAACTTTCTAACAGCTGAGCCTTCAGATCTTGTATTGCAGAGGGTAAACTTGGAGGACTGTTCCTGTAACATAGGCTCCATAGTTTCTTTTATGGCTTTGATAACATCCAGATATGAAACAGGGACAGCATGAGGTTCAGGTGTTGAAAAATTTGAAGAACTATTACTTTGGTCATTAGGGCAAAGTTTCTCCACATTAACCGTGGGCGATTCTTTCTTGGATTTCTCGTTTTTTGTTTGTTGAGGTTTGCCAAATGATTGGGAGTTGACTTATTTCTCCATTGTGTTTTATGGTTGTGTATAATATTAGATGGAGGTAAGTATTAGTAATTACACCAGACAAAAACGGGCCCCATGGGGTTTGTAACTATATTAGATACACATAGCTTTAGAACTGTCTAAACGGTAAATGTGACACTATAAAAAATTGTGTTGGTGAGTCGGGTGTTCAAAGTCACCAATCAAATGCTTGGGGGGCGTCATAAGTGGCAAGGAGCCGACAGGGCCACAAGTTACGGCACTATGAGACCAAGTTTAGAATCCCATTTATCAGCCAGCATATTCTGTTCACAAAAGACTTGAGGAGCCATTATGACAGAAAGTCCACGTGAACAAGAGCTGTAATATTGTAAAACTTAAAAAAAAGATTGAAAAAAGATATTTCCCTGCTACGAGTGTTCTTGATGACATGCATATATAAATTCAGATGATGTATGTAAAATCAACTGCCAGATGGCGACAAGAATTATCTAAAAATGCAGTGAGAAAAAGGGCAACAAGATGGCACCTGTGAGCTTTGTTAAATCTAAAATTCTGACCCAAGTCTGCCTGTGGTGTCAAGTATATCTGGAAGCGCTTCAATCAGCTGGAGAGAATTGACACAGACCAAGTTCTGTATACAAGGAATATTCTCTAGTTTATTGATACAAAGATACAGGTTTTTATAGGCTACTGAATAAATGAATCCTACGTCATATGCATACAATAGTTTATACCACTAGTTTATGAGAAGCGCTACTGATTAACTTTCTCACGTATTCTTGAGGTGTTTACTTTTCTCCCCCTTCTAAGGACAGATGAGCCTATTATTTCTTATCTCAAGGGGAGTTGGAGATATGCTATGTGCAACACCATGGATACAGTTCCCATACTACCAGCTGGATATGAAGCTCATTATTGTTTTCATAACTGGTTACATTCTTCAGGTGTTCCCTATTAGTTCAACTTCAAGGCCATAGGCTCACATATTGCAAAACTGCAAGTTAACAGAAAAATGAATAATCTCTTCTAGCAAATAATATTTCTATACAAGTTACAATAAAATGGCTGAACAAAGGCCTTATGAGGCCTTAACAAAAAATCATATTTAACATTTCCCATCTTTTATTCAATTTTCGACCCTTTCTCCTCCTACCTACCTAATCCTATCTATAGAACCACATTCTTAATAAGCAGGTACTTATACACATGTAGGAGGCCACATGCATAGAGTTGGTCCCCTTAGGAATCTGTCAACTCATCCCCCACTAATAAGCCTGTGATCCTCCCTGTCCTAACTTGATTTATGAGGAGATGCATTTTGGCAAATGTCCATGTCTAGAAAAGATGGTTTCTTAAAAGATGGTTTCTTAGTAGGTAGTTAATGAGTCTATAGTAGTTCTGCAGGCCTTGCATGTCCTTTGTTCAATCTTTAGTAGTTTCTTGTTGCAAACTCTGCAGTTCTTTGGCTTTGCTAGTCCAAATAATTCATGACACTCATAGTCTGGTCAGGTTTCAGAAGTAATTTCTGTGATCATCAGAGGTTCGAGATTTTCAGTGGTTCCCTTTTTGGAGAGACAACAATCAAGTGTCAGTAACTTCTTAATCAGCAATATATTTAGTTTCATTATCACCTATACGATCAACAGGATTGCTAAACCATTTGCTACTAATGCCAATATTTCCAATATCCAACATGAATCATTACTGACAACTTTACCAATGAGGTTATGCATCTGCACAAAGACATTTTCAGAGTTTACTCTACTATGAGTGCAAATTGTTGAGCACTCCTTCCCATATGTTTCTCACAGTGGCATAGGCAATATGTCACTTAGCTGTCTGTTTCATACTGGGTTAGGGAGGCCTTAATCCCTACTTCAGTCACAATTATTCTGGCAAGACATATCAATACAATGAGACAGTCATTTCTATTTATCAGAACAAGACTCCCCTGATTTGAAGACTTTGCAGTGTTATGCGTGAATCCAGGTGTCTCTTTCCTGTACTTTCACTGCCATGGGAGTCGTCAACAGGACTTGATAAGGACCCTTGTATCTGGGTTCAAGACTTCTCCTGATGTGCTTTCTCACGACCACCCAGCCCCCCAGGGTGCAGTTTATGGGTACCTGTATCAAAATTAGGGTTTGCAATGGAGGAGAATATTTGACCATGTATTTCAGTTAGTTGTTTCTATAATAAGGCAACATAATTCAACAAATCACTATATACATGGTGTAGTTGCTATGGAAAATAACAGCCTGTTCTGTTTGCTGTGCCAAACAATATCTCATATGGTGTTAAACCTGTGTCTTTCCTAGCAGTATTTTTTACTGAGTGCAGGTAAACATGAGATCCATGGCAGACCTGTTTCAGCCATTATTTTCTGCATTTTCAATTTCAGTGTACCATTAAGGCGCTCCATACATCCTGAACTTTGGGATCTGTAGGGGGTGTGATAGTTTCTGGAATCCTTGCCCCGTAAAGTGTATCCCTCTGTCACTTACAATGACCTCTGGTACACCATATCATCAGATTACCTCATTCGCAATTTTCTTGGCTAATGCTTTAGCATTTGCTTTTCTATACAGCCATGTCTCCAGCCAGTGACTAAAGAAGTTGACACAGACAAGCACATTCTCAAAGCCCGAGCATTTGGGAAGTTATAAAGTCTATCTGTATCCTCTTATAGGGATATTATGTCTGGGGTGTGCTTTTCCATAGGACAGACTTACTCGGGTTACTTTGTGCACAGACTAGGCATTCTGCCACTAACGACTGTGCTGCTTGGGCGAACCCTGGTACTATCCATAAGATGCTAGTGAGTACAACCATAGCATCTTTTCCCAGATGCACTTTCTCGTGTGCTATATTGGCCATAATGGGATAAACTACTTTTGGCAGACACAAACGCTGACCTTTACACCACTCCTTGCACTTCTAGTGCTCCATGTATTGCCCAAGTCTTTTTCTTATTTTCTGTTGCTTGTCTTTCCATAAGTTGGAGTGTGCTCTGGTCAAACAGGGGTCAGGGGGTCACCATGTAAATAGACTCCCCTTGGGGTACTGGGGCTATGGCGGCTTCTCGTGCGGCCTGGTCTATTTCACTTAGCTTCGGGGGTAGTATCTCTGTGTGTGTCTTCACCTTCATCACTGTTTGGAGGACAGCTGGAATGCAGTGAACAGTGCCCTGGTATGTTCATCATATTGACTGGTTTGCTTGCTGAACCCATAAGGTCCCTACTTTTCCATACAGGGCCATAATCATGCGCAATTACAAATGCATAACTTGAATCAGTGTAAATATTTACTCTTTGTCCTTTTGCATATATGCATGCAAGTGTCAGGGCCTTTAGTTCAGCTTCTTGTGCTGACATGTGACTCGGTAGAGTCTGTTGAATCACTATTTCTGTGTGTGTGGTTACAGCACACCCTGTATACGGGACAGGATCTATGTGATAGTGTGAACCATCTACAAAAAGAGTGATGTCTGCATCTGGTAATGGTTTATCTTTAATGTGAGATAAAACCAGAGATTCTTGTTTCATTAGTTCTATGCAATCATGTTCAGAAAAATTTTGTTTGCATTTTTTTTTTTCCTTTCTTTCTGTTCAAGCTGGAATGGAATTCCCCCAAATCCCTAGGGTAACCCCAATATATACAGGTACTTCTCCCATCTTTTGAAACTTGCTGCAATAAGGCAGCAGGATTCAACATTGTGCACTGCTTAAGTGTAACGTTACTGGGAGTAAGCAGTGCTACTTCATTAGGATAGGCTTCAGTAAGGAGCATGTGGAATCCAAGGAAAAGGTTCTTGGTTTCTGAGTTCCACAAAGTTTACACTCATTAGATGGAGTGTACAGTACAACGGTTAAGACAGATGTGGTAACTTTAATTCTTCTGGAAGAGAAACACTTAGCTTAAATAACCTGTTAATAAGCCACATCATCAGTTCTATTAGTGTATATAATAATGTGTTGGGCCACAATACTCACAAACACATTCCTGCATTGGGTGTAAACCCCTGTAGTCATGGGTTGCTCTTTTCTTTATTTGGTTGGGTTAAACTTTCATATTAGAATTTTCTAATTATGTATAATGATCTATACATTACTATGGGCCTGAGTCTGGTTCTTCCAAACTTGGCTTTCCTTTCTAGTCTAGTACACATCTACAGCGCACAGCAAAGGAAAATAACATGCAATCTATATTCCTCCTGCTAATATCAATGAACTCCCCTCTCTGGTCTCCCTTGGACCTTTAAAAAACTTAAAATACAGTTTACTCAGATTCCCCTTGTCTGAAGGTCTTAACATATATCTGTGAACATGAGAGGCTCTGGGGCCTCTTGTGCTTCCTTTTTTTTTTTTTTTTGTCTTCTAATAAAAAAGGAAAGGGAGGAAGAAAATACACAGTGCGCTCGGCAAGTGTTATATGTCACTCATTTCACAATAGGAGGGAATGTCCTTTGTGCTGTATATCTTCATACTTAGTAAATGTGGCCGGTAACAAATGTTTTGCTTGTGCTTGGTTTCTGTCACAACGTACGATACCGTTAAGGTAACTGGGTGTCCTAGCACAATATCTATACTCTTTTCAAGCACTAAAGCAGAGTAGTATGCAAGTGACCTTAGCTTGCGACCATGTATTTGTGTCAGTACTCCTTGTACATGTGCACTGACTTCATAACAAAATAATGTGAAAGGCTTGTCATAATCTGGCAAAGCCAGTGCTGGCGCTGAAGTTATTTCAGCTTAAAATTGGTTAAACATTTGGTTCTGCTCAGAGGAGAGTATAAATGGCTTGCTATGATCCAGAAGTGCTAATGCAGGAGCACATACAATTGCTCTTAAAGTCTTAAATCTTTTTCATTTCTGTAAAAATATAGAATTCCCATCAATGCATTACCATACCCACAATAAAAAGAATTATTTACAGTATATGACAATTATAGCACAGTAAATAAGGGCAGTAAATGTCTTTACAAACACTGATTTACTCAAAACTGTAATGAGGATACAAATAAAAACCTTTTGCTTTCTGCACATACAGAAAAACCACCTAGTTCATGCATTTGCTATGCGAATAGCACATAAACTCTAATATCTCTTCCAAAACAAGGTAATCATTACTCAGAAGAGTTTACGTTATTTAAATCCTTCATTAGTTTATACTTATGTTTGTTGTGGTGCAAAGATGGTGCATTGGAAGTTAAATCAATGCAATCTGGATTGCCTAATGGGTCTTTGCAGCTGGAGACCTGTGAATAAAAAAACTTTTGCATAGAGATTAACATTTATTTACTAGGAATTACTGTAACTGTAACATGCGTGTATACTGTTATCAGGTAACCAGTGAACAGCTGCTAAAAGCTTAACTGTGACGCTATGCGTTCCATGCCTTGATTTCCTCAAAGGGGCAGTCCCTAATTTCACAAATAGAGAATGTCAAAGTGACGAGACCTGGGCGAGTGTTCAAAGCCACTCCTTTCTTATCATCTCTTAGTACAGCCCTTTTAAATGACACTAATTAAATTTCCGGGTTTAGAAACATTCAATCTGGAATCTTGGTTCCAAGTATTCAACCATTTTAAAAGCAGCACTGTCTCATAAATCAGAGTACTCTCGTTAGACACAATACATTGTGTCTGTAAATCATTCAACATTTTCTCAACAAAATCTCTCTCCCGTGACCAAATATTCACACATATTTCTAGATTCTGTGATTTTCATGTTCAAAGTAAAAATATATTCACTTAAGTCTCGCTCACAGACGACATTTTATCTCGTAACATTTCTTTAAAGGCATAACAAACCCTCCTGATTTCTGAGAACATTCATCAGCGCCATTTTAACACAGATAAAAACAGCATGTAAGCTCACTCCCACAATTCTCAACTTCATTAAAGAGAAAGCTATATTTCTGAACTTCAGAAACAAAATTATTTTGTTCAAATACAGAAACGGCTTGTTGGATCCCAGCCAGCTTTGTTCTGACACTAGTACTTATAGTGATAATGTACATTATTTACAATCTTGTCCGTGCAATCGGACCAAACATTTTAAAACTTCTTTTGTATCTTTTTAAAAGCTTATCATTAAGCAATGAATGTACAACTTTTTCAACCTTGAAACATGTCTCTTGTAAAAAACGGACAAGACAGACAAACATTGTGATTTAAAGTAAATCAAACATCTCCCTTATAGAGCACTAAGACAGAGAACAAACAATGTGAATTATCACGGATCTCTCTCACACGCAGTAAGACGGAGACAAAACTCACATACAGAGAAAGAAAACTTAACTGACATCTTCCAGCCTACTGCTGTGGAACTACAAGTCCCAGCATTACACTAAATACAAGTTAGCTTCAACATGTTATCATCAATCAGCACTCCGGACACATTTTTTTAATTTTACATACATTGTCAAAAAACAAAAAACAGTGTGCTTCTTATCTCAACACACTGAAATCATTTACACAGAATAAGGGAGGGGCACATTTCACTTATTCAGCTGCACAGGATCAAACATACATTTATAATATACAACCTACTTGATTCATTATTCAGCTTCCGATGCATTTAGCATATCCACATATATTTCGACTTTTCAGATCTCTTAACTTTCCTGTGCCACCTCAAACAATCTCTTGGGGTTTGATCTCAATACCCCTTTGTTCTTGTCACATTACCACTTGCAACACCTTTGTTTCTCCATCCACACATATCTTTGGCTATCCCCGCTTTCTTGAAAAATTCCCTGCAGACCTTCTACTCCCCCATTTCCTTAAGTCTTTGTGCATCATATCTATGAGGGAGCTGCTGTCATTTGTTTACTATCTATATTACTCGTATTGACAGTATTCTGTTGAGTCCAAATCGGGACTCTTATCTAGTTTCTGTGGGTTGTCCTTGCACTGGACGTCCCGTTCTGTGGACTCCTTGTACTGGATGTCCGTGCTAAATAGCTTCTTTGACAGTATCTGGGACGAAGGTCTTTTGGAAATCTCTCTTACACAATTTGGGCAGATTACAGAATCTCCCTTCTTTGATATACCTCTGGGGATGGTGTCTAAAATGTTCACTCAATGTTCAAAACAATAACTCTCTAAATCCCTCTATTCCATTACATGCTTCTTTGATCAATGTCTTATGTGACTTTTATGCTTTATACATCATACATAGGTACAAACACATGCACTCAAAATTCAATCATCTTTCAAAAATCTAATCAACAATACAATTACAGTAAACAAATTGGGTCAATACTGTATTATATTAATCAGATGATACTTGAGACTCACAAATTCGCGTGTCGGGTGCCTCAGACAGACATGAGGTGACCCAGACTAGGAAGACCAACGAGTAGAAATCTACTGACCGCGGATGTTGGGGTTCAATGTGCTGGGAAACCTCCGTTGTCTGTCTTGTAGCCTGCTGGACAGCGAATCTCTGTGGCGACCTCCAAGTTGTTAAATCTAAAATTCTGACCCAAGTCTGCCTGTGGTGTCAAGTATATCTGGAAGCGCTTCAATCAGCTGGAGAGAATTGACACAGACCAAGTTCTGTATACAAGGAATATTCTCTAGTTTATTGATACAAAGATACAGGTTTTTATAGGCTACTGAATAAATGAATCCTACGTCATATGCATACAATAGTTTATACCACTAGTTTATGAGAAGCGCTACTGATTAACTTTCTCACGTATTCTTGAGGTGTTTACTTTTCTCCCCCTTCTAAGGACAGATGAGCCTATTATTTCTTATCTCAAGGGGAGTTGGAGATATGCTATGTGCAACACCATGGATACAGTTCCCATACTACCAGCTGGATATGAAGCTCATTATTGTTTTCATAACTGGTTACATTCTTCAGGTGTTCCCTATTAGTTCAACTTCAAGGCCATAGGCTCACATATTGCAAAACTGCAAGTTAACAGAAAAATGAATAATCTCTTCTAGCAAATAATATTTCTATACAAGTTACAATAAAATGGCTGAACAAAGGCCTTATGAGGCCTTAACAAAAAATCATATTTAACAGCTTCAAAATTACAGATCGTTGCTTGTAACAGTTCTTATGTTGTGATGGTATTTGGTAAAGGATATTTATTAAGAACATGAAATTAATGATATTTTCCAGATATCAATAGTCCACCAGATAATTGTGTTTGGCTATATATGGAATTCCACAGGAAAATTTTGGAGTAAGTGTAGTTCAATGAAAAAAGCACAGCAATGAAATATACAATTTCATTCAGTCTCTGATGTATGACTACAGCGTTAGGGAATAGTAAAATGCTGGCTTTTCTTAGAGTGTACTCCATGTTTAGCTGGGAAGTCAGAATTAGAGATGTTCACTGACCCCCGTGTTCTGGTTTTGGATCTGGATTAAATTTGTGTTTTGGTTTTGGAAAAACCATAGAATGTAAGTTACCACAGTTTATTCCTACATATGTAATCTGGATACAAGTTGGATTCCTCATGTGGACAATGTAACCAGTCTATTTGTTGGACAATTTATGGACATAAAATCACTTATTATTTTATTGGCATTCAGTCTCAAGTTACGGGACATTTTTTAGAAGTTGACTGAACAGCCATATTTCCATTAATGATAGATTGTGTTGTGCACTTGGTTTTATATCCGAATATTCGTTGTCTATGTGAACTGTTTTTAGGTTGTTCATGTATGTAGAACAGCAATAAATTAATCCATTTTATTCTTTTCAGCAATTCCTACTTATTATAACGTGTAATCCGTGGATAAACAACTGACACCGATCACATAATAGATGATCAATGCATTAGTAGAGTTTACAAGTGTAGTTCTACACCATATTTCTCATTTGTGCTAATCATCAGTATACAATCACTATTTTAGGCAATCGAGCGCATTATATTTTGTTTTGGCAAGAAAAGAAGCCGCATGCATATACAGGCATGCAGAGTTTGACATATCTACATTTACTTCTCCTTGCAATTGGAGAGACTGGGGGGGAAGGGCAGGGGCGGGCTGGACAGCGGTCAGTCTAGCGGCTGTTCGGGCCGGCCGCCTCCCCCCGTCCCCCGCCGTGGATGTAATAATTTTTTTTATCTTACCGGCGGCCGCATCAGCGCACAGGCGGCCGCATCACATGTCACGTGATGCGGCCGCCTGTGCGCCCCCCGGGCTGATACATCCCAGCCCGCGCCTGGGGAAGGGGGGGTCTAATGTGGGCCATGTACAGTAAGCATGTGTACACATAAATGCAGCTGAGGCAGACTAGCACAAAGATATATGTACGCATGTCAGAAGCCGTATCATTTGCACCAGTTAGAGGGCAGGTGCAAATACACTCTGTTGATGTTGACGGTCATCAGCACTTCTGATTGGCTGATTATGAGCTTTCATTCATGCACAAGAATGAATATTTTATATGATGTGTTATATCAAGCCTAATAACGAATGTGTTTTTCACTATCAAAACAAATGTTAACAAACTTCTTGTGCCTATGTGTGTATGTGTATGTATGTGTATGTAAGCCTGACATGAACTTGATTAAAACTTGGCACATATCATATAGGTGCAGAGCTGGACTCATCTTGAGACGTCTCCGACACAGCATAGGGCTGTAAATATGCTATTTTTATGGGCAGATTTTATCAGTGCAAATTAGGCCCAGTATGTGACCAGTTCAACAACAGGCCCTATTCTCACATTCAGTAAACACAATGTGACGGGTGCCCGAAGCCCATTGACACACTATCGCATGTAACCTGGGTGGATGCATTGCTCAGAAGCAAAGCGTCCCCTATGTTATTTCTAAATTTTGTCAACTATAGTATGAAAAATAGGGATTTTTTCATGGACAAAAATTCCAGGGACAATTCATTGAAAACAGAGAACTATTCCTGGAAATTAGACATTAAAACACATTAATACTTTTGAGCAATAACCAAGAGAAAACCACAATAAATGTAACATATCTAATGCTAGTATTTTCCCAAAGCACTTAAAACAGTGGTTTCACTGGAAGTATGAGGTTGCCATGGTTACCAGATAGACTGGGATTAATCAAGTAGTGATCCTATGTCCTCACAGAGATGGGAGATGCCATGTGATCTTTGTAAGGTTCAGGGGTCAAACTTTGATGAATCGGGGCCATAAACTGCATTGGGCTCTGGGGATACATATAACTAATGTCGTGAACACCTAATATGTCATATGCTCTTATTTTCTGAATAAGGTGTGTGATTAAACAATATTTTGTGAAAAGCTCAAGAGGCTGGAAAATATAAACTAAGAAAGTGTATGTATTGTTGTAATATAAAATAGTTGTATCTGCTACATAAAAAATGGCCTTACTTAGGTATTTAGCAGCTGGAAATGTTTGATTAAGCAGCATAATTATCAAAGAGCCCTATGGCTGTCGAAAATGGGTATAAGGCATTACCCCATACATCAAGGGGTTATGCCAGCAATAGCACTGCTTACACCTGCAGTAACCCCCACTAGTAATAAAATTTGGTTGGCAACATTGTTTACACAATAGTACCAAACTCCTGTGCCTTTGCAAATAGTATTTTATAAAGTCACAGAAGGGAATACATTTGAAGGACAATACATTTGATAGACCGTTGCATTAAAGCAGTAAACTGTGAAGAGGTATTCAGTAGTGTAAAAACAAAAGGTAACCTTCATTCATACAATACAGTATAGAAGAGACTAGACACGCACTTTTCAAATGATTTCTTTTGAGGAATGCTTAGTTGGGTTACAGTGGGTTACAGTAGTTACAGCTTGTGATTTATAAATAGGTTATCCACAAATCACAAATAGAAGTAGTTTTATTATTTTTATTTTTTGGACTTCCATACCTCCCAACATTTCCTATTTCCATGAGACAATCTCTCTTATTGGAGGTCAATGAGTAGTTAGGAAATGGTCATGCCATGGATGGCTCAGTAGAAAGAGTAGTCTTTCTGAGAGTGTGGCTTAGTTTGTTCCAATCTTCGAATTGTTATTCTTGTGAAGTATGGTTATCTAAAGACACCAAAAACACAGTTTAAAAGACTATGCTGTGCAAACTTCTGCTACTCTGTAAACGCAACTTTCTAGTCCTGTAAACATATGGCTAAAATGTAAATGCACTTATGCAAATTAAGGCTCACAGTGGGTCCTACCTTATTTTACTCTGAGCTGCTTTGCGCTTACAGTGACCTCCACTGTGTGTCTGGTAGTACCTCTCTTCTAAAATGACAACCTGCTGCACAGATGAAAGCATGAGGTACATATTTAGTAAAGTATAAATACTCCAGTTATTATATGTATATTATTCAGCTCAGTAATGGCACAGTATTTGAGTGTTGTGAATGTTAAAATGTGGCTTTAATTAGAATAGCTGTCTGATTTATACTCTGTTTAGTGGACTTTTCAGTAGGTTGACTCTTCCTCATAAAATTCATAGCTTATTTGCTTACTTTATTTCTCTACCCTCTGGGAGGCCCCGGAGGGAAGGTCAAGTGAAGTGGGTGTGGAAGTGCAAATGGTATCATTTTTCCTCATCCCCCATGGCACAATGTTGTGATCATGTCATCGTGCCAAGGGAGTGTGGTTAAAATTATGCATTTTTTGCTATGAATCATAATCGGGGGCACCCGTCCTACCCACTTCAGTAGAAAGTGGCCCACATCATTAGAAAGTGGGCAGAGTGCGGCAAAGCGGTCTGCTCTCTCTGGAGTCCAGAAGAGTTCATCGGAATACAAGAGTCTCACTTACATTCTGGGAAAGTAGGCAAGTATGATTCATAGTCTGTAGTCTATCTGGTTAAGAATAAAATATTTCACTTAATACACAAGATGCACATGTATGTTAACCAGATAAACAAATGCACCAAACTGCACCTCATTTTTTTCAAAGTTACCCAAGTAAGTATTATTTTGTTATAGTTCATTTGCACCCAGCAGCAGGTTAAGTGATTTTGGCATCCAAGGTAACATTGGCAAAATACAATCCCACTTGCCATTTCACATCATTACCATTATCACTATACCCACGGGTGCTTCCACACATTAAACCCAGCAGCAACCCCACATCATAGCAGATGTGACCCACATGCCACAATGTTCAGGGCTCATTCTCTGGTGGCTAGAGTACAATACAAAATCCATTTTCTGGTAGCGTACATTACATATCATATTCCTGGTGGCTAGTGTACAATATATACCTTTATCTTGGCGGCTCATATACAGAGCCCATCCCTGTTAAACAATATACAATACAGAGTCTAGTCCCTGGTGACCAAGTGTACTTATCTCTGTCCTGTTTTCCCACTTGTCTACTGTATTATTGGCTGTCAGAAGCACCTTTTCTTCTTCACATAGTTCTGACATCCAGTTGGAGTTCAGTGGAAGAACTTTATCACCCATTCATAGAATAGGCTGATTACATACAATTTCCTGTCTTCACTGAGCCCCACTACTGAAATTCAATATATGAAGGGGGTGGGATCTGCTATTTTCCAATGGCTGTAGAGACCGGTAACAGATCTAAGACCTGGGGGTAAATGTATGAATCTCCGGATTCTTCATCTCCGGCGTGTTCAGCCTCTTCAGCGCTTAAATTTAAAGCGGTTTTTACAATGCAGCGCCGCTTTAAATTTAAGCGCTGAAGAGGCTGAACACGCCGGAGATGAAGAATCCGGAGATTCATAAATTTACCCCCTGATGGGAGTGCTCATGAGCTCTATAATTGACCTATTAACACTTACACCCAATCTATACTTCAAAGCAAATGGTGGAAGCAGACCATATATATCAGTCATTGCAGCCCTGCTTGCACCTGTATTTTAGAACTTGCATATATTACCATACGCTAGCATACATTAACATGTGGTTGTTATTCTTAGAATTTATTATAATCATCTGGATCCTTAGCAGGCATTGCAGAGTATGTCAGTGCTTTGCAATGTATGCTATGTGCTTATCTCTTATCTATGACACTGCATATACAAGTGCTGTGAGCCATTTGTATTAATATTCTAGGATTCCATACAAGAGACCAAATGAACATGAACTGATCGTGTAATCTGTGCATTCACCAAACATATCACTTTATGTGAGTGAACATAGTCACTGGCAGGCAACACTTCAGAAAGTCAACACACAACAGCACTTTTTATTTCTTCTATTAAATGGTTAGAACCTAAGATATACCTCCCACAGTTGACCTGGCCAACAAGGAGTATCTTATTGCTGGCGGTAAACCTTTTAACACCCATTTTCGTCAGCAATTCAGCAATAGAACTTTTTAACCTTTTATAAATAGGCCCCACATTCTCTAATTGCTGCACCCTCCTGCAATATTTTTAATGCTAGAATGTTGGAGACAAGACTGCTTCCACCAATGTGTAATTCGCACTGATGTTACTGGATTAAACTGCAGCACAAGATCTAACAATATACATTTTGTGAATGCAGCCCCTATGAATAGGTAAAATAATTTATTTGTTACTGTCCAGTAAAAGCAAAACATATTTTCTATGATTTTATGTTGTATGATTGCTAGATAAATAGATAGATAGATAGATAGATAGATGGTCTGGAACTGGTGGTTTTATTTGTGTTATGTGCCTGGAGCTACAGTTCTTTGTGGATCTTTGACCTAGATAAAGGTGGTATCCGGAGTTCAATAATACAAAGGCTTTATACTCCAGAGGCTCCAACCTCACAGAACAATACTGCACTGGATTCACTGTATTCATGTACTTTCATTAAGCCTATTATTTATAAACAATGTTTGTTAGTTACTTGATAGTTTGATAGTTGTCAACATTTTGAAATCTTGCCTGAAGCATGAAGACATGTTTGTTTGTTTTTTTATATTTTAGCTACATGGTAGGATGATGTTGAATTTCTACCTTAGTGACTGCTGACACATTTCAGTTTCTACTTCTGTAGTAGAGAAAATGCTTTTAATAAACCTATGTCAGACATGGGGCCTTTTCTGAGAACAATAATATTTTTTTCCTATATTTATTAAGTCTTGACTTTCAGTTCCACTTGTATAGAATTTTTTTTTTTGAAATATATAAACAATATTTTTGTAGCAAAAGGAGGATTGCCGTTATACTTGTGTTTCACTTCAAAAGTAAATCTTCCAATAGGATATTAAAGGTGACGCCATCTGTCCAAGGTGCTTCGAGACATATTTCACTCACTTTGGTGATTTGCAAGACGGAATGTGTGGACAGTTCAAACTTCGTGGGATCCCTAGAGTTACACTAATCAGAGGGAGATAAGTTATTGAAAATATTTTATTTTACAAAGCATCACTGAAGAATTTTGGTTGGCATTGATGCCACTCACATAATTAGTTCCTATTTTCGACTCAGACCTGAATGTTTACTGTGTTGAGTCTTGTATGGTCTCGCACAGATCAAAGACATTCTACCAAAACACAAAGGTAACAGTACTCAAATAGCCACTAACAATGTATCACTGAATATACCACAGATGGCAGAAAAATAGAGATGCTATCGATTTTGAAAATCAAAAACAGTTTATTCGTATCACCACATATACATGATAAATGATCATGATTCAAGTAAAGCCATATGTAATGCTTATGTAATGCTTAATATGGGGAATGGTGGAAGAAATAATTAATTACAGACTTTTTCTTAAATGACTAGCTGTGCTTGAATAGTGGAAAGCATCCAGTCCTCTTACGGAGAAGAAATCAGTTTAATCAGTGCAAAATCTTGTCACCAAACATAAACAGTCTCAAGTTCAAGTAACAAACATAGTCCCAAATAGAGGTCACAACCACCATTTAATAATTACCCACTTTATAAGATCCTCGTTTTTAAAGGTCGTGGTTAAATCCTCCAGTGATATACGTACTGAGACTGTGCAGCAAATGCAAGGTGGCCACCTGTGATTGATTATTCGTAGTCCTTCTCTTAGTGAAGATGTGAAGTCAAAACTCAGATTGGAATGAGGAAAACTGTAAACAGGAACTCAATAAAGGAACTTCTATGCCAGTCAGAGAAACACTGTGTCTCTTTCTGCTGACGCATTTCGTTCAAATAGAACTGTAACAAAGCATATTCCTGGATGTGCTTGCAGATGTCTTTATATCATGATAATGGTAGGAAAAGAACACCCACTTCATTATGTTCATTGATTTAAGCAACACCTGTTTCTCCTGTTTCTTTGTTTAATCTGTTTTATTTTATTTCATTCCAAAACACACCCAATACATATAGCTTAGCGCAAAGGGTTATGATGTCATTAAAAGGATATATATGTTTCCATTTATATTTCTAAAAAAACCTTCTAGTGGCGTAATTGCCATGTGACTACATTACCCCAAGTGCGTGAATGTGTTTTTTTTTGTTACAGTGTCAGAAAAATAGCGTGGTAGTTTCCTCATAATTATAATAAATATCCCTTTATGAATCATTACCTTGGCTTGTACCATTAAAAAAAAAACAAAAGCATTTTTAGATGCCAGTTCAGTGTTTATGGTGTTAATTACAATGAAACAATCATTTGGTGTCACATTTTTGAAAGTGTGAAAAGCACAATTGCCTGCACAAAATGGGCACATAGACCTTTGCTCCTGCTCTGCAATAGTAATGTAATACTTGGCACAACTATGGCAGATGTGCTCGTCTCATATTTATAAAAACTAAAATGAACTGGAACAGAGAGCTGTTCCATTGCTGTACACATTTCCATAGAGCTTGCAACACCTTCTTGCACATTAAATTAAATTATATTCAAACGGGTCAAAAATGGAGCCCATTTTTAGGCAATAGCATATTTAATATTTCTATTAGCACAGTCCTAGAAAGATAAACTAGTTAAATGCTTTATGTGGACTGTGATGATCAAATAGATAGGATGTCAAAAGTTTCCAATGCAGGCAGGCCATCCCTGCCAGCATATAGGGTGAATGTTTCTCAACATGTATCATAAATTGTATATATAGACTCACATATATGGTTTAAAATGGAATATCCACTTTTTATCATTTCCCGAGGGCAACTATACAGAAACTATATGCACATAAAGTAACTCTGGAAGCAGGCACAAGAATACTTTTCTTACCGTCTTGAAAATCATAAGTCGTTTCTATTCGTCTGCTATGGACGAGGAACTAATACAATACTTTTCTATGACAACATGGTATCTTCAAAGGTTAACAAGTAAGGATCTGCCAATTAATCCAATGGTGCTTTCATGCGTTGTACTGATTTATAGTTATTATTGTTCAAAACTTCTTAATGGAAGCTGTGTATGCTATTTTTCTTTGGCAGGGAATGAAAACCAATGATGGGCAGCAGACATTGAATCCTTCTTCTTTTCATTATGGTTTTCAAACTTTATTTTAGTTGCAAGAAAAATAAATGTAAACAGTATATTTTTCTTTACGCTTCTACTATTACAAATTGTACTGTGTACGTTTTCTCACATTCTTAGAATTTGGGGAGCCGGATCAGAACTTTTGGACCCTGTATAGTTTTAGAACCTAGACTAGGGGGTAACTGTATCAAGCTCCGATTTTGAAAATCCAGCGATTTTCTCGTGGGTGTTTCATCTCGCAGATTTAAAGTGAGATTGCTGTTAAATCGCCAGAGATGTGTTTCTGTCAAAATCGCTATTTCTCAAATCGGTGGAGATCAAAGTCCCGACTGTATTCGTATTACAGGCAAATGATTTTTAAAATGTTTTGGTTATTAACTACAACATAGGTGGATTTACTTGCTACACAGTTCTCCTCATCTGGTTTCACTGCTGATGCTGCTGCTGCTGGTGCTGCCACAGGTCCTGCTACCACTGGACATGGCTGCTGTTGTGCGGAGGCTGTGTTTAAATACATGTGAAATGTTACATAAAATTGATCCTTTGTTTCAAATTAACAATCACCCTTGGTAATAAAAATGTTATAAAATGAAAAATTTTCAAATATGTGTTAAATGTACTAAAAAAAAAAATAAAAAAAAAATCCGGCTGCAGGATAACTGTTTAAACATACAATGTACAACGTGACATCATTATACAATACTCACCAACCATTGGTTGAGACACAGGTCTGTCTGTGTCCCGGACATTTATCCCCTCGAGGACGTCTGGTGGAATCAGCTGCTTAAATTCGTCTTCATAGGACGTAGATGTAAAGACTACAGGAGGCCCAACACCAGTGGCTATGAAATATAATACATAAAAAAACACTTTACCAAAGGTACACTACAGCATTCATTTTTTAATGTCAATCTGACCTAAAACCATATAACTTTCAAAAATCCGTTTTAGTGATTCCAAATACACATATACTAATAACCACAAAGGTCTAAACACATTAACTGTTTGACGTGGAAAAATATAAATTAATATATAAGGTGACTAGTTGAATAAATAAGTGGTTAAATGATTGGAAATAAACACATCCTAAGGTACATCATGCGATGTTATGATATTCCCTGGAAGGTTTTATAAGGTGAGGAGTCACATTCTGTAAATGATGTAGCAGTATTAGTGTGAAGTAGTGTGGGGTAATATAGATCCCAATAATCTGGATATTCACATTTTAGCCAAGTTTCTAAATTTTAATATGTATGATTTGTAGGTTTTTTTACAATCTCTTGATAATTGTATCACCCTGTCTGATATAATAATGTTAATCACACCGGCAGTACCTGCAGCAGCTCATCGCTCCTCGGCCATCTTCTCCTTTACCTGCCATTTGCAGGGGCGCATGCAGGGGGGGTTTGTGGTTCTCCAGAGATCCCTCCCCTCTGCGAAGAATGGGGCTAAAAAGTGCCCCTACATAGCGGCACTTTACTGTACAGCAGCCGCGGCCCTGTCAAAGAAGCTTCCTTGACAGCGCAGCGGCTGCTGTACAATACAGTGCCGCCAAAATGGAGCTGCTGCCGCATACACAGCAGCTCTCTCTATTTTTTTCGGGTGGGTGGGAACCCCCCTTAAAAATCCTGCGTGCGCCCCTGGTTTGATATCACTTATTCTTTTTCTGCAGTTTTCCACAGACCGCTTTATGTGCCATACTGCATTAACGGCATCCGTTACATTTTGCCACGTTTGTTTTTTGCGGACAAATGGGGTTTCTGCAGCGAGGCAGCCTAAAATTCTATCATAGATAGGCACTAAATAGTGCACAAGGGCACAATTTTCAGCAAAACTGAAGCGGACATTCCACCCTGATTTAGTTTTACCGGCAGAAGGGCCTGGCTTCTCCAGACCTCCTAACTCCTCTCTCTCCTCCTCCCAGGGCCAGATTTACCACTAGGCAACCTAGGCAATTGCCTAGGGCCCAGCGTCCCCAGAGGGCCATCCCAGGGCCGGCGGTGAGACCAACCTTTAAAAATGTGCCGCTACTTATGGGCCAGTGCTATGAGCTTGCCCCTCTGGGCCAAAGTCTGCCAGCTAGCCCCTGAATAGGGGTATATGTTATGCTAAAAACTATAGTGCTATGGATTTTTTCAGGGAAGGGGCCCCAAACCAGTATCTTGCCTAGGGCCCCATGAGGTCTAAATCTGGCTCTGCTTCTTCCCCACTCTTCTTACCCTTCTCACCTCTCCTTCCTCTCACCATGCTCACACACAGGGGCAAAAAAAAAAATGACAAGTAAAACAGAAGTGAAAGACAACACAAGAAAGAAATACACGCACTAAGAAAATACAGGCAAAATTGCATAAACAGTGAAAAATAATAATAAAAAAAAACCAGGCAAACAAAACCCCAACAACCTTCTCACTCCAACACAAAAATTAACCCTCTTTAAGAATTCTCTCTATCTCTCAAACTCCTTAAACCCCTTTCAACTGAATAAGGAAGTAGCTGTCTTTTTATGTTAGTGAGGTCAAAATCCTGCAAGTTTTGCAATTCAAACTGCCAACCAATCCGAAATGAGTTTTGTGTTTGCAATGTAAATTTTAACCTAAACACAGGAGAGTTTGTTAAACACAGGAGAGTTGGCTAAACACGGTTGTGTTTGAAATCGCAGCAAATCGCCAGTGATGACCAGCGATTTTGAAGATCAGGGTAAAAATCGCAGTTTAATACATCAGGCAACTCGCAGGTTATCATCCACGATTTGCCGCGATTTTAAATTGCTGAAAAAAATCGGACCTTGATACTATTATCCCTAGGTTTCTAATTAGGATTTAGGATTGATTTGGGCTTAAGCTCATGTTTGTCTTTGGGTATTAAGTTTCAGTTAGCCTGTCAAATTTTGAATAATTGTAGTGCTACACATCGATTACTTCTGTCAAGTTAAGATTGACATTAATCATTTTGTTTTACTTTTCTTAATTTGACTAAAGATCACGAAACAAGCAACTCATTTGAAAGAGGAAATTGCCCACTTTCTCTTCTTATTATTCCAGGAAGCTGAGATAGAAGCTCCATTAATGCTCTTTTAATGCTCCTCCGATCCAGGTTGTGTTAGTTGGTAGACTGGTAAACCTGGGGCAAATGCCTCTTTTGTAATGATAGGAAAAATAATCACTCTGATCTGATCTTAGGCTTGTAGCCTTGTATGGAACTCCTGGGACTCCTCGTTACTCCACCTTACATGTTTTTGGACTGTAACCAGCCCTTACTCATAGCTTCAAAAACAGCTTTTGCCTATTTAATAAAATGAGACTGATATGGCCCACAGCAATAATATAGATAATTCTGTAAAAAATAATGAAATATCCGATGCAAATTTTCTTTATGAACCACTATACATATAATATACTTTGTGTATTAAATATAATTAAATGATATGTTACCTTTGTGGACTTTATTTTAGGGTTCATCCTATATCACATTGATTCCTAGATACACTAAACGGTAAAAAGGCAGAAGATAGGGCTAGGTAGCGGGCGGCTGCTGCGCCCCCTTGGGCTTGCGCCCGGGGCGACGGCACCGTCCGCACCACCCTAGTTACGGCTCTGCTGCAGACTACATGTTTGTGGAGACAGGCAAAGGAAATGACTGGAAACATAAGATAGGAGTTATACTTGCAAAACACACCCTTGGAGTGGAATGAAATTAATTCTTAATAACACTAATAACCCAGATCAATGTACTACAATAAATCAGACAGGACAGTTCTAAGCTAAATTAGAGAATTTGATACAATTTTGCATTCTATCTCCTTAGTTCATATTGTAAATCAGCATATTATTTAAAACAACTGTTATTTGCATACTTATTTTTACATTATATTTTCATTACTTCAGTTGAAAGGGTTTCTAAAATTGCCTTTACTAGCATTGACAAACACAAAAAATTCTTCATGTATTTTTGAAACACACCTCGTTTGAGATTGCTCACAGCAGATAGCTGCCACTTGAACACAAATACTATACAGAAAACCAACATCTCATATATTACAGTAATAGGCTGTCATTAATCTAGTTAGGTAATCAAACATTTCTTCACTCAGTGAATGCATTGTTTGAAGGATAATGAATATCAGTCCATTATCAACAGAACAAAGGTTCTTCTTTGCATTATCAGTTAAAAGCCGCAATTACATGTTCTTTTTAACACTCTGGCAAATGGAGTAATTTTTGAAAATAAATAATTTAAAAACACATACCAGCCAAGAATACCATGATGTAAGCAAAAAACATTTTTTTTTAATGTTTGAGTAGGATCAGCTTGTAGAGAATAGTTGCAGCTTTTTTAAGAGCAAACATAATTTAAATAGTTATTCTGAAAATATACATACTGAGAAGATGATAAATTAGATGGTGGAGAACATTTATAAAAGCAAGTGAGGGACTTAGATTATCAGCCATAGTGAACGGACGTCTATGTCTGAGGCTCCTCTTTTTTTTTTTATGTCAATATTTTTTTATTGAAATATTCAAAGGCATATGGGGTACAGAAAAAAAAAGAAGGGCAGACAAATACAAAAAGGGGGGGTCAATCAAGAGAAGACATGTGGGGGTCCCCCACGCATGGGGGAGGGGTGAAAGTCACTCAATTGAAACAGCATTCTAATGTCAATAGTGTACCTACAGAGTAAAACAAGTATATAGCAAACGTATTGAAAATGCACATGGCGTATCGAGGGTATCAAGAGTATCGCAAAGGTGAAACATGTTCATTGTGTTGAGGATCCTCTATGAGGTACGCCGGTGAGGGATATGGTGAGGATTTGGGGGCATCACGAGATCTGCCAGGGCCATCGAAACCATTTCATGATGGGTGCTGAAGCGATTGAGGAATAGGGCATATCTTTTGTCTCCATCTCGAAGCTATACTGAACTTTTTAAACAACTCCCGTGATACTGGGGGGGAGGGGGACTTCCAATTTTGGAATATCACCACTCTAGCAGCTATCAGTATATATCCTAAGATATAGCGGTCATGCTTGGGGATGAAGGTCGGGTATATATGGAGAAGAGCTAAGGCGGGGTCTGCTGTAATAGTAGTGTCTAAGACAGTGGATATCAGGGCATAGATTTCCCTCCAGAGCGGTTGGATCACCAAGCATGTCCAGAAGACATAGAAAACGTCAGCTATCTGAGTGCATTGACGCCATCAACATTTTGATTGACTTGGCCATATCTTGTGTAGCCGGTCTGGAATGAGGTAGAGGCAATTGAGGAGCTTGACCTGCATTTCAGTATGGTTAATACATTTTTACATGCGATTTGAAGATGTATAAATATTTTCCTATTGTTGCGGGATGAGGGTTAGACCGATGGCTGCTTCCGAGCGAAGTTAGGCTGGGGCTTTAGAGGCTTGAAACAAGGACTGCAGGTACTGGTACGAGAATGTTATTCCTCCTTTAATGGCACCTTTCGTTAATCTATCTAAGACAGGAGCCGGTGGCAAAGACAAAACGTAAGGGGTCCTAGAGACAGTCCCCATCCAGTGTCTGATTTGCAAGTATTTATATGTCTCAGATGCGGGTAGATTATATTTATCTTGAAGCATGGTGAAGGGGAGAAAAAGACTTTGGGCAAACAAGTGAGATAGGGAGGCGATCCCCTTATCCCTCCATATGGTGAGATTCAGGTCCGGAATGAGTTTAGATATTGCTTGAAGGGAGATATTGCGGGACGGGAGTGCAAAATTTGTATGTAACCTGATGACTTTGTCCCACACCTGCAGGGCATCTGAAATGGGCAGCAGTCTATGGACAAGTGGGGCCGGACGAATTTGGGAGTCCAAAGGACATCCGCTAAGGGATAGTTTGTGCATAGGGCCTTTTCAATGTCAACCAATGGTTTAGAGGCCTGTGGGAGCGACCAATCCTGTAGGTGGTTCAATATGCAAGCTTCTTGATAATGTGATAGTTTGGGAAGCATTAAACCACCCCCAGATGGAGAAAAATTGGAGAAAAGTTGGCTTCAAATATAGTGGACAGGTTGGGGGTATATGTATGCCTAAATATGGTAGAGACTCTTTAACCCACACAAAAGGAAATTTATTTTGTAGATTCAGTAGTGAGGATTGTGGTATATTGATAGGAAGAGTCTCATATTTAGTAATGTTCAGTTTATAGAACAAAGCCGCACTATATTGGTCCACGACATGTTTCAAGGCTCACAATGAGGTCTCTGGGCTGGTTACAAATAAGAATACATCATCTGCAAACAGACAAAGTTTATGATTACATAAATGAGTGATACCCAGGAAGTCAGCAGCTTGTGGAATTGTATAAGCCAGGGGTTCTATGGCAAGAACAAACATTAAAGGAGAAAGGGGACACCCCTGCCTATTATCATTGGTGATAGGGAATGAGGGGGACAGGTATCCATTGCAAAATACTTTTGCAGAGGGTCCCAGATATAGAACCAATATAGAGTGTAAAATATTTCCCTGTATACTCATATAGATCCAATGGAATCTATCAAAATCTTTCTCTGTATACAGAGAAAGCAAGTCAACCTCCTCTTGGGTCCCTGGCAGGAGGTCCACAACATCCAATATGTGACGTATTGTCGGACACTTGGTGGCACAATACAAAGCCTACCTGGTCCAGATGGATCAGCTGTGATAAGAGGGGGTTCAGACGATCAGTTATCAATCTAGCATAACTGATTAAGCACTGCTACATTGCTCGGCTCCTGTGCTGCTCTGAAAATAGCCTCCTTAATATGAAAGAAGTGAACCCTAAGCAGAGTATCTCTTGGGACATTCCCTGGTGCAGAGCGAGGGCATGAAAGGTGGTGTATATGGTCAATGAGAAAGTCTCTGACGTCAACGGATGGTAATAACTTTCTGAACAATGGAACAACATAGAAATTAATGAATGCAGGTAGCGCTCAACTCCAATAAAAACAAGAGCGGCTATTACTAAAAGGGAATATCCTCACCCTTTGAAAGTCTAACAAAATAGTAAAGTAATTGCGCACAATTGTCTTTGCAGTGAGTGGAAATATATTAGACAATAAATAATAGTGATGTTACGAGAATAACATGGAGTAAGAACAATAACATTTAATATTACATCCAAATAAACAAGTTTAAAAATGATCACTTGGTAATGAACAAAAAACATAGCAACCAGTGCTAAATTTCACACAAACAATGTCTGGAGGTCCAATTGTATTGGGGCAGTAGAGGCTACTGCAAATAGCCCTGTGTAAAGATGGTATGTCCTTTGAGCCCAAACAATCACTAGATAAAATAAGGGGCAACAGGGTCCAATATGCAGTCTAGAAACCAACCTCAGATCCGTTACATAGCACTAACAGCGCTCACGAGGTGAATACTTGGATCCCTGCACCGTAAGTTAGATCAAGGACACCGCTGGACTCCATTCATATTGCTGGATTGTCTGAGGTTGGTTTCTAGACGGGTAAGTCCAGAGGCCAGAGTGTAGACAACTGAAGACATTGTCCCTACTGTGGCTGCCGGCGCAACTCCCCTCAATACCCACCGCAGACTGAATCTGCAGCCTCGAGGACAGCACGACAGTGAAGTCACTTCCCTTCTCAGGCCATCTGTTGCTCCAGGCTATACAACTACATCTACGAGCATGGTAATTCAGTAGTCTGTCCCAGGGACTACTGCACGCCGACACCTAATATCCCCTGCTGAACAACAGTCTCATGGCTCTCACGTGCTAACGGGACCTCCATTTTCTACTTGAACCTGTTCTGGTGAGTCACAATAACCCTGTGAGGACCCACACCCAGTGTACCATTTTCCCCATAACCGGCCACAATTCGGGGGACATTAGCAACAGTGACCAAAGGTTCCTCCTAATCCAACTCAATTCTGCTTCTGACAGTATAACACAGAACCTAAACTCCCCACTTTATTGTACTTCTTTCAGAAAATTCCTTCACCACTTTGTCAATGAGAAATTTCTTTATGACCACTCAGGGACTTCTCCTAACGGCCATTATCTATGATCTTGACTAATTGCTTCCCTCTGGTGGCTACTTTGGATACGACACACCTAACTCCACTGAGGTGCACTAGTGATCCATGTCACTGTATGCCATTCAATTTTAGACATATCCCAAACATTAAAAGCTGACTCCACTTTCCATGAATTCCTTAGGTTATATCCACACGACTGGGCAATCTCCAAGTATTGCTGTGATACCCACACACGGGCACCTTCCAGGCGGGTGCCTCTACTCCACACCGCACACTCTTCACCTGATTGACCTTTCTCCTTCAACCATTGCCCCCACGGATGTGTAAATGTGACCTACCACCTCCAGCCTGTGATCTGGCGGACCCTCATCTTGAATTTATGGGCTGTTGTGCAGTGCTCCTCTCAGCCCTCTTTCCTCACTACCCCGCCTATCTCTTCATATTTCTACAGAAAGACTTTTACTTACCTCTGTGCTAATTATTTCTCAAAAACCACAATAAGCTGATTCATGGCTCCCCCGCTAACTTCTTTGGCAAGAAAGGCAAGTCCTCTGCCCCTCAATCTGACCAACCTCAAGCTCCACATTCTCCGTCTAACTTGGAAGTTGAATTATAACCACAGATACAAGCAGTAATGACCAAATTTCTTGAAGAAGTCAAGACAACATTCAATCAAGAACTTTCTAAAGATGTTAATGATTTCAAATTTGAAATTGCCTCATTGGGCAACAGGACAGATGCACTTGACTCTAAGACAGATGAACTCTGTTGCTCACAAAATGTTCTAGGCAAGGAATTGTCCGGCTTGCACAAGGAGGTGGAGGCACTGAAGGAGGATCAAGAGGATTCTGAAAATCACTCCTGTCATAAAAATATCAGTGTACGGAATGTTTTGGAAGATATTTCCAGCTCCCCTCCCTTAACTCACTTAATCACAACTCTCTTCTTTAAACTCATAGATTACATCCAAAGAGACCATGGCATGGATGAGGACACCAAGGGAAGAGGTGTAGAGGGAGAAAAGCAGGGGGGCCAAGAACAGAGACTTGAGGAACGCCAACAGATAGGGGAAGAGGGGGTGATGTAGAATCATGAGTAGAGACTGAGAAGGAGCGGTTGGTGAGGTAAGAGGAAAACCAGGAGAGGATAGTGTTACATAGGCCTATAGATTTGAGAGTTTGCAAAAGGAGTGCGTGGTCAACGGTATCAAAGGCAACAGAGAGGTCAAGAAGGATCAGATCCTTCAATATTGCACCTCAAAATTCATACGGGCGGATAGACGCCCGTGGATGCGGCTCTGGTTTGCCCTTTTCGCTCAATGTGTCTTAAGGTATAACACAGCGACCTCTAAAGTTTGTGTGCCTCCCATTGTCTCCCATTCTTTGACAATTTGGGACATCCGCTATCTTGTATCCCTTTTCTTTTGGTGTCCTGTAGTCACAGCGCCCTTCTCCTTTCTTCTCCTCTTCTCTTTCTTTCCCTCTCTCCTTTTTAAATGAAAATTTGGTTATCACACGCATATTGATATGTTTCACGTTTTTTGTTTAAGTTTGCTATTTTTTCTGTAGATTTTCTACATCACCAAGCATTTTGTGCATTGTACTGCTACTTTTTTATACGTGTTGTCATGTCCATGTAAGTAAATACTCTAAAGAGAATAAAAAGATAAGTGTACCATAGTCAAATCTGCCAACAGTCTGAATTTTTGTTGACAAACATTTTTTAGCATGTCAGAAAGGGGTCCTGGCCTTGCGTGTAATTGGCATGGCATAGGATGATTGGATCATAAATTGGGCAAAATGGGGTGGTTGCCTGATCTGTTCTGATTTTCCAAAGGGGAGTGGTTAATTAGGTAGAATGACCACATCACAAGGAGACCCATTAAGTATGATTGGTCAAATACTGTACACACGTGCATATGTAGTTATTGGCAAATTACAAATTCTAGCTGTCCCAATCAAAATCCAAACTTGGTTAGCATTGTGTCTGTAGTGTTCCTCAAAGCAGCTCTAAAATGGTATAAATCAATAAGATTTGAAGTGACCAAGGAAGAGTGAGCCTCAAGCAATGGTACATGGGTATCACAAAGGTTTAGGAACTCTGATTGAAATACTGAATGAAAATAAATGCAGAATTAATGTCAGGTATCAAATTTATGCTATGCTGTGGACAGTAGGTTAAATCATCATGGAAATGTCCAAGGTTAAAATGTTTAAATATTCTTATGTGTAGGACAGTAGAATTTGATTTTAGAAGATTTTAAGTGCACAGTGTTCACTATAAATGTTAGGTAGAATACCAGAGTGCTGTATATGATTAGAGCAGGATGGAAGGAATCAGTCTAGGGCAGGCCTGTCCAGAGCCACCTTAACAACAGTATGGGCCCCCGGGCACAGCAGTGCACCGGGGCCCCTATATATAATTTTTTTTTCAAATCCCCCTCTTAACTTACCTTTCAATCGCGTTGCGTCGAATCCTCTTCTGTACTTCGTCGCTATGCTCCTCCATGCTGTGCTCGCATTGAATGACGGGCGTGATGACGTCATCACGCCCGACATTCACTGCGAGCGTATCACGGAAGAGAGGATCAGGGAGTGAGCCGGATCGTCACCTGAACGGTCAGGTGACCGCAAAAGGTAAGTTTCTTTTTTTTTTTTTCCTTTACAGGAATTTTTACATCAGACCTGCCAGGGCCCCCTTTCCCCCTGGGACCCCGGGCACCTGCCCATCGTGCCCAATGGGAAAGACGGCCCTGCGGCCCTCCAGGTGTTGTGAAACTACAAGCCCCAGCATGCTTTGCCGTCAGACAACCAGTTGATAGCTGGAAGGGCATGCTGGGACTTGTAGTTTCACAAACACCTGGAGGGCCGCAGGTTGGACAGGCCTGGTCTGGGGGGTATATTTACTAAACTGCGGTTTTGAAAAAGTGGAGATGTTGCCTATAGCAATTAATCAGAGTCTAGCTTTCATTATGTAGAATGTACTAAATAAATGATAACTAGGGGCCTGATTCATTAAGGATCTTAAATTAAGAAGTTTCTTATTTAAGTCTCCTGGACAAAACCATGTTACAATGCAAGGGGTGCAAATTAGTTTTCTGTTTTGCACATAAGTTAAATACTGACTGTTTTTTCATGTAGCACACAAATATCAACTTTTAATTTCAGTGTACAAATAAGCTATCAAGTATTTGTGTGCTACATGAAAAATCAGTCAGTATTTAACTTATGTGCAAAACAGAAAACTAAACGGAGACATTTTGGGGGTCAGTAGATGCCAGCAGAAATGATGGAATTGGACAAGGGAAGGCACATTTTTCCAATTAAGTATTGAAATTGAAATGCACTACAGGAGTTGTTTACCCCCTCCCACAGTGCTGATCTGCAGCCTCCCCCCCCCCCCCCCCCAAACACTATATTAATGTTATTGAGCTTTTCAAGACTTTTGGATTGCACCTTGTAACTCAACATCTAACTCAATGTGGAGATTTCATTTGACTATATGCCATCCCCCCAAAAAATTAAAACCACTCTTTTGTGGCACAAACAGCAAAATTGAGTTTTACTTTTTAGGCAAGACACAAAACCGTTATTTCCTATTGACCCATTGTGTTACATGAGTCTATGACAGTTTTAACTTCCTTTTTAATTCTTAACTTTAGTTTTAACATCTTTTTAGAAATTAGTGCTTGCCTTGGCAAGGTTGTTTTTTTTATTGGTTTCAAAAATAGGTAGAAAAAAAGCCTTGTTAAGTTAACAGGAACTAAATAGTACCCTGGGCTAGTTGACTAAACATTTATCTATATTGTTATAGAACAGTGTTATCTCTATTCATTTTTCTTGGTTGGAAGAATCTCTGTTTACTCAGAAAGTCATGAATTACTTGTATCTCCTTGCTCAATGAATGCTGCCATATATTTAAGACAATCTTTTTATTTTAGGGAAAAAACTTGGGATAATTTATTGAATACGTTTTTATATGATAACTCATGTTTATTCCCCCTTGGGGGGATTGTTGATAGTTTATTGAACTACTGCTTATGAAGCTATTGTCTTCCGATACTATTTAGTAATAAAACATACTATACTTATACTGTTCGTTAATTAACAAAGTTATAAGGTTGCAATGTTTTGATCCATATCTATGTGTATGTACATTGGCGTAATACTGCACCAAATAGAACTACACTTTTTATTTTATCTTTGTGATCGCCACTCAAAACTAAAAAACTAATGGAATAATCCTTTAAGTAACATCAAGAGATCACCTGTGTCATAATAATATCTATATTTTTATTAATCCAGACTCTTTTCATGTCACATTAACCTTAACCTTTGAGGGCTAAGGGTGAGTGGTACTTGTCCTCTATATGACCCCCTAGCATGCTAAGGACAAGTCCTACTGTCTCTCTCCTTATCACTGGTACTTAGAAATCTGGGGAAGCCCCTTCTTTCAAATGGTCTTACCCCTGTTTATTTATTTCTGGCTCATCACATATTTATATAATGCCTGCTGATCAAAGCGATCAGCATGCATTAAATAAATATGTGATGAGCCCAAAAGTGCTCAGCATAGGGACAAGAAAAGCCACAGTGGCGAAGGGGTTAAAGTGCAGCATCTATTCACTCCATATTGAAATAATTAATTTCTATGATTAAAACGAAGATATATTGACATTAACTGTTTAAGTTTCACTTTTAAAGCGCTGACAGTACCTTTATGGTGAGGTATAAAAAGCACTTAATAAAAATATTCTCCAATTTAAATACATGTACATTACATTCACCTTGTCAAATAGAACTTTTTGAGCTCTGCACTTTTCCAGCTGTAGTAAAAATACTATTATAATTAGGCATGAACACTACCATAAATTGTGTTATTGTTTTTGTTGCATTGTTTTAGTTAGTAAAACACTATGGGCCTGAATCATTAAGGAGTGGCATAAAAAAGGAGTAGTTTTGAACCTGGGTAAATTTAAAATGTGGGTACAGATTTATACTTGAGATGGAGCTTGTCCTAGATCAACTATAAATTTCTGTGTCAAAATAAAGCTCTAAAATATTTGTGTGCTACATGAAAAAGCAGCTAGTATTTTCCTTATGTGCACAATAATAAACTAATTTGCACCCCTTGCATTGTAACATGTTCAGGAGCAAATTTACTGCTATTTTTACTTTGCTCTCCTTAATGACTCAAACCCTGTATATATTTTTTTTACAGAATATAATGTCAATATAAAAAATGTAGTTGCTTAAGCACACTTAATTCTAGAAGATACTGTAGATTTAGGTAAATTAAACGATTGTCACAATTTTGGTCAATTACAGCAGGGGGCGAGACTAAGATTATGCAATATTTGAGTCATTAAGCTTCCCCCCCCCCCCCCCCCCCACCACTTATCTATTTCGGGGGCAAAAACAGGGAGGTTGCCCTTCTTTTCCGGGAGGTCTCCCAGAAATGCGGGAGTCTCCCGGAAATTCCGGGAGAGTAGCCAACTTTGCGTAAAAGAAAAGCAGCTAATGAATCTCTAGAGACTGAAGTGTTTTTTACATTTCTGTCTCCAATACTGAAATCATGTTATCTTACCTGTCAGTCATTGATTAAATCTTGGTCTCCATGAAAGTGGCCATGTCTATAAGCATCAATACATGGACATAGGACACAATTTCTGAACTGTGTCATCATGCCACAGATGGCAAAGCCAACCACGTCTTGTACTGGCTCAGCATCAGGGAGAATGCCAGACTCTTCAGGGAGTGAGAGAGACCACCCCTATTCCAGGGAGTCTACCTGACATTCAGGGAGAGTTAGCAAGTATGCTATAGTTTTACCACTGTGAAAATGCCACACACTAACAGAATAGAAATGTTCTTAAAAATTTTGATTGTGAGCACTCAATAACATACATTATATTGGATATATTCTGGAATGTGATTAGTTATGTCTTGCTCTATTAAAAATATAGAGCTTTGATTTATTTGCAAAAATTTTTTTGCAGCATTCATGATCAGTTTTAGTGTTGTAGTGTTGTTTATATGCAGTATTACTTTTAAATGCCACAGATATCATCCATACTCTTGTATTTAATAGACTGTTTTTCTAATATGAATCCTAATTGAGCAATTAAAGTAATAATACAACTGCATTATTTCAATCTAAAATAAGATTATTATTTCCAAAGGGATTCACTAATTAGACGTAGAAATGCAATTTAACAATGAAATATAATTGCAACATGTCATTAGAATTCTGATCTGATGTTTTGCCATTACTCTAATATTACCTATCCCTTTTTATACTTCTGATTTCCTGCTTACTGTGTTAGACCAGAGCTGTAACTAGAGATTTTAGTACCCTTAGCCTATAGTCAGTTTTTATTCATCACAAGGAAAGCAAAGCATCTAGTAAACAGTCCAGACCTCCCACTGCTCACCAGCTCTGACATTAAATCAAAGTACCCATGTGTAATAATCTGGTCTCCTTACAAAGAATAAAATGATAATTTTTACATTTGAAAAATTGGCATATTTCCCCCCTACCTGCCCCAACATTAAATTAATACCATTCACATTTCACAAACAGGCCTTCTTCTACACCAATTCGGTCCCATATTCATTTAAAAGCACCTAAATCTCCCCAGTATTAAATTAATAGCCACCACCACAATCATCCCACAAGTAAAAAAAATAGTCCCTATCGATGGAATAGCCTCACCAACAAATTAATAGCCCCACCAATAAATTAATAGCCCCTACTACCGTTAAATTAATAGATCATACCCCCATTAAATGAATAGCACCACCACTAAATTAATAACCCCCACTACTATTAAATTAATAGCCCTGCTGATAAATTAATAACCCCTACTCCAGTTAAATGAATAACCCATACCGCCATTAAAATAATAGCCCTTACCAATACATGCATAGTCCCTAATCCCTTTAAAGTATTAGCCAGTGAGGATGGATGGAAAGACTGAGGAGGAGACAGAGAGGAGAGAGAGGTACACAGAAAGGGGACAGAGATTCTCAGGCTGATGGTGAAACAGAGGGGATGGGTATATGCTAAAGGGGAGAAAAAATTAAGGGAAGGAGGGAGGGAGAGACAGAAACTCACAGATTAAGGGGAAGACAGAAGGGAGGGAGTGGGAGACACTCATATGTTGAGGGGGAGACAGAGGAAATGGAGAGAGAGCTTCACAGAGAGAGACAGACAAAGAAACTCACATGCTCAGTATTACTAACAGAGATAGCTGAGTACAAGCAGAAACTGGTGGGTTGTCCATGGAGCGGAACGTTCTCTACTGAGCACTCAGCATAATCTTGCAGCAACTTGCTGGCCTGGTCTAGCTGATGGGCTGGTTAAGGGGAGGAGCACCTTGTCCAGTTTGCCGAACAGCACTTTGCTGGAGGGCAAGCAGACCGGCCTCAGGGAGGAGTATCTTGTGTTGCTGCACAGGAGCTCCATAATAGTTTCCTTATATAATGGCAAAATCAATAGCGGACTGAGTGCCGCTGCAGCATGGCTCTTACCTCTGATACTGCGATCTGTCAGCCCTGATTCTGCAACAGCAGTATACCTGGGTCTGTGATTTGTTCAATAACAGGTGGCCGTGGTGCCCCCTCGGCCGTGGTAACCGCTTGGCCTTGATCCCTGGGCGGCTGCACCGGCCGCACCGCCCCCTCTACGGCCCTGTGTTAGACATATCACTCTTGCTTATCTGCCACTATTGACTATTTATTCTTCAAAACAGATTATTTCCATGGTCAACCCTTCTTTTCTCCCCTTTTATAGCCCTTTGGAACATGTTGGTGCTTTAGAAATACAAATAAAATAATAGTAATTATTTTATTCTCTTACGCTTCCAGTAATACTTAAATTGAAGTTCCTTTGTGTTCTGCTGCCACTTATATAACAGTTATTTTTTTTATACCAACATTTTACATCTGACTTATTTTAAACAATACAATATTGGCCGAAGCCCTGCTGTTTGTAGCTTTAAGACCAGACTTATTTGAGTAATTTTGTAATGTACCAGTTAAACAACAATAGCTTTTTGGTTAGGATAATAGAAATAATATAATTAATAATATTGTTTTTGTGCCAGAAATTTCTTTATATTTGTGGTATTTTTAATAATTATCTTCTATTTTTTGGGTTATAAAAACTAAATTGGATAAATATAGATAGAAATATATACTTTTTCATGATTACACTCCTTTATTTTCATAGAATTAGTGTGCACTTTCAAATATGTCCTTAAATGTATTCCCCTATTAATACAAATTATTTTCTTACCTATTTTACTAATGTTTTTAGCTCTATTTTTTGGGTTTTGTTTTAACTTGTACTACTTCAGTATTAAAATATCCTCCAGCGAGTCAGAATAGAACTTGGAAGTCGCTACAAATACATCTTCGTCATTACTGCTTCTGTTTATTTGCTTTAATTGTAGCTGACATACCACTTGCGGTTGGAAACGAAATAGACAGTTATGCTTTTACTTGTTTTTACACTGAGAGTTAATATGGATCTTATTTGCTCTCTCTCATGCCGGGGCACATGATCAGAGGATACAGGTTGAGAAAATATTGCATACTTGCCAACTTTTGCTGTCTCTCCCCACTGGGAGATACCTGACAAGTGTGGAAGGGGGCGCGGTGATGGGGTGACGCCATCGCATCACCATACCCCACTCCCGATTCGCAGCATTGCACAGTGGGGCTTCCCCATGTGCAAGTCACACGGGGAGCTACCCAGACATTCCGGTAGAGTAGGCAAGTATGAAATACTGCACTCTGCATACATTGCACAACCTTCTATTAAATGCTGCTCAGAAATGATCAAGTAATCAGGAGCCGCACGTAACGATTGCTGACTGCCACTCAGCACTCCCACTGTAAATGGAGGGCAGTAGTTAAAGAGTTCATTTATGAATGATTAGCTGACCCCAGGTGTTAAAAAAATACATAGTGATGAATAATGACTGAAAGACTTCTGTATTTTGTTTATATTTCCTCAAAATAACCCCCAAAGAATATTTATTCACAACTACATTGTATTCTCTCTTTGGCAATTATTTAGTACCCTGTGAAAAATATGTTGTTAATATATTTGTTTACAAAGAAATATTGTGGGTGAAAGTACTTAGGTCATCGCTCTTTTTTTATTTTAAAAATATTTTGCAAGGTAGAAATACATTGAGATTCACCTCGTTATTACTATTATTATTACTATTATTATTTATGTACATGTTGGTGGCATATTCGGCAGTGCAGTTCTATTGAAACCAAACACAATAATAAAACAAGACTAGGCATTAACAAAGAGTCAAAAGAATTCTGCGCGCAAGCTTACAATCTGTAGAACAATTGAAATTTGATACATGGAGCACTATGTTAAACATCCATTAGCTGAAACATGACTGTCTTCTTGGCTACGGAGACCACTTACACAGAGCATCTGCACAGAGCATCTACAGTAAGAGTGGTGAATAAAAATGTGTTAACATATCATCCATTATACAAAAATAATTCTTTGTATGTGTAAAACTAATCATATATTTTGTTAGAAATTGAATATAGTTTGTTGTTTTTATTGGATGTATTACTCCGGTAGCTTGAAATATGGAACGGCAGCAATGAGAGCAGTCCACCACCAGATGTTGTCTGCTGGTTAAACTTATGGGCTGCAATTCACAGTGTGTATAGTCCCTGAAAACAATCCTGATGAACATTTGATCAAGATTTAGCAGATGTTATTTGGCACAGACCATCAATACGGTTGGATGATGACTACATCATGACATCTTATGCTGTCATCTTCTGGCAATGCTAATAGTGTCCCTTCATATTTAGCTATTCGGTGCTTTTTTTCAGATTTGACCACAGTCATGTTTGTGGCTGGATTGGCCTGAACATCTCTTGAAATTTTGTTTTGATATATGAGAATGATGTATTAAATTCAGGGCAATCTAGCAGCTTAATAAATATGTCTTGGTATGTTTTATATCCAACTGAATAATACATTCATAAGACATAAATCACTTTGACACTCATTAATATATATATTCTTATAAACTGTTGGCCTTTAGTATAAATCTTAGCAAATTATAAAAGGTAACATGGGTATTATATATTTGCTTAGTTTTTACTGTTTTATAATTTTATGCTTTTTCTTTTCTTATTTTTTTTTTATCAGAGATTCAAATTAAAAGGAAAATAAAAATCAATAAAAATGTCATGACCGGCATTGCAAAGATGCAAAGAAAAAAAATGAAAATATATAAGTATGTACTGCAACGTAGATTAACATAGATTTGACCTGCATGAATTCACTCGGCCTACAGCCAATGAGCTAGATTTACTAAGCTGCGGGTTTGAAAAAGTGGGGATGTTGCCTATAGCAACCAATCAGATTCTAGCTTTCATTTATTTAGTGCACTCTACAAAATGATAGCTAGAATCTGATTGGTTGCTATAGGCAACATCCCCACTTTTTCAAACCCGCAGCTTAGTAAATCTAGTCCAATGTGTTTTCTAATACCCATATAATTTAAAGTACTGTATATATATATGTATATATATATATATATATATATATATATATATATATATATATATATATATATATATATATATACTATACCATATATGCGCAGTATAAAACTATTTCTACTATACTGTTATTTACAATTGCTATTGACATATCTATGTAATATGTACTATTTTAAAATATGTCACCTTTAACAATGCAAACGTGAAGCAAAAAGAACACTCTGATAAATATTCAAACCACACTCTTGCATGATACAAGAAATGCTATGGTAACTGAGACATGCAGTTTATCATTTGATTTACTGCTCCTACGTGAATCCCATTTGGTTATTGTTCAGCTCATATTTGCATGTACTGTTATAGTCCATGTTAATGTAAAAAAAATGGGAAAATATGTCACGTTTCTCGTTGGTCCTTGGAAAACCTTGGGAAGACAAAGTTAAATATGTTACAGTTTACATATTTATTTAATTGAATTATCATTGTGTCTCATAATTTTATATATAATCTGAAATGCTCTAGAAAAGTAGTAATAGTTTGGAAATTGTTATAGTATTAATCACTGGCATGGATTAGAAAGTGTACATGTATTGTACGTGTGTCACCCATTGCACTGCCAACCTTTCGCATCAGGAAAAACGGTACCTAAAATGTATTAGCATTGAAAAAACATCAAATAAAACCAAGTTGTTCAATACAATTGTCATCTGTCACATCTAGTGCGCTGTTGACCTATAGCATTCCCCTTTAACTCCAAGCAGGTTGTTCTTTCAAGTCACTCACTTGCCCTGGGACAAAGGAGACAAGGTCAGTGTCAGGCCAGGTTCAGCAACAGTCAGGCCGGTCACCAATACTGTTGTAAAGCAATATATCCACACAGTCTAAACTTCACTTTTAATTTCTGCAGTATTACTATGTAACTGTCCAGCCATAGCTCTAAATGTTCCCCACCTTACCAGTCTGTACTTCGCATGCCCTCTACTCACCAGTCTGTACCCCAAATGCCTCTCTTCACACATCTGTGTCTCACATGCCCCCTTCTCACCTGATTGTGCCCTTCTTGTCACCTGCTTACCACCAGTCCATGTCCTACATGCCCCATTCTCATCAATCTGTGTCCCACATGCCCCTTCCTCACCATAATATGTTCCACTTGTTCCCATCCTCAACAGTTTGCTTCCCAAAAGTTTCCATCCTCACCAGCCTGTGTATCCCCTATCTCAGCAGTTTGTGCCTCATACTGGTCTGCGTCTCACATGCCCTGCTCCTCACCTGTGATCTCCTCAGTCAGCTTGCGTGATATATTACATGAGCAATGCAGTCATATGGCATGTTGTTGTCATGATGATAGATGGCCAGCATAGGAGCACAGGGATGTAACTGTATGTAGTTCCTGCACCTGAAATAAGCTGGTTCCATTACATTACCAATCCACTGTAGAGGGGAGTCAATAAAGATGCTCACTACCATTTTGTCTGTACATTGAGAATAAAGTAACCTGCTTGTGGATGTGGGTGAAGGTGAGAAGCCATGTATAGTGGTTCAGAGACCTAGCACCTAAGATACTGTTCTGATGGATAAGGACTGAGAATAATACAGTATTACAGAATTAAAAAAATTTGTTAGTGAACTGCGAAACTTGGTTGGAGACCACATTATATATTTTTCTTACAGGATAAAAAACAATATCGAAAACATATATCGGTCAGTGCTCTCTAGGGTTGGGGAAGGGTGGTGGATGCTGACACTATCCTAAAGGGGGTAGGCCTGATACACCCCCAACAAATGGGAACCAAAACAGATATAGGATTAGGCGCAAAGAGGGGGGATGGGATAATAATGAGGATCTGTGATATGAATAAACAATTACAATGATGACTTAAAAGCACGTCACCTGGTGTATGAGGTGTATATATCAAATCTGTGACAGAAACAGAAATATAATGTACATACAATGTATGAAGTCTAGAATATATAGAGTCCTTTCTGTAATTGTCCTTCCTGTTAACATCAATCCAGAATTTTTTAGTTGCAAACATGGGCTTGATGATAAAGTCTGTTGTAATGGTCATCACCGTTCTCTCTCCATCAGTATGTTGCGTGCAAATCGAAAGGAGAGGAGAAAGAGGTGTATAGTAAAGTACCGCTAGGTAGATTTATTGAACAAACATTAAAAACAAATTGCACTTTTCAACATGTGTATTAATTCCTTGAAAGGTATCTTTTTAGAATCCCTGTGACTGGAGTGAAAACTTTGCCTGCTACACGTAGAGATGTAGTCGCACGGCTTACTGGCTGCGGCTTCGTACTACTTCATCAGGGGCCCCCTGGTAGAATTATATTATAATACCAGTTTTATATGGTCTCCACTGAAGTGAACTTACCCTCATGCGGCCAACCCTGACTGTGTAGATGGAGCTCTCCACCACTGTGAAACAGCTCCGGGTGTCCACCATCCCAGCAGTGATGCGGTTCCACATCTCCTGTGCCCAACATAATTTCCATCATAATTATCAATGGCAATCTTAGAGCCTGAGTTCCTTGTGATAGCCTGTCTGGACTGCCTGGTAAGATACAGAGGCACCAGCCTGGCGGTAAAAACACAGTGTGCTCAGTGCTTCAAATCTAATAAATAGTTCCTAAATAGAGTTGACGCCAAAGTAAAAGGATTCCCACATCCAGAGCATGAATTTACAATATAAAATATATGGTGCAAAACAAATCTAACTTGTAGAGGGATCTAATACTCCCACATAACTTCCCAATAGTAATCTTGGCTTAAAACAACAAGTTTTCAGTTAACAATTAAACACAATGTTATTTCTGAACCTCGGCAAATAAATATAAAAATAGATAAAAACAAAACAAAATCAATCCTTAAGAATTACTAAAAATATCACTGCCCATAAATTCATCATAGTGGATAGTTCATAATTAGAATGTCCATTCTTAATAAATAGTCTTTAGAAACAGATCCAGGTCTGTATAGTGCAACTTGATTTTTCTAGATCCAAAAATGTTCCATGTATCTATTCTTAGATACCACAGTCCTTATTGAATTTTCCAGTTCATGTTATTATAGCATTCACATTGGCCATTCTAAGTTGTTATAAGAGGTCCCCCTTATGTTTCCTGCTACTAAATGCATACTTCTGTACTGGGATCCACCTATGTTGAACTCCCATCAATTGACTGGCTGGTTGAAAAGCTCGCTCCTGTGATTTCAAGCTTTCCTATATTACCTTTGGAATGCACAGGATTCTTTTGGGTCTGTTGCTTGAACTGGTACGGGTGCTCCCCTCCGATCCCTGCTGAGTCACTGAGGCTCAGTGTAATGAAAAATAATAATGGTGTGGTCGCGTCTAGATTTAAGCGGGTGGGGCAGGCAAGTCACAACATGTCCTGTAGTCATTCCGGGCCCCGTAAAATTGTACACCCAGTAAATCCCCTGATGGCGACCCTGTGTATAATTAACATACTGTACTGTAAAACGCACCTCAATAAAATATACCTATATACTTTTATTTCTGTTTTCGTACACTTTTATTAGAACATTGTATTTCTTGCTCTTTTTCACTAGGGAACGTTCACCTATGTAAATTATTATTGTATTAGAGAATAAATGTTATTAACTTATGGACTACAAATAAATAAATAGTATTTTAATATTATTTCATTCAACTACCTTATTTTCTAACAGTTATATATAGTGTAATAAAACTAATGTACTTGAAATCAATTGTACAATAATGCTGTGGATCAAAAAACTTTGGCTTCTACGCCCCTATTTATCAAAATGCAAAGATGAGGATGAGTTTTTATTGCCACTTATCATGGTAATGAAAATCACTTATCAATGCAGTTTATCAAAACTATATTGCCGGAGCTGGCCCTGGGATATTGGCCTAGAGGTTAAGGGTTAACGTCCCCCTTTGCTGAGTCAGTCTCTGTGGACATGCACAATGAATATGTGAACAGGCTCTCAGCTCACACATGTGCAGTGAAACTGTAAGCCCTGGTTTGGTTTGCATGAACCTTGTTTGTAATACACAATAATCTTTGCAAAATTAAAAAAAAGGTTTGCAAATGATTTGTTTCTAGGCTTGTATCATGCAAGTACCTCACTTTAAGGAACAACCCCGGGTTTTATAGATGTGTCCCTGCACATTTTTATCCTGGAAAATGTTCCCATTTCTCAGTAATGCATATTCTCTAATTTTGTACATAAAAATACAATTCTCATTATGGGCCTGATTCACATGTAAAATTTTGAGTGTTGCATGTTCTGAATGCAGATCGGGGATGGTCAATGAAACTTATTTACACTAATGGTGTGTGGTATTCTCAGTAGTATCTTTTCCTGCTACTTGGGCTCTTGTGTAAACATACATTCTATCTAAAAATAAGTGCAAAACATATATGCATGTAAGAACACAATTACTTTTATGTTCAATGTGAAATTCACTGAGGTAGACAACTGAAATTAAAATGTATTCTTAGCTAACTGGCAAACGACAAAATTGTGGAAGGGGGGTCTGTTCACAAAGATATAAACTACACCAATCATGAAAGGGTTAAACATTTGGGTGGGAGTGGGAGAGGAACAGCAGGAACATTGACTGTCTCTCCTTGTAGATGTCTGATGCATATGTAAAGGTTACTGGGTACTATGAGGTATGTGTTTTATATACACAAGATTTACTATTCTGCAAATCTACAGAATTGTATAGATTTATATTCTCAGCACTTTCAGTAAAAACACTAAAATGGTATAATGCTGAATAAAAGAATCTAAAAATTGGAACAAATTAAATTACTATTGAAAGAACCAGAAGTATTGAACAATTCTTGCCTTCAAAAAAGAATAATGAAATACTTGTATCCAGTGTTTCAGCGTTTTGAAACAGAGAAAATATTAATGCAGGATAAAGAACTGTAATATATCTTTGCAGAATTTCCTGAATACACCCTAAAGCTTTATGAAAACAATGTTAATTGAAATGATTTTCCATGTTAAATAAATGAAGCAACATGTAATCACTGAAAACTCTGTCATTGATAAATGTTTTGAGAGCATATTACCAGAACAGATACCATATACTGTAATTACAGTTGTGACTTACATGATCACTAAGCCTAAAATTTTATACATATTTGAAAATGTATTGTATAATATTCACAAATCAAAGAATTTGTATTTAAAACATAGACTTAAATTTTTTTAGCATCCAAAAAGAAACACCTTTATTATTTATTTATATAGTTTATGAACCTTTGTTAGTGAGTTAAGTGCCAGAATTTGTCTTCTGTAATCTTCCATAAGATCCTTTGAGCAGTGTGTATGTCACAAGGCTCCCCATACAGGCAGTTTGTATATTCCCTTAACACGTTTACACTTATTTTTGACTATTGTTATTCAAATAATAATTTAATGGATTTAGTAGTCTTTTAATTTCTAACCTATATGTTTCTGTTATTTTACTGAATATGGTGCCTAAGAATAAGGTTGCTACACCTAATATACAAGATAATTTAGTGTTCAGTGTGTTTAGTGTTCTCATATAATCCTAGAACTGTCATTAATGTAAACTTTTGTACTCTTGTTAGCTGTGTACAAGAAATTGTCTTCTGTAATCTTCCAAATGTGATATTGGGTGTAGGAGGACAGGAAGTCTGGTCAACAAAGAAACAATGGCTTAGTGAACAATACCAGAAGCTCTTTGATATTGAAGGCACTTCTCTGTTAGATTTAGCCTTTCTTTAATGGGATTACAGGGAAAGAACATTTGTTGTTTATGGATGTTCTTTCGGATTGAAGATTATTTTTTTGATAAAGTCACAGAAGCAAGAAAATAAAGTTGAAAATAGGGAGTGTGGAGCTCCATTTAGCTCATTTCGGCATTTATTTATATATCTTTGCCATATGTTGTTTAATTTAATTTTTATGTTTGTGTTAACACTATCTGTCTCCAAAGATTTAACTTGTATTTATTATTTTTGGTATGAATTAAAAAGCACGTGGTTTCAGTATGCGTAGGTGTCTTAAATATTTCTTTCTAGTACATTTCCATTGATTTTTCTTATTGAGTAAAGAATGACATCCAGGAGGCAAAGTATTCTCCTTCTGTAAAACCCACAACTTGCTACCAAGTAAAAATGAAGGAAAAAGTTAAAAATTAAATGCATTCATAAATAAATAACTCCAAGGAATTTTTTAAAACAATGTTTTTGCAATAGAGGTTATTGGGCCTTTTGGGAATTTATAAATAGAATCCAACCTGTTGAAATTTAATTTTTACATTTAATACATTTCAAATCACTTGTAGTGCTTATTGAATGGGCAACAAAGACCAGTGCCACCCGATACAATAAACCTTCAAACAATCTTATAGCAGAGGCTCATGGATGCCAGTTTGTTGCTGAACAGTAATAAAGGTCCAAGAATCCTTATTACATGTGTCCAGTGAGGTGAACTTCTCCACTGAAGAAGAAGCTCCACCGAGAGAGAAAAATAACTTATAGTGTGTACTGCAAAATTGCACCATTGTTAAACAAAATAAAATCCACACTCACCTAGAGTAGGTGAAATGATACCCAAGATAAGTCATATTCTCACATTTTGAGTGATATCATCCAGTTTTAAAGTGGATTGATGAAAATGCCTCCATGAATGATAATTAGGAAAAAGAATACAGTAATGTACTTAATGTGACAGTTATAGCAAATTAAAAATATCAAGGAATACGCTGATCTTGAATGAGTAAGTTCAGATGTGTCTAAATCAATTTATTTAATCTACAATAAAAATGTGCCTTCACCTTGTATTACCCAGATAATTAAATATATATTGTCCTCTCTATGTGCCACACTGATACGTATAAGAAACTATGTCGATTATTAATTCTCCCTTTTCCGTAGTTGAGTATTATGACCCTCTGAATCTCCAGTTAATTAGAAATAATTATATTTTGCAAATATAAAAATATACATAGTGCAATAACATTCAACAAAAGTAATTAAAATCACTATAATGTACTCACACATTCTTTTGGTTTGGTAATGACTTCCAGTTTGTAAACAGAAGTCTTATCAGCAATTCCATGTACTGGTACTGACAAGGTCTGTTTCTAACATTGGCTAATTCCATCATCTGATCTTCTCACACTCTGTCAATACCTTGATGCATTTCATTAGCTCCGGTGCTCACTTTTTCAAAAGATGGGGATCATTCTGCACCTAGAGAACGTCATCACACTGCTAATTTGAATGTATTGTTTTAAATATTAATATTGAAAATAGCCTGGTTACTTGACATGGAATACATTATCAACATATACATATAGCTGCTAAATAAGTAAATATTGGTTTTCAAACATAAGTTTGCAAAACAAAATGAATGAAGTAACATTTGGAAATCATCTCATGTTGAAGGATATGAGGTTTTAAATTATTTAAAAATGTATACACAGTTTTGTATGGAGTAGTTGATTATTGAAGGTACGTAACTGTCATGTAGTATTTATTGTATTTGCCAGTGTTTACCTTTGGAGCATGAAAATAAGTTTCGATGATTTCCAATCTATAACCAGCACATAGGGAATCACATTCCTGCAAGTGCAAGCAGAAACTGACAGCAACAGCTTACCTTCTTTCATTCATCTTTTGCTATAATGTAAACATTTATAATACACATATTTGTACATTTAGGTAGTTTTTATTGCTATAGCACCTGTATAAAGTATAAACAGATTTTTACCAGAAATGAATGTTATTGAGCTGCTCAGTGGCTCACTGCTCTGGGTCCATGGATCTAATCCAACCAGGAAAACATTTATGCGCTGTTTTTATGTTCTCCTATTGTTTTCGTGGGTTTTCTTCCACAGTCCCGAACATACTGTTAGATTACTTTTTGTGACTGTAAGCACAGGGACTAATTTGAATGATTACAAATTTTGTCTGTAAAGCACCATAATGTTTTGGCACTGTATATATAAATAAAGTGTTAATAATAAATACATTAAGGCAGTTTGAAAGGAAATGTCTAGATTTTAACTAGTGTATAGAGTCATGATTGCAATCTCTGCTTCCTGTTGAGTGCTTTTTATTTTATATTGGTCTGGTGGGGTGTGGATTTTACACTTGGTAAATATTAAGATACTTTCCTGTCAATCATTTTATTAGCAGGGATCATCGCCGATCCTGTTCTTCTTATAAGTCATTCTGCGTTTAGCTTTGCTCATCTTAAAGTAACAGGCATATGCTCTAGACATGGATTCACTTAAACACTCATTATATAGTTTTACTTATTAAGTAAAAAGGTGTGCTTTTGTCTATTAAATTTGCTGTAACTGACCTTCAGTTTCCTCCTGATCTTTGTTGCCTGCCATATTTCCACATACATCGGCAACTATAGATACATGCACAAGACCTGAATATAACATGAGTATAGATGAACACACTAAAGTCAATAGAAAGAGATTGTACGCTCCTCTGAGCAGGGCCATCACTCCTCCTGTTTCCACCACTTCTAACTCTGCTCTCCAGCTACTTAGCCCTCCTCCTCGAGGGTCCTCCACCCCACGTCCACTTTCGCTCCCTCCTCCCCCCTGGGGGTCTCCCTGTCTTCCGCGCCCCCCTTCTTGGACCCCGTCGTTTTCGGATCCTCCCTCCCCCTTCCCCGCCCTCTCTAGCTGTGCATTGAGCGTACTGAGTTGCTGTGTTTACTGTACTGTGCTGTCTCCCATTGTATTGTGATTTTGTTTGTCTCTGTACGGCGCTGCGGATGCCTTGTAGCGCCTTATAAATAAATATTAATAATAATAATAATAATAGAAAGGTGGTACTAAAGGTTAAAGCCACAATTAGGGGCTTACCTACTGGTGTCACTGGTGACCATTACAGTATAACAATCCAATATAATTTATGTCATAAAACCCCCTCTGGCTCAGATTTTCATGGACTAATTTAAAATCATCTCCCAGACCATGCAGAATCTCTATACCAGAGCTCAAGAAAATGTTGTTGATCTTGTTGAATCCCCATTGGCTATAGCTTCTACTCTTGAACCTACATTGAACTGTCTTGACCAGCTCCCTGTTTGCCAAAACTTCAAAAATGTGTTTTTGCAACAGTTGAATTGTATATTTCAGCTTGAGACCCTGATCTTTGGGGTCCGAGGAGCAACAAGCGGGAATAATCACTTCACTTCTTCAAATAGATGTTCAATTCAATCCTCTTTGTCTGGGGTTATTTCCCATTGATTCATTATCTGAGTCTTCTGGACTTCTGTACAGTGACCTGGAAAAATCCAGCACTGCAGAGGTTACCCTATACTCCTTGAGGAGTATTGGGCAGAGTTTCACTATTTTGTAGCAGATGATCCCTATATGGCCTTTTATAATCAATTTCATGTGGGATTTTTTGAAAGTATGAAATACACAATTGTACATTACCCTGTTTCAGATAATAATAATAATAATAATAATAATAATAATAATAAATATTTTTTTAAGGGGTACAACAAAGATCGCATAGTTGGGTTTAAAGGCATAACAGAGCAAAAAAAGGATAGGAGGATAAATAACAAAAAAAGGATTATGAAGTATACAGTGCATAGAACGCAAAAGCTAAGGAAGGTGGAGGAGGGTGGTCATACAAGAGGAAGGTATGTCTTGCTATTGAGAGCTTGCATTCTAAAGGGGAGGGGTAATTTGGAAAGTACCATGCACCTAGTCATAAATTAACCACAGATGGAGAGAGGAAGCTAGAACAAGGATTCTCTTAATCCTCATTTTACCTATGACACCTCCGTCACAAACCACAGTATTGTCAGAAAAACATATACCAATAGGCTTTACCAGGTTATCCATGCAGGATATGTTACATTACCAATTTAGTCCACTGATTATGCTATGGAGAAAAAAGACCATGTGGTTGAAGTCTACCATATAAAACCGGAAACACTAGTGTTTACATGGGCGTAGAGAAGCAGGTATCTTTGATATATATATACTATATATATATGGAAACGTAGTTTTATTGATATCTTAGCATTCCTTAACTACGGTTCTGCAGGGAACTTTCTAGATCTCGAGTTTGCTAAAGATTTAGGTATTTCATTTGTACTGCATAGAAACTGTTTTCAGATGTTAGCCTTAGGTACTAGACCTTAGAAGGATGTGATTTATTTCATAATTCCTTAGATTTATGGGACTGTAGGTAGCCAACAAGTTAATAAAAACATACTTTTTCTTGATCCATTTTCCCTAGTCTGCTTTGGTTGCGTAAACATAATCCTATGATTCATTGGCAGAAAGGTGAGATAATGAAACTGATTCATATTTTCTTCAAAACTGTTTCAATTGATCTATTTATGTTGCTTTCACTATTCTTTTGCAAAAAAAAAAAAATGTTGGTGATATTCTCTTCCAATATTCTGCAATCTCCAAAACCTTCAGCCCTATGATGATTTCTCCAGGAAATTTTACACTACCAAAACAAATTATGACATATGTCACGGAGAATTACTAGCAGTCAATTAAATAGTTAAAGAATAGTGCCATTGGTAAACAGGTGCTTTTTATCCAGTTATGGTATATGCTGCAAATAAAAACTTGAATGAATCACCTAAAATAATTTTGGACAGGTTAAATATTTTCTTGTGATTTAACTTGAACATCACCTATAGACTAGTTTAAGCTTTATTTTATCATTGTTTGCATGAACACAATAAATCATTTGAAGTCATTCACATGATCCCTTCTGATCAAATAATTGTTGATAGATCTAGAGTTTAAATTAAAAAAGCCTAGTTAGAAACTCCATCTGATAAGCATCCTAAGTTTCTCTATGTTCCAGACAAGTTCCGTCTATCCATCCGAAAAGAAATACCTGACTCAAAATTGGGCGGACACTTATGTTTTTATAATGCTGTCCAGATGCTTTATAGAACAGTTTGGTAGCCTACTTATAGAATTAATAATTAGGCATATATCGAACCTTGTGAGGTGTGTGATCTTCTAATTTTACAGTATGCTTTTACCTTTGTACTGCAGACTCATATGTCCACTGTCTCACTGTCATTTGAGTGTTTTTAGATAATTTATGTAATTTATGTAAAATGTCTCACTTTATTCCTCTGTGCTGCTAATCTTCATCCAAAAATTGGCCATGATATTTGTAGATCAAATATGTAAGCATCATGGAATTTCCATTAACATAGTGTCTGATAGAGGATCCTCATTTCTCCTGAAAATTTTGGAGAGTATTTTTCAAATTATTGGGAATTCAAGTTTCCCTTTTTCCTCTTACCATCCTGAAAGGACAAGCTGAAGGAACTAAAGCTTGGAACAATTTTTAAGATATTAAAATCAGTTTGTTTGAGCCAAATATCAAGCATGACATAATTCACCCCACTCCTCTACTTGATCTTCACCATTTTGTGTGTGTATGGTAAGCATCCTAAATCTTGTTCATTTCACTCTCTCACTTCTAACGTAACAGGCTAGTTCGATAGATGAGCACTTTTGACAAATCTGGAAAGAGGTCCAAGCAAATTTGATCCATGCCTCTACAAAGCAAAAATAGTTTGCAGATTGTCATCTGAGATCAAAACTTAAGTTTAAAATAGATAACAAGATTTGGTTGTGCAAAAAGCCTAATGATAGGGCTACTAAGTCTTGTATGTGCATTCTCGGAATGTATGTGCAACAGTCTTAAAGTGAAAGATGTCTAAATATATACACCTACGTCTAGGGGCTATTTTCTATTGGATTGGATTAACTGTTATTGACTTTCACTTTGCACTTTTGCAGCTGATTTGGTTTTGCAGCTTGATGTGGCCTATCTGACTTCTGTCGCCCATTGTTGGTTGCTAGTCATACATATTAATCAGCGACTATTGCTATGTGTACAAGTACTGGGACAACTGAATACCGGTGAACACATTATATTCTAGGGACAAGGGTGTGCTAAAGATAAACCCTGAGTAGCCTGGCTACCTACTGGTGTCACTAGTGGTCTATACTGTAAATGTGAGCTGCATTGCATTGTGGTCAAATGGAGTCTACATTGTACTTACTTGAAGATGGCTCTAAAAATCTGTGATGCACTAGTTTCTTCTCCCAAAATTTGCTGTTAACACAAGAAATCTTTCCCTGGATAAACACATTATTTATCTGACATATTCGTGTGTGACTATGTATGTAAATGCAATACATGTTTATTAATATATTTTAGTTAAATAGATATAATTCCTAAATAATAATAATTATTTTAATAACCCTCTCCATAAAACAGAATAAGATTTATCTAAGGATGTTCTGCTGCATAACTAATCTTGTTCAATGCATTTATATTTCAAATTGCTATGAAGAATTTTCATAGACTTGTCCTCTTTGTGAACTTAGAATCGTTCTTCCTCAATTTGAATTTTCATGGTATGCAACCGTATGATTCATGCAATAGTGACTTTATACATGCTTTGACTGCTCTGCACAATAATACAATACTTATAATTCCTATGAAGTAGCAATGTATATATACTGATCATTCACCAAAATTATGGAAGAGAAATTGTAAGGACTTCACATAGCCCACTAACTGCAATTTGCCATTTTTTTATAGCTTAGTGACCTTAGTCATTCTTCATCAAGTCTGCTTGATAAGATGTAAAAAATATTTGCAGTAAGGTAAACGTAGTGGGGAAATTATTGTAGTTTATGATGACAGTGTTAGGGAAGCTGGTGGACATGTTATAAGGTACAGTTCTACAGGTTTGGTTTGGACAGCAAAATCATTCAGTACCTGCAGATGAAAAATGAGGTATTTCATTTATGCATTTATTATAGATCATTACTGTAGTCGAAACTACAGTTGAGCCCCAATATTACATTTTTCCAGAGACCAGAAAAATTGTATAAAATCTAGGAAATTCTAAAATGAGAGAAACGTTTAAAAACACCTCAAACTTTCAGTAAAATATGGGAAACACAGAAGACAATTTGTATTTGACCAAAGTGGTATAAAGTAATTTAATGAGTTTGTTTGAGCATATAGAATGTGTCTTTCTGTGTAACAAAATTACACATTTGTCTCTTAAAATGTTAACTTTAAGGGGGGAAAAATCAGATGTTTTCTGATATGAGCAATTCCTATCTCAGTTGATAGTTATAGTTGATTCAGCATCTTCCATTTGAATTTTCTGTTTAGCTACGCAGCTCACTTCATCGAGCATTCTCCTTTCTGTAAATAGATGTCAAACCGGTACCAATCATACTTAACATTATTATTGCTGCTAATTAATAACACTGTTTACTAACTAGTTCTACAAACTTTTAATAAGCACTTTTAATTCTCACTTTTTTATGCTATTCGAATTTTCTTCAGCCTTCCTTGCTCCTTGTTCTTTAGGTCGGACCTCCTTTTTTTGAATCTGGAACTTTCTTCTTTTTTGCCAAGTTTTTTAAGTAGCAGATTTATGAGCTTCTGCATAATTAGTTCCTTTCAGGGATTGACTTTTCAGTATTTCTTCTTTTGACAGTCGTAGTCGTACTGGTCTAGCACTCTCACCATCATCTCAATCTCCCATGGGCTTATTGGCTTGGCTATTTTAATGTCCTCCAGTTGCATCCCATCTTCTCCATACCCCACCATCAATTCTGTCACTTCTGTCTTTCACCTGTTCATCTGCCATCTTATCACGTACCGCTGGGTGTCCAGTCTGGGTGACTGGCTCCTCTATAATGTTAAAGACGCTGACCTGGGCGTTCACAGTTTGTATAGACTAATCATGGCAGCTATAGACGCAGGGTGGATGAACGTTCAGTCATCTATAATACCCTCGTTTTTGCAGCTGTGTCGAGGAATTTTGCCTGAAGTTTCCGTAGCAAACAAACGGATACAATGATTTCTTTTACCTGGTTTCATCGCTAAGGACTTCATTGAGGCCTACAGATCCCATACCTGCTTGTGGAAAACAAAATGAAAAGACTACTCCAACAGGCAGAAAAGAAGCTTGGCTTTGGATGAAAGTAAGCCTTCCCATTATCCTTGGGGAGCTGTAGAGTGGGAAGATCCAGAACCTGAGAACTGTTTTTAAAAAGGACCTTAATAAGATGGAGGTATCCAAAAGATCAGGGGCAGGGGTTGAGGATGAGGATGTTTATGTGCCCAAATTGTGGTACTTTGACCTCCTGCGTTTAACTTGTGATTAAGAAAGATCAAGACGGTTTACCTATAACATGGAGATGATGAGTAGTTCCCCACCTGAAGTTCTACAAACAGACAACATACAAGCAAGTGGCACAGTAAGTAAAACATATAACATTGTTAATGCGTTAAATATTCATTTATTTACATTTAGCTGAAAATTAAGTGTACAATCAAACATACAATGCGAATGTACGTACATTACAAAACATCATTCTGCCAGGACACAGCACCATCATCATTAATATATTCCAAATAAGCCTCTCTATATAAATAAGAAAATTCCCAGCGCACAGCTAGAAAAGACTATCAATATCAGTATACCATATAGTCTCACAAATGCAAACTGACATGCCCAAACGTTATATTAATCAAATGTGGTTTTATTAAAATACTAAAAACTGGCCATATACGGCAATAGTATCACACCATATAGTTTCTTGAGTGGTAACAGAAGTGGTGAGGAGACACCACTCAGAATGCACTCAGAATCCACTCAGAATCTGAAATCAAAACAAATCAGAAAAAGAAGAGACAATATTGAGATATGTCTCTATGAGGTAATCCTTTTAGGTAGAACGGAGCTATCAAGCACAGCAGCAACTAAACCCATTACATCACGATTGCCAATATCTTTATTTAAACACATATATATCATATTCATTTGATATTCATATCTACCAGCTATTATATATGCCCAGCACTCCAGTTTGATGTAGATTCTTACAGCCAATATATTATCTTACAGTACCGGCAGTATGCAGTCATGTGCTAAAGTCTCAATCCACGCTCACGCAAATTGACCTATAGACCTGCGATATACAGATAAGGTAAACCATCTATCATTGCTTAGGAATCAGACTTATAGGTTACATGCCTGCACATAGATATCTATTCCTCCTTTTTCTGATTTGTTGTGATTTTAGATTGTGAGTGGTCAAGAATTGGGCTTAGTCACCTCACCACTTCTATTACCGCTCAAGAAACTACATGGTGTGACCATTTTTAATGTTATTGCCATACATGGCCAGTTTTTAGTATTTTAATAAAAACCACATTTGATTAATATATCATGCGGACATATCAGTTTGCGTTTGTGAGACTATATGGTATACTGATATTGGTAGACTTTTCTAGCTGTGCGTTGGGAATTTTCTCACTTATATGGTTGATTGTCTAGAGAAAAGGGTGGCTCTAGGACCCAAGTAGCACGCAGAATCTCCTTTTCTGGGTAGTGCACTAGTATCTTGGGAATCACAGATCAGCCTCACTGTTTACCTTTGCCATGTTACTGGTATTTCTCACCTAGGAAGACTCCAGTGGTGTCAACGGGCGCGGGCTGGGAGATGTCAGCCCGGGGGGCGCACAGGCGGCCGCATCACATGACACGTCTACCCCCCAGCCCTAATAGCGGTAAGACTAAGCGGCCTGCCCCCCGGGCCAGCCCGCCCCTGGGTGTCAACCATACCACTTCCATAACTTGTATAGTGTTCTCCATATTGCTAGATGCACTGCACACACTGTGGCTTTTACTCCGAAGAAAGTTGTGTAGGACGCAACAAGCCATCACCACCTTGTTTATTTTGTCTAGGTGCAGATTTATACCAGAATGGAAAATTCTAAATCTGTTGCTCAATATACCAAAAGCAATTTCCACAACTCGCCTCGCTCTTGACAATCTATAATTAGAGATCCCCCTTTCTGGTGTGAGAATTATTTGGGGATAAGGTTTGAATACATTGTTGAGCAGTGCAGGGGCTTAATCAGCTACAAAAATAAAATTTAGTCCAAATTGTGTTTTGCTGCATGGTGGCACATTGAGTGAATTGTTTTTAAGTTTGTCATGGAAAGGAGTCTGCTCCAATGCCCCGCCATCTGACATTTTTCCATTTTTAACAATGTCCATGAATAGGAATTCATAGTTGGCATCCATTTTTGTCATTAGAATAATGCTGAAGAATGCTTTATAGTTGTAGTAATAGGATCCACTTTTTGAGGATGGCATAATTCTCTCACATGTTTGCCATCTATGGCACTGCCACAATTTGGGAAGTTCCAAAGTGTTTCAAAATCTTGCGCAAAAAGTTGCCATTCCCCTACCATTGCAGGAATCTGTAAGATAATTTGTTGTAATGTTATATCAATACATGCATTTACTGTCATACTAGCTAGTCTACCTTCTGTTTCTATTACACAGCCAGCTGTCTTATCTGAGGTCAGATTTGGTTATGTGACAAAGTAATGTGGCACAACCCCGCATGTCACCCAGCTGACAGAAGACAGCCAGGAATACACATTTCTACCCATACAGCTAACCACAAATGGACCCACACAGGACAATGTTAACACCACCCAGCCACAAGGGTATCCTACTGGCAGGAGGGGTAAAAAAAGGGCCCGTGACCATTAGCAAAGTGACGGTCTTATGCGAAAAATGATAGAGATTACAACCCACTTAATGTCAAAGGAACCAGACGAATGTGACCTGCTTGGAGCAACACTCACAAAAACAATTAGAATGGAGGTGGAACATTTGGTTTATGACTTAATATATAGGGGGGATCTCTCACAAGACACTATATTGACACAATCCCCCCCACACAGGAGCAAGGACATTTCAGGTCAGCCCAAACTTATACATTTTGCCCACTATCACTCCACATGTAGCATTCTGTCATGGGAAGCTAAGCAATTACCCTTCCTGCCTACAGGACTTTGACGCCTATGGGAAGCATTAGTATGTTACAGTACACAGGGAGTCCATCACCATTAGTAAACAGTGGACAATTACATTATGAACAGCTGTGACACATGATTTTTTTTTTATAATCAATTTTTTTTAAAGTTTTAATATGCATTAGGTGTGCCCTATTTAAGTTAAAGTATATGTTTTGCATTCCCTTCTTCAGCCCATCTCTGGTCTGCACACCAGAGATGGGTCTCATACCCTTCCTTCCTTAAGACCCAAAGCAGCGCTTTCACTGTATACTGGCATAGAGTGGAAGTGCATATTTGCCATGAATTCTCATCAATATTCATTTAGCTTTCCAATCTTCAACCCATCTCTTATGTACAGAGTTTGGTTCCATATCCCGACCGCCTATCCTCCCGCCTATAAGCCCAAATCAGCACTTCCACTGCATGCTGCCATACAGTGGAAGAGCATGTTAGCCCTCAATTATCATAAATATTCGTCTTGCTGATGGCAGAGATGGGTTCCATATCCTGACAGCATATATGCCCAAAGCAACGCTTATACATATTTACTGTATTGTGTACTGTATATATTCTTTGTGTGGTTATTAATATATTTTGCAGCATGGTGGCTAAGTGGTTAGCACTTCTGGCTTACAGCACTGGGGTCATGAGTTCAATTCCTGACCATGGCCTTATTTGTGAGGAGTTTGCATGCTCTCCCCGTGTTTGCGTGGGTTTCCTCCTGGTGCTCCAGTTTCCTCCCACACTCCAAAAACATACTGGTAGGTTAATTGGCTACTAACAAAAGTGACCCTAGTCTGTCTGTGAGTTAGGGAACTTAGACTGTAAGCCCCAATGGGGCAGGAACTAATGTGAGTGAGTTCTCTGTACAGCGCTGCGGAATTAACGGCGCTATATAAATAAATAAATGATGATGATGATATTTATATGTTTAGTTTCTGTTTCAATTAAAGAAAATTTTGTTTAAAATCAGACTATTTATTTTACCAATCTTCATATATTGTCCACACAGAACTTGTACGACAGTCTCACAGGTCTCAGGTACGATCAGACCCAGAGCTTGAGGTGAAATTGCTGTGCTGTATTTGAGATCAGCCAGTGTCCTTTCTGTGGCTAAAAATCTTAGGGTAGCAAATAGTCTCTGCAGATATTTTATGCTCTGCTGTTGTTGTTTTAGCCTCTATTGGCCCACAAGTGAAGCATATGTGTGACCCAGGGCCGCTGCTAGGGTCCATGGCGCCCTAGGCACTTTGTCGAAATCGGCGCCCCCCCAAAAAAATCGCTGCCCCTCCCCCCGCCGCGGGAACTCTTTGAAAATCGGCTCCATCCTCCCTCCTCCCCCCTCCCCACGTCTTTCCTTACCTTGCCTCAACACCGCCGCCTCTCTGCTCCGTCTGCTCCCCTCCACTCACTGACACTGTCGGGCCGTGATGATGATGTCACGGCCCGACAGTCAGTGAGTGGAGGGGAGGAAACAGAGCAGAGAGGTGGCGGTGGTGAGCAATAGCCTCTTCCCCCCTCCCCGTGGATGTATCTGAATGCTGTGCGGTGGCCGTGAAAGGTATGGTCAGCGGTCGCCACACAGTTTTAAAGTAATTTTCATTCTGTGGCGCCCTCCATGCACCCTCCAGAGCCCGACGCCCTAGGCAACTGCCTAACCTTGCCTAATGGGAGCGCCGGCCCTGGTGTGACCAAGACAATCACTTGATCCAATCAGAATATGCATGTCATTTTAATTGGTTTCTGCAGAGCACATAAACTTGTACATACACTTGTATGTGTGGTCATTGACAATAAAACATTTTAACCATAGTGCTTTGGTCACTCTAGTCCCTCAACAAATGATCAATGAGTGAGCACATGTGTATCAGCAGATACTTGAACCTGTCAGATTGCTGCATGTGTATTCAGCTTTAAAATGAAGAAACAAAAAAAATATCATGTACTGTAAGAGAAATTTGTACATTTTAAAATAAAAAATGAGTAATAAATAGAGATGGAGACTTTCGAAACATGCTCACTTGAGGATTGATCACTATAATAAGCCAACGGCATTATCATATAAATGTTAAGAGAAAGTTGAAAATACTTTTGAATCTATGATTCTATAATCTGTATTTCTAATGTGCTTGAATTAAACATATAAAAATATAGTACAATAAATCTATTTGTACCACTTTATACCGTATAGTACTTGCCTAATACAACTGCTGTTGGAAATCACTGTCTGTTTCTAGAAATCTTGCTTTGTGATAAGTTATAGATATCCACGTTGTAAAGAACTTTTTGGACCAACAACTGACTGCATTAGCAATAAAGCCTTTAGACTAGAACATTGATGAACTTCCTACATAATTTTTCATTATCCTTTGGGTAATAGATTTCCAATAATTCCATCTGTCACTGAACTTGGTGTGATTGGTTATTAGTGGAGTGTGACTGGAGAGAAGTATATTACACGTCTCTGCATCTGTCTGCTGATAGTGCTGCAAGAAGGGCAATAAAAATGATAGATGATGATGTTGCGGCAATATACAGTGTTCTGGATTTACTGCAGTGTGCATCATCTTGTGCTTTACAGCACACTTAGAAATTATATACGTCAAACAACTTATTTTGAACTTTACTCAAAAGAACGTGACTATTTTTTTTCTGCCTCCGTGACGTTAATTCTCATTTATATTTAATGAACAGTAAATGGTTACGATTAGTAATTTTAAATCAGAATTTAAAAGGCTTCTTTTGTAAGCAGTAGATAAAAAAAATATTTTGGTAACTAACTCTAAGTGCTGTACTCTGAAATGAGCTAAAGCCATTATACCAGTAACACCACTAAAGTGTTTAGCAGTCTGTCAGAAGGTGTCCATGAGCATGGCACATATTTATTTATTAATATATATGAAACATTTTATGATTTTATACTTGTTGTTCTACAAGTGTTAGCATAACAAAGCTGCCAGAGCTTGCTGGGGCCAGTAGTGCCACATATTAAAATACTTATTTTTGTTTTAAACAATTGTTTCCCCAACACACACCCGCCAAGAGGTTTGGGATGAGCCCTAGTGCTATTAGCTAGGTTTGGTTTCCTGGGCGGACTAAAATTTGCCAACCAGACCATGGCTGTGTCCCATTATGACAGAGGGATACCGCACTGTAGGTTTCCCTGTTATAGTGTGACCAGTCCAGCCTGTCATAGTCTGGTGCTGCTTGTGGCTACTTGTCCCCCCCCCCCCCCCACTAGTGTTTACACTTTTAATTGAGTTGCATTTAGGTGAACACGCCCTCACTGTACTCAGCCTTTGTTTGCTCGACCCTCCCCTATTTCTCCACTCCAGGTGTATGGAGACCCAAGTAAAGAAAAATGTATAGGCAAATCAGGCAGTGCTGTTATATACTGAGTGTCACAATATCAGAATTATTATGGCCCTTTGTCTAAGGGCCAAGAAGGAAAGAGTGCCCCAGTGCTAACCACTGTAACTGCCTGACACCTGCTGGGGTTATCTGGTAAACCTAAATCCCTTTCCCGATACTGCTACTCTGGATAGAGAATATTACCTAGATTACCACCTAGGCAATATCTTCAATCTAAACTGGTTTATTTACTATTTAATAAAATTTTACTTTTAGCAATTTTTGTAACAGTGCTGCACACATAACCATTACACAATACCACAAAGAAGCAAAACAGTCCCTGATACTTATCAGTCACTCACTTGCCAAGACAATTTTGGTGGTAACTACTGGGTCTTATCTCTCTGCTGACCAGGTAGTAGCAGGCACACATCAATATGAGGCCTTTCGTTAAAGGTATCATCAAAACGAGTCTTTAGTTAAAGGGATCCTGGGATGGTTGTGATGCTGCATCTACTAGCCAAATGGGAGCTGTTCCTCTAGGTCAGAGATGTCAGCCTCAAGTCACTCTGTCTCTGGGGCATTGTTTCTTTTAAGTTTGACTTGATTCCCACATCGGTAGGTTTGAGGATTCTGCCTTTTTTTTTTACTGCCCTTTTTTCCAGCCAAGTCCAAGGTATTATGGATTTTGGTCCAGTTATGTCACTTAAGAATTAATTATCCCTTCTCTAGTTACAGTTAGTTACACCTGCTGGACTTCCTTATAATATGAGCCACCCTGTCTATCTGTAAGCAGTTTCCTCTTTACAACTTTCCTTCAGTTGGACTTTAAGGATTCTCTCCAGCTCTGGACTTACTCCAGTATTTGTGATCTTTAGCTCATCTACTCAGTCAGCATATCACTGGTTTTATGAGTTTCCACCTGAAGTTACCTCTGGATTTCTTGTCAGCAAATCATGCATTTGTGAATGTCTTCACTATAACCATGTCCTTTCACCAGCAATAAATCCTGTGACTTTGGTCTCAACTGCAAGTTTGTGTGTAATTCAGAAACCTGCATATCTGACTCTACCTGTATTGTTCCCAGCACCTTTGTGCTGCATTTCTGGCATTTGTGGCTCTGACTCTGTTTCTTATAACTATGCAAGAGACTGTTTACTTACCTATTATCAATTATGTGAGCATCTTTATCCATAACTCTGCATTGTTTGTTTCGGTATCTGTGATCCTCATTCCTGCTATCATACCAATGTTTCTGCTGACAATTGTACATTTCTGATACCATCTAAACTGTTTCCGAAAATTGCATGAATTTCTGAATTGGCCCAATGAATTCTCCCATCTCTACTTTTAAACTTTTAGTGGCATATTCAATTAGGTGTGGGCACTGCGGCTACACGCCGGAACGGCCCGCGAAGGTAATTCACTGAACCACAATAAGGCTGATTTTCTGCGTTATTGCAGTACCGTATTACCCTGTTTCAGTCAGTTGAAGCTGCTGTTAAGTCACTGCCTTCCGGCTGGGTGTGTTTTTTATGTTTGTGATTTAGGTAGAGAAAATGATCCATCGCTCTTTACTTTTATGACAAAGCTGTAATGTAAATTTAGGGTTTGAGTGAACATTTTACATTTATGCTTCAAATAAGCAAATAACATTTGGGTTTACTTATCCTTTGCAATAGCTTCCAGCGTCAAAAAGTAATGATTATAATAAATTAAGTGAGAAAATATTCATATGTCAAGATAGCATACGGTGTATGTATTACAGTAATTAGGCTCTAGATTACTCTAATGTTCACTTTATTAAACTAAACTTTTACATAAATACAGAAAATATAGAAATGTTATGTATTATCAATTTGTAAGTGCTTAATTTTATTTCTATCTAAATCAAAGGTGAGCAATAAAAATACTGATCGTTCCAGAAGCCTCCTAACCAGAACTTTTTTCACTCAGTGATTATGATATCAAATAGTTAACATGTCCTGGGCCCTGTGTGTCTCTCTTTTTTCTACCCGAAAACTTTCACTCAGTCTTATTGTGCCATAATTTAGACTTTTGATGCCCCTACATTAACAGCATAAGTGGGAATATGATTGTATAACTGTAACCTTATTTGAGACTTAAAAGAAAGTTTAAAATGGATTGCACAAAGTTCAAGTCACTTGGGTGTCCCTTTTTTACTTCAAAATTATGGGAGACCTAAGCATGCCCTGTCTATACAGTAGATGTAATCCAGATTGAGTGGTAGTTGTCCTTACAAGCAAACAGTACAATCATAAATGGTAATCTTCCAAAATAGTTTGCTGCTAAAGACCAGGGATGCTGAGAGGGTGGGGGTCGGGGCAGGCTGGGCTTGGAGCAGGGGGCCATCTGCCTGCCAGGCCGGTCCCATAGTGGGCTACCTTGGGCTGGGTCACTGGGCCACCTACATTTTTTTTAAAAATTTGCTAAAATTTGCCAGCTCTCCCCTGGTAGTGGCGTGGGTTCAAAGTACTGGGGCCCAGGTCTTCCTTGGGTTTGGTGGTGCTGATTATGGAGGGGCCAGAATACGGTTTATAGGCTGGGAAAAGATGGCCACAAACCTGATTACACCCCCATGGATTACGCACTGGCTATGGTGGCCCCAAAATCCGTCACTGCCACTTTTAATTTACTTTAATTTATATGTTCCTCTTAAGAGTATGTGCATGAAAAGATACCTCATTACATATGTTTGCAACCAACAAAATCAAAGAGAAAAATATGTATGCATGTGGATGTACACACTCAATCAAATATCCCCTTTTGACTTTCATGGTACAAAGTAGAATGTGTGACTATCTTCAAATGCACAGAGACAACTGCAGTTTTCACATACAACATATAAAGATTCAATTCTGGATAGAGCTGGGTAAAGGTTTTACTTTGAATAGAGATAGCTAAAGATTTGACTTTGGATAGAGATAGATGGAAATATATTGCCAAATGATTTATCCATCCGTTGAAGCAAGGTGCATCGCAAATCTTGGCTTTTATTTCTTGGGCTCATTGAGCCTCTTTCCTGCAACAGCCATCATAATTACAGTCACTGTTTATACATCCAAAGCAGAACGAATATAAATCATGCAAATGATGCTTAATGTGCGTCTCTCAAGAGAGAACAAACTAGAAAAAGTAATTAATTTAAGGATGATTCTCAGCTGCAATGAAACCATTTATTTTAACTTCACAGGTTAAAAATATATTATCAATAAAATAAATGAAAGTTATATTAGGCATTTTGGAAGCTAAAATAGTCATGTTGTTAGTCTAGCATTGCTAATTATTTTGATATATAGTATCCTTATGTCTTTCCAGCTTTGAGTCAATTTGCTGCCAAGTAGCCATCTGCATTTAGGTTGAGGAATGTCGGTTTTGGACAGTTTGCATCAGCCATCTGTCATCCTCTTCATTTTACTTTGGAGATGACCTTCTCCATAATCAAATAACAAAATAATGGTTAAAACAACCACTAAATATAAAACACAAGTTGCTTTACATAAAAACTACTAACAAAATTCACAGATATAGGTAAAAGTTGCCATATCTTGGCAGATGTTGAGATATTTCACAATCTATTTACATTTACTCTGCTGATAAGTGCATGCCATTGTCCTCTGTTTCAGTTGCTTCAGGCACTGGATAGATTGAAAGCCATGTCCATTAAGGGAATTACAGTGTATAGGAAAATAACTCCCTCCACAACTTTGTCTCAAATATCTTCTGTTTGTATAAATTCTTGAAACTTTTCATTTATATTGATATATGGTATTAACTTTTTTATATAATCCATTTAGTGTTTTTGTGATCTTTTAAGAAATGTTACACTATCCTGACACAAATCAAAATTATAATTGTTTTGCCCAAACAAAAATTCTGTTTGATACATCCTGGATAGAAAATAATCAAATATTAATCATTTAGAAGGGTTCCTCAAAACCATAGGAATTGAGAACCTTCCACATCATGAAAATGAACCTTAGCTTGGATTTATAACCCATCAATTTTCTACCAATTTTGTGTGTCACAGTGAAAATTGGTTTAGTGTCTACTTATTATTCTATTTTTGAATTGTATTGGCTGATTTTAACCATGAGTCATCCCCCTGCCCACCCCCTATTCTCCTTCCCCCTGTATTGCATATGTCCTCAATTATATTAAAAGGATAATGCCACTTTAAAAAAAATAATTTTATTTTTCTCTTCCTGAATCAGATAACAACAAATATAGTTTAAAATGCATAAAAATGTTAATTTTGCATAGCTTCTCTATCTGCTAAAATGTTGATGATGAATAGAGATGAGCAAAACTTCCAAAATGGTTCTGTGGAATATTTGTCTCATTACACATATGCGTGTGGAATTTTGTATGTTTCACTGGTGGAATTTGGTCTTAAATGTTCTACACGGAAATCCCTCTCTCATTTTTGTTCTGGGTGTAATTCCCCTATAAATGGTTTGCACGCGGAAATTCCCTTGTTTTTGTTTAGCGTACAACTCAGTTATTATACCACATGCATATCAGAGCAGAATGATGCTATCATCATCCCTGCTCTATTTTTAAACGATAAAACTTGCAAATGCTACATTTACAAATACAGTGGAACTGAAAATTCAGGTTTGTCATTCTCTTTTATTGCCATGTTTGCTAAATAAGTGTGTACTTTCCACCTATAAACAAATTAATAATCATTTTTAAGATTATTTTGAACAAGTACCTACACGCCTAACTGTTATATTTAAAATAGTATTTTTACTAATAGTATACTTGAACTGTAAAATACATTCCAGTAAGTTTATATTTTACAAATTCACAATGGTACCACAAGTCCTGACGTTAACTACTAACTATGACGGCTGGGTCCAGATTGATATTAAACTTAATACATAAACATATTATTCTCAGAAAATAAATTCAGTTTGTTAGACTTGACACACTGAGCCTGAGTCATTGAGGAATATAAATTCATTTAATTGGGGATTCTTCTTTTTTTTTTGACTCTGCACATGCATGAAACAGAAACATACACCAGAGAACGCAATTCATGTTCGCACGTAAATGACACTTCCGATAGCGCTAGATTTGAAGGGTGGAATGGGGAGCGGAATGGGCGTAGTCAGTGTACAGTAAGGGTGTGCCAAGGTCGAACGTATGCAGCAACAACTGAGTCAAGCTTTGGGCATCCCTAAGGTACGTGTTTTCAGTCGTGCATCAGCTACAATGCAGGTGTAAGTGCTGATTTATAGTGATAGATCTAATTAGATATAAATAGATCTACTTCCCTCAAACCAGCGCTAACATTAAATTAATAGTATTCTCATTTAATAAATAAACCCATTTCCCTCCCGCCAAGCAGCCCCAGAAATAAATTAATAGCATTTACATTTAATCAATATAACCGTTTTAAAAAAAACATCCCCAGTATTAAGTAATTCATATTCACATTTAACAAATAGGCCTCCTCCCCAGACTCATCCCCACATTCAATTAATAGCCCAGAACTACCCCAGCATTAAATTACATTTCCCATCACCTCACTGTAAATGAATAGGCTCCACTATTAAATTAAATAGCCCTACCACCACTTCACATATAAATGAATAACAACCACCATTAAATAATTTGCTCCAACCCACAGTCCACCATTAGCTTAATAATGAATTAATAGCATTTACATTTAATAAATATACCTATTTCCTGCAACCAACACTGCCAATAAATATTTTGTTTTCACTGTAAATTAATAGGCCCCACTATTGAATTAAATAACCCTACCACCACCCACATGTAATTGAATAGCACCTACCATTAAATAATTACCGCCCACATACACTCCACCATTAAATTAATAGCCTACCTCCCTCACACACAGGGCCGGACTGGCCATCTTTCACTTCTGGCAAATGCCAGAAGGGCCGATGGTCAGAAGGGCCGGTCTGATCTGTCAGTGCACGGTCCGGTGTGTGCACTGACACTTCCTGGTCGCTGCGCTCGGCACATGTGACCAGTACAGGTCCTGGAAGGCAGCAGACGAAGAGCAGAGAGAAGCAGACAGGCAAGAAGCGGAGAAGGTAAGTACAGAAAACGGGGGGGAGAGAAAAGGTGCCAGACAGACAGACAGACAGAAAACCGGGGGGGGGGGGAGAAAAAAGGTGCCAGACAGACGGAAAACAGGAGAGAAGAGAAAGATTGCAGCACAGGAAATGGGGGGGAGGGGGGAAATAATATTGCCCACTACTGAGTAGCATAATATCAACTGGGGGCACTATTGGGGCATAATATCAACTGGGGGCACTATTGGGGCATAATATCAACTGGGGGCACTATTGGGGCATAATATCAACTGGGGGCACTATTGGGGCATAATATCAACTGGGGGCACTATTGGGGCATAATATCAACTGGGGGCACTATTGGGGCACAATATCAACTGGGGGCACTATTGGGGCATAATATCAACTGGAGGCACTATTGGGGCATAATATCAACTGGGGGTACTATTGGTACATAATATCAACTGGGGGCACTACTGTGATAAAATATGATTTTAGGGCACTACTGTGTGGTAAAATATGATTTTGGGGCACTACTATGTGGTAAAATATGATTTTGGGGCACTACTGTGTGGCATAATATCAGTTGGGGGCATGTACTCAGACACGAGGGAAGGAGGAGAATGTTAATATAATGTGGGAGGTAGGCTATTAATTTAATGGTGGAGTTTAGGTGTGGGGCTAATTATTTAATTTGTGCTATTTTATTTGTGGGGTGATGTGGGTTAATTTTATATTAGGGGCTAGCAATTTAAGATAGGGTGATTGGACCATTCAATTAATAGTCCCCAAACCACCCCAGCATTAAATTAAAGTAGGGCTGTTTGGGAAAAAAATATGAATTTAATGGCAGTGATGGTTGCGGAAAATTGCATTTACGTTTAATAAATAAACCTATTTCCCTCCCTCCAAACAATCCCAGCCATAAATGAAATAGCATTTACGTTTAATAAATATACCTATTTCATTTATGGCTGGGATTGTTTGGAGGGAGGGAAATAGGTTCATTTATCAGCAGCAGCAGCTATTTATATTAAATGTAAATACTAGTATTTTAATGTTGGGACTGGATGGAGGCCTAATTATAAAACATGGGTTGTATTGATTAAACACCAGGGCTGGTTGGAGTTTTCTAAATTACATGTACCCATTTTTTTTCCAAATAGGGCCTCCAACATTCCAGTATCCAGACAAACAGCAACTGAAGTAAAGACACCAGGAGCCATAGGTGGTGAAAGTAACAAGACAGGTAGGAGAGAGCAGGACAGTCTGCCAACTGTCCTGAATCTAGTGGGGAAGTCCTGAATTTTGGTAACTGTCTCATTTAGTGAGATTTGATCCGACTACAAGGACAGTTGGGCGGTATGTCTCGCTTCATACTGTACTGCTTGTGAAGGCAGAGCTGTGTGCAACTAACAGTATTGCACACATTATTGCCTGTGTATTTGTCTAACATTTGTCTAAAACGATAGCCATGTTACATAATAGGGGCTCCCTGTCTTAAACACCCCAGGCCCCCCAAGTGTTGATCCAGCTCTGGTTAGCAGGAGGGAGCGGATAGCTGCTCCAAGTATATGGATAGGACACAGCCTGCAGAGCAAGCCGAGGAGCTCTAGGTCTCACAAGATTTGGTAATCTTGTGAGACTAAGAGCTTCCCTGCTCACTCTACAGGAAGTTCCCATCCTGATGGATGTCAGCAGCACCAGAAGCATAGATAAGTACAGTGGGCTTGGGTTGTCATAATGTGCCTGGGGGGATGGCGTGATAAATGTAATGTTTTATTTTAATGTATGTATCATTGCCCCATGTGGCCACACCCACAACACAAAGTGGTCACGTTTTTTTTGGTGCTGCCGCGCAGGCCCACCTCGGTTTCTTTCCTGCTGGAACTAAGGTGGGCTTGTGGACTATAAATGCCAGGGCTGATTTTTAGTCCCAGTCCGGCCCTGCTCACACATTATATTAAGCCCCCCTTCTCTCACACATTAGATTAACATACCACCTCCCCTCACACATTTTATTAGGAACCCCCTCCTTTCTTTCACACATTATTTTAATATACCACCTTCCTTCCCTCACACAATATAGTAACATACCCCCCTCTCTTCCCTCACACATTATATTAAAATACACCCCCTCTTACACTCACCTTGGCCCATTTGCGACGGATTGGAGAGGCAGACTCCTCTGTCTGCCTCTCTTGCTGCTTGTTATGCACAGGGGCATTCTCCCAATCAGTATTAGCGCTGGCTTAGCAAGGCGTGGAGTCTAGCGGCCTCCCTGGTATTCACCAAGAACCACAGGTTGCGGCCTTTGGTTCAGCCAACTGATGTTAGAGACAGATAGGAGGGATTGACCAATGAATAAAGAAGGTGTTCCTGCGAGAAGTATAAGAGAGATGTGCTGTATCTGACTGGCCAGAGTCTGGTACATGAATCAGATGACAGCAGTACACAGGGCAATCTGGAGACGTAGTCAGATCGCAAGCTGAAGTCTGGTACACTTAATCAGATGACAACAGTACACAGGGACAATCCGGAGGCGTAGTCAGATAGCAAGCTGAGGTCTGGTACACTTAATCAGATGACAGCAGTACACAGGGACAATCCGGAGGCGTAGTCAGATAGCAAGCTGAGGTCTGGTACACTTAATCAGATGACAGCAGTACACAGGGACAATCCTGAGGATAGATTAAATAAATAATTTGTAATGATGATGAACAACTATTTACTTTACATTTACCCTGAATTTGACATAGGATTGGGTGTCTTTGTATGTCTACAGTCACTGTTACAACTGTCGTAAAACGAGATAAAACACATGAGAAAGCCCTTATAGACCTATAGTAGTCCTTTGCCTCATGCCCCCCCCCCCATGAAAATTTCCCAAACACCCTGCATGTGGCTACACTCCAAGCCCATCACAGACATGGAGATATGGAGGAGCATCATCTGGCAGTTTCACAGGTAAGGAAGTGTGCTATGAGGGCATTTAAAATGCTGGATGTGGAACATTATGTCCCTCACTCAGTGTTTTAGGCACCCACTAAGCATTGGCCTCTAACAACTGCCTAGGTTCACCATTGACCTTTAAGCAGTGACACACCACTGCTGCAGCCCCACTGTATTTTAGCCAAGGCAGCTATGTCTCATTGAGTTTAGAGACTTTTTTTTTTACTTTACATTACTAACACACCGTTGAGACTTTGGGTGTTTAATTATTTACTGTGTTCTAAGGTAAATTAGAATTTTAAGTTATAGTCCATATTTTTTTGTAGTAATACAATAAAACTTTATTTGTTCGCATGGATTTATTTTTTCCAGATCTATTAATTTAGCAGTGGCTAATTCATTACAATTCACTTTTTTTTATTCTTAATTATTAATCCCCTGACGGTTATTCATTAACTTGTTTTCATGTTCTTTCTCATTGATTTCTATTAATTCATTTCAGTTCATGAATATTCAGGCTTGTCAGGCTAAATGTGACCAAGGGCTGTCAGTGCTGTTATAATCTAGTGATTTTGCAATAAATGTGAAATTTAAATTGAAAAATTGTACTTGCAATGTGTTTGTCAGATACTAAAACACTAAAGGCTCAGACGAAACAACAAGGTTCTAATAAATCAGATTACAGATTAGCAGGTTGAGGTTGTGATTAGCTATAATGTATTTATCTAATTGATATTGTTTATTAATGTAGATTAAATGTACATATTAGGATGCTTAAATAATTAAACATGCATAATGATGACAAATTGGTTCATCTTGTTTCCCCATTTTACTTATTTAGGGTATATCCAGACAAACTTTTGTTTGGAATATTTCTTTAAGCGCTTTGACAATTTAGATACATTCTAACATTAAATGCCTCCTTATTCCCTTGAATGGAATATCTAAAAGAAATGGATTATAAACGTCTATATGCATTTTTGGAAAATGGCAGGTAAAGGTGAAAAGTTAGTGATTGCCTCGTTTTTCATGCTCCTGGAATTTGCTTGAGGGGGGAAATGCCTACGGTGTTATTAAACGAAAAAAATATGTCTGTTTCAAAGTACCCTTATAATTTATTCAATAGTTCCTTTGAACACATCTGTAGGATGTCTGTTCCAAGTATCAAAGGTTTAGAGTGGACAGTTGGCGCGAACCAGCACCTCTCAAAGTGTGGATTAAGGGGTATATTTACTAAACTGCGGGTTTGAAAAAGTGGAGATGTTGCCTATAGCAACCAATCAGATTCTAACTATCATTTATTTAGTACATTCTACAAAATGACAGCTAGTATCTGATTGATTGCTATAGGCAACATCTTCACTTTTTCAAACCCACAGTTTAGTAAATATACCCCTAAGTGTCTGATCACGCCTCACTAAGAGGGTCTATGTATCAAATAAATAGCACAGTGCTTATTGTAATTGAATGCTTTATATTTAAGATTCTAATTCTATTTGATTGATATGCAACCACATTTTAGTCTTTTCATCTAATATTTTTTTTTTTATTTATAGTATATGTGATATGTTGCTTATTAAAATTGTTTCTAATTTTGTTTATATTTGAAGGCTGAGAATATTTCCCCCCCTCCTTCTTGCCCTTCTAAGATCACATGACATGTTGAGAGCTGTGAATTTGTGTGTGTATGACAGGCAGCCGTATTTGTCTTCCCTCCAGAGAGATTTTGAAAAGGAGATAATTATTTATAGAAGGACAGCTAAGAAAAATTATATTAGATACATACTTAAAAGTTATTTAACTTAATATTTTTGTAAAAAAAAAACTATGTGGGATTGCTACTTTAACCAAAAGTTACAGGGTTTCTTTTTGTAATTCATATTTCAGTACTCCAAATACACACAAACACATTTAATAAAGCACAACAATGCTAGCAAAAACTCAGGGAATACATAGCAGCAACATTTTACAATCCCAGCTCATGTCTGCAATGCTACAAACTGATAATGGAGAAAAGTATATGAACAACTGAGCTGAAGCATTTATAAGGAGCAGAATGCTTAATTGCAAACAACTGTACCTTAAACTACTGAGCAAAACAGAGGATATGAAAGACAGAACAGCACTCTAATGCCAAGATTTATACTAATAGCTATCTAACAAATTCTGGGAGAAGCACTAACCACAGCAATCTACTTACAGAATCGCCTACCATCAAAATCAATATCTGCTACAGTATAGAACTATGGAATGATAATATGGGTCATTGGAGAATATTTGACTGCAAGGCCTATGTCATAGTTGCCTACGGACATTCCAGGAGACTCCTGGATTTCTGGGAGTCCTCCCGGGAGAGCAGGGCAGCCTCCCAGTTCCTGGCCACTTCATTAGTTAAGTGGCAGGGGAGGGGCTTAGGATGCGATTCACGTGTCATCGTGGCCCTCTGCTGCGACAATTCACTGATCACCATATTAGCATACACCAGTGGGTTTTGAAACACAAAATCCGTGCTTGCAACACACCAATTGTGATTACACGTACCAGAAAGAAATAATACAATGGCTTATCTGTAGCTGATTGTCAGCATCAAAATTCCTGTGCGAATTTTCTCAAGGATTCCACAGATGATATATACAAAAAACAATAATCCATATAGTGAAGTATGGACAGATAAAATTTATTACAATAAAAACAGTAGCACTCACATTCAGTTAGAGGTTAACAGCATACAGTGAGAGCGATACAGCATCAATGGCAAACAGCAATCAGTCCTCATCGTTTCATCTCAATTAGAGACTTCCTCAGTGTCATGAACTTACCTGTTGCCCGCTGGCAGCGGTGTCTTCTCCGGGGGGTCAGCGCTTTCCTCTGATTGCGCCCCGCACTTCCGGGTTCTCTCAGCGGCAGGTCATGTGACTCCTGGGCGGGGAATTCAAAACTCAATATCTTCTCTGCTCTGACAGGCTATCTGTGTCAGAGCAATGTGTTTCCTGTTCCTGGCTACCTCTCCCTGTGTACCTGATTCCTGTGTTCCTGCTTCCTGTGTGCTCCTGCATTCTCTCAGACTCCTGTGTACCGACCTGGCTGTGTCCTGACTATCCTTTGGCTTATCCCTGGCACCGTGTATTGGACTGATTTCCTGTGTACTGACTCGTCAGTGTTTCTGGCTATTCTCTGGACTCCTCCCTGGCACCGCATATTGGATCATCTCCTGTGTACCGACCTGGCTGTGTATCTGACCACCTTTGGACTTATCTCCAATACTAGGCATACGACAGATACCGTGCACTGAACCAGCTTCCGTTCCAGACCACCAGACCCTGGATTTCACTATTAGTGTGCTTAATTACTTGCACCACCCTGTCATATTTTCCGCTGTCTATCCATCACTTAGTACCTTTTCCTTACATCAGTAGGCTAACTTGGGGGCCGCGACCTGCGGTTCTTCGGCAGCAAAACCCATCCTACCTTGTGGTGGTTCTTGGTGAAGACCGGGAGGCCGTTAGACTCCGCGCCCTAGGTAAGCCTGCGAAAATACTGACTAAGGTACCTGAACCGTACCAGTTTGCTCTGACCCAGATATCTATCTGATGGATGCATCGGGGAATCCCTCCGCTAGGGAATTACTGGATCACTTAGCTGTTCGGGTTGAAGATCAGGGGAAAAATCAAGAACAATTACTACAGTTTGTACCACCTTCCTGAAAACCTTCAGACGCATCTTTGATGAACCAGGACGTGTCTCCAGTGCAGCTTCAGGTCTTCTCCGTCTGCGCCAAGGTTCTCTTACTTTGGGTCAGTACGCCCTTCAATTTCACACCATGGCGGCTGAGCTACATTGGAATAACGAAGCCCTTGTGGCCACATTTTGGCAAGGCTTGTCCGACCGCATTAAGGACGAGTTAGCGGGTCGAGAACTACCTACTTCCCTGGATGAATTGATGTCTCTGTGTAACCAGATTGATATCCGGTTTTGTGAACGCTCTCAGTAGAGGGAGAGTTCCCGTTGATCTACCTTCCGTTTGGCTCCCCGGTTCCAGAGTCCGGTGATACCTGAGGAAGAGCCTATGCAGTTAGGAAGAGCGCGCCTATCTCAGGAGGAAAGGGAGAGGCGATTCAAGAATCGTTTATGCCTCTATTGCGGGGAACCCGGTCATGTTTTGAGCCTTTGTGGGAAGCGACCGGGAAACGACCGGACCTAACTGACGTTGGAGAGGCTAAGTTAGGTATGTCTATTTCCTCTCCTGTGGATTCTAGCTTTTCCATTCAAGTCCTTCTGCAATTTATTGACAAGCAGCTATCTTTTCCAGCACTCATAGACTCCGGGGCAGCAGGGAATTTTATAAGAGCTGACATCGTAGCTATAGATGGTAGTCGTATTACTGGAGGATCCATAAAGAAAAGAACTGTTAACCTTTCTCTATGCATCGGAGCCCAACATACTGAGGAGATTTCCTTTTTAGTTATCCCTGAGGCTATTAATCCTCTGATTCTAGGCTTTCCTTGGCTCAGACTTCACTCTCCTACCTTAGATTGGCAGAAACCTGAAGTTGTTGCATGGGGCCCAGGTTGCTATTCCCGTTGTCTTCCCAAGATTCACTGGCCTAATACTGCTTGTTCCACCTCTCTTACTACATCCTCTGGTATTCCTCCTCAGTACCATTCCTTTTCTGACGTATTTTGTGAAAAGGAGGCTTCTAAGTTACCTCCCCATAGACCTTGGGATTGTGCCATTGAGTTGTTGCCGGACAAGATTCCACCTAGAGGACGTGTTTTTCCATTGTCTTTACCCGAATCTGATGCCATGTCCCTATATATCAAGGGGAATTTAAATAGAGGTTTTATCCGGAAATCCTCCTCGCCAGCAGGGGCTGGTTTCTTTTTTGTAAAAAAAAAGGACGGCGAGTTACGTTCTTGTATACATTATCGTGGCATCAATGCTATGACTAAGAAAAACAGGTACCTATCAAAGAGTTCTGAGATTAACGGCAAATTAATCTCAGAACTCTTTGATAGAATCAAAGGAGCTTCGATATTTTCTAAGCTAGACCTGAGAGGCGCCTACAACTTAATCCGTATCAAGCAAGGGGATGAATGGAAAACTGCGTTCAATATTCACGATGGGCATTTCGAGTATCTTGTTATGCTATTTGGACTTTGCAACGCCCCTGCAGTTTTTCAAAATTTCATGAATGAGATTTATATCAATTTGTTGTGATTTATCTGGATGATATCCTGATATTTTCCCCTGACATGGTTACTCATCGCCATCATGTTTCCCTGGTGCTTCAATGCCTTCGTTTACATAATCTATTTTGTAATTTGGACAAGTGCATCTTTGAGAAAACGCATCTTCCTTTTCTTGGCCACGTGGTTTCTGGCTCTGGATTACGCATGGATCCTGAGAAGTTAAAGGCAATTTCTCAACTGCCCCAGCTGGTAGGCCATCCAGCATTTTGTTGGGTTCTCCAATTATTATCGACACTTCATCAAAGGTTTTTCTTCTGTAATTGCACCCATTACCTCTTTGACTAGGAAGTCCGCCAACACTAAACCCTGGCCACTGGAGGCCGTGGAAGCCTTCGCGTTACTACAAAAAAGCCTTCATCTCTGCTCCTATTCTTCATCAACCAGACCCTACCTTCCCTTTCTTCCTCGAGGTTGATGCATCCTCTACTGGAGTGGGAGCTATTTTGTCTCAGAAAGATTCAGCTGGGAAATTTTCCCCCTGTGGCTTCTTTTCTCGTAAACTTTCAGCCACCGAAAATAACTATGGCATAGGAGATAGGGAACTCCTTGCCTTTAAGTTAGCCTTGGAAGCTTGGAGACATCATTTGGAAGGAGCCAGGTTTCCTATTACAATTTTTACAGATCACAAGAACCTGTTGTATTTACAAACTGCATCTTGCCTCAATCCTCACCAGGCCAGATGGTCCCTGTTCTTCTTCCGCTTCGATATGATCATTACCTTTAGACCAGGATCCAAGAACAAGAAGGCAGATGCTCTCTCCCGTTCCTTCGACTCCATGGATACAGGAGAGGAGGGTTCTAGACCCATCCTAGATCCAGAATGTATTTTGGCTACCACTCCTATTCGTTTAATTATTCCTCCCGGAAAGACCTTGGTTCCTCCGCATCTCCAACCCAAACTTCTCAAGTGGGCTCATGCCTCCCGTTTTTCTGGTCATGCCGGTATAAAGAAAACCTTGGAATTCATTTCCCGTAATTATTGGTGGCCATCTATCCACTCAGACGTTCGACAGTTTGTGACGGCATGTTCCACCTGTGCTCAGAACAAGGTTCCTCGTCAAGCTCCCTATGGTCTGCTGCAACCTCTACCATTCCAGATCGACCTTGGAGTCATCTTTCTATGGATTTTATCACAGATTTACCCTCTTCCAGAGGTTTCTCCGTGGTGTGGGTAGTCACTGATCGCCTTTCTCGGGCTGCTCATTTTGTGGCATTAAAAGGTCTCCCTTCCGCTCCTGTTCTGGCCCAACTTTTCATCAAAGAGATTTTCCGCCTCCATGGTTGTCCAGATGTTATTGTCTCTGATCGTGGAACTCAGTTCGTGGCTAGATTTTGGAGGGCCTTTTCTCGTGTCTGCGGAATTAAGTTGAATTTTTCTTCTGCATACCATCCTCAAAGTAATGGTCTCACTGAAAGGATTAATCAAGAACTGAAGAAATTCCTCAGATGTTCCATTTCAGCTAAACATGACGAATGGGTCGATTTGTTACCTTGGGCAGAATTCGCTCACAACAATCATTCGCATGACTCCACCTCTACATCTCCCTTTTTTGCTCTCCCAAGGATTTCATCCTAAAGTTCCTCCCTTCAATGATCTACCCGCTTCTGGAGTTCTTGTAGTTGATTCCCTTTTATTGGACTTCTCGGCTAGGTGGGATCTAATTAAACGCAAATCGCTTCACAGTAATCTGCCATCAGTAAGAAAGCATTTGACAAAAGAAGGAGACCATCTCCATTACTTGCTCCTGGTGACAAAGTACCTGAACCGTAACACTCAGGAGGGGTGTATGTTTTACAATCAGCTACAGATAAGCCATTGTATTATTTCTTTCTGGTACGTGTAATCACAATTGGTGTGTTGCAAGCACGTTTTTTGTGTTTCAAAACCCACTGGTGTATGCTGATATGGTGATCAGTGAATTGTCGCACTGGGTGACCTAGTGGTTCTAGGAGATACTACACTATTATTGATTTCCATGTATTTTACATATGCTGTGAGATCTGGAAGGAAGATTCCATATACCAAAATGATGTCCATATGTTATGAGCTCTGATCAAGCCTCCATCTGGTACACATAATATCAAACGGAATTAGTTTGCTTTACTTTAATAATAGTACACTATGAGGCGCCTTGTTGTTTCCTCATTTTAGATATATATATATATATATATATATATATATATATATATATATATATATATATATATATATATATATAATGTGTGTGTGTGTGTGTGTGTGTGTTTTTGGGGGTGCAATGGCTGTTCACACTCCACTACTAACCCTGGGTTTTGCCCGCTTAAGAAACATGATGTCCCTGACTGCCCCTCGGAACAATTTCTTTGAATGGTCGAAAAAACACTTGGAATTTTAAAGAAGAGAAAGAAATTAAGAAATATATATTTGTTTTGGTTGGTGCAGCAGTTGCTCACACTGCCTCTCAGAAAAATTGCTTTCACTAAAAAAAGAGAGAACACTTTAGATTTTAAAAGGAAGAACAATATTGTTTTTTTTTACTGTGGAGTACTGGTCACACTCAAACACCCTGATGTTTGCCTGCTTAGTAAGGATACCCCTCATAAGATTGCTTTCACCAGAAAAAAACACTTTAGATATTAAAATAAAGAAATATAGAAAGGTATTGTTTTTTGAGGAATGATGGTCACATTCAAACAACACCCTATTTTGTGGCTGCTTATTAAACATGTGACTGATTACTTTCACTAGAGTGTTTCACTGATTACTTTCACTAGAATCGTGTTAGAATGAAAATAAATAAATCTATTTTTTTGGGTTCTGCTGCCATAGAGTGAAAGCACCCTGCTTTTCTCCATTAAATACTAGATGAGAATGATATCTTTTGTACTATGCTATATTTATGTTTTAAAAACAACCAGTAGACCCTACTCTATACCCTCTGGCAGACTGAACCCCAATTGATCAGCAAACTATTCTAGCTGACTGATCTCCAGATAAATAAACTGCATTAACTTAATCACAGCCAATCTTTTGTTTTCTATGTAAATTCCCTCTTTCAATCGGTCTAATGCTGCAGTCTGTAGTGTAAATGCGATTTTTGGAATACAGCCTTGCAGACATCCTCTTCCATACACTCTCACTTTTAAAATGGCAGTTGAGAACAGGAAGGAGGGCTATATATGCACTTTATGGACAAAAGTATTTGGCCACACCTGTTAATTATTGAAGTGTTTCAATCAGACCCCTTGACAGAGGTGTATAAAATCAAGCACCTTGCCATGCAGTCTCCATTTTCATACATTTGTGATACAAAATGGGTCGTTCTGAAGAGCTCAGTGTCTTCAAGCATGGTACTGTGATAGGATGTCACTTTTGCAGTAAGACTGTTCATGAAATTTCATCCCTGCTGGATATTCCACTGTCAACTATAAGTTGTATTATTAGAAAGTGGAAGCGTTTAGGAAGAACAGCAACTCAGTCATGAAGCAGAAGACCACGTAAAATTACAGAGTGGGGTCAACAACTGCTAAGTCACATGGTGCGTAAAAGTCACCAACGCTCTTCCATAGTTGAAGAGTTCTGAACTTCCACTGACATTGATGTAAGCACAAAAACTGTGCGGCGGGAGCTTAATGGAATGGGTTTCCATTTCTGAGCAGCTGCATGCAAGCCTCACATCACCAAGACCAATGCCAAGCGTCGGATTGAGTAATGTAAAGCACACCAACACTGGACTGTGGAGCAGTGGAAACATGTTCTTTGGAGTGACGAATCACGCTTCTCTGTTTGACAGTCAGATGGGCGAGTCTAGGTTTGCAGGATGCCAGGAGTATGTTACCTGCCTGACTGCATTATGCCAACTGTGACGTTTGGTGGAGTAGGGATAATGGTATGACACTGTTTTTCAGGGTTTGGGATAGGCCATTTATCTCCAGTGAAGGGCAATCTTATTGCTTCAGCATACCAAGTCATTTTGGACAATGCTATGCTTCCAACTTTGTGCCAACAATTTGGGGAAGGCCCTTTTCTATTCCAACATGACTGTGCCCAAGTGCACAGAGCAAGGACTACAAAGACATGGTTTGATTAGTTCAGTGGAAGAGTGGAAGCTGGTATCGCTGCAAAAGGGGGACCAACTCCATATTAAAGAATATGTATTTGAACACAATGTCCCTGATGGTGTAATGGTCAAGCGTCCGAATACTTTTGTCCATATGGTGTATATAAAAGATATCTAGTCAAAACACTTGAGATCCAGCATTTGTCCAGAACTGACATTTTGCCTTGTTTTCATATCCGATTTTCAGATCACCAACATCAGATCTTGTCAGACTTCTCAGAATCCGAAACGCTCATCTCTAATATATACTGTATATTAAACTTGAAGGTTGAAAAAACTAGTTATTTAAATAAAGTAATTTTTCATAATTTTTTCTCTCTAATGCATTGTGGGGGTTCTTGTACTGCTGCAAAAAAAATCCTTGTAAAATAGACTCCACCTTGGCGGATCTTACTGCTGGCTGGGACTACCTATTGTTAGTGGTAACCCCTTCATAGATAGGACAAAATGCTCTTGGTGCATATTGCAGTGAAATTGTCTATCGGGCAATTTATCAAAAAATGTTACTGGGGAAACTGAGCGACTCTTAGCTCCCCGGCAATCCTGGCTGGCAGCAATAAGAGTAAATTGCCTCCAGAATAAAAATAAATAAATACATTTTTTAAAAGAAAAAAACTTTATTAGAAAAGAAAAAAATGCTTTAGTTTTACTAATAAAGCATTTCGTTCTTGGGCGCCACCCTGAAATGGCCATAATCACTGTATGTGTCTACAATTTCTTAGAGTCATAAAAAATCCAACAAGCTCTTCATTCCTTATGTTATATAAATTTGTAAAAATATTTTATGAAGTAATTCTGTGACTACCATATATGATTGTATTTCTAAATAACTTATTAAGAAAAACAAAATGTCAAAAAAGCAGAACAGATTTGTATTATTCCTGGTGAAAAAACTGTAATTGGGGCACATGTGATTTGGTTATGTGGCATGACCACTGGCCACAGGATCCAGTCGTTTACTGATTAGACCAAGTGGGTAGATATTGCTGTATATACAAACTAGCTTATCTTTCTAGGGGTACATGTATTAGGTTATGGTTTTAGCAACTTGCCTTTTTACACGCATTGCCGTTTTAAATTTTGCTGACAAAGTTACGAAATATCGTTGAGTTGCTGAAACCATAACAAAATACATTTACCCCCAAAATGCAATCTCAGTTGCAGATTTCCAGTGGATGAACATGAGGCGTATTTGAACCTCAGATCTTCTCTCTTGTTTGGTACTGTGTTTTCCAGTACTGGTAATGTAGGGTATACATTTATTGTTCATTGTTGAGGTTTCAGGTGAGCTTGTATTTTTCAAATATAATGGTTTTTTCCATAAATATATAATTTGCATATCTGCTTTCATGCTACAATCCTTTTGTTTTAGTGTATGTTGGATTCTTCAAAATGTATTTCATAATGCAAATGACCAGGGCTGCCATCAGAAACCATGGGACCCAGTACTGATTAATCATGCAGGGCCCCCCTCCTCCCTCTTCACCGTACATGCTCCCCTCCCCTCCCCATTAGACAGTGGATGTGCTCCCCCCTCCCATATAACACAGTGGATGAGCTTCCCCCCTCCCCATAACACAGTGGTGCTCCTTTCCCCTTCCTCCCCATAAAACAATGGATTAGCTCCCCCTCCCTCCCCATAATACAGTGGATTAGCTCCCCTCTGTCCCTCCCCATAACACTATGGATGCTGCTTCCCCCCTCCCCATAACACAGTGGATTAGCTCCCCCTCCCTCCCCATAACACAGTGGATTAGCTCCCCCTCCCCATAACACAGTGGATTAGCTCCCCGCCCCATAACATAGTGCATGAGCTCCCCTCCCTCAATCCCTCCCCATAACACTGTGGATGAGCAAGGAAGGGGGCCCAGACAGATGGAGGGGTCTGTCCAGGCCCCCCTGATCTGTCTGGGCCCACAACAGCTGTACCAGCCGTACCCCCTGATGGCGACCCTGCAAAAGACATTCAAAATCTATGCATTAAGCATTTCTGACATGCAGTCATCAACTGGCATATTGTATATAGATTAATTCTGTAAGTTATCATATAAGTTTGCTAAAAATGATGTACTGCAGGAGTTTGGTTATTTTCACAAACAAACTTGATGTTAGATTATTTGACAAGGACAACTTAGTTATAAAGTATAGGTGATTAGCAGATTTTGACTACCCCAAAACTTGGCAAAGAGATGAAATTCTGTTACATCATTATAGAAATCCTATTAGTCGAATGTTCATTGGCGTATTAATAAGGAGATTCATTCAGCCAGAATCTGTTTCAAGGGCACGAGAAATGTCTTGTGTTAGATCATTTAATATTACTCAGAAAATATACACAGTATACCAGCTTTGTCATTTTGCATTTCTCAAGGTCATTCAAACATGAAGACATACACTTTTACGACCTTGAATTTTGAGTTTTTATTATCAAGTAATATTTGCTTATTAACAAACTGGTAGTGACTAAATAGACTAGACACAAATAAAAGTCTGAAAATATATTTATTGGCAAATAAACCATATTAATAGTATAACATGGAAAGAAATAACATTTTAGCAGCCTTGACATCATCGTATTTACAAATCTATGTTTTGTAAGAAGGTTGCTTATTTCTATCCTGTTTATTAAGGTAATGTTTACTATGCTGTGCTTTGTAAAATCACTTGTTGTCTCAGGTAAAAAAAAAACATAAATCATCCATTCAACACATAACAATAGAAAAGTACCACAAAAATTTAAAATGTAAGGAAAGTGTGGAAACAGAAAAATCTTGTCTTTAGCTATAATGCTTAAATTGGACACTAATATACACTATATGGATAAAAGTATTCGGACATTTGACACCAGCAAGGACTCTAATGACATTATATTCAAATACATATACTTAATTATAGAGTTGCCCCCCCCTTTTGCAATGATAACAGCTTCCACTCTTTTTGGAAGACTTTCCACAAGATGTTGCAGTGTTTCTGTGGGAATTTGTGTTCATTCATTCTGTAGAGCATTTATGAGGTCAGGCATTGATGTCGGATGAGAAGACATGTCCCGCAATCTCCGTTTCAGTTCATCCCAAAGGTGTTCAATGGGGTTGATGTCAAGACTCTGTGTGGCCCAGTCAAGATCTTCCACACTGAACTCATCAAACTATGTCTTTGTAGTCCTTGCTTTGTGCACTGGGGCACAGTCATGTTGAATAGAAAAGGGCCTTCAGCTATAGAATCAAGAGAGTGTTAGTGACTTTTACGCACCATGCGCCTTAGCAGTCATTGACCCAGCTCTGTGATTTTACATGATCTTCCTCTTCATGGCTGCTTTGCTATTGATCCTAAATGCTGCCACTTTCTAATAATATCACTTAGCGTTGACCGCGGAATATCCAGCAGGGATGAAATTTCATGAACCGTCTGGTTGTACAGGTGGCATCCTATCATAGTACCACGCTTGAAGTCACTGAGCTCTTCAGAATGACCCATTTTGTATCACAAATGTTTGCAAATGGAGACTGCATGGCTAGGTGCTTCATTTTTTACACCTCTGGCAACTGATTGAAACACCTCAATTCAATAATTAACAGGTGTGGCCAAATACTTTTGCCCATATAGTGTATTTCAAAGGCTGTATATTGTCATGCATTCTTTTGTTCAGCTTGTTTTGTGACAGTCACAATTCCTTGTTGCCAAAAGTGGCAAAGCTTACCGAATTTAGTTTTTGTCTGTCGAGTGTCATCAGGTAAATTGGAGGGGTTGGGTATGAAAATGTTTACAGGAAAAATGTCTGCAGTGAAGATGTCTAAACCCGCATTGTGTGGTCACCCTACCATAATACCAAACCAGCCCTAGGTCAATCTAGCCAAACCTTTTAGATCAGAGGAGATGGAGGGAGTGCAGGTTTGTCAGCATCCAGTGACCTCCCTCCTCCCTCTGCTGAAAAGGTCCTGATTGTTGAATCTTGACTGGCTGACAAGGTAATTGAACGTTTTGTAAATAATTGTAGAATAACTAGTAAATAACTTAAAAATAATTGAATAATTAGTAAGAGCACCTACAATCTTGTATGTTGAGGAAATAACTTTTGCCCTCACCCCAAAACATATGGTAGGTTATATTTCACGTATAAAAAGAAAAGCCTCAGAGAAATATTTATCAAGAATGAAAAGTGGAGGTGTTGCACAAAGCAACCAATTAGAGATGAGCGGGCTCGGATTGCGCTAATCCGAGCCCACCCGAACAGTGCGGATCCGATGGGATCAGAGCACTGTTCGGGTATTTCCGGCGGAAAAAAAAACCGAAACAGAGGCTATGACGTCCAAGTCTCGCCTCGGATCTCGCGGGACTCTGATGTCATAAATTCCCCGCTTGCGGCCGCCATTTTCATTCGGGCTCAGATCAGGGAAGGTTGTAGTAGTGGTGCTCCTGTGTCCTGTCTGTGTCCTGTCACTCTGTCCTGCTAATCCAGTGGTTACTTTGTGGTGTGCTCTGTCCTGCTGATCAGTCCAGTGGTGCTTTGTCCAATGCTCTGTCCTGCTGAGTCCAGTGGTGCTTTGTCCAGTGCTCTGTCCTGCTGAGTCCAGTGGTGCTGTGTCCTGTGCTCTGACCTGCTGAGTCCAGTGGTGCTGTGTCCTGTGCTCTGTCCTGCTAAGTCCATTGTTATTAAAAATTTATTAAAAAATTATAAAAAAATAAAATAAAAATGTTAAAAAAATTATACAAAAATAATTTTAAAAAAATATAAAAAAATTATAAAAAAAGTATTAAAAATTTTCTACTGCAATATATAAATACGTTCACTGTTCCTGCAGTCCAGAAATATTAGTACCAGAGATTAAACTACGTTCACTGTTCCTGCAGTCCAGAAATATTAGTACCAGAGATTAAACTACGTTCACTGTTCCTGATTGGTTTGTTAAAGTGCGAATGTCCTATTTCAACAACATCAGGGCGGGTGGGAGAGCCCAAGGACAATTCCATCTTGCACCTCTAGCAAACTCTTGCAAACTGCCATCCTGTCTGCCACTGCAGTGCCACTCCTAGATGGGCCACGTGTTTGTGCCGCCCACTTGTTTCGCTTAGCTTAGACATCCAGCTACCTCGGTGCAACCTTTTGGACTAAAAACAATATTGTGAGGTGTGAGGTGTTCAGAATAGACTGGAAATTAGTGGAAATGAATGTTATTGAGGTTAATAGTAGTGTAGGAGTGAAAAAAAAACAAAAATATGGATTTTAGCACTTTTTATGCTTTTTTTTAAAAAAAATCAGAACCCAAAACCCAAAATCGGAACCAAAACCAATCAGAACCCAAAACCTCAAGCTAATCAGAACCCAAAACACCAAAAGTGGCCGGTGCACACCCCTACAACCAATCAGATTATACCTATCATATTCTAGAATGTACTAGTAATGGGCAATATGATACATTACTCTAACCTTCCAAAGTCCCGCACATTTGCCTTAATCTCAGTTATAAGTTAAAACAACACATTTAATCAAAGAAATATATACCTATCTGTAATAACAGATCAGCATGCCTTTTAAACAAGTGTTACAATCTACAACAAACCAATCTGACAATAAAACAAGAAGGAGCTGGGGGCTGCACTGGGGGCTGCATGTGAAAACTGAAAGTGTCAATTGTGGTCCTTGGCCAGTCTTTTGCCCATCCATGTCCTAGAGAAATGACAACCTAAAATATTATTGGTTGCTATGAGCAACATCTTCACTTTTCCTCTTTAGAAGGCTTGATAAATCTACCCCTTAGAGTTGACATTTTGCAAATCAGCTGGTAGACAGACTTAACATTTTGATGGATTGAGTATCTCCAGTATATAAGTAGACATAACATCTGTCGTTCTTAATGTTCTCATAACACAGGGTAAGTCTAGGAATGTCCACTGGATCTCTCACAAATAAATGTCACTTGTTTCCTACAGGCTGAGTCTGTAAATTCATATAATATAAGCACAATTTTATCTGTGGTTGATTACACCAGAAAGCCATTACAATCTCGGTAGGACTCGTAAACTATAATCCCTTTGGCACCCCTGTCATTTCAGTCATAAAATTCCCCAACTGGATTTACTATGGACCAGAATAATTTAACATATATCTCAGATTTATTTCAAATTCACCCTTCCTTGAATACTAATCTTGCACTAAATAGCACTGTCTTCATTGTACACACATGCTACAGTTTTTACTATCTACTGTTCAGTAACTGCATGTACATTATTCAATTATAACTATTTTACAATAGATATACAGAGTCTAGTGATAGTTACATCATGTTACATAGGCCATTCATCATCTTGGCATTTGCATCATGGGAAATATAGATCAGTAATAAATGGTATGGTAAAGTTTTCCTATTAAAACAGAAAAAAGGCTCTTCCAGGTCTGTGATCATGGGTGTTAATGTTGTATATAAAAATAGATACCTTAAGAAGTAAAAATTATATTGCCTACTGGATATTACATATTAGATAAACTGCTTGCTCGCCAACTGAAGGTACGAATAAGGATTTTGCAGCAGTGGTGTTCTTACACTGACAGGTGGTGAGCACCTTACCTGAGGTAGCAGGATCTAGGCAGCAGCAGGTGACACTATAACCGTCATCTAGCACACCTGCTCTCCCTCCTAATACATCTGCCAGTCACTGCCACTCTTCAGACAATGACAGGACAACTTATATATTGACAGGAGCAAGTGATATTGCGTCACTCACCACCTGCTTCCTCATGCTAGTGTCTGAGACAGACAGTCGGTGACAGACAGTTGGGGGATATATTAGGAGAGCTGCAAGGTACTGTGGAGGAGTATTCTCTGTCATCTCTACAGGGTTTAGTGCGGCATTCAACAAATGGTCTCAGGTGGTGAAAGAGCCGGGAATAGACCTATATGGGGGATATTTGTTTAAAAAAAAGCTCTGCAAAGAATGATGTGATGTTCTCCATGGCAGCTAATCAAACTCTGCCATTTTTCTAGTGCAGTTTATAAAATGTAAGCTAACATCTGAAAATGCTAACATCTTGCGCTGGACAACAAATCATTTTCCTATACACTAGTTTTAATAGTGTCCCTCATTCTCTATAGTGGTCAAGCAAAAACAATAGTGCAAATGTATTTACATTAAATGATAATTAAAATTTGCTCTTACATCTAGTTCATGTAAACTAATTCCTGGCAGTAACCACCCCCACCTTTCTCCAGGATTATTATCTGGTCTGTACTGCATGTTCTGCTTGGCCCTCAACTAACCCCATTACAGCAGGACCGTTATTCTTCTTGTGCTGGGTTCCCCAAAATTTGCCACACCTTTCCACTATGCATTTTAGACTTGGCACCAAATGTGACTCTCCATATTTGACTTCACATCAGTCACTTCCTCCTGCCATTCTTTAGACAATGATTGGTGCAATTCACTCTGATCTACGAGTAGATACCTTTTTGTAAAATTGTAACATCATCTTTTTCTTAAGCCACAGATCTCTTGTTTCTATCTATTAGTGAATACACCAGTTACTATCTTTATATTTAATTTAGAATTATTAAGAAACAATATAGGGTGTTCACAGTACTGTAAGATTCCTTTAGAATTGAATATCATCATCATCATTTTTTATATAGTGCCACCAATTACACAGCATGGTACAGAGAATATTTGTCATTCACACCAGTCTCTGCCCCATTGAACTTCACAGTGTAAAGTCCCTAACACACAGACACATTAGTGTTATATTTGTTAGCAGTCAATTAACCTACCAGAGTGTTGGAGGAAACCAATGGAAACACAGGGAGAACATTCAAACTCCTCACAGATAAGGCCATGGTCAGGAATCAAACTCATGACCCCAGTGCTGTTATGCAGAAGTGCTAGCCACTAAATCACTGCGAATATATATGTGTTAAAGCTTTTCACCTAATAGGGAATATACTTCGTATATAAGATATACATGTTAAAAAATTGAGCCATCTGGATACACTGAAAAATGTAACTGCAACAAACAATGATAATATAATTCAAGGCATTGAAGATGTGCATTCTTTGAATGATATGGGTGACTATTCGGACAAATGATTGAAGTGTAAGGTGTAATATACACCTATAATATATAATAAGTGAGGTTGGGAACTATATGGGTACTATGACATCATAAAAATAGTAACTCTAATTGATTATAAGAACTAATATCCCCTAGGGTTTATATTCTTCTCTAATAAGGAAGGGATTGCATGAGTGATAACAAGAAAATCTTTAAGAAGACTCAGTGCCTTTGTGATAAAAAATAAAGACACAAGACTGTATAAAAAAAATAACCAATATCAAGTTTATAAGGAATGCTATGGATTACAGTTACTTCATAGGGATATTAATTTGGGGAACATAATTGATGTATGATTATATTTATATATTATATTATATTGATATTTTTCACTTGATCTGTATTTTAATATTTTGCCATAATGGAACTGGTGAATGTGGAAATGTGAATGTTTGTCTTTTTTCAAATCTATTACCAATAAATGGGTTTTTTTGGACTGTAATAAAAAATAAAAATTTGTGGACTGGAGTGCCTTCTGCTTTTTCAACTCTGCTGGTCTTTAAGCTAGCATGTTCCTACTAAGTTGAAAGAGCATCCCATCATTATGTGAGATGTAATAAGCTTTTTTTATATACACATATATCTATATCTATATCTATCTATATATATATATATATAATATATATATATATATATATATATATATATATATATATATATATATCTGTATATATATATATATGTGTTACACATTATACATTTTATGCATTAATTACCAAATATATATATATATATATATATATATATATATATAGTAAATAATGCATAAAATTGTCGAATGAAAGCAGCGTACATTTTTCAAATTAAGATAAAGCTTATCTGTCAAATGAGCGATAGACGTACTACAGACAGAATTCTCATCTCTCACTTGACTATCTGTGAATGAAATACCCACCGAGTAGACAACTGCCCATATGTGAAATCTTTTAAATTAACCATTTTTTTTATTTTAAACAAGGTTAAAGACACTTACAAAAGGTAGCATAAAAACAGCGCTTATCTGAGTCCACTGTGATGTGGATACCAAACAAGAGTGTTCCTCCTAGGTATCAACATCACTGTGGACTCAGATAAGCACAAGTCTGCGGTGATGTTGATACCAAGGAGGAGTGTTCCTGCATCGACATATGCCTAAAACTGGCCCTGCCTAAACATCTAGGGCTTCATATAGAGTTGGATGCAAGTCTATTTGCATAGTGTGAAATACAAAATTTACTACTGCTCATGGCCACAAAAAAGACTTACACTGGAGTCTGTCTATCTTGTTTATGCAAATCCTCACATGTATAGCGGTGGATTGGCAGAGGCCAGGGGTGTGCAAGCGTGATGTGTTCAAGTAAATATGACTGTTGTACACCTGGATGCATGAAACATAACAGTCACAGGTGCTCTACCACTGGTGTAAGATATGAACCAATAAGGATGACTCTCAGCTGAGATGCGTCCCACGCAGCATACTATGTAGAATGTCTTTTTTCGTACACTAATTACACCCGAGTTTTAGATGGAAATTGTCTCCAACTCTACTCGAGGGCCCTAATTTTTACTACATCCAACATATTAGCCTCTCACCTAAAAATCACAGCTGACACCGAATTTCAAACATTACTCACTCTACAATAAACTAATTCACCACTCAAAGAGAAATGAAATAATTCAAGATTTATATATGTCACTCAATACAATGAGAAATAATTAATAGTTGTCACCAATGGGTTATATTTTAATATTTACTTGTTGATGTATTTTGAAAGCATAAATAAAGTTGTACTTATTTTTTCATTAGTTTTGTTAACTTTTTTTATCCTTTCTGTGATGTGTTATCTATTCATCACTGTAATTATTGATATAATAAAAAAAATTTAACCTAAGGAATTCTGTTTATACCAAGCGGTCAATTGGTGTCTATGAATTATATTGTGGGCTGATCACAGAGAGGCACAAAGCGTTCCTCTTTCTCTGCTCAAAGGTTGGGAGGTGCAATGTTGTTTTCATGGAAATAAATACAAACATTAGGGCATTGCTCCTTTTAACATTCTGTCGTTGATAAAATGAATAATATTAATTTTACGTAACAATGACTCATAATCCGCCATGTCATGCAGAATGAGGGTACAAGCCACCAGCTTTCTACTGTCAGAATCCAGCTTATGACCAGAGTTAAGGTTGAAAAACAGCAACTAAAATTTATATCTTTATTATTGAATATATCAGACTTTAACTTAACTCCCTCCCATATATATTACTTAGTATCCCATTTGTGTTGTTTTCACTGTTTACACTAAGATGGTTTAAAGGTATCTTTAGAACTATGAATATTGAGTTCATCATTGAGGTGCAAACCCCTTCTAGATATGCAGAAACTAATGCACAGTACTAGGTTCTCCTTGCTGCTCTTGAGGACAGCTGTCTGTGTGATATTTAAACATATTTATTTAAGAATAGTTTAACTGTCTATCACTTTGAGGCTAGTGTGGCTGAATTATTGTTAAAGGAAACTAATGTTTTGAGAGGATTTTCTGTATGAGCCTGTTGTAAATATTTCTGGCATGCTGTAATCTCCTTGGTCAAAAGGGATAGAATTTCTGTAGCCATTGTATTGATTTTGTTTGAGGCAAGAGTGAAGGAGGAAGTGGTTTTATTAATGTCAGGCACAGCTTTCGATAACATTGACGTACAGTGTAATGCTTGAACAGCTAAAGGGGATTGAACTTGTGTTCACGGAGAAGGAAGCACACTTTTTTTTATATATTTTACAGAAATGTTCAGCAGCAACAAAGCTATGAGTAAAAACAATGTATATATGTATTGACATATTGTTATTTATTGATGTTAGCTTCATAATTATGTGCTGTATCCTACTGTTAGATCTAAAATTCTGACCCAAGTCAGCCTGTGGTGTCAAGTATATCTGGAAGCGCTTCAATCAGCTGGAGAGAATTGACACAGACCAAGTTCTGTATACAAGGAATATTCTCTAGTTTATTGATACAAAGATACAGGTTTTTATAGGCTACTGAATAAATGAATCCTACGTCATATGCACACAATAGTTTATACCACTAGTTTATGAGAAGCGCTACTGATTAACTTTCTCACGTATTCTTGAGGTGTTTACTTTTCTCCCCCTTCTAAGGACAGATGAGCCTATTATTTCTTATCTCAAGGGGAGTTGGAGATATGCTATGTGCAACACCATGGATACAGTTCCCATACTACCAGCTGGATATGAAGCTCATTATTGTTTTCATAACTGGTTACATTCTTCAGGTGTTCCCTATTAGTTCAACTTCAAGGCCATAGGCTCACATATTGCAAAACTGCAAGTTAACAGAAAAATGAATAATCTCTTCTAGCAAATAATATTTCTATACAAGTTACAATAAAATGGCTGAACAAAGGCCTTATGAGGCCTTAACAAAAAATCATATTTAACATTTCCCATCTTTTATTCAATTTTCGACCCTTTCTCCTCCTACCTACCTAATCCTATCTATAGAACCACATTCTTAATAAGCAGGTACTTATACACATGTAGGAGGCCACATGCATAGAGTTGGTCCCCTTAGGAATCTGTCAACTCATCCCCCACTAATAAGCCTGTGATCCTCCCTGTCCTAACTTGATTTATGAGGAGATGCATTTTGGCAAATGTCCATGTCTAGAAAAGATGGTTTCTTAGAAGATGGTTTCTTAAAAGATGGTTTCTTAGTAGGTAGTTAATGAGTCTATAGTAGTTCTGCAGGCCTTGCATGTCCTTTGTTCAATCTTTAGTAGTTTCTTGTTGCAAACTCTGCAGTTCTTTGGCTTTGCTAGTCCAAATAATTCATGACACTCATAGTCTGGTCAGGTTTCAGAAGTAATTTCTGTGATCATCAGAGGTTCGGGATTTTCAGTGGTTCCCTTTTTGGAGAGACAACAATCAAGTGTCAGTAACTTCTTAATCAGCCATATATTTAGTTTCATTATCACCTATACGATCAACAGGATTGCAAAACCATTTGCTACTAATGCCAATATTTCCAATATCCAACATGAATCATTACTGACAACTTTACCAATGAGGTTATGCATCTGCACAAAGACATTTTCAGAGTTTACTCTACTATGAGTGCAAATTGTTGAGCACTCCTTCCCATATGTTTCTCACAGTGGCATAGGCAATATGTCACTTAACTGTCTGTTTCATACTGGGTTAGGGAGGCCTTAATCCCTACTTCAGTCACAATTATTCTGGCAAGACATATCAATACAATGAGACAGTCATTTCTATTTATCAGAACAAGACTCCCCTGATTTGAAGACTTTGCAGTGTTATGCGTGAATCCAGGTGTCTCTTTACTGTACTTTCACTGCCATGGGAGTCGTCAACAGGACTTGATAAGGACCCTTGTATCTGGGTTCAAGACTTCTCCTGATGTGCTTTCTCACGACCACCCAGCCCCCCAGGGTGCAGTTTATGGGTACCTGTATCAAAATTAGGGTTTGCAATGGAGGAGAATATTTGACCATGTATTTCAGTTAGTTGTTTCTATAATAAGGCAACATAATTCAACAAATCACTATATACATGGTGTAGTTGCTATGGAAAATAACAGCCTGTTCTGTTTGCTGTGCCAAACAATATCTCATATGGTGTTAAACCTGTGTCTTTCCTAGCAGTATTTTTTACTGAGTGCAGGTAAACATGAGATCCATGGCAGACCTGTTTCAGCCATTATTTTCTGCATTTTCAATTTCAGTGTACCATTAAGGCGCTCCATACATCCTGAACTTTGGGATCTGTAGGGGGTGTGATAGTTTCTGGAATCCTTGCCCCGTAAAGTGTATCCCTCTGTCACTTACAATGACCTCTGGTACACCATATCATCAGATTACCTCATTCGCAATTTTCTTGGCTAATGCTTTAGCATTTGCTTTTCTATACAGCCATGTCTCCAGCCAGTGACTAAAGAAGTTGACACAGACAAGCACATTCTCAAAGCCCGAGCATTTGGGAAGTTATAAAGTCTATCTGTATCCTCTTATAGGGATATTATGTCTGGGGTGTGCTTTTCCATAGGACAGACTTACTCGGGTTACTTTGTGCACAGACTAGGCATTCTGCCACTAATGACTGTGCTGCTTGGGCGAACCCTGGTACTATCCATAAGCTGCTAGTGAGTACAACCATAGCATCTTTTCCCAGATGCACTTTCTCGTGTGCTATATTGGCCATAATGGGATAAACTACTTTTGGCAGACACAAACGCTGACCTTTACACCACTCCTTGCACTTCTAGTGCTCCATGTATTGCCCAAGTCTTTTTCTTATTTTCTGTTGCTTGTCTTTCCATAAGTTGGAGTGTGCTCTGGTCAAACAGGGGTCAGGGGGTCACCATGTAAATAGACTCCCCTTGGGGTACTGGGGCTATGGCGGCTTCTCGTGCGGCCTGGTCTATTTCACTTAGCTTCGGGGGTAGTATCTCTGTGTGTGTCTTCACCTTCATCACTGTTTGGAGGACAGCTGGAATGCAGTGAACAGTGCCCTGGTATGTTCATCATATTGACTGGTTTGCTTGCTGAACCCATAAGGTCCCTACTTTTCCATACAGGGCCATAATCATGCGCAATTACAAATGCATAACTTGAATCAGTGTAAATATTTACTCTTTGTCCTTTTGCATATATGCATGCAAGTGTCAGGGCCTTTAGTTCAGCTTCTTGTGCTGACATGTGACTCGGTAGAGTCTGTTGTATCACTATTTCTGTGTGTGTGGTTACAGCACACCCTGTATACGGGACAGGATCTATGTGATAGTGTGAACCATCTACAAAAAGAGTGATGTCTGCATCTGGTAATGGTTTATCTTTAATGTGAGATAAAACCAGAGATTCTTGTTTCATTAGTTCTATGCAATCATGTTCAGAAAAATTTTGTTTGCATTTTTTTTTTTTCCTTTCTTTCTGTTCAAGCTGGAATGGAATTCCCCCAAATCCCTAGGGTAACCCCAATATATACAGGTACTTCTCCCATCTTTTGAAACTTGCTGCAATAAGGCAGCAGGATTCAACATTGTGCACTGCTTAAGTGTAACGTTACTGGGAGTAAGCAGTGCTACTTCATTAGGATAGGCTTCAGTAAGGAGCATGTGGAATCCAAGGAAAAGGTTCTTGGTTTCTGAGTTCCACAAAGTTTACACTCATTAGATGGAGTGTACAGTACAACGGTTAAGACAGATGTGGTAACTTTAATTCTTCTGGAAGAGAAACACTTAGCTTAAATAACCTGTTAATAAGCCACATCATCAGTTCTATTAGTGTATATAATAATGTGTTGGGCCACAATACTCACAAACACATTCCTGCATTGGGTGTAAACCCCTGTAGTCATGGGTTGCTCTTTTCTTTATTTGGTTGGGTTAAACTTTCATATTAGAATTTTCTAATTATGTATAATGATCTATACATTACTATGGGCCTGAGTCTGGTTCTTCCAAACTTGGCTTTCCTTTCTAGTCTAGTACACATCTACAGCGCACAGCAAAGGAAAATAACGTGCAATCTATATTCCTCCTGCTAATATCAATGAACTCCCCTCTCTGGTCTCCCTTGGACCTTTAAAAAACTTAAAATACAGTTTACTCAGATTCCCCTTGTCTGAAGGTCTTAACATATATCTGTGAACATGAGAGGCTCTGGGGCCTCTTGTGCTTCCTTTTTTTTTTTTTTTGTCTTCTAATAAAAAAGGAAAGGGAGGAAGAAAATACACAGTGCGCTCGGCAAGTGTTATATGTCACTCATTTCACAATAGGAGGGAATGTCCTTTGTGCTGTATATCTTCATACTTAGTAAATCTGGCCGGTAACAAATGTTTTGCTTGTGCTTGGTTTCTGTCACAACGTACGATACCGTTAAGGTAACTGGGTGTCCTAGCACAATATCTATACTCTTTTCAAGCACTAAAGCAGAGTAGTATGCAAGTGACCTTAGCTTGCGACCATGTATTTGTGTCAGTACTCCTTGTACATGTGCACTGACTTCATAACAAAATAATGTGAAAGGCTTGTCATAATCTGGCAAAGCCAGTGCTGGCGCTGAAGTTATTTCAGCTTAAAATTGGTTAAACATTTGGTTCTGCTCAGAGGAGAGTATAAATGGCTTGCTATGATCCAGAAGTGCTAATGCAGGAGCACATACAATTGCTCTTAAAGTCTTAAATCTTTTTCATTTCTGTAAAAATATAGAATTCCCATCAATGCATTACCATACCCACAATAAAAAGAATTATTTACAGTATATGTCAATTATAGCACAGTAAATAAGGGCAGTAAATGTCTTTACAAACACTGATTTACTCAAAACTGTAATGAGGATGCAAATAAAAACCTTTTGCTTTCTGCACATACAGAAAAACCACCTAGTTCATGCATTTGCTATGCGAATAGCACATAAACTCTAATATCTCTTTCCAAAACAAGGTAATCATTACTCAGAAGAGTTTACGTTATTTAAATCCTTCATTAGTTTATACTTATGTTTGTTGTGGTGCAAAGATGGTGCATTGGAAGTTAAATCAATGCAATCTGGATTGCCTAATGGGTCTTTGCAGCTGGAGACCTGTGAATAAAAAAAACTTTTGCATAGAGATTAACATTTATTTACTAGGAATTACTGTAACTGTAACATGCGTGTATACTGTTATCAGGTAACCAGTGAACAGCTGCTAAAAGCTTAACTGTGACGCTATGCGTTCCATGCCTTGATTTCCTCAAAGGGGCAGTCCCTAATTTCACAAATAGAGAATGTCAAAGTGACGAGACCTGGGCGAGTGTTCAAAGCCACTCCTTTCTTATCATCTCTTAGTACAGCCCTTTTAAATGACACTAATTAAATTTCCGGGTTTAGAAACATTCAATCTGGAATCTTGGTTCCAAGTATTCAACCATTTTAAAAGCAGCACTGTCTCATAAATCAGAGTACTCTCGTTAGACACAATACATTGTGTCTGTAAATCATTCAACATTTTCTCAACAAAATCTCTCTCCCGTGACCAAATATTCACACATATTTCTAGATTCTGTGATTTTCGTGTTCAAAGTAAAAATATATTCACTTAAGTCTCGCTCACAGACGACATTTTATCTCGTAACATTTCTTTAAAGGCATAACAAACCCTCCTGATTTCTGAGAACATTCATCAGCGCCATTTTAACACAGATAAAAACAGCATGTAAGCTCACTCCCACAATTCTCAACTTCATTAAAGAGAAAGCTATATTTCTGAACTTCAGAAACAAAATTATTTTGTTCAAATACAGAAACGGCTTGTTGGATCCCAGCCAGCTTTGTTCTGACACTAGTACTTATAGTGATAATGTACATTATTTACAATCTTGTCCGTGCAATCGGACCAAACATTTTAAAACTTCTTTTGTATCTTTTTAAAAGCTTATCATTAAGCAATGAATGTACAACTTTTTCAACCTTGAAACATGTCTCTTGTAAAAAACGGACAAGACAGACAAACATTGTGATTTAAAGTAAATCAAACATCTCCCTTATAGAGCACTAAGACAGAGAACAAACAATGTGAATTATCACGGATCTCTCTCACACGCAGTAAGACGGAGACAAAACTCACATACAGAGAAAGAAAACTTAACTGACATCTTCCAGCCTACTGCTGTGGAACTACAAGTCCCAGCATTACACTAAATACAAGTTAGCTTCAACATGTTATCATCAATCAGCACTCCGGACACATTTTTTCAATTTTACATACATTGTCAAAAAACAAAAAACAGTGTGCTTCTTATCTCAACACACTGAAATCATTTACACAGAATAAGGGAGGGGCACATTTCACTTATTCAGCTGCACAGGATCAAACATACATTTATAATATACAACCTACTTGATTCATTATTCAGCTTCCGATGCATTTAGCATATCCACATATATTTCGACTTTTCAGATCTCTTAACTTTCCTGTGCCACCTCAAACAATCTCTTGGGGTTTGATCTCAATACCCCTTTGTTCTTGTCACATTACCACTTGCAACACCTTTGTTTCTCCATCCACACATATCTTTGGCTATCCCCGCTTTCTTGAAAAATTCCCTGCAGACCTTCTACTCCCCCATTTCCTTAAGTCTTTGTGCATCATATCTATGAGGGAGCTGCTGTCATTTGTTTACTATCTATATTACTCGTATTGACAGTATTCTGTTGAGTCCAAATCGGGACTCTTATCTAGTTTCTGTGGGTTGTCCTTGCACTGGACGTCCCGTTCTGTGGACTCCTTGTACTGGATGTCCGTGCTAAATAGCTTCTTTGACAGTATCTGGGACGAAGGTCTTTTGGAAATCTCTCTTACACAATTTGGGCAGATTACAGAATCTCCCTTCTTTGATATACCTCTGGGGATGGTGTCTAAAATGTTCACTCAATGTTCAAAACAATAACTCTCTAAATCCCTCTATTCCATTACATGCTTCTTTGATCAATGTCTTATGTGACTTTTATGCTTTATACATAGGTACAAACACATGCACTCAAAATTCAATCATCTTTCAAAAATCTAATCAACAATACAATTACAGTAAACAAATTGGGTTAATACTGTATTATATTAATCAGATGATACTTGAGACTCACAAATTCGCGTGTCAGGTGCCTCAGACAGACATGAGGTGACCCAGACTAGGAAGACCAACGAGTAGAAATCTACTGACCGCGGATGTTGGGGTTCAATGTGCTGGGAAACCTCCGTTGTCTGTCTTGTAGCCTGCTGGACAGCGAATCTCTGTGGCGACCTCCAAGTTGTTAGATCTAAAATTCTGACCCAAGTCAGCCTGTGGTGTCAAGTATATCTGGAAGCGCTTCAATCAGCTGGAGAGAATTGACACAGACCAAGTTCTGTATACAAGGAATATTCTCTAGTTTATTGATACAAAGATACAGGTTTTTATAGGCTACTGAATAAATGAATCCTACGTCATATGCACACAATAGTTTATACCACTAGTTTATGAGAAGCGCTACTGATTAACTTTCTCACGTATTCTTGAGGTGTTTACTTTTCTCCCCCTTCTAAGGACAGATGAGCCTATTATTTCTTATCTCAAGGGGAGTTGGAGATATGCTATGTGCAACACCATGGATACAGTTCCCATACTACCAGCTGGATATGAAGCTCATTATTGTTTTCATAACTGGTTACATTCTTCAGGTGTTCCCTATTAGTTCAACTTCAAGGCCATAGGCTCACATATTGCAAAACTGCAAGTTAACAGAAAAATGAATAATCTCTTCTAGCAAATAATATTTCTATACAAGTTACAATAAAATGGCTGAACAAAGGCCTTATGAGGCCTTAACAAAAAATCATATTTAACACTACTATAACATTAAAGCGGACCTGTCATCAAGCTCTTGAATTTTAGTTTTTGCTTCATTTTTATATTTATTACTTAATGTCATGTTAATTATGTTGTCAAAAAATGGGGAGAGAGCATTTTATTCAAAGCTCTGTTTAAAAAAAATGGGATGAGAGCATTTTATTCAAAGTGATGCTATCTTCTGGGCAGCAGTGTGGGTTTTCTCCCCTTATTACATATGCACCCGACCATCCTCCCCTTGTCACACAACCTCCCTCCCCCAGAGACACCTATCGTCTATGGTGTCCTCTGGAGGAGGGCCCTGGTCTTCAAATCACTGCTGCTCCATGTGGAAAGAAACTCTGAGAAAAGTGCTTGTGACTGCCCAATCTGGACAGGTGGCAGACTGAGATTCTCTCTCCAGCTTTGACTACCTGCTGCTGCTGTTGGTGTCTTAAGCTCTGTTGTTGCTTGGCCAGATCCTGGAATGTTGTGACCATGTTTGGAAAAGAGATATCTACTATTTACCTCTTGGAAAGCCAAACACTCTTGTTCTTCCTCCACAACATTAAAACAATAAATAGATCTATTTCCCCTAAACTAGCTCCCACATTTAATACAGAGACCCCACATTGCATTATTAGTCTCTACAACATATAATTGCTAATCCCAGCTTATATTAAATGCACCAACATTTAATAAAGGGTGCCACCATAATAAATTAATAGCTACCATCTGCTAATACTTTAAATGAAATTAACTTTAAAAGAACTAAATGAATAGTTATCACATACAGTTGCAGCAGGTTACTAACAGCTTCTGACTGTCAGCACCAAGTAAGCACTTTCCTTTTTAGTAGCACTGCCAAGGCGGTAGTCAAATATTTGCACAATCATAGCAGAAACCACCACAAACAACACAAAGCACATAAAATATATACAAATAGCACATTCTTTGCCCTGAGCAATTTCTACTATGATACACTTAATTTCCATAGTTGTAAGGACTCTTTCTTTCCATAATAGAAGTCTATATTGTGTACCTCTGTTTTTTACTTTAGTTCATCCTTCTCTCGTGTGTATATCTTATAGTCTCCTCTGCCCCCTTTCCTTATATCTGGCATTCCTTGTTTCATTACATACATCTGTCTGCTACCCCTGTGCCCATCCTCTTGTCTTGCCATGCATTGTATGTGATCCATTTGTCTTTCTATGTTTGCTTGTCTCAACTTGCTCTACCTTGCTTCCCGAAATTTGCCTCACATCTTCCCTTGTCTAATCCTGGTCTCATTTGCACACTTGCCCGCCTTTTGTCTCTCTTCTTCTGGAATTTTACCCCTTTTGTCTCCACATTCCTCTTCCCTCATTTCTGACCCTGTTTCTCCTGCCTGTTTACTTTATTATAACATCCTTGTCATTTCCATGACTCTCCTGCCCACTGTCCCCTTGTTTTGCAAGACATAAACAAGAAAATATGCTGCCCCTTGTCTGTTGTATTTCCCACTATCTCTTTACCTTGTCTTCCTTCATCTGTCATGCCTTATCTTTAGATTGCCCTTATGCCTGTATGTTCCCATTTCTCATATCTGTTTCTCTCTAATGTTTCTGACTCCTTATTCCATTCTTCTCTCCACCCTACATATCTCTTGTATGCTCCCCCTTACCTCATTGCTTAGTTATGTCTAGTTTATCTTGCCCTTGCCTATCATTTTACTTTGTATGTACCCTCTTTATTTCACTATCTGTGTTCAATCTCTACCCTTATAATGGCTGTCGAACTGCCCCCACGACCTCCTATTTGTGTTTTAATATTTGAATGAGGTCACCTTGTCGCAGTAGATGGTGATTATTTATTTAGTGTCTAAAGTATGCTCCAGTATTCTTGTGCTGTATAATTATTGGACCATGTCTGTTGTTGTCATTATGTGTTAATTTTCTCTGTTTTCCACCATCTTTACTCTTATCTGTCTCTGTCTCTGCATCAGTCTCTGGTCCTTGGAACCTTGTGCATGTGATAGAGAGCACTGAGTAAAGTTGACTTTGCCCTACTTGTTACTTTTTGTGAAACTCAGAGAGTGCTCCCCACACTTGTCCAGACCTCAATGTTTGGACAAGTGTGGGGAGCACTCTTTGTATTGTTCCATCGTATTGTATTGTTATTCATTTTTCATTGCATTACAAAGAGCCAGAGCCATAACTAGATATTTCAGTGCCTTGGGAAAGAGAGAACACTGGCACCACCCCTTCCCCCAATTTTAGTGGAAATAGATGCCACCTCTCAGAGGTGACGCACCGCTGGAGAGGTGTAGCCATCCTACAGTGTGGACATGTCTAGCTCTCTACAAACACAAGACCATTCTTCATCACTGTGCGGTAAACTCTTATCTATTCTTGTAGCTTTGACTAAAGAGATAGTTATTATTCACCTCCTGGAAAGTTGAGCAGTGAATGAACAATTTAGGCTCCCTCACCCTACCCCAACCAGACATTAAATCAGTAGTTTTTTTTGGTTAATAAACAGGCCTCTCTTCACCAAATCACCCCTATAATTTACTTGATAGCATTCCTATTTAATAAATATGCCTATTCCCCCCATGCAGCCCTGACATTAAATTAATAGCTCCCATGTTTAATAATTAGGTTTCCTTCCTCCTAACCAGCACAACATTAAATTAATAGTGTTTTCATTAAAAAAATAAGTCTCCTGCCTCCTAACCAGCTCCAACATTAAATTAATAGCATTACTGTTTAATAAACCAACATTCCCCCATCACCAGCTGCACCAACAGTAAATTAATAACATTCTCATTTAATAAACAGACATATCCCACCTCCACCAGCCATGACATTAAATTAATAGCAGTGCTTGTAGAGGGCTAGCCATGTAATAAAAATACACATTTCCCCATGTGCCCCAAAATAGCTTACAAATTTACCCCACATTTAATAGAGACTATTATTGATAATAAAGACATCATCTTCTTTTGAATATACTACTGATTTATTTTTTATAGTTAGATTTAATTACTTATTAGGTTTTATAGTATTTATGTGGCATATATTTAAGACAATCCCATCTTCTCTCCAACCAACAGTCCCTTGATTTCCCTCCTTGATCTTTCCAGCCCCCTCCAAACTGCTATTTTCTACAGCCACTTTTTTCCCCAATTTCTCCATCCTCCTTTTCCCCTTCTCTCTAGCACCCTCTCCAGCATGTTTTCTACAGCCCCCTCTCCCCTTTGTTTTCTTCATCCTACCCAGTGGCCCGATCGGCTGCTCCGATTGTGTTAAAGCACAATCAGAGCAGCCGGGCAGCACACTGTCCCTGCCTGTCTCTGCCAAACAGACCTGCACATAGTGTGCAGCCGCAGGCAGCCATAGGTGTCAAAAAGGGGGCGGGGTCTAAATCGCCCCCCCCCCCCTAAATCGCCCGCTCTACAATTACTTTCTAGATCCCCCCCTCATCCTACCTACCTTCCGCTTTCTTTCCAGCCCCTTCTCCAGCATATTTTTCTCCAGCTGTAGAGGGGCAGCATGCTTTCTCCAGCCCCTTCTTCAGCATGTTTTCTTCAGCCCCCTCTCCCCCCTGTTTTCTACATCATCCCCCCCCCTTCCTCCTCTCCAGCCCCCTCTCCAGCATGTTTTCTCCAACTCCCTTTCCAGCATGTTTTCTCCAGTCCCCTCTTCCCCATTTTCTCCAGCTCCTCTCTTTCATTATTTCATAAGTAATGTAATTAGCCTTTTTTTTTCTCACCTCTCTGCTGTTGCTTCTTTCTTCTTCGCCTGAGTACTCTCGGCTCCTCTCCACTGACAACACTGTGACGCCCCTTCATCAAATGCCGGGCACGTGTTGAAATGCTGTGGACCCCTATTTCAGCACCGCATTCATACATACCTGGAGCAGCATGGGCAAATAGCGGACGGCTGTTCTATTTATATACAATTTAAATTATTTCTATAACAAATACATTTTTTTAAACTTGTATATACTGCCCCTCTCTCTAATGCAATGGACATGGATTACTCTGCTTGGTGCAGCATTGGGGAACTTTCAATACTCTTTCACACTATCCTGCACTTACTTGATGGTAAGTGTGGAATAGAATGACAGCTATTTCCTTATTTTTCCACCAGAAGGCAGGAGAAAAATCAATAACAGTAACTTGGAAATCTTTTTATCAAGCAGTTTATGAATTATGAGTTAATACAAAATTTGGGTAAAATTACACTGGATATAAAGTATTTATACTTAAATCAGCTTCTATAAAACTAGTGGATGAAACAATTGATTGACGATAAAAAGTGGCTCGCAAGTGAAGCATGTACCAAGTGGGGGAGAATTATAAAGCAAATCACTGTTTTCAAGTAACATGTTTCATTATTCTTCAGATTAAAAGCAGTGATCCATTAAAAAGGTCCTAGATTCCTTTTATTTAGGATTTATATTGGACATGCCTGCTGCTCAGAAGTTTTTCTGCATTATCAAGATATGAAAATCCTTTACGGGTCAAGTATTTTAAGCTCACTCATCTATATATTTTATATGAATAATACAATAAATAAGGTCAGAAATACCTTTTAATCATGTACTTAGAGTCATAATGAATCTTCTATCAGTCACATTTGGCTTTGTAACAATTTGAAGATTAAAATGACGTTAAGTTGAACCACTTTTTTAGAGAGTGCAATTTCTTGCAATATACTCCACAGTGACCTTCTGAGCATGTCATGCATCACTTGTTAGCTCAGCAAATATCAGCATACAGAAGACAGACAAGCACCACAGAATTGTACAAAAAATAATGTACCTCTGATGAAGGCTCATGAGAATGACATAGAATATTTATGTGGATGGCATTTTGTTTCGTTCATGATCGTAGCTCTGTTTTGTCAAAATAGCATTTTTTTTTAAATTCCAACTTTTGTCTATCTGTGTTAATTCAAAGATTTATTATCTTCAGAGTGCCCTGTAGCCTTTTTGGATATCCAATGAGCGTTGCTCATGAGTTTTATAAGTGTTTCCAGTCTAGTATAAAACAAGGAAGATGGAATTATTCTTCAAGATAATCCAGGAGCCTGGTGCACTGCATTGCCCAGGGGCCCATAAAGTAGTTAAGGTGGCCCTGAATCCAACTGCAGCATGCCCAAGGGGTACGTAAAGCACATATAAATCTATGAGGCAAAGTCCACGCTATGTTATATTCATTTTTTTTCATATGTGGTGATACTATTAAAAATTCTGGAAGAGTGAACATCATTAAAGCATTGAAGGAAGAACACACACTTCAAAAAAATTAAGTATTTCATTGTTTATTATTGATCGTATTATTTTTTTTTCATTTTGTGTGAACACAATCAATAGTGCTGGAAACTCTACCTCTTAGTTTTATAAGTTAACAGCAGTCATCTGCCGAATGGATTTAAGACATGCCAAAATGAGCCAATAGATTTTTATTGGATAATTCTTAAGCATGCTCATCCTTTCGAAGCCTCACGGCTTTATTGAGCCAATTTGCCTAAATTGGCACCAAGTTTATGGTGTTTGCAGTCAGCATTAGTCTCATATGAGCAATTTTATCCTTCTGACATTTGCACATTACCTTGTAAATACAATATAAGAAAGCACAATCCCACAATGGTATTTAGATAGTGTCTAGAATGCTGCATTTAAATGCAGTACTTAGTATCTATCTTTCATTTCACAGTGTGGCAACCACAGATGATTCAAGTTCACTGAGATGCAATCGGGTAATCGCTGACATTACAGAGATGGGGGGTTGAACTCCCAAGCAGTATTTTATCCTGCACTACTAAAGTAGTTTTGACCTTTGACTTTCCTTCACTATTCCCGTGCCTACTGATTCTGTTTGTGCATCCTATAGACCTTGCCTTATCTGACCATTTTGTCTTTTATGCTACAGCCTGTAGTGCTCTGCCAACCACACTAAGGACCAGTTTAGTGAACTGCAAAGTGATTATTACATGCAGCCAAATTCATGCCTCTATCGGTGAGCCTTGGTGAGCACAGGTAGTAACTTAGACTCCGCACCACCACTCTCTGGCTGTGCCAATCCTAGCTGATGTTGTGTTCACAACCCCTCTCCTGTGAGATAGTTACCTTTACTGACAGGTTCAGAACTAGAGAAGGTTGTAATGGACTATTCATTAAAGGAGATAACAGAGGCTGACAGAGCTCATGCAAAGTAATAGAAAGCAGATGTGGTATGGCAGATGAAGACCTCAAGTTCTGATTGTTTCAGTGAAAATGAAGAATGTGGGGTTGCAGTAGGCTAAAGAGGAATGTTGAAGACACATTGCCTGATCTGATGAATCCGTGTCCTTTATGTCTCCCACTGTTGGTAAATAGAATCTTGAAAACTGTATCAGTCTGGAAATATAATAGTTTGAGGTCAATTTTGTGCCTTGATGCAAGTAGAGCAACATTTAATGTTCTATGCCCCAAAGGTCCGTAATAGTTACAAGTACATGAAAATGGTTTCTGCATAACATGGCAGCCTCTCTTGTCACCAGTTCTCAACTCCATTCATCATATGTGGTGAGCTAAACCTCTTTGAAAAGGTTACAGGACACAATGGAGTTGACATTCTTGCATCCTGTACCTTGTTGAATCTATTCCACTAACAAATACATACTGATCTGAGGGCAAATAGGGAAGCAACTTTCTTTTAGGCAGATGAATCCAATAAGGTGGCCACATAGGGACTCATCTAGGGGCATTTGATAGAAAGATGCACAGATGATAAAGCATATTTACATGCATATGCTCAGTTGGGCGCATCTCATGATGTGTCCAACTCTATAACACAAGCATATGGAGCAGGTTAACATCAGGAGCAACAAGGGTAGCATAGGAGATGTGGCTTGAATGTAGTAAATGCACAAAGTGCATTACATTACCCTATTTCTATACAATATAAAAATGCAGTGAACTTTTATATACACAAAAGAAAATAGCATCAAGATGGTGTTATTAATAAATGTGAAAATCGCATTTACCATATAAATATAATTAAATACAAATACAAATATATTAAATAAATAATGTTGCTTTTGGGATGGGTCTTACTACACAGGAGATCCTTAGGCAAAATACAAATGCAAAATACAAATTAAATTCAATTAAATTCAAAATGCAAAATACAAATTAAATTAAATTAAGTGAAATTAAATACCACAGTCCAAACTGAAATATCAGTTAAGTAATGTGAGTAGATGACCACAACTTCATGTAATACAGCAGCCAGACTAAGGAATTAAGTAATATCAGCTGGAGAGGTGAATTCATTCAGAGAAACTTAGTGCATACAGCTGCTGAGAGGTGCATGTACATCTGTGTCCAGGTCTGACTCAGTCGCAATTGCATGAATGTGCCTTTGTTGTGCTCAGCCTAGACTTGCCCATCCCTCACCTCTCCTGTTCCGACTCTCAAGTATTAAGAGTAACAAGTGTTAGATGCAACCAGTTCTGTATATTGACCTATGCATATGCCTTTTTTATTGCACATATGCAGTATGGAGATATGTGTTTTAATAAAACATCTGTACATCCAAGTATATATGAGGTCCTTTGTGCGAATGGTACAAAATACACAAAACAGTTTATTAAATGCCAGAGTGCCAAAATACACCAATCTCTCTTTTGAATGATGCCATGGGTCATAAAACTTCATGACAAGTTTGATATATCTTGTAGGAAGGGAGGAATTGCTACTGAGCTGGGTTTGGATTATTTGCATAAAATGACTACATAGTCTCGATTGGTTTTATTCATCTACTCTTGTTTGCATAACTTGGTACAATGAGATAGTTTAAAAAAATAACAAAACCTTGTAACATTTCTGCTAGAACAGCTTTGCAGAAAAGGAATTACAGATATCATAAAGAGTTTGTGGTAGAAACTGAAACTGTAAATAGCTAATCTGAAAATTATTTCTTTACTCACACTATATCCTGCTATGGATTCAATCCAGGTAATCTCTTTTCTTGAAAAATAGAAGGTAATATAAAGAATTCATCCTTGGCTATTACAGTCATATATTAAGGATTGTCACAGTAAAATTATTTTGGAACTATTCAATTGGGTTAACTCTGCTTACCTTTCCTACAGAAATGTATTTACTTGCTGATCTCATCATACCCATAGTTTTCTTGATCTCCATGTATTACTTTTGTATTTGTGTAATTGACCTTCAATAAATTGTGAAAATCTACTTCAAAATATAATCCATTAGCACAGGGTTTCCCAAACCCAGTCCTCAGGGCTCCCCAACAGTGCAGGTTTTCCATATCTCCTTGCTGGAGCACAGGTGTATTCATGACTGACTGACACATTGTAACAGATCCACAGGTGGTCCTAATTATGTCACATGTGATCCGGAAAACCTGCACTGTTGGGGAGCCCTGAGGACTGGGTTTGGGAAACCCTGCATAAAGCAGTTTAAGACCATGCCTTTATTTATTTTTCCCAAAAATCCTGCTTGGTCTAGCTTTATGTATATCTCAATTTATCCATGAGAGCAAAGGTACATCGAGACTGTATTTATTACATGTCATTTTAGAATGTTTTCATTACATTATTTGAAGTTTGCCTGAAATTGCACTTTTCTGGAAAGTGCAACTGCAAAGTGCAATGTATCCCATTTCAAATATAAATTGAAGCCCAGTTTTCGCCACCTCATCTAGGCAGGGCCAGATTAAGGGAATGGAGGCCCCTGGGCTAAGGGCCCCCCCCGCTGATCCGAGCCGCCTCCCCCGGCACTTACCTCCTTCTCCGGGGCGCTGTACACTCTTTACTGAGGAGATCTCGTGAGAGTGAGACTCACGAGATCTCCTCAGTAAGGAGAATACAGAGCACCGGGGAAGTACTGCAGTGAAAGTGCTCAGCAGCACTGATCGGGCTGGGGGCGCCCCCACCCCCCACCGATCAATACTGCTGCTGAGCACTTTCAAGGGCCCCCTGGATGCCAGAGGCCCCTGGGCTGTTGCCCAGTTAGCCCTATGGTTAATCCGGCCCTGCATCTAGGGACAATTGTCATTTTCCCAACTCCTCCCAGCACGTTGAAATTTTGGCTCATAAATCCATGTGCTTTCCAGTAAGAAGGAGGTGTAATTACACAAAAGTAAATGTGTGATGTCACAAAACAGCTTTTGTATGAAGAAATAATGTTGCTTTTGGGATGGGTCTTAGTACACAGGAGATCCTTAGGCAGAATTCTAAAAATTACGGCTTTTTTTCCTGTATGGTTTAGTCATTTTTAAGTAACATGGTCATTTAACAAAAGCCTAACACAGGTGATATCATAGATATATCGCATTAAACCACAGTCCCCATAATTCTCAATAGGGACATTGGTCTGGGCCAATTTAACAAGCACCAAAAAGCCTAGCTGTTTGGATCTTGACCCTGATGGCTAAGGCCATCTGAAGATAGCGTTAGCCATTCTGCCCTATGGGGATCATCGAAGGAGTGGGATCTTCGGATCATATGTATGCACTGTATTTTTTTTAAGTGGTCACTAGTATGTTCTTTGTATTCTACTTTAGTCATGTAATTGATCTCTACTATATAGTCTTCTCTAAAATGCACTACGTATTGTATATTGGTCATAAGATTGTTCTCTATAATTTCTATCTGTTACTGGAATAATCTCTGTTTGTGTAAATGTCTTAAGAATGCTCTCTGTATGATAAATTGGTCAATAAGATAAGAAAATAAATAAACCTTCGCTCGGTATATCCCATATTATATTTGTAACCAGCTGCATGGCAATATAAATTCCCATATCTGTATTCAAAACAAAAAGAAAAAAGTTGTTGGCAGTGCTTATCCTTAACACTGCATATTTGTGTGTATCTAGCAATATGAAAATATGAGGTATTAATTTATATTTTGATCAAAATGATATAAGCATATTCTTGTAAGGTTCTAACAAGAAAAAAGACACATCAGCATTGCTTGGAAATGCAATTTTAATTTGACCATTATTCTTTATGTATTTATTTACACATTCTTTGAATAAATGATTCTGCATTTTATTGGCTTAAAATAGCGTGGTGTTCCTAGCTAAAGAGAATGGCAAGTGATTGGACATAAATCAATCATGTACAGATTCTCCAAGTCACATTGAATCACATGCTGTCCACTTCAGCCCAAGATACATAAGTCTGTGAAAATGAATTCATCCCACTGTATTAAATCCAGCACTCATCTTTTTAATTCAGGCATTGGTAAAACTTTATAAAATTAAGATGACTGTTTCTGATAATATTGGGCCTGATTCTTTAAGGATCTTAACTGAAGAAACTTCTTATTTTAGTCTCCTGGACAAAACCATGTTACAATGCAAGGGGTGCAAATTAGCATTCTGCTTTGGACATAAGTTAAATACTGACTTTTTTTTCATGTAGCACACAAATATCTTTAAATTTCAGTGTACAAATAAGCTATCAAGTATTTGTGTGCTACATGAAAAAACAGTCAGTATTTAACTTATGTACAAAACAGAATGCTAATTTGCACCACTTGCATTGTAACATGGTTTTGTCCAGGAGACTGAAATAAGAAGTTTCTTCAGTTAAGATCCTTAATGAATCAGGCCCATTGTCTTTAATTATACTCCGGACTAAAAAATGTTAACAAGCCTTCAAAGATGTTTTCTACTACTGAAATCAAACATATAGGTCTATTATTACAAGTTTTACTCCTTTTTAAATTTTGGCTCCATATCTTCTGTTTTATCAAGCCACAAAAAACCGAACCTTTAAATATTAAGTATATGTTAGCAGTAGATTCCAGACAATTTACATGAGTGTTTTAAATGGTACTTGGTACTTTTTGTTCATTGTTCTGTATGGTTTCACCCTGTATAGTCTACTGTTTGTACTGTGTGCGGCGCTGCGGAAACCTTGTGGCGCCTAACAAATAAATGATAATAATAATAATAATAATAAAATGTAATAAGATGTTTTTATTAAAGAGCAAAACTTATAAGCTGCAACTTACACTGCAGCAACACACATCTCTGCCACTTTCTAGATTTCTGTCCTGCATTTTTTCATCATTTATTAGCAACTCAACAAACACATACAATACAGTAGTTGTGATTTATGTACAAATATTGTTTTCCAAGCTTGGGTCTTGAAGTGGTATCAGTCTCACAGTAGATGAACACAATCACATAATGTTCACTAGGTCAGTATTGTTAGGCGTTTGTTTCTCCAACATCTGGCATAACTAAATCACCTCTAAACCATATGCAGAAACATATTCGGCCTCTGTAGATCATAGCACAGCTGGTACTTGCTTTCTGTAAGACCTGGATACTGCAATATCCCCTAATTTAACCAAGTAACTACTTGTTGCATTGTTGTCACTGGAGTCACCAGTCCATCCTGTGTCAACATAGACAGTGAGTTTAAGGTAATATTCTGCTGATATCTTCAGATTCATGTCTTGAGTCTATTTAAGTTATTGCAGTATTGCATGGCTCTTTGGACTGCTTTCCAACCTCTTCGGCAAGGCATGCTCACAAAATTACATAGAATTCCCATCGCAGCTGCAATATTTCTCCATACAAGGCCATGATTCAAGTCTGAATGCAATATGCATGCAACTTGTGGTTAAAAAAAGAGCACATAAATTAAACGTATTTCAGATCCATCTCAAGAGGAGTATTCATTTGAATTTGGGTGTAAGCATGCTCTACCTAAACATTAAGTGACATGGTTTTACAGACAGAACAGAGTGCAGTATACTCTCTATATACACTCTTCTATAAGAACATATAACATTTTTTTTTATAAAATAAAGAACAACACTTAACAGTATAATCATTAATAAGAAATATGTCTGTTAAATTTCGTTCACACTTTTTTACATTAAATACTTAAATCAAGATGTTATTAGCGCATACTGTACATACAAGGGTCCTGAGTCCTTAAGGAAAGCAAAGCGAAAAAAAGGAGTAACTTTGCCCCTTGGAAAAACCATTTTGCATTGGAGTAGGAGGGAAATTTAAAATGTGGGGACAGATTTATATTTGGGGTAGGGCATGTCCTAGATCAACTTTAACTTTCAGTGTAAACATAAAGCTATCAAGTATTTGTGTGCTACAAGTTTTTTTCTTACATGCAAAATATTAAACTAATTTGCACCCCTTGCATTGTAACATTTATCCAGTATCAAATTTACTCCCTTTATTTGCTTTGCTCTCCTTAATGACTGAGGCCCAATAAGTTTTTATGGTTTATTTTAGTTACATACACATGTTCTTGTGATATGCGTATGTGTACTTTTCCAAACCTACACTATGTTGTGCCAGTTATCGCTGTCAGTCGGCACTTACACTTGCCCTGTAGTTGGTGGAAATGATACGGCTGAAACAAGCATACTTAAGAGAAACCGTGGGCTTGAATCGGCCGCAACTGTGCCAGAACGTCCTCAGCACAGGCTTACTGTACATTGCCTATGTTCATCCACCCTTGCCCACCCCCATTGCGTCCTTGTAGTAGTTGTAGGCAGTTGTGTCATTTGCATTTGGGCATGAACTGCATGCAAATGTGTTCATTGGTGTTAGGTCTGTTTTGGATCATGTGCAGAAATATTTCACGCAAGACATGGCATACAAACGGACAGGCGTCCAAACCTGAATCAGGCCTGTAGTTGTTACCTAGTACAACAATTTCCTCACCACTTGCCTGTATCCCTATCATCTGCTCTTTCCAATTTTATGTAGACTGTCTCTATCAGTGTTGACACACTTTTGCTTTTGTCATCCCAAACTAGTTCCCAGGTAGTATGTCCCATCTCCCAGGTCCTTAACTTCAAAATGTTAATTCAGAATTTTTCTTAACATTGCTATTTCTTTGTCTTCCTTGTGAGACATGATCAGATCATGTACACAGCAAGTTCAAACATTTTACATCTTTAGAAACATGGATCATGTGCACCCTTCCTAGAATAAAACCTTGTTCATCATAGAGTTCCATGCTCTGGATGATTGCTTGAATTCATAAGTGATCTCTATAACTTTTAAACCCGGTGCTCTTCTACTTTTCTTTCATGTCCTTCAGGTTATGGCACGAGTAACTCCTCCTCAATGTCTCCATTCCGGAAAGCTGTTTTGATGTTGAACGGCTGCCATCAAGGGGGTACATGGAGTACAGCTGTATGGGGCCCAACAGCAGAGGGACGCCCCACCTGCCCTGGGCCCAAACAAATTTATTAGGGGTGGGGGCCACTGCAGGGAATTAAGGGGAGGTAGCAGGCACCATTTCTAGGCAGCAGCTGAGTCTGATAAGTGAGAGTTGATATGGAGACAACTCTGCACATAATTAAGAATGCGTCAGTGAGCCCAATTGTATTCAGCATGTCTCCCCCCTGCTCCCAAAATGTCAGTGCCCCACAGTTGCCGCTATTTGCTCCAGTCCCAGCCCTTAATAACGTCACAGCGCTGTCAATAGAGAGGAGCCGAAAGGAGACAGGAAAAAACCACAGAGAGGTAAATAAACTACTGCATGGGTGGGGGGCAGATGTTGGGTAGAGAAAAATTTAAAAATGAAGGTGGGGTGAGGGGAGAGACGAAAGGAGGGGAGCCTTGCCTGCTACATTTTTACTGGGCCCTGCAATTTTTGGTGGCAGCACTGGTTGTGATGTCTCACATTCATCTTCCTTATGGCTGCCATTGAAATTTGGTGACATCCCAGGCCTGGAGTTGGTTATGTTACTTGATTTCCTTATGAGCAGCATGGTGACATGCTGGGACCATAGGTTTGATTCCGTCCCATGCCCAATCTATGTGTAGTTTGTATGTTTTCCCCATGTTTGAGTTGGTTTCCTCTGGGTGCTCCAGTTTACCCCCACAGTCCAAAAACATACTGGTAGGTTAATTGACTGCTGACAAAAAAAGACATTCGTGCATGTTTGTGTAGTAGGGAATTTAGATTATATTTTATTAACTAAAAAAGTTTTATTCAGTTTTGTAAGGTTTTCAAATAAGGGTACAACAAACAGAAAAGGTAAGGGAAGACGTCAAATTGGGAGTAGGGGAATGAGGGGCACATAGTGGGTAAAGAACACAACAGTAGGTCATAAAAAATTATTGCACATCTGTAAGTACTGAGAATGGTCTATAAATTTGCAGTTGCACATTTACACTTCAAACCTCCTAGACTAGTATATATGAAATGAGGACATTCTGGCAATACAGCACTTATACTGGAGTCAGGGAATTTAGATTTTAAACTACAATGGGTCAATGAATGTGGCTGATAAAATACAGTGTACAGTGCTGAATAACATGGTGGTGCTGTATAAAGAAGCTTTAATAACAATAATCCACAGCTGCAGCCTTTATCAATCCTTCAACGAATGTAGCTTGGACTGTGGTACTGTGTGAACCATGTAGGACTGCTCTTGTTCCACCATGTGAATCTTCTAACTGAGATAAAACTGTTACTACTGTCTTTCCTACTTTGGTAGCTGGATTGACGAATTTGATGCCAATGTCACTTTTCTTGTTTTTTTCTGTTTGAGCGCTTTGCTTAGCCTGAAATACTTGTGAAATGTCTTAAATTCGAGTAACACATGAATAACTTATGTTCATTAGTATCATGTTGGTGTCTTGGTGAAAATTTCTGTACTTGGCTCAGTGTAGTCTACCAGTATGTATTTCTTTGCATGAGCATCCTACTTGGTACACTTTTCTTATGGAATTTGTCTTATGGTTTTCCTGTTCAACTCTTCATATGGAGTTTTCTTTTCTGACTTACTGGGTAAGCAATTTTGGAAATAACAGGTTGCTATGATTGCTCCACCCCAGTATGTCATTGTTATATTTGCATTCACTTTTGGAGAGAGTACAGTTATTTCTCTGTCTGCTACATCAATATTTTGGATGGTTTGTGTGGTGCTCTTGTTTGGAATACAATAATTTTCTTTAAATAATGAATTATGTTTTGCCACTTGTGTGTTCAATTCCGTAGTTTGCTCATAGCGTCCCTCATGGATGCTTTTGTACACCAAATGTATGCAGAAAAGATGTATATAAAAAAAGTCTTACTTATATATGCTTGTTGAGTTGGAAGTATCACAAGATGCATAAATCTAAAAAATAGCAGTATTTGCACAAAGCGTGTATCAGGAATAAAAGCGTGCATACTTTTGCCAAACAACGCAGCTTGACAGTGTTAGTAATAAAAGCTAAAGTCACATTACCCTATTTGTATGCAATATAATGATGTAATGAAATGTCATATACAGAAGAGAGAATAGTGTCTTGAATGGAATAGTTGCATTTTCCATGTTAAATATACGCACCTCCACATCCATTGTTTGACCCTTAAAAAAATCAAATGGTAATCCTGCAATAGTCCAAATGGAAATGACAAATATGTTATGCGAATAGACGGCCAAAAGTTGATCTAATATAACTTAGCTGCTACCCTAATGAATTAGGTGCTATCATCTGAAAAGGTAAATCAGCTAATTAGAAGGCGCTTTAGAATGCTGCTGATGGTCATTATAAGCCCTCTAGTACCTGCAAGAGATAAACCTGCTGAGAGGTATATCTGGGTATGTGTTCATGACTTGTTATGTTATGTTACAATTGAACATGCCCTTACTATATTCAGCTTATGTTTGGGCGTCCTGCACATGCTTGTTCACTCTCTCCAGGTGCAAGGTGACAGAACTCTGTGATACACAAAAATCTACATACGGACACATTTTTTGTTTGCATATGCAGGAAAGAATTGTGTATCTGACACAGAAAAAAAATAGTGAATGACCAACTTATGTATTCTGCCAAATATGTTGCTTACTTGAACAAGATATTCTTCAACTGTACCTAGTATGTCATCCTGTCTGTGAACAGGTAGACTACTATGTATCTTGACTGATCATCGATGTGAGAAAATAATTCTTCCTTCCGGCTTTCTCTATGCTCATTGGTCTACACATGTTTTATGGACCACACACTGCCTGTATGAAGAAAGACTACCTTGGCAGGAATAGAGAGACCCCAATGTCTTCAGTGTCCCAATTGTGTGCACTTAGCTCCTGCCCTCATACAGACAGCATGTTGTTCATCAGCAACTTGCAGACATCTACTTATTTTTTATTGTTCTTATGACCATGGAAAACTTCTAAGGACCCCATGAAAGCTATATTCTGCATTAATATTTAAGTTATTAAATTTCATCCAAAACAAAATTTTGAGTTTTGGGTAGATTTAGGCAGTAATAATGTCTTCATTAACATATACCAAGAGTTAACTCCACCCATGAGGCTTTCACATTAGCACTAAAGTCATCAATTGTTAAATACTACTTTCTATTCGGTATATGAGTGGGTATACTTGTACTTTATATTATGTCTGTTAAGTGATGGTTCAATGTCAGCACCAGGATTGACAGATTGACAAGTAACTATAATGTGGAGGTAGGATAAGCAGTCAGGTTGCAGCAAACAGAGCAGGAGATAGTAAAATAAAATAAAAAAATAATTTTATCACAAAATTGGAAAGCACATGTTTAAAATAACCTTTCCTGTTTAGTTAATATTTATGGGGAGACACTATTGCTTCTGCAATTTGAAATGAATCATTCATATATATGTATTTTTGTGAATATACATATAGCATAATGCTTTACCCCCCAAAAATAATGATGTTCGTTATGTAATATTGAACTAACAATTGGGCATTGGTACAGTGGCTTTTTAGAATGCATGCATTTTAGACAATTAAAATGTAAATAGATAATTATCGAGACAATTGTATTATTAACATAATGAAATCTGGCACAATGTAAGGTTTGTATGCCAAAAAATACTAATGGGCAACTTATCAAGTGAATTATTAGCTTCTATTTGAAGACAGCCAGCAGTCACCGAACAGGAATTACATTTTTGATTTAACTGTTCATATAGTAGTACCTAGAATTTTCATTTGAACTTGCTTTTATTTAATGGATGTGCATATCTGAGTCACAGTATATGTGGACCATACTTGCTTGGCTTTTAAACATCTGAAATATGGGGTACTGATTAAAATGCAATGTGTGTTGTTAAGCATAATGACTAATTTACATTGACTTGTCTGTTTATTCATTTTTAGATGTCGCTGGCTTGCATTTCTGTTTTTCTTACATCGTTTGTTTTTACTGCTTTTAGGAAAATAAAAGCCATTAGGCAAATGTGACCTGCATTTATCTCTGCAACTGGAGCCATAGAAGCAAAAAAACCACAGAAACTCAAAATATGGATGGTTTAATTGAACAGAACAGTGTTCTTATGCATAATAAAATCACAGAAGCCGGTAAAAGAAATGGTTTAATCAACACAAGAAATTTAATGGCGGAAAATAAAGATGGAATGGTGTCTGTTTATCCGACTCCTCAATATCAAAGTCACATTGTTGGAAGTATTTCACCTCAGACTGGCATAGACAACATTAAAAATGACCCTGTTCAACAACTCTTGGATCCTAACATGTTACAGCAGACTGTAGAGTCTCACTATCGTCCCAACATCATTCTGTATTCTGAGAATGTCTTACGCTCTTGGGGTGACAATGTGAGCACCGAGTGCTGTGAAACCACATTTATTGAAGATAGATCACCAACCAAAGACAGTCTTGATTACCCAGATAGCAAGTTCATTGACCTTTCCTCTGAAGACATCAAAATTCATACTCTTTCTTATGATGTGGAAGAGGAGGAAGAATTTCAAGAGCTAGAGGTTAGTCTCAACCAGATGATCGCTGATAAAAAAAATAATGTGATCATTTTGGAAGAGTACTTAAAATTACATTACTAAGCTACAGAATGGTGTTTAGACTTTAAATGTCCTTTACTTGTGCTTAAGTCGGATGTGTTTGTTTTAAGGGTACCGTGGCTTTACCAGCCAACGCAGAAGACTTTGTAATTAAAGGTAAGGATTCTTGTTTAGAATGTTAAAGGGAATAATACTGAAATTATTTAATTTGAAATCATTATAGATGTTGCATGGGTCTTTATAGCAAGAACATTTCCAAATTTGAAAATATTTGTCCAAAAGATATTACTAGGCTATATTGCCCTAATAGTATGACCACATGTATCCAGTGAAGTCTGAATATTATTTTATTACACTTTAGTAGCACAATATCGATTTGTGACATAATTTATCCAAATCTAACATCCGACTGGAAATTGTTTGCTAGAGTTAAACATCATGATTTATCAGAGTCAAAGTAGCACGATTAGAGAATATGAGAAGTGATGTGTGCTTGATAAGTGATGCACGATGGATGACTTGTTGATGATTGATCAGTGATGACAGTATGATGAGTGATGTTTGATCATACTTCACATTGTTGTGTTGAACTGATGTTTTTACTATTTAAAATGTAATTTGAAAGACTAGGACCCAGTACAATACATTGTAACTTGTGAAATTCATAATTTACCAATAGAGAGTGACTCTTTAAATACAATATATGATACAGGGTAAGAGAAGTGTGTACTTTAAAAAAAAAAAAAAGATCAGTGAAACTTCATTAAGTTTCATTGATGATTTGCTTTTTGACCTAAAAATAATGAGTGAAAGATTATGTACTGAAGTAATTTCACTACATACATGCTTTTACCCAGTAAAACATGAAGTGATGAAGCATCATGAAATGTCAGGTATCATACTTGCGCATCAATCATCACTCATCAAGTGTTTTCTTATCATACTTGCTTGACCCTGATAAATGATGATGCCATAATTGGAGACCTTACAGTAGAATTACCAATGTCAACTCTCATAACAGTACTAATGCAGATACTATGAATATTCAGAGACATACATTTCTTTGTGTAGATTAACAGGTTACGGTGTCAAATCACAAATCATGTAAGCACCAAGACATGAAAGATATGTTAACAGTTAATGCTTTCTTATAGCCAACATATCTGTATGACTGCATCAGTACATATGCTTTCCTCTAGAGTAAACATAGCAGAATAAAATTCAGATGGAAATTAAATGAGTTGGCTACATGGAAAATTATATTTTACTTGAAGTGCAGCTTATAAAGATCAAGTCTTGGAAATTGGCACAGCAGATATTTATTAACAGTGCATCAGGGAAACAAGTGCTGCCTCTGCTTGCTTCAGCTTCTACCCACAAATAATATATCTGCAGAAAGTACTTTTTACTCATTAAGATCAACAATGTGCTCAAAATTAGTCACGTGCCACAGGTGAACAGGCAAGAGAAAGAAATTTCATATAGATTTATACACAGCACCTTGCAAAAGAACATTGATCTTTTTATTTCGAAGCACTGAAGCTCAAAAATATTTTTAATTTAACTTTGTTTTATGTTACAAAACCATTTTAATGAAAAAAAACATGCTTTTTGCATAAGTTTTTACCCCCCCCCCCCCTCCCTCATTAGATTTTTGGCGTTTATCTGTGGCTTGGAAATTTAACACTGTCACTACAAAAAAAACACATTCTGAGTTTCATCACTTCAAAATAAAAATCACAATTAATTCAGTGTAGGATTTGTCATTCTGTGAAAAGAGAGATTTGGTACTGCTCCAATAGACAGGTCATTTCAGAATTATAATAATAGTAAGGGTTTTTCTGTCAAAGAATTTAAGAACTGTATGTCGACCTCTGTTATCTATCTCTTGGAATGCGCATGTGGTCTAAAATATGTGGGAAAAACAAAAAGACCACTTAAATTAGGTATCCAAGAGCACATTAGGAATATTAAGAATAGAATAGCAAGTCATTCTGTTTCAAAGCATTTTCTGGAGAGACATCTATCTGACCCACAATCAGTGAAATCTATGGCTATAGAACATGTTGTACTAGGTCCCTTAGCTGGGGATCTACAGAATCGGTTATCACAGCGTGAAATGATTTGGATTTATGAATTAAGTACTTTAAAACTGTGAGGCCTTAACAAGACTTATGAAATAGCCCCATTTTTATGAGATATGAGGATAATTATTGGGTATTTTTCATCTAATTATTACATTTGATAGTTTTTATGCTATGTCTATGTTTGTTATGTATATTTCATAATATAATATTCTTTTCATTTTAACTACTATTGGTATGTGTAATAACTTGTTATCATTTATTATATAATATTTTGTTCTTCTCACATTCAAGTGTGTTAAGGTTTTTGAGTTTGTGTTCCTATTTTTGTGTTTTTATAATTTATATAGGAACTTTAGAGAATTATCTAATATTATAATCTGGTTATAGCGATTCATTCATAGGCTCATGTGACAGTAGAGGTTGTATCACTGTTTACTAAAATTAGTACGGAAGTACTGTTATGTGTGCCGATCGGCGCGTGCGCAGATGAGTATTTATCGGCATTCTCTGCGCATGCGCAAAATGGCGTGGTCAAATCGTGGTCCGCAGGAGCAAAATGGCGCTGCGCACTATAAAGAAGATTGAGATATGAGTGTATAGTTTAATAGCTCCTCCTGATAAAGTCTACTATTATATTAGACAAAACGCGCTGATGTTTTCCATATATGCTCATTGTATATCAGAGACCTGTCTGGGATTTATTGTCTCTGTGTATGGGGACTGTTATGCATTACCCAGGTTACATCTTTGCCAGGATTCAGCACACTGTGGAGTACAACTCTCAAATAAGCTCAATATATTTATATAAATGTGAGTGTGATAACCACATGTTTTTTATGTGTATTACTTTTTCATGAGAAATTACTACAATATGTTGGCTTTTTTCTTATATGTCCGAGATGAACAGTTAACATAGGAGGAGTACAGGACTGTTTGCAGATAAGCTCTAAAGCCTGTACTTTTGGTACGCATATATACCTTTGGGCGGGTTTGGTGTGCATGTTGGAGGATTTTGCACCAATTATGGTTTCATGGTCAAGTCATTTCTGATCACTTTGGCTCTGTGTCTGCTATGAGGTGTTGAAATATTTTGGATAAAGAACCTCAACACACTTGAGATTCTTTATTGTTTGGTATGCACAACTCAGTTGTGTAAGATATTGGATGATGACCTTATGATACTATACTACTTTTGCGCCCCATCCCTTTCTCTCTACATATATGTATATATATATATAAATATATATAAATATATATATATATATATATATATATATATATATATATATATTTATTTGGAATGTTTTGAACAGCTCTTAATTCTCAAGTACATTACCTACTGTACATGTCCGTACACTTCTCTTTTCTTCCGTTTTACTATTTCTTGAAACCTTGCTGTATATATTTTTAATCCTTTATTGAATCACACAAATGTTTGTATTTTAGTTCAATATATATGGAATAGTGTGCCTACTGCTGCACATTATAAGATTAGGCATGATCATAATTTATCTGTAAAATGTCACACTACAGCACTGTACAGTCGGAATAACAAAGCATACAAAGCATACAAAAATAACTCCTATATAAAAAAAACAGAACAAGTTCATATAAGGTTGATAAAGAAGGTACTGACATGAGACTGAGGAAAGAGGGGACCTGGTTGTGTGAGCTAGAGGGCATCACCAAGGACATCAATGACTATATTAAGGTATAAGGCAGTAGACTCAGTGTTTATATACAGGGCACATAGATGCTTAATGACTTCTAAAATATTTTTTTCTTTCATGTAGACAGTTGTACTTAACCTATGTGTCAGGGCTCAAACATAGGCTACAAAGCTATTTAGCGTAGACCCCATGACTTTCTCTGTACTTACAACTAATATGAAAACTACTAATCATGTTTTACTATGACTGCATATGTCTCAAATTCCTATTCATTTCTTTTTTTTTTACAACAATATACTTTATTTGTACTCAACAATAAACTCATTAAAATGAGTAAAAATTTATCATCATCATCATCATTTATTTATATAGCGCCACTAATTCCGCAGCGCTGTACAGAGAACTCATTCACATCAGTCCCTGCCCCATTGGAGCTTACAGTCTAAATTCCCTAATATAGACACACACTCACACAGACAGGCAGAGAGGGAGAGACTAGGATCAATTTTGATAGCAGCCAATTAACCTACCAGTATGTTTTTGGAGTATGGGAAGAAACCGTAGCACCTGGAGGAAACCCACACAAACACGGGGAGAACATACAAACTCCTCACAGATAAGGCCATGGTCGGGAATTGAACTCATGACCCCAGTGCTGTAAGGCAGAAGTGCTAACCACTAGACCACTGTGCTCAATGAAAGGGTTCCATAATGGAAAATTTTTATTATAGACATAGATATGACAATCACCTTGTACAAGCAATGTGTTTGTTCGAAACTAAAACTTGCGTTTTACAAATAGTAAAGTTCCTAACATTTTTAAGCTGAGGAACCTTTGGATACATTGTTAAATTATTATTAATTTTCATTAATTTACATTTATGTTAAATAATTTTTTGGAGAACTCTATCATTTACACCCCATACCTTACTTACCTGAGGTCTAGTAATCACAAAGTTTAAGGCCACTTCCCCGGATGTCATGCGCACCAGTTGCCATTGTACTGGCTCCTGCACGTTCACACTGGCAGTGTTTTGTCAGTACCCAATATGATACCTGTCTGAAAAAAGACGTGTGTTAATGTAAGTCAAGCAAAAGAACGTCTACCAACATCAATCTTAAATCCTTGTGTCCAAAAGCATTATAAACAGCGTTCAGGCAGAGCACTGCTAGGACCATTTAATAACATGTAATTCATAGCAACCAATCAGATTTCAGCTTTCATTAGTTTCACTACACTAAACTCCTACTGATATCTAACTGGTTTCAGCACATTTATTTATCTTTTTACTATGGTTATAAATAAGTCGTAATGTTTTGCTAATACAGTGTTTTCATGCTTGTCCTTTACTGAAGAGGATGTTTACAGTCAATATTGTACACTAAAAGGCTCAAGTAAAATTACATTATTTTTTTTTGCATTAAATACGCATTTCCAGATGTGTCCATATGCAAACTCGGCTGCATCTTACTCTTACAGCTTCTTGCGCTTCCAGAGGTGGCAAGGAAGGAACACACCAGCAAAGGGCAACTGCAGTAATGGCATGTTCGCATAACTGCAGTACAAGCACAGGTGTAAACAGCGGCAGATACGCCTGTCAGGGAATTCATCTACGTAGCTTTTTTTCTGCAAACATTTGTCATTAAATTTTTAAAATACATTTACATAAATAGTTTTAAATGATGTTTCAAGCACAGAAAATATGTAAAATGTCCTTTTTTTAATGTCTATTCTTAGATTAATTTGATTCATGCAGTGCGGTTTATTTCCTGGCCCGTCATTACAGTAAAAATTTGAAGTCACAAAAATGTCATTGTCTACCCCAGGGGTAGGCAACCTGCGGCTCTCCAGGTGTTGTGAAACTACAAGTCCCAGCATGCTTTGCCAGTAGATAGCAAGCGGATAGGTGGTAAGGCATGCTGGGATTTGTAGTTTCACAACACCTGGAGAGCCGCAGGTTGCCTACCCCATGTCTATCCATTTCAATCAGTTTGAAATTAATTTCAGACTACTGTGACGGAACAAGCAAACTTTCTTAGAAAATTATATTCTGCTTTTATGAAGGAAATAGATTAAAAGAAGAATAAAAAGATGGGAATAATTTAGGTGGGTTTCATTCAAAGATTAAAAATAATAAATTAAAAAAACTCCTCTTATTTGTAGAATTAGTAGAGGAACTTCATAAAATATTCTGTGTTTTACATCCAAAACTAAACAATTGTGAGTAAACCTGCAGAAAATCTGCAAATTAGACTTCAGATATTAATGAGTGCATCACAGTTTTCCTACTGTAATTTGTTGAAGTGTGACTTTTATCCCTTGGCTTTCAGTACTTACGCAGCACAGTGGTGCTGATAAACGTCTTCTTTAAAATGAATAATCATTGCAGGAGGGAAAGCCTTAGGCAAGTCCTTTCCATTGTGCTCCAAAATGAGAAAAGCTTGACAAAGGTTTTTTTTTAAGTATAACACAATCAGCCAGAGTACATTGCAAGGACTATAGCACTAATCTAGAAACCAGTTGTGACGGCCCCATTGAGCAAAGAATTTTGATTTAGCCCTGAATATCTGTGTTTAATATTCTTAGTGCATGAAAAATCAGCCAAATTATGTTGCTAAGCGTACAATAGGGAAGGTCAACAAGAGGAGAAATTACTAGGGATGAGCGGACTCGGATTCTGGCAATCCAAACCCCCCCGAACAGTGCGGATCCGAGCCCAATCCGAGCACTTTCCCGCCGATGGCCAAACTGAAAACGAGGCTGAACCAGGGCCACCTTAACTACATTATGGGCTCCCAGGCAATGCAGTGCATCGGTGCCCCTAAATATAAATATATATATTTATATATAAATATATGCGAGCACAGCACGGAAGAGGGGACAAGGGAGGGAGCCAGATCGTCGGCTGATGTGACCGCAAGGTAAGTATTTTTTTTTTTTTCCAGGATTTCTTTTTTCAGCGCTGCCTCGGACGGGCCCCCTTGCCCACAGGGCCCCCGGGCACCTGCCCATTGTGCCCAATGGAAGAGATGGCTCTGGGCTGAACGTCAGGATCCCGCCGTCGGATCTCGCGAGATCCGGATTCTTTATATTCCCCGCTTGCCGCCGCCATCTTCACTCGGGCATTGATCAGGGAAGAGGAAGGGTGTGTTAGGTGGTCCTCTGTCCTGCTCTTTCTCGTGCTGTGCTGTGCTGTGTCCTGCTCAGTCCAGTGGTGCTGTGTCCTGTGCTCTGTCCTGCTGAGTTCAGTGGTGCTGTGTCCTGCTCAGACCAGTGGTGCTGTGTCCTGTGCTCTGTCCTGCGGAGTTCAGTGGTGCTGTGTCCTTTGCTCTGTCCTGCTGAGTTCAGTGGTGCTGTGTCCTGTGCTCTGTCCTGCTGAGTTCAGTGGTGCTGTGTCCTGTGCTCTGTCCTGCTGAGTTCAGTGGTGCTGTGTCCTGTGCTCTGTCCTGCTGAGTCCAGTGGTGCTGTGTCCTGTGCTCTGTCCTGCTGAGTCCAGTGGTGCTGTGTCCTGTGCAATCTATAACTACGTTCACTGTTCCTGCAGTATTAAAAAATAGGTACTGCAATCTCAAACTACGTTCACTGTTCCTGCAGTATTAAAAAATAGGTACTGCAATCTCAAACTACGTTCACTGTTCCTGCAGTACCAAAAAATAGGTACTGCAATCTCAAACTACGTTCACTGTTCCTGCAGTACCAAAAAATAGGTACTGCAATCTCAAACTACGTTCACTGTTCCTGCAGTATTAAAAAATAGGTACTGCAATCTCAAACTACGTTCACTGTTCCTGCAGTACAAAAAAATAGGTACTGCAATCTCAAACTATGTTCACTGTTCCTGCAGTATTAAAAAATAGGTACTGCAATCTCAAACTACGTTCACTGTTCCTGCAGTACCAAAAAATAGGTACTGCAATCTCCAACTACGTTCACTGTTCCTGCAGTACCAAAAAATAGGTACTGCAATCTCAAACTACGTTAACTGTTCCTGCAGTATTAAAAAATAGGTACTACAATCTCAAACTACGTTCACTGTTCCTGCAGTACAAAAAAAAAGTACTGCAATCTCAAACTATGTTCACTGTTCCTGCAGTACAAAAAAATAGGTACTGATGTATAACTCCAGTCCAGTGGTACTGCTGTATAAGTCCACTGATCCTGCCGTATAAATCGAGTGGGTACAGCCGTATAACTCCAGTCCAGTGGTACTCTCCTGTGTCGCATATAATTTTTGAGTGTGTGTGGTTTAGGGGTACGCTCTCTTGTGCTGCATATAATGGAGTACAAAAATTTGGAGGTTAAAGTAGGGAAAGATCAAGACCCACTTCCTCCTAATGCTGAAGCTGCTGCCACTATTCATGACATAGACGATGAAATGGCATCAACGTCGTCTGCCAAGGCCGATGCCCAATCTCATAGTAGAGGGCATGTAAAATCCAAAAACCCAAAGTTCACAAAAATTAGCAAAAAAAGAAAATTTAAATAATCTGAGGAGAAATGTAAACTTGCCAATATGCCATTTACGACACGGAGTGGCAAGGAACGGCTTAGGCCCTGGCCCGTGTTCATGACTAGTGGTTCAGCTTCACCCAAGGATCTAAGCCCTCCTCCCCCCCCCCCTCAAAAAAATTTAAGAGTGTTAAGCTGTCATCAACAACACAGAAAACAACTCTGCCTTCTAAACAGATGGCATCACAAATCCCCAAGGCGAGTCCAAGGGTGTTGGTGGTTGCGAAGCCTGACATTCCCATCACTGTACGGGAAGAGGTGGCTCCTTCCACCATTTGCAGCACGCCCTCTGCATTTGCTGGAAGGATCACCCACAGTGCAGATCCAGATTTGGATAATGAAAGTGTCAATGTTGTACACCAGAAGGAGGATATTGATGTAGCTGGCACTGAGGAGGAACTTGACGAGGAGGATGCTGATGTGGTTATCTTAAATGAGGCACCAGGAGGTGGAACAGTTGTTGTCCATGGGAGGAAAAAGCCCATCGTCATGCCTGGGCAGAAGACCAAAAAATCCACCTCTTCGGTCTGGAATTATTTCTATCCCAATCCAGACAACAATTGTATTGCCATATGTACCTTATGTAAAGCTGCAATAAGCAGCGTTAAGGATCTTGGCCACATAGGGACATCCTCCCTTATACGTCACCTGAAGAACCTTCATAATTCAGTGTTTAGTTCAGGGACTGTGGCTAGGACTGTCAGCAGTCCAGGGACACCTAAATCCCTTGCTGCCATTGTATCCACACCAGCAACACCCTCCTCGTCAATTTCCTCCTCCATCTCGATTGGAGATAGTCCTGCAGGCCATGTCACCGGCATGACTGAGTCCTCTTCAATCCGGTAGTCTTCCGGAGGATCCTGCAGCGCTACGCCTACTACTGCCGCTGCTGCTGTTGCTGCTGGTAGTCGGTCATCTTCCCAGAGGGGAAGTCGTAAGACTGCTACGTCTTTCACTAAACAATTGACCGTACAACAGTCGTTTGCCATAGGCACGAAGTACGACAGTAGTCATCCTATGGCAAAGTGGATAACTGCGTCCTTAACAGCTATGTTGGTGTTAGACGTGCGTCCGGTGTCCGCCATCAGTGGAGTGGGATTTAGACGGTTGATGAAGGTATTGTGTCCCCAGTACCAAATCCCATCGAGATTCCACTTCACTAGGCAGGCGATACCCGGGATGTACAGAGAAGTACGAAAAAGTGTCCTCAGTGCTCTGAAAAATGCGGTTGTACCCACTGTCCACTTAACCACTGACATGTGGACAAGTGGTTCAGGGCAAAAAAAGTACTATATGACTGTGACAGCCCACTGGGTAGATGCATCGCCTTCCGCAGCAGCAACAGCATCAGTAGCAGCATCTCCAAAACGCCTGCTCGTTCCAAGGCAGGCAACGTTGTGTATCTCCGGTTTTAGTAAGAGGCACAACGCTGACAACCTCTTAGAGAAACTGAGGGAAATAATCTCGCAGTGGCTTACCCCACTTACACTCTCCTGGGGATTTTTGGTGTCTGACAACGCCAGTAACATTGTGCGGGCATTACATATGGGCAATTTCCAGCACGTGCCATGTTTTTCCCACACAATAAATTTGGTGGTGCAGCATTACCTGAAAAGTGACAGGGGGGTGCAGGATATGCTTGCGGTGGCCCGCAAAATTGCTGGACACTTTCGGCATTCTGCCACTGCCTACCGCAGACTCAAGCAACAGCAGAAAAGCCTGAACCTGCCCTGCCATCACCTCAAACAAGAGGTTGTGATGCGCTGGAACTCCACCCTCTATATGCTGCAGAGGATGGAGGAGCAGCAAAAGGCCATTCAAGCCTACACAGCCACCTACGACATAGGCAAAGGAGTGGGGATGCGCCTGAGTCAAGCGCAGTGGAGACTGATTTCCGTGTTGTGCAAGGTTCTCCAGCCATAGAAAATGTATATAATGATGTTTCTCTGCGCGGTCTATCCACAAAGCTGCCTTTCCTCTTAAAATGCACAATCCCCAATTTATGCAATAATAATGGTTTAAATAAAAAAGTATTAAGAGAAATGGGCGCTACCGAATATCACATAAAAAAACAACCAATAGGATCAAAACCTGTCCTATTATAGACTGTGAAATGATCTTATAATATCTAACACATAGAATCCAAAACACATAGAGCAATAACAGTAAAAAAACAATTTACATGGTAATAAACACCCAAAAAAAGTCTGTATAGTTCAATTACTGTGTGTATTCATTCTTCTCTGTTGCTCCAAATCTTTTATGGTCGCTGGTCAGATGAATGAGCATGTGAAAAAAAGAATAAACAAACGTAGTGCAACCTGTATATATATCAAAAAATATATAAAGGAGACAAAATCCTTTAAAACCCGTGTGGGAATATTGTAAATGGAAACACGACGTGAAAAAACAAGAGGGAGGTGTTAAACCCCTTCAGGGTATGCACTAACTAGAACCAATCTCAAAGAGAGCATATAAGAAAACAAACACCTCGTGGATCAAATCTTCTTTACCCCTTATGGATATGTACTCACTAGAATCAGCTAGAAATCAGGCATATCACTGAACAGATGTCTTCTTGTTCACTTTATATCCGAAATACCAGATTTCCACTCCACCGTTATATAAACATGTTATATAAACATGTGTTTTGGATTCTATGTGTTAGATATTATAAGATCATTTCACAGTCTTTAATAGGACAGGTTTTGATCCTATTGGTTGTTTTTTTATGTGATATCCGGTAGCGCCCATTTCTCTTAATACTTTTTTTTTTAAGGTTCTCCAGCCGTTGGAACCACACGAGAAGTCAGTTCCGACACTGCCAGCTTGAGTCAGGTGATTCCCCTGATCAGGCTGTTGCAGAAGCAGCTGGAGAAAGTGAGAGAGGAGCTGGTAAACCATTGCGATTCCACAAAGCATGTAGCTCTTGTGGATGAAGCCCTGCGTACGCTTTGCCAGGATCCGAGGGTGGTCAGTCTTTTAAAGTCAGAGGAATACATTCTGGCCACCGTGATCGATCCTCTGTTTAAAGGGTATTTTGTGTCTCTGTTTCCGGCGGACACAAGTCTACAGCGGTGCAAAGACCTGCTGATCAGGAGATTGTCACCTGAAGAGGACCGTGACATGGCAACAGCTCCTCCTTCATTTTCTTCCACACCTGTGGCTGAGAGGAAACAGCTGAGTTTTCAGAAACGACCCGCTGGCGGGGATGCAGAGAACATCTGGTCCGGACTGAAGGACCTGTCAACCATTGCTGACATGTCTACTGTCGCTGCATTGGATGCTGTCACCATTGAAAAAATGGTGGACGATTACTTTGCTGACACCATCCAAGTAGACAGTCCTTACTTTTACTGGCAGGAAAAAATGGCAGTTTGGAAGCCCCTGTACAAACTGGCTCTATTTTACCTGAGTTGTCCCCCCTCCAGTGTGTACTCCGAAAGAGTTTTTAGTGCAGCGGGGAACCTGGTCAGTGAGCGGCGAAGGAGGTTGCTTCCGCAAAATGTTGAGAAGATGACGTTCATAAAAATGAATTAACAATTCTTCAATCAAGACCAGCAATGGCCTCCAGAGACTACAGAGGGAACGGTGATTGTGGAGTCCAGCGGGGACGAATTGATAATGTGTGAGGATGAGGAAGTACACACTGAAGGGGGCGAGGAATCAGAGGATGAGGATGAGGACGACATCTTGCCTCAGTAGAGCCAGTTTAGTTTGTACAGGGAGAGATGAATAGCTTTTTTTGTGTGGGAGCCCAAACAAACCAATCATTTCAGCCAAAGTAGTTTGGTAGGCCCTGTCACTGAAATGATTGGTTTGCTAAAGTGTACATGTCCTATTTCAACAACATAAGGGTGGGTGGGAGGGCCCAAGGACAATTCCATCTTGCACATCTTTTTTTTCTTTGCCAGCTCATTTTGTGGGGGTCCAAACAAACCAATCATTTCAGCCACAGCTTTGTAGGCCCTGTCGCTGAAATGATTGGTTTGTTAAAGTGCGCATGTCCTATTTCAACAACATAAGGGTGGGTGGGAGTGCCCAAGGACAATTACATCTTGCACCTCTTTTTTTGCCATTATATGCTCTTTGGGGCCTAGTTTTTCAAACTGCCATCCTGTCTGCCACTGCAGTGCCACTCCTAGATGGGCCACGTGTTTGTGCCGCCCACTTGTGTCGCTTAGCTTAGACATCCAACTACCTCGTTGCAACTTTTGGACTAAAAACAATATTGTGAGGTGTTCAGAATAGACTGGAAATTAGTGGAAATTAATGTTATTGAGGTTAATAATATGGTAGGAGTGAAAAAATAAATAAATATGGATTTTAGCACTTTTTATGCTTTTTTAAAAAAAAATCAGAACCCAAAACCCAAAATCACAACCAAAACCTTTAGTGGGGTGTTTTGGCAAAAAACAATCCGAACCCAAAACCTCAAGCTAATCAGAACCCAAAACCCAAAACACGAAAAGTGGCCGGTGCACACCCCTAGAAATTACCTATCACACCACCGTAATGTTTTTAAATGAGGGCCAGGCGGGAGATTTGGTCAGAAGCTCCTACTGCTGACTGATGTGACTATGTTAATCCGCTCCTTCCCTCCCCCATTTTCAAGTGTTAGGGAGTTGTAAGTAGAGATGCTCAGGCTCGGTTCCTCGAGAACCGAACACACCCGAAAATAGGGGATCTGAGTACGCCTCAGTACTGTCACGCGCCCTCGGAAAGGGAAAACGTCATCGTGATGTCGTTGGATCTCGGATCTAGCGAGTTTTGAATTCCTTTTAAAGACCCAACATCACGGAGGGTGGGAGGGAGTGCGGACCCCCATTTATCTTTTCTGCCCCTGCTGTGTGCCAATATGTTCTAGATGTGCTAGGAACTGCAGTGTGTTTGAGTCAGTGCTCTGTCGCTTAGCATCCAGCCAGGTCACTGCAGTCTTTGTGTCTTTGTCCGAAAGTGTATGAAAATAATATTGTGAGGTGGTCAAAATTGACTGCAAATGACTTGAAATTAGTGTTATTGAGGTTAATAATAATGTGTGATAAAAAAAGATCAAAATTATGTGATTTTAGCATATTTTAGGATTTTTTCTAAAAAATCCAAAACAAAAACACACAAGGGGGTAAATGTATCGAGCTGCGAGTTTTCCGGCGGGTTTGAAAAACCAATCAGATTCTAGCTATCATTTATTTAGTACATTGTACAAAATGAAAGCTAGAATCTGATTGGTTGCTATAGGCAACATCTCCACTTTTCAAACCCGCCGGCAAACTCTCAGCTTGATACATTTACCCCCGAGGGTGGTTTTGCCAAAACCAAAACACGAAGCTACTCCAGATCCAAAACCAAAAGCAGTTCACAGGGGGTCAGTGAGCATTTCTAGTTGTAAGTGTCATTTACATTCAGACATGAATTGCGTGCATTTGCATTCATTGGTTTAAGGTCCATTTCTAAGCATGCGCAGAGCCATTTCACACAAGATACGCTACACAAATGGACGTACATGAATCAGGCCCATGGTACATATATTACCGCTGCACCTAGCACAATCGATTGATTGAGATTTAGTATGTAGGGCTTGTGTGAGATACTCAGTTAATATTTTTGTTTGTTTGTTTTGTCAATAGTTTTGTAGAATCTCTAAGTTTTTGACACGCATTTCTCCAATGTAGCTTGAAATCTTAAAAAATGGATCTCTTTTTGTATCCTCAGAGAGGTGATTGTCAGTACAGTTGCAGCGACTACTACAAGGAATCCCTCTGGGATTCCCTGTAGTAAGGCTCCACCCCCCTGCAATAACGAAATGCAGGGCGGCATATATAGGAGATGTATCCACCGCCATGTCCTCTTGTTTTTCTTCTGCAGACTTTACCCAGGATAATATTATAATAATATAATATTGTAGAGAGAACTGAATCTACAATAGCTTTGAAGAGTGTCTGTTGCCAGGATATTCATTGCCTATTTATTTGTTTATTACATGGTGTCTTGTGCAGTAGGGGTCAGAATTGTAATTGAAACTAAATATATCCTACTGGCTTAAGAGTAAAATTCATCTGCACATTTGTGTTTCCATGTCTGTATACGTATCCACTTTCCATGTATATAGACGAGAAAACACAGCGTTCTACAAGGTTCTTAATGTATCTTAATGTACGTATAACCTTCAATCTAAAATAAAGATGTGTCCGGAGCAAAAATGCAGCAATTGTCTTCAACAACTCTTGCACCTGGTTTACATTAGGGATGTGCACCGGCGACTTTTGAGGTCTCGTGTTTTGTGTTTTGGATCCGGATTTTCGTTATTTTTGAGGTTCGGATTTGTCTCGCAAAACACTTGACGAAAGGTCTCGGTTCGGATTTAAGGTATTGGATTCGGATTTTTTTTGAAAAAAACATAAAAAGTTTAAAAATCAAGTTTTTGGGCTTATTTTCACTCCTAGGCTATTATTAACCTCAATAACATTCAATAACAATCATTTCCACTAATTTACAGTGTATTCTGAACACCTCACAATATAGTTATTAGTCCAAAACGTTGCAACAAGGTATCTTTCTGGACTGCGTAGAGGAGTGGGTCACCACAATATATATTAAAAACCCTGAACTTTTATGAATCGCACCAATAAATGTACCTGGACTGCGTAGAGGAGTGGGTCACCACAATATCTTAAAAACCCTGAACTTTTATGAATCGCACCAATAAATGTACCTGGACTGCGTAGAGGAGTGGGTCACCACAATATCTTAAAAACCCTGAACTTTTCTGATTCGCACCAATAATTGTACCTGGACTGCGTAGAGGAGTGGGTCACCACAATATCTTAAAAACCCTGAACTTTTATGATTCGCACCAATAATTGTACCTGGACTGCGTAGAGGAGTGGGTCACCACAATATCTTAAAAACCCTGAACTTTTATGATTCGCACCAATAATTGTACCTGGACTGCGTAGAGGAGTGGGTCACCACAATATCTTAAAAACCCTGAACTTTTATGATTCGCACCAATAATTGTACCTGGACTGCGTAGAGGAGTGGGTCACCACAATATATTAAAAACCCTGAACTTTTATGATTCGCACCAATAATTGTACCTGGACTGCGTAGAGGAGTGGGTCACCACAATATATTAAAAACCCTGAACTTTTATGATTCGCACCAATAATTGTACCTGGACTGCGTAGAGGAGTGGGTCACCACAATATCTTAAAAACCCTGAACTTTTATGATTCGCACCAATAATTGTACCTGGACTGCGTAGAGGAGTGGGTCACCACAATATCTTAAAAACCCTGAACTTTTATGATTCGCACCAATAATTGTACCTGGACTGCGTAGAGGAGTGGGTCACCACAATATCTTAAAAACCCTGAACTTTTATGATTCGCACCAATAATTGTACCTGGACTGCGTAGAGGAGTGGGTCACCACAAGATATATTAAAAACCCTGAACTTTTATGATTCGCACCAATAAATGTACCTGGACTGCGTAGAGGAGTGGGTCACCACAATATCTATTAAAAACCCTGAACTTTTATGAATCGCACCAATAAATGTACCTGGACTGCGTATAGGAGTGGGTCACCACAAGATATCTTAAAAACCCTGAACTTTTATGATTCGCACCAATAAATGTACCTGGACTGCGTAGAGGAGTGGGTCACCACAATATCTATTAAAAACCCTGAACTTTTATGAATCGCACCAATAAATGTACCTGGACTGCGTAGAGGAGTGGGTCACCACAAGATATATTAAAAACCCTGAACTTTTATGATTCGCACCAATAAATGTATCTGGACTGCGTAGAGGAGTGGGCACTGGGCACCACAATAAAATATATAAAAAACCTTCAACAGATCTGCATTACACTACACATACGGCTGCTCCTCCATCCTCTCCATCATATACATGTTGGAGTTTTAGCGTGTGACAACCTCTTGTTTTTGATAATGTCAGTGCATTTGGAATATTTTTCAATTTGCCCCACACCACTGAATGTACTTTATCTATGATACGCAATACGCATCTATCTATCTTGACTGCGTAGTGTGGTGGCCCCGGTACACAATTTGGTACCGAGGCCACAATATAATTAAAAAACCCTCCACGTGTCGGAATTCCACCAAACAAGTATCTGGACTGCATAGTGGGGTGGCCCCGGTACCCAATTTGATACCGGGGCCACAATACCTCCTCCAAACATGCTACAGACAATTCGTCATTGAGAGACCCCAGACAGACAGGGTCGAAGTGTTATTGTTTGACTTTGTAAACCCAAAAAAATGTCCCTGTTGCACATAGTCGTGCAATGAAGACTGACTTTTTCATTTAAAGGCACGATCTTTAAAGTGTAGTGTTTGTAAGTCTAAGTCATATTATACTTTTGGTAAAATTGGTTTATTTTGTTCCTCTTTATGGTAATTAATTAGTAATAGAATTAAAGTAGGAAATAGAATTAAATAGAATTAAAGTAGGAAATAGAGTGGTATAGAGTTGTAGTGTGGTATAGATAGAGTGGTCCACACAATATAATAATAAAACCCTCAACTGGTCTGAATTCCACCAAACAAGTATCTTGACTGCGTAGTGTGGTGTCCCCGGTACACAATTTGGTACCGGGGCCACAATACCTCCTCCAAACATGCTACAGACAATTCGTCATTGAGAGACCCCAGACAGACAGGGTCGAAGTGTTATTGTTTGACTTTGTAAACCCAAAAAAATGTCCCTGTTGCACATAGTCGTGCAATGAAGACTGACTTTTTCATTTAAAGGCACGATCTTTAAAGTGTAGTGTTTGTAAGTCTAAGTCATATTATACTTTTGGTAAAATTGGTTTATTTTGTTCCTCTTTATGGTAATTAATTAGTAATAGAATTAAAGTAGGAAATAGAATTAAATAGAATTAAAGTAGGAAATAGAGTGGTATAGAGTTGTAGTGTGGTATAGATAGAGTGGTCCACACAATATAATAATAAAACCCTCAACTGGTCTGAATTCCACCAAACAAGTATCTTGACTGCGTAGTGTGGTGGCCCCGGTACACAATTTGGTACCGGGGCCACAATACCTCCTCCAAACATGCTACAGACAATTCGTCATTGAGAGACCCCAGACAGACAGGGTCGAAGTGTTATTGTTTGACTTTGTAAACCCAAAAAAATGTCCCTGTTGCACATAGTCGTGCAATGAAGACTGACTTTTTCATTTAAAGGCACGATCTTTAAAGTGTAGTGTTTGTAAGTCTAAGTCATATTATACTTTTGGTAAAATTGGTTTATTTTGTTCCTCTTTATGGTAATTAATTAGTAAGAGAATTAAAGTAGGAAATAGAATTAAAGTATGAAATAGAATTAAAGTAGGAAATAGAGTGGTATAGAGTTGTAGTGTGGTATAGATAGAGTGGTCCACACAATATAATAATAAAACCCTCAACTGGTCTGAATTCCACCAAACAAGTATCTGGACTGCGTAGTGGGGTGGCCCCGGTACACAATTTGGTACCGAGGCCACAATATAATTAAAAAATTGGGCATCAACTGTCACCGTTGTTTAATATCTGATACACCTAAATATGGACTGCACAGTGGAGTGGCCCCGGTAGTAAATTTGGTGCCGGGGCCACAATACCTCCTCCAACTTCCAAGTGTAGTGTTTATAAAGACACACAGCGTCGAAGTGTTATTATTAGTTGACTTTCTTAACCCTAAAATTGTCCCTGTTGCAAATATTCGTGCAATGGACAGTTACTTTTCTATTGAAAGACTCAAGCTTTCAAGTGTAGTATTTATAAAATATAAACAACAATACAGTAGTTTTAGAGCACGTCAATACCTCTTGTTTTAAATTATGACACGGCATTTTACTTTTGGTTTAATTTCTTGAATTTTTTTACATTTGGTTTTACTTTTTGAACATGGCAAACAACTGTTGCTTGGTCATATAATGCAAAAAAAAAAGTTCCAAGATGGAATTGTCCTTGGGCCCTCACACCCACCCTTATGTTGTTGAAATAGGACATGCACACTTTAACAAACCAATCATTTCAGCGACAGGGCCTACCAAACAACTTTGGCTGAAATGATTGGTTTGTTTGGGCCCCCACACCAAAAAAGCTATTCATCTCTCCCTGTACAGACTAAACAGGCTCTACTGAGGCAAGATGTCGTCCTCATCCTCAACCTCTGATTCCTCTCCCCCTACAGTGTCTACTTCCTCCTCATCACACATTATCAATTCGTCCCCGCTGGACTCCACAACCACAGGTCCCTCTGTAGTATCTGGAGGGCAGTGCTGTACTTCATTGAGGAATTGATTATTCATTTTTATAAACATCATTTTTTCAACGTTGTGAGGAAGCAACCTCCTTCGCCGCTCACTGACCAGGTTCCCCGCTGCACTAAAAACTCTTTCCGAGTACACACTGGAGGGGGGACAACTCAGGTAAAATAGAGCCAGTTTGTACAGGGGCTTCCAAACTGCCTTTTTTTCCTGCCAGTAACAATATGGACTGTCTGACATGTCTACTTGGATGGTGTCAGCAAAGTAATCATCCACAATTTTTTCTATTGTGACAGCATCCAATGCAGCGAGAGTAGACATGTCTGCAATGGTTGGCAGGTCCTTCAGTCCGGACCAGATGTTATCAGCATCCCCGCCAGTGCCTCTTTTGGGAAAACTGAGCTTTTTCCTCGCAGCCATAGATGTGGAAGAAAATGAGGGTGGAGCTGTTGGCATGTCACGGTCCTCTTCAGAGGACAATCTCCTGACCAGCAGGTCTTTGCACCGCTGTAGACTTGTGTCCGCCGGAAACAGAGACACAACATACGCTTTAAACCGAGGATCGAGCACGGTGGCCAGAATGTATTCCTCTGACTTTAAAAGAGTGACCACCCTCGGATCCTGGCAAAGCGTACGAAGGGCTACATCCACAAGAGCTACATGCTTGCTGTAATCGCAATGGCTTACCAGCTCCTCCCTCACTTTCTCCAGCTGCTTCTGCAACAGCCTGATCAGGGGAATGACCTGACTCAAGCTGGCAGTGTCGGAACTGACTTCTCGTGTGGCAAGTTCAAATGGCTGCAGAACCTTGCACAACACGGAAATCAGTCTCCACTGCGCTTGACTCAGGCGCATCCCCACTCCTTTGCCTATGTCGTAGGTGGCTGTGTAGGCCTGAATGGCCTTTTGCTGCTCCTCCATCCTCTGCAGCATATAGAGGGTGGAGTTCCAGCGCGTCATAACCTCTTGTTTGAGGTGATGGCAGGGCAGGTTCAAGCTTTTTTGATGTGCCTCTAGTCTGCGGTAGGCACTGGCTGAATGCCGAAAGTGTCCAGCAATTTTGCGGGCCACCGCAAGCATCTCCTGCACACCCCTGTCACTCTTGAGGTAATGCTGCACCACCAAATTAATGGTGTGGGCAAAACATGGGACGTGCTGGAAATTGCCCATATTTAATGCCCGCACAATGTTACTGGCATTGTCTGACACCACAAATCCCCATGAGAGTCTAAGTGGGGTAAGCCACTGGGAGATAATTTCCCTCATTTTCTCTAATATGTTGTCAGCGTTGTGCCTCTTATTAAAGCCTGTAATGCACAATGTTGCCTGCCTTTGCATGAGCAGCCATTTTGTAGATGCTGCTACTGATGCAGCTGTTGCTGTTGCTGCGGAAGGGGATGCATCTACCCAGTGGGCTGTCACAGTCATATAGTCCTTCGTTTGCCCAGAACCACTTGTCCACATGTCCGTGGTTAAGTGGACAGTGGGTACAACCGCATTTTTAAGAGCACTGAGGACACTTGATCGTACTTCTCTGTACATTTTTGGTATCGCCTGCCTAGTGAAGTGGAATCTCGAGGGGATTTGGTACCGGGGACACAATACCTCCATCAACCCTCTAAATCCCACTCCACTGATGGCGGACACCGGGCGCACATCTAACACCAACATTGCAGTTACAGCCGCAGTTATACGCTTTGCAATAGGGTGACTACTATCGTATTTGGTGGTCATGGCAAACGACTGTTGGACGGTCAATTGTTTTGTGAAAGACTTAGCGGTCTTACGACTTCCCCTCTGGGAAGATGACCGACTAACAGCAGCAACAGCAGCAGTGGCAGTAGTAGGCGTACCGCTGCAGGATTCCTCGGATGAATCCCGTATTGAGGAGGACTCAGTCTGGCTGCTGACTTGGGCTGCAGGACTGAATCTGATGGAGATTGTGGAGGAAGTTGACGAGGAGGGTGTTGCTGGTGTGTATCCAACTGGACCACGGGATTTAGGTGTCCCTGTACCGATGAGGGTCCTAGCCCCAGTTCCTGAACTAACCACTGAACTATGAAGGTTATTCAGGTGACGTATAAGGGAGGATGTTCCTAGGTGGGCAAGATCCTTACCCCTGCTTATTTGAGCTTTACATAAGCTACATATTGCCATACATTGGTTGTCTGGATTTGGATAAAAATAACTCCAGACCGAAGAGGTGCATTTTTTGGTCTTCTGACCAGGCATGACGATGGGCTTTTTCATCCCATGGACATCAGCTGTTTCCCCCCCTGGTGCCTCATTTACAATAACCACATCACCATCCTCATCATCAAGTTCCTCCACAGCGCCAGCTACATCATCAATAGCCTCCTCCCGAGCCACCTCTTCCCGTACAGTGATGGGAAGGTCAGGCTTGACAACCACCAACACCCTTGGACTCGCCTTGGGGATTTGTGATAATTTCTCTTTAGAAGGCAGAGTTGTTTGCTGTTTTGTTGCTGACAGCATAACTCTCTTCAATTTTTTGTAGGGGGGGGGAGGAGGAGGAGGGCTAAGATCCGTGGGTGAAGCTGAACCACTAGTCATGAACACGGGCCAGGGCCTAAGCCGTTCCTTGCCACTCCGTGTCGTAAATGGCATATTGGCAACTTTACGTTTCTCCTCAGATGATTTTAAGTTTCTCTTTTTGCTACTTTTTCTTAACTTGGGCTTTTTGGATTTTACATGCCCGGTACTACGAGATTGGGCATCGGGCTTGGAAGACGACGTTGATGGCATTTCATCGTCTGTGTCATGACTAGTGGCAGCAGCTTCAGCATTAGGAGGAAGTGGGTCTTGATCTTTCCCTACTTTATCCTCCAAATTTTTGGTCTCCATTATATGTAGCACAAGATACTGCAGAATGTGTGAACTTGGTAATATTGCAGTACCAATGGACTTATACTGCTGGATTGGTTTTGCAAATTTGGTTATAATTATTATTTTTTATTTTTTTTTAAAAATTTTTATTTTTTTTTACTTTTTTCTTATTTTTAAAAAACTTGGGAATAGTGGGGAAATAACTATGCCCTTAGAAGCACAGAGCACAGGACACAGCACCACTGGACTGAACAGGACACGGCACAGGACCCAGCAGCACTACGGAACTCAGCAGGACAGAGCACAGGACACAGCACCACTGGACTGATACTGCAGAATGTGTGAACTTGGTAATATTGCAGTACCAATGGACTTATAATGCTGGATTGGTTTTGCAAATTTGGTTATAATTATTATATTTTTTTTTTTTTTTTTAATTTTTTTTTTTTTTTTACTTTTTTTTTATTTTTTAAAAACTTGGGAATAATGGGGAAATAACTATGCCCTTAGAAGCACAGAGCACAGGACACAGCACCACTGGACTGAACAGGACACGGCACAGGACCCAGCAGCACTACGGAACTCAGCAGGACAGAGCACAGGACACAGCACCACTGGACTGATACTGCAGAATGTGTGAACTTGGTAATATTGCAGTACCAATGGACTTATAATGCTGGATTGGTTTTGCAAATTTGGTTATAATTATTATATATTTTTTTTTTTTTAAAATTTTTTATTTTTTTTTACTTTTTTTTTATTTTTTAAAAACTTGGGAATAATGGGGAAATAACTATGCCCTTAGAAGCACAGAGCACAGGACACAGCACCACTGGACTGAACAGGACACGGCACAGGACCCAGCAGCACTACGGAACTCAGCAGGACAGAGCACAGGACACAGCACCACTGGACTGATACTGCAGAATGTGTAAACTTTGTAATATTGCAGTACCACTGGACTTTTACTGCTGAATGTGTGAACTTGGTAATATTGCAGTACCAATGGGCTTAGCAGGATTGGTTGTGAAAATTTTGTGGTAATTAAAAAATATTAAAGTAGTTTTTGGTATTTTTAAAAAAAACTTTTTTTTATTTTTTTAAACACAGGGGAATATTGGGGAAATAACTATGCCCTTAGAAGCACAGAGCACAGGACACAGCACCACTGGACTGAACAGGACACAGCACAGGACCCAGCAGCACCACTGACCTCAGAAGGACAGAGCACAGCACACAGCACCACTGGACTGATACTGCAGAACACAGCACAGCACAGCACAGCACAGCACAGCACAGCACAGCACTAAACAGCACAGAACTAAACAGCACAGAACTAAACAGCACAGAACTAAACAGCACAGAACTAAACAGCACAGAGGACCACCTAACACACCCTCCCTCTACCCTGATCAATGCCCGAGTGAAGATTGCGGCGACTAGCGGGGAATTTATAGGATCCGAGTATCGCGAGATCCGACAACGGGATTATGAGTCAGAGCCTCAGTTTCACTTTTGAATTTGGCGCCAATACCCGGATCTGTCTCGGATCCGCAACGTTCGGGTGGGCTCGGATTTCATAAATCCGAGTGCGCTCATCCCTAGTTTACATAGAGCAAAATTGCGTCTTGTAGGTTGTGCATTTAAAAAAAATCCATCTCAGAGGGACAAGCTTAACATGCATCTGCGCGCCACTACTGTGCTACACTTGCAGATTAACCACATGTACATCAAGTTCAAACTTTTATAAATTCTAATTATGGTGCTACAGTGAAGGACAAAACAAAACATCCAGTGCGTCAGATGCTAATTTAGCCTCATGAAGGAGGTGAGGGGGTACTTCCAGACAGATGACAGACAGCAGGAATGGGACAAAGGTAACATAAACGCCAAGGTTATTTAAATATTGAAGAAAAAGTATTGAGCTTAACAAGAGTTAATTTAGCCTTTTGGCTAAGATCAAGTGAGTACCTGTCTGAGTAAGGGGTAGTTCCCAATCTGAAAGGGCTATAGGAAAGATTGGTCTTGGCAGGGGCCGGTAGTTTGAAAGCCTGGGACATAGTTTCCCTGGAGTAGTGACCCAGTAGTGCCTGAAATCACTTGAGAGTATGGTAACCCTCACTTAAGAGTATGGTACTGTGCACGAATCCCACTTTTTAGCTACACATCCCTTTCTTTTCTCTGGCTTTCTGGCTTGGCAGGAAATAATTTTTGCAATCTCAGTTGGACAGTCTGTCTTGCACAGTCACTTTTTATTTATTTATTTTTCTCATTGTATGCAACTAGAACTTATTTTTATGGGTTTTTTCACCCAATGATCTAAGGGAGGTGGTGTGGTCCTAGTGGCTCCCACCTCCCTGAACTCTCTGAAGACTTCCATTCTGGAGAAGCCTTGCAACGAAGGGGATCTGAACTCCATTTGCTCCCCTAAGGGGCCCTTTGGCTCAGGGGGGGGGGGGGGGGGCGGGAATAAAGGGGCCTTTCCTCTTTTGAGCACTTGGGTGAATAAAGCACATTCCAGGCTTTAAAAAAAACAAACCATTAACTTAGCATAAAGCTGTTATGAATTATTAACCAATAAGTATAGGGTTTCATGGAGGGGCTAAGATCAGGATGGCTTATAAGGGTGGAAGGTGTCAGTTTTCTTTCTCTTGGCTTCTGGAAAGTTCCCTGCCCACCCAGGCCCATGTTTGTCTGTAGATAGCTGTAGGTGGCAGAAAAGCAGTCGTATCAGCAGCCATATTGACACATTCAGGTGACGGTTGGGCACCATCAATTATCAGGGAGGTTCAATTAGTTATACTACCCCTTGGGGAGTTATGGGGCCCCACCTGGTCGGACGGGCATCAGCTGGTAAGCAAAAATGGAGAAGAGTTGGACTCTACTGCCTTGAAGTCTCTGAATATTTTAGTTCAATAAATTTACAGTTTCTGGGTATGGCTGAAGGCTATTGATCTTGCTTTTATTTGACTCCAGTTCAATTTAGTTTTATTTTCAATAAAATTTGTGACCTTTCATTCGCCAAACAAGTGTCGCATGTCTTTATTTTACTAGGTAAGGTAACTCTTGGCAAGTGCAATAATGTAAAAGTTAAAGTATATCCACAACAAGGTGGCTTATCCAGAAAGGGCAATCAGAAATACCCCATAATGTCCTCAATGAGCTAGAGATACCATTTCTTGCAAGAAAGGCATCGAAACCATTATTTGCCATTACCAGCTTATGAGGTAAGGAATTCCACAACTTAACTCAGCTTAATCACCCATCCACTAAAAGAGTAAATAGAAAAAAAATCACAAAATTGCTTTATTGTAGAGTTCTCTAAGTTGTATCCTGGGGCTCATGTGATAGGGAATGATACAGATGGATAACAGGGAGTGCCCGTTGTTACGCTTCCCTGGCGTATATGTCACATGACTAGCTAACAAAGTATAGGGGCAGCACAGAGACTTAGTGGTTAGCATTTCTGCCTCACAGCACGGGGGTCATTCCTGACCATGTTATCCCTGTGTTTGCGTGGGTTTCCTCACCCAATACATACTAGCAGGTTAATTGGCTACTATCAAATTGACTCTAGTGTGTGTGTGTGTGTGTGTGTATGTATGTATGTATGTTAGGGCATTTAGACTGTTAACTGCAATGGGGCAGGGACTGATGGAAGTTCTCGGTACAACACTGCACAATTAGTGGTGCTACATAAATAACTGATGATGATGATTCTGATTTTTCAAGACAAAATGTTAAATACTTAACCAACGTCAAGGGATTTTTGCTTTTTGCAAATATAAAGCTTGCCAAACAAAGTGAGAACTGCAATAATATTATTCTCATTTCTATTCATGTGAGAATAAACCATTTGCAGATTTTAGTTTCTTGTAATTTCATTGACAGTACATAATGTTAATGGCTCAGCGTGCACGCCCTATGAATTATGGAAAATAATATCAGCTAAATCAATTTTACTTTTCTTGAGGGCATTAGTCTTGGCTCTTGAGTAAACATGATTTCTTTTTCCATGGTGCATTGAGATCCCTGCTGTTTCACTATGTGAATGTAAATTATTTTATTCCAAACAAATGCCCACACTGACCACTAAGCTCCCCACGACCTTCCTTAAGCTAAATATCTTCTCGCAGCATGAAGGCTATTTGAAATAATACACTAAACCTCTGCTCTACTCACTCATGTCAGTACATTATTGTGTAGAGTTTATGTGTATATAGTATCAGCATAAAGCTTTTATGATAGTAGTCTGTTAACATAACAGATCCAGGCATATATAGGTCAATGTGCATGCATATACAGATCGGTAAACTTGAACATTTAAGTATTTTTTTTTTCACATAAAATGCATTGTACAGAACAATTATTAATATAAAGTAGCTAAACTTTATCAGCGATTCACTTATAAACGCTGCACCTATCATAGATGTGGAGAACTTCCAGTGACTTGGACTTATCCAGGGGCCCATGTGATTATATCCTTGTACACTTCTGTATACCCGCATCATCTCCGGTAGGAGTGTATATGCTGATTGAATGTTTACATGCCTATTATTTTTTATGATCATGTGAGGGCATTATATGTGATAGTGCTGACTATATGAGTCTCACATGGGTGATCAGAGTCTATAAAGAGTCTGATTTGGTTGCAGTTTCGGGGGGAGGGGGAGCAGCCATTTTGCTGCTGGGACCTTGGAGTAGGGAGGAGGACTCGGGTCCCCGGCGTGCAGGGGCTGGCGTGGCTAATGCCATTGAAGTAGCCCCTGTAGGGGATAAGCGGAGTGGGGGCTATTTGAAACTCCCCTAGGGAGTCAAGTCCACCCCTCTAACACCCAATACTCCTTAGTAGTAGAGGGTACACAGGAAGTGCAGCAAAACACATGTTGGAGCTCCAGTAGGAGCTATCAGGAGCCCCAGTAGTGGAGAGGCCAGATGAGTGGGTTCCCCATAGCTTGGTGGTGCCCCCAACATGTTGGCAACAGGTGTGTGACGGAGGCCAGTTGCTCCATCAGCAACTGAAAGTCCACAGCATAAGAGAACCAGCAGGGGGATCCCCACCATCAGGGTACCCCAAAAGTAACTTTGCCACAGCAGACACAGGTTAGCACTACAGAGAGAAAGGCAGCGAGAGTCTTGGAGCACCTTCCACTGGGTACCCATGGAGTAACCTCCTTGGAAAGACCCGTTTACCATAAGGGGGGGTCGCTGCATGATGCAGCATGGCTAATTGAGCAGTGCAGCAGGAATGGAAGTTCAAGACTGCATGGCAGAGGAGTTCCTGGAGAGTGGGATGGAGGTCCTGAGGATCTGTAATTATACATCTGCCTACCTGTGACTGTGTGAGATGATATATCTTGAAGAGCCTAAAGAAGGTGTTTAAATTGTGATTATTCTTGCAACTATTATGCTTTACTGTACTGGAGGAAGAGCAATTTACATAAAGTTTCCATTTTATGTTTTTGAACTGAGATGGTCTGGCACCCAATTTCATTTGTATTGCACCACACCACAGCACTAGAGTATGCCCACATGTGATTGTGTTAAACACCCATGTATTTTGGAGGGGTCCTCTGGTATACAGGATTTGACCCAGTGGTGGATCAAGAGAAGCCTTTTTGTCTTCACTGGACCTCATTGTTAAAGGTAGGCTAAGGCCATGCTGAGACAACTGTTTTCTCTGGATTTGTGGGCTCTCGCATTGTGTTAACTAGACCCCTATGGTCCTTGGTGGACTGATAATGAACTTCATTACATGGCGGAGATCCCCCACCACTAAGAAAAATCTAACATAACTAATTAGGAAGAAAACTTTTCTCAAACATAGCTATATGGAAAATAAAACCTTTGTGTTGTAAACAATGACAGAGAAGGTTGTTCCTTGTCAGGGGCGGGCTGGCCCGGGGCACTCGGTCAGACTGCTACTGCAAAATACAACACTTTCCCCCCCGGCCGCATCCGATGACATCAGATGCGGCCGCATCAGCGCACAGGCGGCCGCATCCTCTGTCATGTGATGCGGCCGCCTGTGTGCCCCCCGGGCTTCCCTCTCCCAGCCCGCGCCTGTTCCTTGTTAGTATTTGACCTTTGTGGCTTGGATGACTGGTCTGCTGCCCAGCAATGGAATTGTTATATTTGCATAAAGATGCTATGATAGCTTGGGTTTGTCATAGGGTACACACCTTGCTTTGCTATTTTGAGCAAGAGCTAAATATAGCATTTGTTAATGTATGTTATTGTGCTTGGCATATGGCTGTTATGCAGGACACGGAACATGTGTTGTTGGCACTGGGACTTTATTTTTACAGGCAAACAAAAAATATCCATTTATAAATGCATTTCAAGCACAGTAAATATATCCTACTTTGCACTATTTTTGGCTAGGTAAATCATTTTAAGTGCTCAGTTGCTCCAACTTTAACCATAGTATTAATTCATACTGCAATATAATGTCAGATCTACTTTTCAAGAAAAATTTGCCCAATAGTGAATCTTCGCTAATATATGCCATCACCTCCACTCCTTGGTTGATTATGTGAGTTTACAGGTCTTGAAAAATACTTTTAATTTAATAAAATAAGATGGAAACATTGCTTGGTATCTTTGTTATATATCTTCATACATGTTTATTTGGGTAGGATATGTATCACCGATGCTGAAAAATCCGATAGGCTTTATTCCTACAAAAAAAAATCCGAAATGTGAGAAAAACGAATAGAAAATAAAGAGACTTACCTGAAAAACCAAAGGTCCACATCTCCAATGGAAGCGGCATGCTGATAGGCAGTGATTCCAGAGACACAGGACTCTGGCACTTCACTTTCACGTCAGTGCGCACACATTGCCGCTTTAAATCAACCTTCATTTAAGTCGCGCTGACGTGAAAGTGACGCATTTGCCCCACCCCCTCCCGCCCTCCAGTCCTGCCCCTCTCCCGGATAGAACTTGCCGAAAGTAGGCAAGTATGTAGTATATAATAGAATTTACTATTCTTTTAAGACATGACCGGTTTGAAATGTTTCTCTGTCAAATTTATGTAATATATGCAAATTGCTAAGTACCGAATTATTAATAGGTTTGTTTGGTAGATCATTAAGTAGTTGCCTCTAGCACAGAAGTTTTGGTCTTTATACTTTTTGATGTGGTACCGTACTAGGCTGTTGCATCTGTAAACTGTGGTTTTATATTGAAAGGTCACGTACCACATCCTTACAAACTAAGCAAACAGTTTCTCATTTTTCGTCACTGAAAGGTGTTATTAACAGAATAATGCATTGCTTTGCTTCTTCTGCTCTTGCCCATAACAAATGCCGCAGACCTTCAATTCTCTGAAAATTATTGCTGTTGTACGCTTCTCTGTTAAATGGAGGGAAAAATGATCTTTCAGACACAATATGAGGTAATCATTTTGTATGAAATATGGTAGCAGGCATCTGCAGTGGTCTCTTATAATGTGAATTTGTGATGAGCAGTTATTTATTTTAGCCACTAATATCTCCTGGATTATTACGCAGTTATATACAGAAGGGCACTCAACAGCAAAGTAACATCAGGCATCTCACATCAGAAAGCATGAAAGGAATGAGAAAACAATTTTGAGCTATAAAACAGCACGACTACAACACCCAGGAGCATATTTGCATGAATGCCACACATCCATTATAGCTTACTGTTACATATTTAACAGCACCCACAATTTACTTGTGTATTGTAATACAAGGCATCAAAATCAACTGAGCAAAGTAAAGCAGATCACTGTAAATATAGTGGACATTTTCTAAATTGTTCATTTTTTTTATTAACAAATACATATCTCACAGATGAATTATCATAAAATAAACACTAAAATATTAACATGGTCATTTGTAAACAGCAACATATGCAGATGTGCAGCAATTTAAGTTTGTGCAAATATAGAAATTTCTGTTCATAAACAAAAACATACCCACTTTCTGTTTTAGGCTGTGCCTCCTTGCAAATGCTCTGCACAGTCGTTTGTGGAACTGTGGACTGCCTGCCTGCAAATGAAAAGAACTTTCAAACTTCAGATAAGATTAATTTGTTTTTGGTTTTTTTCAGGCGGCAGCGAGGCAGACCTTAAGCACCCCCTTGGTAAAATACCCTATATGCTCAATTACTAATAATTAGAGATGGGCGGGCTCAGTTCCCCAAGAACCCAACCCGCCCGAACTTTAGGTATTCGAGTACCGAGCCAAGCAGGCTCGGTACTCTCCCGTCTAGTCGGAATTGAAATCGAGGCAAAACGTCATTGTGACGTCGTCGGATTTAGGAGCTCGGTTCTTACGATGTTTCAAATGCATAAATATCCGCCTCCACAGCAGTCCAGTGCCATTTGACAGAGGGAGAGAGAAGGGTTAGGTCACAGCATTAGAGCAGGGAGAGAACAGTTATTAAAGCACTTATTACAGCACCTATTACAGCAGGGAGAGAGCAGTTATTAGAGCAGGAAGAGAGGAGGATAGAGGAGGCATTTTTGAAAACATTACAAACTGCAACACACCCCAAGCACTACAAGTGCTTGGGGTGTGACATATTGCCCTGTTCCCCAAAATCTATTTTCTGGTGCTGAAATTATTAGATACCAGCACTATATTTTTCTCAATTTGCACTAGAAGTGTTTGGGGTGTCAGATATTCCCCAGTTCTAAAAAATCCATTTTCTGGTGGTGAAATTACTATATACCAGCAGTATATATTAGCAGTATATATTTCTGAATTTGCACTACAAGTGTTTGGGGTGTCAGATATTCCTCAGTTCTAAAAAAGCCATTTTCTGGAGTTGAAATTACTACATACCAGCAGTATATATTTCTGAATTTGCACTACAAGTGCTTGGGGTGTCAGATATCTCCCTCTTTGAAAAAAACAATTTTTCTGGTGCTGAAATTATTATCTACCAGCACTATATATTTTTAAATTTTCACTACAAGTGCTTGGGGTGTCATATATTTCCCTCTTTGAAAAAAAACATTTTTTTCTGGTGTTGAAATGACTATATACCAGCAGTATATATTTCTGAATTTGCACTACAAGTGTTTGGGGTGTCAGATATTCCTCAGTTCTAAAAAAGCCATTTTCTGGAGTTGAAATTACTACATACCAGCAGTATATATTTCTGAATTTGCACTACAAGTGCTTGGGGTGTCAGATATCTCCCTCTTTGAAAAAAACAATTTTTCTGGTGCTGAAATTATTATCTACCAGCACTATATATTTTTAAATTTGCACTACAAGTGCTTGGGGTGTCATATATTTCCCTCTTTGAAAAAAACATTTTTTTCTGGTGTTGAAATGACTATATACCAGCAGTATATATTTCTGAATTTGCACTACTAGTGCTTGGGGTGTCAGATATTCCCCTCTTTGAAAAAAACAATTTTTCTGGTGTTGAAATTACTATATACCAGCAGTATATATTTCTGAATTTGCACTACAAGTGCTTGGGGTGTCAGATATTCCCCTTTTTGAAAAAAAACACAATTTTTCTGGTTGCTGAAATTATTATCTAGCAGCACTATATATTTCTGAATTTGCACTACAAGTGCTTGGGGTGTCAGATATCTCCCTCTTTGAAAAAAACAATTTTTCTGGTGCTGAAATTATTATCTACCAGCACTATATATTTTTGAATTTGCACTACAAGTGCTTGGGGTGTCAGATATTTCCCTCTTTGAAAAAAAACATTTTTTCTGGTGTTGAAATGACTATATTCCAGCAGTATATATTTCTGAATTTGCACTACAAGTGCTTGGGGTGTCAGATATTCCCCTCTTTGAAAAAACTATTTTTCTGGTGTTGAAACTATTATATACCTATATATTTCTTAAATAGCACTACAAGTGTTTTGGGTCTCATTAAAATGGATTCACAGCAGTCCACATATGAGCAAAATTAGCTTGCAGCTGCTGGCACCAGTCATGATGGTAGTCTTCCCTGTATGTCATCTGGTAAAGCCTATTTAAAAGTACATAGTCTTTTTAAGTCAGGGAAAAAAACACACCAAAAAAACCTTTTACCGTGTTAAAAAAAAAATTGCCAACATGCCATTCTACACACGCAGTGGCAAAGAAAGAATGAGACCTTCGCCTTTCTCTATTAGTGCGAGATCTAAAAATGTTACTGAGCGTTCTTCTTGTAAGGTCACTAGTGACCAAGTAAGACCAAGTAATTTGGAGTCCAAAAGTGGTGCTCAACTACTGTTACATGTGAAAGCCGAGCTGCAAGAAAACAGTAAGGCATTAGAGGAAAATGTATGCTCAGAATCAGAAATGACACCAATCCCTGAGTAGAGTCCATCCACGAGTGGTATGTGTAATCGTGACCATTCTGATAAAGCCATAAAGAAGGGCCCTTTCAGCATTAATGCTGATGTGTGCCTGAACAGCCCGAGTGTAGCTGGTGATACACCAATTGAGGATGCCACTTTTGAATTAGAAGAGCATGAGGTGAAGATTTGTGTAGGCAACGAGGGTGCTAATGAGGATGTTGATGAGGATGAGGTTGTTTGTGTCAGTCCTGCACCAGTGGCAGCAGTTCTTGCACGTGACAAGAAAAAGGCCATTGTCATGCCTGGGTATAAAGCAAAAAAAGCCACTTCTTATGTGTGGAATTATTTCTACCCAAATCCTGACAACAGTTGTATAGCCATTTGTACAGTATGCCAAGCCACAGTCAGTCGAGGGAGGGACCTTAACCATCTTGAAACCTCATCCGTGTTACGTCATTTGATGAGAGTTTATGGCAAGGTGTTGGGAAAAGCTGAAAGTTATGGCAAAAAAATAACAAGCACTCCATCATCAGCTTCTATCACCTACATCCCGACGGCTGCAATCTACACTCACAACACTGTCCTCATCAATATCCTCAGTAGCGATGGGAGTTAGCCCTGCATTCCACTTGGTAAGGCTGGATGACTCCTGCACTATAATTGATTCCTCTGAAGAATGTTTAAGCGTTAGTCCCACTGCTGCTGCTGGGGGTGAATCTTCATCATCATCATCATCATCATCATCATTTATTTATATAGCGCCACTAATTCCGCAGCGCTGTACAGAGAACTCATTCACATCAGTCCCTGCCCCATTGGAGCTTACAGTCTAAATTCCCTACTATAGACACACACTCACACACAGAGACAGACAGACAGAGAGGGAGAGACTAGGGTCAATTTTTTTGATTGCAGCCAATTACCCTACCAGTATGTTTTTGGAGTGTGGGAGGAAACCGGAGCACCCGGAGGAAACCCACGCAAACACAGGGAGAACATACAAACTCCACACAGATAAGGCCATGGTCGGGAATCGAACTCATGACCCCAGTGCTGTGAGGCAGACGTGCTAACCACTAGGCCACTGTGCTGCCATAGGAATCTTGCTCCCATAGGAAGGCCAAGAAAAAGAGCACTACTACTTTACAACAATTAACTGTGAAACAATCTTTTGCTAGAGGAAGCAAGTAGGACAGCAGTCATCCAGTCGCCAAGCGGATCACAGACGCTATGGCTACTATGCTAGTGTTACATCTGCGCCCAATATGCACAATAAACTCAGCTGGTTTTTCACAGTTAATTGATGTTTTGTGTCCCCGTTACAAAATTCCATCGCAATACCATTTTTCCCGTAAAGCTATTCCGCAACTATATCAAAATGTTTTAAAAAATATAGTAATTGCGCTCAAAAATGCCATTCTGCCCACTGTACACTTAACCACAGGTATGTGGACAAGTGGAAGTGGGCAAACAAAAGACTACATGTCTGTGACAGCCCACTGGGGTGGTCATTCGCCTTCACCAGCAGGAACAGCAGCAGCATGTACACCACTACGTAACATTTGTCACAGGCAGGCTACTCTTTGTATCTCCGGCTTCACTAACAGGCATACAGCTGATAATTTGTTATGAAAACTAAGGGATGTCATTGATGCATAGCTTATACCACTTGGACTCTCCCCAGGATATGTCATTTCTGATAACGCCAACAATATTGTGCGAGCATTACAGCTGGGTGACTTCCATCACATTTCCTGTTTTGCTCACACAATAAACTTGGTGGTGCAGAGCTTCCTAAGAAATAACCGTGAGCTGCAGGAGATGCTTTCGGTGGCCCGTAAAATTTCAGGCCATTTCAGGCATTCTACCACAGCATGTAGGAGATTGCAGCATCTCCAGAACAGTTTAACTTGCCCTGCCACCAACTTAAGCAAGTGGTGTTAACTTGGTGGAATTCCACCCTGTACATGCTTCAGAGGATGGAGGAACAGATTAAAGCCATCCAAGCGTATTGCACAAGCCATGACATTTGGAAAGGAGGGGGATGTATTTCACTCTTGCACAGTGGGGAATCCTTTCTGTGCTGTGCAAGGTGCTGAAACTATTTGAAGTTGTGACGTGTGAAGTGAGTTCAGACTCTGCTAGCTTGAGCCAAGTCATTCCCTTAATTCGACTATTGGAAAAGTAACTTGACAAACTGAAGGAGGAGATGAAAGAAAGCAATTCCGCAAAGTATGTTGGCCTTGTAAATCAAGTACTTAATTCGCTTCGCAATGATCCAAGAGTAAAATAAAATCTTGAATTCGGATCACTACGTTTTGGCGACTGTGCTTGATCCTAGGTTTAAGACCTACATTGATTCTTTGCTTCAGCGCTCGTTGACATTTATTAGTTGCAGAATTACCTCACTTATCTAAGAAACAGGTGGAGCAATAAATTATGTTATTTTAGCCCAAAAAAATGTAATTTTGGAACAAATTGAAAAACAAAACCAAACAAAACCAAAACCAAAACACACAAGGGCGGTTTTTCCAAAACCAAAACACAAAGGTAATCCAGATCCAAATCCAAAACCAAAACATGGGGGTCAGTGACCATCTCTACTAATAAATAAATGCCCTGGTCTGCCCAGCTCTGTCCAGCTCTCAGCATCAGATGACACGTTTTGCACCACTGCTGTCTTTGCCATATAGTCATGCTAAGCTATATTGGAACCCAAATAAACGTAGGCAAAACAGAACAAAATTAAAATAAATGCATAATGTAAAAAACAGCATTTGTGATGCTAGACAGCAGTTTTCAAGCATTGTAAATGACCTTTTACGTGTTTTTGTTTTTCTAATTCTATGCAAAGTCTCTCTTATGGACATGTTTGCATGCTTGTCTATCATCTTCATGTTGGGTTACAGATATAACACGTATAGTAACACCCATAGTGCTTAGAATGGGCAGGAAGTGGAACCACAGTATCCCTAAATGCTTCTGAAAACTAGTCCGTGGGGGAAACCCATTAAATTCAGATAAATCAATCAAACTGACTACAGTTAATTACCACAACATAAGCCAAGCAAGGATATATATACTGAAGTCCTTTCCTATCAGAAGGTCCCTTAGGGCTAGTTAAAATACCATTCCTATCCTTAGTGCTCTGCTACAATTGTCACTTGCAGATGAGTAATCAAGCAACTCTACCAAAGTATTAAAGGTAACTGGCAATCTCTCTCTCAACGTGGTTAGATTGGTTAAAACATTATGTACTGCAAATTACAGGAAGATATAATTTATTTAGGAAGTCCGTTATAGTAATAGGTCAAACAGAGTCATTTTTAAATCCATATCTACAAACTGGTAATAAGCACAAACCTGTAAAATGTTACTCACAATGGATTTAATGAGGTATGTTGTGGTCCCATCAGAAAGGTGAATGTTTTAAAAATGTTGAACCTTTTCCACTAATCAAAAGTAGATGCTTTCAAACCACCTTTCCAGCACCACAAGTGTAGTTGGATGACAATATGCACTGCTCATAATAAGGGACAGTGACTTTTCAGGCTGGTTCGAAATACACAGAACAGAACAGACATGTGCAGTAGCTCCTGGTATCAATCAAACTCACATAGAATTCTGTCACTCATATGTCCAGATCTCAAAGTAGATTTCTGTCTTTCTGAAAGGCCTGACACAGTGATATGATGCATGAGCACAGTTTATATAATGTTCATTTTTTGGGGGGGAATTGAAACTGGTAAAAAAATGAATTGTATAAAGACATTATAATTTACATGTTTAAAACTTTAGCATGTTTGTACGTTTTGCGGTAACACACTCAAGTATAAAATAATTAAGTAAAAACAGATCTGCTATATTGAATTATTTAATTAGTGATTACATGTCCCCAATACACCAATGAAGTATAGTGAATACAGAGTATGTGTGCAATCAATATACATATACTCAGATGAATAACATTTTGGGGCATATTCATTTGTCCCAAAGTTCGAGCGTTCAAAAAATATTACCGTTAATACGGTAATCTCTCGCTGGATTTCAGCTCGCAGCTTCCGCGCAGAATTACCGTAATAGCGATAATCCTGCGCGGTCCGCGGGATTTTCGGCAATCCCGCCGGACAATTGAATATGCCCCTTTGAGGGCTATATATCTTAAATATAATATATTATACATACTATTATTTTTTTTCTTTTATACTAAGTTTTTCTTTATACTTATTAAATTGTTATTATACTTTTCCATGTTTGTGCAGTATTAGGCTTTGGTTCACATAATACCATATTAAGGGGTCTATTTATCATGACCCTTATAAATTGAAAATCTTCTATAGCTGCCTATCACTGCAATAGATAATCGCTGCCCTCTTAATTTATAAAGAGGAGTCTTACTGTTTGCCTGGCCAGTGCTTCGATACTATATGTGTAGGAGCACCTATATCACCGCTGCTGCACCTGTGATGATGCAATCGTGAAGGGCAGAGCTTGAGTAATGCATAATGACCACTAGCGTTCCACTGCGGTTTGCACACACCGAACGCATGTGCAGATTAAGAATTGTCTGGAAGCCAGAGAATAACAAGCAAACATAATAACATGTGGCATTTGGCAGCGGTGGTAATCGTTAAGATTACCACCATTACGACACTCATTTTAACTACAAATAAAAACCTAAAGAGTTAAAAAACTATGGCAATATTAATAGACTTAACTTTTTTATTTGTAGGTAAAATGGGTGTCGGGTTTTTCAGAACCGAAAAACCGTACCCAACCCTTTGGCAGGAAGCATTCCAAACACAGAAAACATGTGGCATATGGCAGGAAGCATTTCATTTTAGTACAGCTAAGCACAGAGTAGTGACTCATGCTTCTGTGTGCTGTTGTGCTGTTGTGAGGGGGGTGTAGTGAAGTTAACCGCCCCCACCTGAAGCAGTGAATTCTGGGTTAAGCTCTAAACCAACCTGAAAAAACCCTCTCTGCCCGTACACATACGCATGCACACACCTAGAAGCTTAGGACATTCACTGAACATTGGATATCTGTTACATTTTATCCCTGCAATCTGTATATATATATATATATATATATATATATATATACACATACATATATATACATACATATATATACATATATGGCTAAGTGGTTAGCACTTCTGCCTCACAGCACTGGGGTCATTAGTTCAATTCCCGACCATGGCCTTATCTGTGTGGAGTTTGTATGTTCTCCCTGTCTTTACGTGGGTTTCCTCCGGGTGCTCCGGTTTCCTCCCACACTCCAATAACATACTAGTTGGCTGCTATCAAAATTGACCCTAGTCTCTGTGTGTGTGTGTGTGTGTGTGTGTGTGTGTGTGTGTGTGTGTGTGTGTGTGTGTTAGGGAATTTAGACTAAATGCTTTTCTCCTAAACACATGCTCACAATTGCTGGTCCCCTCCCCTTCCTCCTTAATACTTCCTATCTCAGGCATGCTGTTACTTTAATTACTTATTTATGTCTCATTTATCTTCCCGTTACTCATACTTTCATTGCTCTTTCTCTCTGTCTTTCTCTCTCTCATTTATTAAACACACACATGCACACAGGCATGATGCATGCTCATTTATCTCCCTCAAACACATCCTCTTTGCACACATGCATACATGTTTCCTATTTAAGCAGACACACACACATGCTTGTTTTCTCTCTCTCACTCTCCATAAGCATGCATACACAAAGCACAAAGACTGATAATACACTCCCATACATAATTTCTGTCTTTCAGCATACACACACACACAAACACACACACACAAAGGAATCCCTGAATTTAAATACACAAATGAGGATTACTGAAACCTAAAGTTAACACAACAACAGAATAGTATATAAACTTACCTCTTAAATAACCTAGTAAAATTTATATTAACATCATCTCTGCTGAAGCTATAATGTATTATCTGTATTGTATGTAAGCATTTTATGTACTGCATACCTGATCTCAATGATATCTTTGTAAAGTAAAATATTTTGTACCTTGTATCTGTTTAGATAACTAAGGGAAAGCATAAATCTATTGTTTGTTTATATAGATAATGCAGTATAGTGAAGTGAATGATCGATTGGTATTTATGTAGCGATTAACACATAATGCTGGGCTATCTGACATGGAGGTCAACAGATGTGTAATACTTAGGTATAAAGCCTGATCAAACAAAGGAATCACATAAGTCGCTGTTATGCATTTCTAGTTGGGAAGCGTAAGCCTAACAACTGGGATTCCTTGTTTACGGTTGGCGTGATACAAGGCAAATGTTTAAAAAGGTTGCGTAAAATAATGCCTCTAAAGTACATCTGAGATGTCATGGGTGCGTGCTATTCCACATGACTAAAATAGTGAAAAAATTGCAAATTGCATTATATCCCAGTAATTAATGAGATTAGTTATTAATAAGATCAAAAGCATTGTATCATTATTATGGTGGAACACACAGGATCCTATAACACTGTACATATGCGTGAGCTCAGCAAACCGGCTCATACATGCTCACTGGAACTGGATGCAAGGACTACCAGTTCCAGATTCATTTAAAAAACATAAAAAATATTATTTTTAAATGTAATAAATATAGGGGGGAAAAATCTAGCACGAACAGTGGCCGTACTTGTACCACAAATGTTCCATGCCGAAGGCTAAGGCTGGTGATAGTCCTTACCTACCCAAGGGCTTTGATAACTAAGGAGAAGCTCTAAATCCACCAATATAAACAGTTTTCACCGTATTTAGGGCTTATCTCACTTTGATAAATAGAACCCTATGTCAAACCCTTTAGTACAATCTACCATGCTCAAAAAATAACCTTAGTATTTTTGTAGTAAGGAAATATAAATATTTAACTTTTGGAGACAGGAGTAGTTGACAAAAGCTATGGGACAATGGAAGAAGTTGCAACTAATAGGTACTCCTCCAAAGCTATATCAATCTAACTGATACATAAAGGTTTGGGGTGGGTAGGGGGGGTTAGTATTCTGATAGTTCACGTGCCACCAGGACATATATACCCCATATTAATATTGTAAATCTAAGAGCACAAAATAGCAGTCTGATGTAGCCCTTTCATGGTACAATAATGTTTCATCACTGACCAACCAAAATGTTGGGGACATTTATCTGTAGTTTTTATTCAGACGTTACTGCCCAACTCACTTATTAAGTTGTATTTAAGCTGGGTCAGAGGTTTTTTTTAAAATTTCCAGTAGCCAATCAAAGCATTATTTATGTTCACAATAACTCAGGATATTTCAGGATTTGAGTAATCTGATTTTGTTGGATGCAGTGACTTGTCCACTTGACTTGTTACTGATTAATTTGGGAGAGAGCTGCATGCGATAAGGACTGTAGCATGGTATGAGGTAAGAAGGAAGACACATACTAACAGTAATCAGGTGAAAGGACCAAGGTTCCCCAAGAGCACAGAGTAGTGACCTTAGACTTTTCATTGTTGTGTTAAACTAGGCTCAGTATGAAGTAAAATTTGCACTTACAACAAGGCTTCATTTCATAGTAACCAAATATATTACCTCCCAAAATTCACAATATAATTCTCTAGACTTAATTAAACCATACCATGAGCCATCTCCATGATTCTCCCAGGCCACTCTCCAGATCTGCATTTTTCCCTGCAACCATCAACTTTGGTCTTCACACCAAGTTGCAATGTCAGACCCCTCTGCCATGGTAAAAAGGAGTCTGTTCTTTTATAAATAAGATTATTACTGGGTATATAGGTTCAGAAGGATATGACTTAGAAAAGTTAGTGGTAAAAATCAAAATAGGTCATGGATAATTAAAGGTTATTAACAACTCTCAACTGAAGACCAAAAGCAATGTCTTCTAAAGGTCAAACTATGATTCTTAGATTACCAGCAAACACAAACACAACCATCCTATGAATATTATTTAAAACGTTATTACAACCATTTCATTTGATGATTTGAAAATACACAGAACAATCTGAATATGATAACCTTCAATTTAGTGAGCATCGTCATGTACAGAAAAGAGATTACTGAAATATGATCATTCAATCATACATCATAACACTACCATTGTCATTTACTGGGTGAAATTCTCATACTTGCTTACTCATATTTATAAAAGATTTTTATGATTAATATGTTTTATGTGCCATACATGTAGATCATTGAATATTATTGATGGTAAGAAATTATTGGGTGTTAGGGTGACGTTACATTTTCCTTACTTTAAGTCATAAAAAAGCTGGAACTATGCTCTATTGTTAACAGTGACCACTTCTGTTTTATCTGCTTCTGTCAAGCACTGATATGTTCCATATTACATAAACCATGTTGCTGTACTCTGTTTAAAGCAGTCAAGTGACTGAAAAAGCGCTCTCACAGTGTGTAATTTGCTCCCTGTCTGATCCAGGGAATTGAAACAGATAGCTCTCCAGGATTGCTGTGCTTAGGACTCTGAAGACACTTTTAGAAAGTCTTACAAATTAAAGTTAGAAATAATAAAACTGTCAAAGTGACTGACTGCCAGTCAAACTGTCAGTCTAATTATTTCATTATGCAACATATGTTGCTGGCAGTTTTATAAACATCTGTTCTAATTTCATTTTTAAGTAAATTTAATGTCCATAAAAAGCCCTTCAATCTGATAGATCATCTCTTCAGAATAATTACAAAGTCAAGTTTAAATTGCAGATCTGACATTGGAGCTTAGATGAGTTGATGTCTCTTGTTTGTGGAATCTGTCTGGGCTTTGTGTTACACTGAGATAAAATTTATATACCTGCAGCTTTTATACAAATGCAGCATGGTGGCTAAGTGGTTAGCACTTCTGCCTCACAGTGCTGGGGTCATGAGTGAAATTCCCGACTATGGCCTTATCTGTGAGGAGTTTGTATGTTCTTCCTGTGTTTGCGTGGGTTTCCTCCAGGTGCTCCGGTTTCCTCTCACACTCTAAAAACATACTAGTAGGTTAATTGGCTGCTATCAAAAATTGACCCTAGTCTCTCTGTGTGTGTGTGTGTGTGTGTGTGTGTGTGTGTATATGTTAAGGAATTAAAACTGCAAGCTCCAATGGGGCAGGGATTGATGTGAATGAGTTCTCTGTACAGCGCTGCGGAATCAATGACGCTATATAAATAAATGGTGATGATAATGAAATGTAATTGTGTCCTACCTTTAAAGGATAATTCCACCTTGATCCAAAATTCTTAAAATACAGTAATTTCAGCATAACCTTTGATCCCCCTTACCTGAATTGCGAGGACTCCTCTTTAGGGCCCTCTTCCCCTGCCCTGTTGTGTCGCTGTGCCATTCTTTAAAAAAAGATACATTACATATTTGTAGACTGAACGGTGGTTTAGTGGTTAGCACTTCTGCCTGCCAACAGTGGGTTTTCTCCGGGTGCTCCAGTTTCCCACACAATTCAAAAACATACTGGTAGATTATTTGGCTGCTCCCAAAATTAACACTAGAGTGTGTGTGTGTGTGTTTTAGGGAATTTAGACTGTAAGCTCCAATTGGGCAAGAACTGATGTAAATGACAAACATTCTCTCTACAGAGCTGAGGAGTTGGTTGTGCTATATAAATAAATGGTGATACTGATGATGATGATGATGGTGATATTTATTAAGGTCTCTAAGTTATTTGCATATTGGTTAATTACTAAGTATAAATCCTGCAGTTCAGTGTAACATGCGCAAATATAACTTTGGATGTCAAAGAATCTTCCATTAGCAAATATCCCTGGACATTATATACAGGTATTGGTGACTTTGCAAGCATTTTGTGAAGTTTGAAAGAACTACATTACTGTTTTATGTCTTTTAGTCACCAATTTTAAAGAGGAGTTTAAAAAAAATCTGCTTAGTAGTTCATTGTTGAACGCATTCTAGTGTCTGTTATTTTATGCTTGTAGATTTTGTCATAGTATTTATATGGTTTGCAGTTTCTGTAAGATTCCAAACTCTACCACTAAGCACCAGGGAGACAGAAGGATGTCAGGATGTTTTAAAAAGCGCAGAGTTTAGCATTTTCCAAACCTCAGTGGGCTCATCCGGTGCATGCTCCAATGTGGATAAAGCAGCTTCTGACAGAAACAATTCACCAAACCATCAATCACTGCAAAGTAGTAGTTTACATTTGTAAGTTAAATCCTTATGCGAGGGTCAGAGTGACAACATGGAAAACAAAAAAAGGTGACATGGTTGCCTGATTGAAAGCATCAAAAACGAACATGGAGCTTTATTTTCTTATTTGGAAGGAAATCACGTTTCCCTTACCTAGCCCAAAGAAACCAATGTTTTCCCTGTGCTAAGGATTTGAAGCTAGGAATTAGCCAGCTGAAACAGTACACTGTGCTTGATTAATGTGACTTTGCTTCAGACTCATCCCGAAGGTTCTAACTTTGAAATGCTCTGTGATCTTTATATTCCTGCTTTCTGAACCCATATTGCATGGTTCATGTATAAAGTTGATCAAAGTATAATCTCTTGATGCAAAAAAATGTGCCAAGCTCCTGAAACAGCATCGAAATGATAAATTGTCTATTGCTCCTGCCATATCCCCTGCTACAATAATATAGTAGAAGAACATTGCTTTGCTATCTCTAAGTTCTGGCCAGGTACAAAAACAGATGTTTGAAGTTTAGTAAAGATTTCTTTGAGAGAATCTATCTCTCCACAATCACAGTCCTGTGATTTAACTTGCTTATTTCAAAAACATTGCGTAAGAGAAAATTTTGTAAACTTTAACTTTTTTATGTAGGTAATGTGATGCTTAAAAGATTAACTGAATATACTATTTTATCCTTTGCTTTTCTCTTCTCATTATATGATATTTTTCCCCTATCTTATATTCATATTTGCATGTTTGTTTGTAAATATCTTTAATATCTTTGGATATTCTCACAGGTTAAGCCTACATTCAAACATAACATTTTTGTGATTGAGTGTGTTTCCAAAAAGTAGCTTAAATCTGAAGGTGTCCCCCTTCACAATATGTTGCATGCAGAATATTGGAGGGGAAGGAAGAGTGGAGGAAGTAGGAAAGCAGGAGAATGAGGAAACTGGGGACATAATTTTAATTTTTTCGATATATCGTAGAACATGTGCCTGTAACCAAATGACAGATAAACTAGGTGGGTAAGGTCCAGAACTCAATTGTTCCAAAGGGCAAGCAACGGAGTGTCTTTGGATTACATCCAGTTGAACCACAGAGCGCAATATTCACAGAACTTGTCTCCAGATAATAAAATCAGGTCTTCCATGGACATTTAAAAGTCCAATCTCGCGAACCATTCATTTATGGAGAGTGGCATTGGAGACCTCCAGTAAACCAGTATCACAGCCTTTTCAGCACAAATAAGATATTTCAGAATGGATTTCTTGCACTGAGAAATGGCCGTTTCAGTAACAGTAGGCAGCCAAAAACTTGGGCAATTTTGAACCTCAACCCCAGTGATTTCCTTAGATATGAGTATCACAGCTTCGTAGAAGGGGCAGAGTGTGGTGCATTCCCACCAAATATATGTAGTGGGAAATTTACACCTTCAACATAAATCAGTGAGGCCAGGGTACATCTTAACCAACAGGCTGGGACACCGGTGCCACCTGGATAGGACTTTATACTGGGTTTCTATAACTCAAAACCAACACAAAATTTGCTAAATCATTTATAAGTATATACCTCTAAATATGTAAATAAATATGTATACATTTGAAAAGAAAGTCAACTCCTTAGGGAGAGTAGTGTCATCTCCCTTGTACAGTATCATAAAAACAGCAGCACAATAAGGATCGCCAATCTAAATTTGTAACACTAATCCTTACAGTGAATATGGCAGAAATAAAGAAGGCTCCCAGATAAACAAAATTACATTTAATAGAAGTATAAATAAACCACAAACACTTTAACAAAATTCACAGTAGATTCAAAAATGCTTCATAGCAAATGTATTTTATATATATATATATATATATATATATATATATATATATATATATATATATATATATATATATACACACATATGCAAATTGGAAATATAGCCTGAAGGGAGTTCAATAAATATTTACTTCACAAAACAGTAGTTTATGGTAATCAGATTCCATATATGCTACAGATTATAGTATATACTATAATGCACAGTCAACTTACTGTAAAAATGGTGGCTCAGATAATGATCCCACTAGACAGAAATTAGTGGCTGCTGAGAAATGGTGAGTGCTATTTATACCTTACAGCACTAGCATATTTCTCAATCCAGCCAACGGGATTCAAAGTATCTGAAAGAGGTGGGTGGCCAGCTCACCTCTCTATCTTATGTGCTTTCTCCGGCTGAGATACCAATCTGCCATGGGGTGATGGGCGAACAGTTTCTTAGGGACAATTCATCCTCCTGCCATTTACTGCTTGGTAGTGTCCCAACTGATCTTAATACTCGCGCTCAGGGGGAAGGGGGTATAGAGGAAGCATGGGGGAGCTTTCAGCATGAATCCATCCACCCACTCCCACTGTTTAACACTCATGCTTCTCGTCCAATCTAAGATTCTATTCAGAATTACAGTGTTGATATGTGGTGAAGTTTGGCACTTGTAAATCTCCTACATGTTTGTGATTGTAAAGGATATCATGACTGAAGCAAGGTCTTCACACATCGCCCGATGTAAGTCATTGAACCAGAGGTTGGGAATATGTACGGGAAGTATACAAGATTATTGGGAGTAGGTTAATTTTAACTATATTAACTCTCTCAATGAAGGAAAAACCCTTAGGGTGCCAGTCTCTCTAGTCTTTGTGAATTGTTGTGGTTATGGGTAAGAAGGTGTCCGCAAATGTTTTGGACACATCACTATTGATAATATCCCTGAGGTACTTTAACTGGGTGGGATGCCAGGTGAAAGCGAAGGAATGCTTCAGGCTTTCAACTACACCTGGAGTGTCACGCATCAAGCTCTCAAGTCCTGTTACTTACCCTTCCACTGTCTTTCTAAGCTGTCCTTGCGGTCCGCAAACTCTGCTAGTCCCAGATCTTTAGGCAGGATGTTGGCCAGTCTGTCTCTCCAAAAGCAGTGCATGCGAACTTCCATATTGGATTCTGTCACCAGCTCCCTCTCAGCCAGTCAGAGGGCTGCTTCACCTCAGCTGACCACAGCCTCCAATTAGCTGATAGCAGTTATCATAAAAGGATTTCCTGGAGCCTTAACCTGTTTCCAGACCAACCTGGTTTCTAAAAATCTGCAGTCTACTCAATTCCTTCTGCTCAGGTAGGGGAGCCTGCATTCCAGTTCTATTCCGGTTCCAGTTCCAGCATTCCAGTCCCATCATTCTGCTTCTAGAATTACAATCCCAGCATTCTGGTTCCATTCTAGTCTCAGAATTCCGGTACCAGCATTCCGGGTCCAGTCCGTTCCAGCATTTTGGTTCCAGTCCGGTCTTCTTTGTTAATCTGATCACCATCTTGCTACTCTTGACTTCTTGCCAGTCTCCTGTGCCTCTCATACTTTTTGATCTCCTGAACTCTCAGTGACCACCACCTGCACTGAAAGGACATAATCAGGCCAGCCAGCTTTGTGCACGTAGCCACCAGTTCACATCCAGAGACACAACCCAGTTTGGATACACACAATTCCTCAGGTGTGACATGGAGAAGCTCAGATGTTGAGGGCAATAGATTTTGTATAATTAATTTTGAAATTAGATGGTTCTCCTAATCTCAAAATACAAACATCAAATTGGGAATCGAGACAATAGGATCTGTAAGAACAGCCACAAGATCATCAGCACAAAGAGCCAGTTTAAATTCTTTATTCACCATCCGGAGTTCTGAGGCATCTGAATTAGCCCTAATGGACTATTCTATTGCTTCCATACATAATACAAATATCACAGCAGACAGCCCTGTCTCATGCAGCTGGTGATCCCAATCGGTTCAGAGAAATATCCATTGATCTTGATCTTGGCCGTCGAACTTGTATTTAAAGCCCGGATCCTCCAGAGCCCTGCAGGACCTAGTCCTAAGTAGCCAAGTATTCCCAGCATAGATTCCCAGTCTACCCTATCAAACTCCTTTTTGGTGTCTGTGGATAGTAGGATCAAGGGTGCATTGGAAGAGGATGTGTAATGATGTTGTTTCAAGCCTCGTGACCCGGGACAAAACCCACTTGATCAAAATAAATTTAGGTAGAATACGTTTCAATCTATTGTCGATGAGTTTTGCATACAATTTGATGTCCACATTAAGTAGGGAGATCATCTATAGCTGGGTCATGGAGACGGGTACTTCCCCTCCTTGGGCAAGACTGTAATGTGTGCTGCCAGGAAATGGGTGCAAAAAGGTATTTGATCAGAAATGGTGTTAAAAGCCTGAAGCATTAAAGGTGCTAGCTTGTCTTTGAAAGTTTTGTAATAAGAAATGGTGAGGCTGTCTGGACCAAGGCTCTTGCCAGAAGAGATCGTCTTTAAAGCCTCCACTAGCTCTCCAGCTGGAAAAATTTTCTCCTGTGACTGCTTGTCCTCATCAGTAAGCATAGGTAAGTTAAACTGTTTTAGATAAGAGGCAATGTTTACTTGTTTAAGAAACCTATCAGTTGCTGAAGTGTTTTAGGATATATTGTAAAGTTTAGAGTAATAATTATGTAGTGTCACAGATATCTCTGCCCATGAGTGACAGAGCTTCCCAATCTTGTTTTTGATGTGTTTTGATAAAAGTCTGAGCTCTTTGAGATCTCATTGCTCGGGCCTGAACTTTGCCAGACTTACCCCTCCACTGGTAAAACCGATTGTGACACTTATGAAGATTTCACTTTATCTGATTGCAACTTATTCAGTGCTGCTCTCCTTTCAGCCAGGTTGACAAGGATAGTTGTATCTAGGGAGGCTTTATGGAGGGCATCTTTCTGAGCTTCTTTTTGTTTTTTCATGAATGGGCCTAACTGTATGACTTTCCCTCGACTGACTCATTTGTGGGTTTCCTATACTGTAACTTTGGTTATGTCTGGAGAGTCATTGAACAGGATGTATTTTTCTAGTGCTGTCTCTATTTGGTATTTACAGTGGGCATTCTGGAGTAAAAGTTAATTGAGCCACCAGGTAAATGGCCTAGAGCCCGACTGGGCTAGTTAAAGGGACATGTATTCCAGAGCATGGTCAGACCAGATGACCTGACCTATGATGACGTCCGTGATCATGTGTAGGTGTCACGGGAGTATACACCATGTGGATGGGAAAAGAAGGTTTTATCACGGTACAGTGCCTAACCACCTCAAAAGAAACATCGATAGCAGGGTGGAGCACCCAATTGAAATCTCCTCCAACTACTAGGATACCTTCTTTCAGGGAGTCCGCTTGATTGAGAAGGTCTTTTAGAAATGTATATTGGCTATGGTTAGGAGCAGACACGTTAACAAATCTGAAGGATCGGTGAAAAATTTACATTTTAACAGTAAACTTCTACCTGCCAGGAGTTTATGTGTTACCACATCTTGGATAGGTAGCCGTTTGGATGAAGTATGGCCATTCCCAGTGTCTTACTATTTTTATTATCACACAAGAATGTATGGGGATAAGCGCGACTGCGCAGAGGAGGTGCTGACCCTTGTTTAATGTGAGTTTCTTGTAAGAAGGCCACGTCTATCCTATCTGCTAGGAGGTCTCTTTATAACCTAGATATTTTTTTCCCTGAGATATTCAGGCCCTTAATATCTAGAGTAACAATATTAAGGTTATCTATTATTGTTACGCTGTCACGAGTGGCAGCTGGAGCGTGCCCAGTGATGGGTCAATTGGATGCACAGGACAACTCAGCTGGGGTTGTGAGGACATGGAGTGAAAGGGAAGAAAAGTGGTTCAGGGAATGAAAATATGCATATGGTAATGATAACTGGTATAAAGATCTGTAAGAAGCAAAAAAATAAAATAAATCGCTCCAAAGAGTTATAGCAAGTTGCAATCTCACTATGATCTGGAAATGACCTATGCAGCATTTGGTCACTGAGGGTCAGTGACAGAAGCAACCATAAAATGAAAATTGTTGTAAGCATCAGTGTGTAGGATAACCTATGAAAAAGGGTGTACTTAGTGATAATCATGCAATAAAAGGAAAAACCAAACAGATTGAAGAGCTTCACATGAACCAGAGGACATTGAGGAGGGATCATGGTGTCAACCCGGGGACCCACAAAATCGGCCATATCACCAAATCGCCACTACACCCTTTTAGAACAGTAGAGATGCAGAAAAGAATAAAAAAGGGACAATCATGGTTGAAGAAACAGAGGATCTTTAAGAGCATCTTTAAAGACGTGAAGTAAACATATCAGGTATTTACTTGGAGAACTTTCTTCGAACCGCAGAGTTCATATGTCTGTAAACCAACATTCGGGCAGTAGAGAACAGCTGAAAATGATGAGTCATGAAGAAGAGTCATAAAAGGGTGACCCAATGTTTGAAGCAGGCAGGAATATCAATCCTAGCAGTTTAGGTGCCTTCCCAGTTTACAGTACTCTGGTACCTTTTTCGAGGTTCTCTTAGGTCCAATAAGCTGCTGGAATCTGTCCTCCCCAGGAGGTGTAGCTGTCAGAAGGAAGCTGGGCCAGTTGAACTTCAAAGGTGAAACAAAATGTAGAAACATCAGACAGCTTTTGAAAAACAGCTGATTTCCTGTAATGGGTAACCTGTAGTTGTAAGAGGAAACCCCATCTGTACTTGATATTTTTCTTTCATAATTCATCTATAAGGGGTCACAACATTCTCCTCAAGACCTCTCCTCAAGAGAGGTCTTGAAACACCTGTACTTCGTGGACATCAAATTCAAGGCCCTCAAGGCATTTCCCTTTCTGCAAGATCTCCTCTTTTTCAGAGAAATAGTGCAACTGGATAATATCGCTAGGTCAATCTGAGGGCGCTCTTCTAGAGCGGAGAGCCCAGTCTACCCTGTCAAAAGTAGATAGGTTGTCAGGTTCTGGTTCCAATATCTTATTGAATAGCTTGGATAGCACACTCACAATGCCCTGGGTTGGAATGTCTTCCGGAATTCCTCTTCTTCTTAAATTATTTCTGCACCCCCTATTATCTAGGTCATCCATTTTATATTGTAGCCATTGCAGAGTCTTAGCCTTATTAGCAACTGTATTTTGTAAGGTGTTATAGCATTACTCTGTTGTCTTTTTCCCCTAGGGCGACCAGCCGGAGGCTGAGATGGGCAAGATCAGTCTATAGTGTGGTGGCTTCATGTCTACCCACTTCCTGTAGTTGACTTCCAATGCCTCAAAGTCCTTTTTTTATAGCAATTCCTGTTTAGTAGACAGGGACTTGAGCATCTGTAGAATTTTCAGGTGCGGTTGATCCCTGGCCGCAGGTTGGTTGTCTGTCTCAGCCACGGTTGAGAGTAAGTAATGTTTAGCTGAAAGAATTGGCTCAATGAAGTGGTATCACTCATATTTGTAGCTGAAGACGATTACAGGAAGGCATGAATATCAGATCTTTGAGGTATATATGTTGATTTTCCATAATCTTTATTTTTAGAACTTTTCCTGTCCCTGGCCATATAGGCACACGGATAGTAGACAAATTTAACTGCAAGAAGATCTTCACCTGGGTAAAAAAGTACACTTGTAGCTGTATGGGTTGTCACTGGCCATATCTAGGCACCCATGGCTGTAGCCCAGAAGTAAGGACTGCATAAATGTTTGCATTCGGCAAAATAGCAAGGAACGCTAGGAGACATGCATGAGGATAACAGCGTCAGTGCCAGAGAATGTGTCCTTGGGCATTTGTAGAGAGACTGTAGAGAGATAACGAATTGTCCCCAGGTGCGATATACAAAACAGCAACTAGATGTCAACAGTGTAATAGAATCTGTAAAAGTGACAGAGCGCATAAGTGCTAGTTAGAATTGACTCTACCTTTCTGTGGCAGACACACTTTCTTTAAAGTCCAGGACAGTTGCTTACACCACTATGGGTAGATACAGTGAACAGCATATGTCTGCAGTGCAGCAGGTTATATTCTGTACTTATAAAAACTGCTATGCACTTACTATGCACTTGTCCCGCAGCATGCAACACAGGGCAAACAGGCAGGTAGCTCTGTGCTTGAGTGCCACAATGCTGTCAGACGGCCATTTACTTTTCTCGCAGAGGAAGTCTGAGATGGGTAGTGTGAGTTCATAATCTGCTGTCCAATTGAGATGGTCGTCTGACATGCCTGGTCGTAGCTGGTGGGGGAGTCCCCCAAACAGAGGTTGCCCAGGGTCGTCTAGTACAGGGTCCTTGCAAGCTGGTGCCATGTAGTATTCACCAGTTGCAGAAAAACTATCGCCCACTTCCTCTCTGGAGAGTCCACAAGCTGCCTTCATACCGCCAATGCTGCTCCTCTGCAATGGAACCCAGGGAGATCAGCAGGGTCAACTGCATCCCCTAAAGGTAAACTAAGGGGAAACTTATAGTCAGAGGTAGGTAGGCCAGGCACCTTGTTGAGTGCACTCTTCTATGTAAAGCTGGCTACAGGGGGCTTGCAGTGTTGTGGGGGTCCAGAGGGTGTGGAGGAGACCCAGGTAGGGATTTGGTATGAAGGAGTCTGAGCTCTGTATCACTTCGACCATTCAGCTTGGCTGCCAAGCCACGCCCCAGACAACTTGCTTGCTTTATTTAATATTTAGTGTCTGTCTTCTCTCAATATCTCATAACCAAAATCACCCCTAGAATGAAAATTATTGTACAACAACTTACTATGGTGAAAAATAGCGCTTTATCCTTTTTCTGCACGTATAGAAATTGGCCTATACTGTCCAGTGCCAATGGAGACAAAAAGAGATTATATTCATTATTCAGGGTAAATAGTCTGAATTCTCCCAAGAGATGTTACCAATACTCTTGAATTGATAGAGATTGAGCACAGTCTTTTTCAATTCACTTATTCTCTTGCAATTTCTGGGTCTCTGCACAGCTGATATGGAAGAGTTGACAAATTCATCAGCTGTTGGTGAGAACATAAGAATGAACATGACAAGGATGTTACATGGTGTGATGTCTATATGGTTCATCAATATGGCAATTTTTGTTTAAATTCATCTACCATTGTACGGGCTATAAAACAATTGAAATTAAATCTGATCCTAATGTATTGGATTTGATTGGGAATCAGTGTAAACAGGTTGAATGATAACCATGTGGGTGGAATCATCATTTGACCTGGAAATATTGTGATTGTTTGGCTCAGTACTTCTGTAACTAGATTTGTGCAATTTGGTCATCTCCATGTAATCAATGACCTAGTTTCTTGGAAGCTACAACAAATAGTCAGATCACAACATGTGCACACAACTTAAACACTAATCTCAATTGAATAAAATGTGTCACTTTCCTCGCTCACATAAACAACAATTTTCCACTTTACTCTCTCTCATCATCATGAGAATTGTCAACATGAGATGATCAATAGAATTGTGTTGTTTTTTTTATGGAAACCAGTCTTTTATTGAACAAAATTATACATACTTTTGAGAACAGCTATTATAACCTTCACATATGATTCAGAACAAATATTTCTGTGTTACCAGTCCAAAAATACACCAGAACCTCAGAAGGCCAATTGAAATGGTCGGCTGACCTTCTAGGACCCATAAAACTAGATGAGATTATTCTAAAAAAATGGTGGAAGAGTGTTAGAATACTTTGTGTGACTGTAAGACTGATCAGAATACAGAAATGTTCTGAGAAAGAGTTCCACCGCAGGGGATTATATTAAGGATCAGAAATTGCCCTGTCCCTTATTAGATAAATAGTTATGAATAAATGTCTTTTATTCTCATTATTATAGGGAGGCGCTGCCATTAAAATTAAACCAAGACTAAAAGTAACACATATAGAAAGAAGTTTTAGTTTTATGGCCTGAATCATTAACGAATGTAAATGCTGATACATGCTGTATTTTGCACTAAATTGCTCTGCACATGTCCCGAAATTGTAAGCAACTAATCCTCCAGCACAAAGAACATTTATGACTGACAGTCTATGGTCTCATGAGTGGAATGGGGAAGGGAATGGGCGTATGCACATAGGCACTTTACAGTAAAGGCGTGCCAAGCTCAAGCACATGCAGCAGTTTCCAATTCAAGGTTTGGGCATCTCTAAGGTATGTGTTCTTCGGTCATATGTGTAAGTGCCAAGCGATAGTGATGATAGTCGAGTATGTATGCTAGAACATGTGTTTGCAATTAAGAACAACTGTAAAAATGCATTTTATGTACAGTAGACATTAACAACATCATGATAACTGTATTTCATTGAAAAGAAAAAAAACGTTTTAATGGTTATCATTAATGACTATATTATTAACAGGTGAATTCATTTTTTTTTCTGTGGATTCAACTGGAACTTTATATTCCACATATATATTGTACATATGATGCACTGTATTGTGTCTGTACTGAAAAAGCCATGTATGCAAAGCGTACCTAGACCTGTATTCAACAATACACTTTTCTTCAGATCCGCTTCTAGTTGAATATGGACTTGCTTATGCCCGAATTACATTCGTTTTGCCTAAATAAATCAGGCCCATAATATTTATTGATATCCAAATAAAATGTATGAGCTTTTTACTGCAGCAAAATGATGGTGATGAAGGAAAATATGTGAAATAAAATATTGTTGTGTTACAATGCTGCCTCATCAATCATATGTGATATAAATGGTAATAAATGCTTTCTTATTCTGATGTTTAGATACAAATCCTCATTAGTTTCTTCTTTAAAATAAGCAAATAGAAGTGATTATTTATTTTGGCTCTATGGTTTATCACCCTGGTACTAATAGTCCATCTGCTTTATTTTTACATTTATATATATTCTTGGGTAGTGTTATTACTTAAATTACTTTCAGAGAATCTAGAATCAATTAGTCTTCTGGCTGTAATTTGGGATTTGTTTAAGATAGCCCACATTGTAATATTTCACTGTGTGGTAATTCCCAATTCTTGGATTTATAGTACGCTTATTTATTTTGCTAAAGTCCCTCACCTTCAGAAAGACCAGTGTCACAATCTATCATTGTATTTGTACTTAATGACGACCGCTAGTGATGTGTATGTAAATCTTGGAAAGATTTAGGCATATAAAGTTAGTAATACTCTGTCTCACTATTATGTCCTTAATGGCCACAACTAAAGGCAGTTCAATAGTCTTACTAAACAAGCTTGATATCAAAAGTAACATGCATTATTGATGTCTGCAGCTGAAGCTGTATAATGGATAAGGCCGACATCGGTACACAACTAAAACGCTAATACACGTTCTGCCATGTGAGCTTTCTCAAGACTGAAAGTCAATTAACCGGAACAAGGTTTTTACATGGGGGTTAACCAATTGGGGTACCTTGTTATCATCGATTAGTAAAATGGATTGAAATAACAGTGATCGTGCCTCTTCTCTGTTTAGAATAACAGAAACTTGGTCAATATTCATCTTCCTCCAATGAGATGACCAGGTGTGAGTTGCAAGCCTCTCACTCATTGGGATAGGGACTCCGTTCCAGGATATCACAGTGCAACATCCCTATTATTTTGGTGTTTCTGACTGGCATTTGGTTTAGTGAGTCATGTCCCATCTATTATGGTTCTACGAATTATTTGTAAACAAGACTATATAATCACCCTATCCTTGTTCCTAAAGTATACAATTTACTAAGAATCAAAAATGGTTAAGCATATAGAGTATTATATCAGTTGTTTTTTTCAAGTGCTTCTTTTTCTGTATTGATCTTAACAAAGATTTATATCTGCCTAGAATAATCCTGTCAGTCTTCTAAGTTGTTACCATATCTTGTGTATCTTATTAGACAAGATAATCATCATCATCAACTATTTATATAGCTCCACCAATTCCGCAGCGCTGTACAGAGTACCAGTCCCTGCCTCACTGGAACTTACAGTCTAAATTCCCTAAAATACACACACAAACACAGACTGAGAGAGACTAAGGTCAATTTAATAGCAGCTAATTAACCTGCTAGTATATTTTTGGAGTGTGGGAGGAAACCGGAGCACCCGGAGGAAACCCACGCAAACGCCACCCAGATAAGACCATGGTCTGGAATCAAACTCATGACCCCAGTGCTAACCACTAAGCCACCGTGCACGATATTTCTAATTTCATTTAGCTAGCTGTCAATATTTTCAAACTCTTTCATTTGAATGATAAACTGTGTATATATTAAATCTGAAAGTATGGAGATACTGATATACCCTTTTATTCACCAAAAGGCATCCATTATAGATGTCCAAACTTCCCTATTGAGGTTTATTGGTAAATAAGGAGGGAGTTTCACTCAGACAAAAACACATAATTTATTAATTTAATCCAGTATTTATATGCATAATTGTATTTATTTTTATGTATGTCTATTTATTAATATGTCAATGTATTTGAAAAAAAAAACAGATATCATTATTTATTATAAATCATTAAATTATATTTTGTTAAAAAGGATTGATACTGTAATACTTTATATAGCATATAATAGTGGAAAATAATATGTGAAATAATAGTCAAGCTTACACAGTAAAATAGAGAAGAAGAAAAAAGAGGAATTGTTTATATAATTAATGACTATTATATTAGATATTTACCAGTTATGTGACAGCCATTATTTTATCACTTTAGGACTGTAATCTGTAGCGGATAATCTATGTAACCTTTAGTTGATAATCTATGTTTCAGTTGCATTACTCTTTTCTCAAATTAATTAATTGATTTTTGACTCAAATGTGAGCTTTAAATTCTGTTGGTTATTATTCAATTCGTTGATGAATTCTAGAATACATTATTGGCAACTTCCTATGTTAATAGTATATTGTCGGTATGCTCTAGCCATAAAACTATACAGTTGGTATTTGGCATTATTCTCCATACATACATATTCCCAGTCCCACCATAAATTTCTTGCGCCCTGGTGTCTCTTTGTGTTTATTTCAATATCCTCTTGTGATTCTCTCAGATTTTTCCCCCAAAAATCCCCTTAAGTAAATAAGGGTTTCCTATATAGGGAAAAAGTTTTTGTAGTTGCATCCTCTGAAGAATTGAGTAAATCAGAGTAAAGTACCATTGGATGCCAGGGTTTTGCCCAGCTTCACATGCATGGCCTCATGGCACACTGATTAGTATTGCGTTCAAATCTGACCACAGCACTAATTGCTTTGAGTTTGTATGTCCTCTTATTCTTGCTAGCTTCCTATTCCTGCCCAGGGGCGCACGCAGGGGGGGGGGGTTTCTGGGTCTCCAGAAACCCCTCCCCTCCGTTAAAGTAGTGCCCTACATATTGGCACTGTACTATATAGTAGCCGCGGCGCTGTCAAAGAAGCGTCTGCGGCGGTGCTGTATAGTACAGTGCTGCCTAAACGGAGCTGCCGCGCATGCACCCACGCATGCGCAGCAGCTCTCTCGCTTTTTTTTTTTTTTTTTTAGGTGGAAGGGAAACCCCCCCTTAAAAATCCTCCGTGCGCCCATTCTGCCATGCTACAAATATATATTGGTAGGTTATTTGGCCCTAGTGTTTGTGAGCCCATGATAAGGAAATTAGATTGTTGCCCCACTGGGGCATAGACTAATATGATCCAATATATTTCCTGATTGTACAGCAGTGCATAATATGTTGTTGCTATATAAATAAATAACAATAATAAAGCATGCATTAAACAAAATATCTAATTCTTAAAGCTGTTTCAAGGTTTATCTGAATAAATAATATTGATAGAAGTTAGTATGTCCTTTGGGATTAATCTTAATTATCTTTATTGTCTTTTTGTGTTACTTAAGTACCTGTGTGTTCAGCTGGCTCTTTATATTTATTATATATGCCTGCTCACAAAATAATTTTGGCTTTAAACATTGCCATCTGTTGACGTGCAAAAGCTGAAACATTGAGTGTGGCATATTGAATTGTTTTACTGAAGTTTCTGAAGATCATGTGTTGCAAAGCTGTCAGTCATTAACGTTTTTACTTCTATTCAATAGCTTGGCATTTAGTAAAAAAAACTATTCTATGGCGTAACTTTGTTAAACAAAGTTCTGATTGACAGGTACCTAGCATCATTGCTGTCATATGCAAGCTAAAACTGTAAATATGTGTTTGTGAATTAATTTATAATAATAGGTTGGTGTGGCTCAGATGAAATCTGTGTCCAGCCATGGGTTAAAACAGAGTGTAGGGGGAGACTAAATCACTGTATCTCTTTGATTTGGTTTCTAAATTCTTCTGCTCTACCCATGAGATATTTATGGATAGAGAATTCCAGACAAGTAGTTACAGATGAGTACCCAATACCAATTTATGGCATGGGTCGTAAGAGCTAAAGCTCTTCAAATCTATCAATAAAGTTATATCAAAATCATTAATTTTCCAAAACAGACCCCTCACCTTCTTGGTCATTCTGTGATATGTCAAGACATCTCAACTGGGTGACTGAGTAGCTGGGATTAGTTTGAATGAAGTGTCCCATTTTCCAGTTCACCCAGCAAGCAGAAAAGTTGCTCATTTGTGATTTTACCAATTTCTGTTGTTTAATCCTTTTGATTTTACCAGAAACTGTTGGTTTATATCTTTGTATGTAATTTTCTTAATTGCTTTCATCTTAAGCATTGTGTATTTATTTTAAATATTAAATTACTCTCCTGAATAAGTTCAGGTTTCTCTGTACTTACAAATTAATTTGTGAGACTTAGCTTGGTTTTAGAACACTACATAGTTGAAACAGAGGAGATAATTTGGTTAATAATGACGCTGATGAAAGCGAATTGTGATAGATTAGTTTAAAGGGAGAACCGAAGGCCTCCTGAGTAAGAGTGTCAGCTCTTCACAAAAAGCTTTGGTGATGACATAATTGGTAAAGTTAGTGTGTGGAACAGACAGGGAGAGTTTGAATTATTTTTAAACAGACCAGGTGGTTATTTTTGATTAACCCTTTGTCTCACACATCACGCAGACTCAATTGAATGCTGGATCGTGACAATTGCTTACCTTTTAGAAGATACAGTTTGCTACTTCTGCCTCCTGACTCATACCAGTCCCCAATTTGTGATTTTATCTTATTTCATATTTTACTACATATCCAGCTATTCTGGCAGCTTCTTGTTTCAACTGCATTGTCTAAATGTCTATAAAAATATATTCACTCTAAGAACTGTCATTTTGACAGTTTTTAAAAAAATTAAACATCTGCCAATGGAGTTTCTGCTTTCCTTTGTGCAAAATCTATTACATCTAAATGTAAAAATCCATTTATTAGATGTTGATGCTTTATTACGCATTGCAGCTTGTGTCCAGTCACTAACTCTGCCATCTGTGTATGGTTCACTATTTTTTTTACAAGGGTTTAGAGTGCTTTCATTAAAATCTTGTGTATTTGTGTTTTTTGTATATGGAGAGGCTAGGGCAGCTCCTATTATTTGACAGCAGTCTTACCCTACTTTTGATCCTATATTGATTATTTTGAGAAAATATATTTTTGTAATCCTGACCCTCTGCACCTAACTTGTTAGATAGTTTTTGAATGTTTTTAATTTGCACCAAAAAGTAGTTTCCTTTAGTATATTTAGTCCCGATTCCCACCACTATCCTGCCTACCTCACACTAGTCCTGCTACCCAATCAGCAGTTTCTAATTTAATTTACGTTGAAATGGCAAAAACAAAGCTGAACTACGTTTTTTTCCATGCAAACACCCCAAAATCTCTTCACATACTTAACATAAATACATTTTTAGTATTTCCTTTTAATTCACTAATAATAATTAACTATATTTGATGGGCTCATGCTGCTCCGTTCTTAGGAGCCCCCATGGATAAAATATGCAATGACAAACTTATTTATAATACCTAGAATTGATGTAGTGCTTTAAAAGAGCTCCAGACATTGCAGATAATACAATATATGCTAAGTGGTTACAGCTGAGGTATCTATGAGTTTAGTGAATATTGAAATATTTTAAATAATCCACTTTTTGAATCTTGTACTCAACCTGGAAATTGTTAAAAAATCCTCACTGTTAGTGCCTAAGTTAAGAACACTGTTAAGGAACACTGTACTCACCATCAACACATATCAATACGTATATGACCATGGAATAAACTACAGTTTATTAGTTAAGATTACATTGTTCAGTTAAAACAAGTTTATTTTAAGGGATTATTAAATGCTGTTCAAAAATTGGACATGACCACTTTGCTTAGTTTATAAACTGATGATGACATGAAAATCAGTATAATGATATAAATCTATAGGTTATCAGTGGTGTAACATTAGGTAGAACATCTATAATTGGGCCATTTTGAAAGTTGCTCACTCTGCTTAGAGCCTGCATTGCCATCCTGCAGCTATGCTAAATTTAACACCAGAACAATAAAGTTTATTGAAAAAATAACCAACATCTAATTTTTAATTTTTTTATGTAGTTCTTGACATTTTTAGTAAAAGCTTTTAAATGCATGTAGGATGTTATTTCTATTATTTTGTGCAGGAATATATCTGTATATATGTTGTTTGGGGATATAGGATGAAAAGAAATATGAACCAATAAAAAATGACCACATTAAAACAATTAGGAGTTACTATTGATTCCATATCAATACATTTAAAAAAAAAATGTTTTAGACATTCGAGGTCATTTACTAAAAAAAAAAGGAACTAGTGTGCCTATTTTTAAGCACAGCACATAAGCAATCTCATGTACCATCTGCACATGTGCTTTCTGCAACCATTGCAGATTTTTTACTGTAAGTCAAAAGCACATGGTTTGCAAAACTTAAAAGTCACACATTATATACTCTTCTTTTAGAAGTTTAAAGCAATAATATCATGATACACTGAGGCAAGCTATAAGAAAAATGTTGTTTACTATGTTCCTTGATTTGATTTTATAATTCTACATTGGGTCATGGGCCTTAGGCACACAATGTAATGAGCAGAGACTTTAGAACGCCCCTCTAAACTCTGCCTGCTCTGTGTACTGTAAAATTCTCCCACTTCTTATTCCCCTCTACCTTCACATGACATTCTGAGAGTTGTGAGCCTATGTGTAAATTGCATCCATACTTTGCCGTCTCCAGAGAGATTTTGAAAAGGAGATATTGGTTTGTAGGAGGACTGCTAAGAAAAATGATTTGTGCTTTAAAGGTACTTAATCTGCTATCCAAAGAACACTATACCTATATAGAGCAGAGGAAAAAGATCAAAAATCAAGAATGTTGTAGATTTTAGCTAGTCCTAAGTTTTGAGTTTATAAGGCAAAAAAATATCCATGTACAACAGCATAAATACATGATCACTGTGGGAGGTTCTGATTGAATATTACCATACAGAAGAATTACTGGACATTCTCTGGATCTTATTGATGTTAAATTCTCAAATTCACAGTGTGTTTTGCTATATGGTGATGTGTAGCGCCCATTGAAGTGTAAAATATACTCTAGGTAAAAAGTTCCCAACTATGTTCATCATAGCCAGCACAGCTTATACTGTTATTTTTATATCACATTAACATTATAATTATTTGTTATTTGTGCTCTATACAGAGTGACTACTCCAGTGACACAGAAAGTGAAGACAACTTCTTAATGATGCCACCAAGGGATCACCTTGGCCTCAGCGTATTTTCCATGCTGTGCTGTTTCTGGCCTTTGGGGATTGCTGCCTTTTATTTGTCACACGAGGTAAGTTTGAGTTTGGTGACAATCGTTAACACGTATCTGTCAAATACTCCAAATAATGAATCTCAGCATTTTCTGTCTCCCAGAAATACTACTCCTTGTTACATTAGATTAACATTATGTGTTCATTTTTAGCAATAGGACAGCATTGGTTCTATCACATGGATAAATTATTCATGCATTCAAAACTTTGTGCCTTTAATTGCAAGTGGATATTTTGTCAGCCAGAGATGCTTTATTTGTCTTTGAATTTTTTGTTAAGCAAATGCTAATAACCTCTATTAGACATTTTAGTTATTACCTGCATTTGTAGTGCTTACAAATATAGCTGATATTGTTAATTTCTGATAAATGGCTAAGGAATAGTAGCATTAGGAAGTGAATTAATTACTGTGCAGTCCCAAGTGGTTTGTGTTTTGAAGGGAAGTTTTATGCACAAAAGTTTGGACACCTCTGGTCAAATTGCATATTTCACTGAATCTCTATATTAACATAACTCCTGCATGGTAAAAACTTAAACATGACATATTTCCGCACCTTTTAATGCACAATTACTATTAATTCATTTGCTGAATTTATCGGGTTGAGAATAAAATAAACAGTGAATGTGGCAAGTGCAAAAATTTGGGCACCCTTATAGTTGATTCGTTATTCCTTTTTTTAGTCCTCAAAACTTGATTGACATTAAAATAAGTCAGGTGAAGATCACTCCAATGTTGAATAAATATGCTGATGCCTCAGGATGTTGTGTCTACTCACAACCACTATGTGATCCTCTAAGCAGCTTATTCAGGACTTGAAATTAAACAGAAGGAGATTCCAATTCACAGAATCACACTGGCCACATTGCCATTACTTTAATTAATATTGTTTTATCTGTTGAAGTCAAGGCCAGACCTGGAAGGCCTGGAAATGTCTATGATAGAACTGCTTTCAAACTGGTCTGATATAAAATGCAACACCTGTATCAAGGGTACACAAAAATGTTCTGTATGCAATAGATGACAGAAAGATACCTTTCCTATACCCTCATCACAAAAAGCAACGTCTGAAGTATGAGAAACACTACTGCCGATGAAGCTTTTAAAGAAAAGAACACATTGCCAACCATTACGTATAGGGGTAGATCTGTTATGCCTTGGGGTTGTGTGGTGGCCAGTGGCACAGGAAATTTTTCTGGAAGGGAGGAAGAATGGTTTCAAGTAAATATAGACAAATCCTGGAAGATAATATCCCACTGCCAATGAAGAAGTTGAAGCTGAAATTTGCTTGGATATTTCAGCAAGATGACAATCTCAAAGCATACAACAAAATCATCTATAAATTACTACCAGGAATGAAAGATTAAGGTTTTGGAATGGCCTTCACAGTCCTCAGACTTAATTATTGAATATCTTTTGTGATATCTCAGGCATTCAGTGTGTTTAAGAAGGCCAACACCATTAAACATACCATATTCACTGTTTTAATTTTCGTCACTCTGTTAAATTGTTAAATTAAGTAAATAGATATTGTGCATTAAAATGTGCAGGAATATGTCATACTTAAATTAACCCCATGAAAAAAATTAAGTGTGTTTTTTATCATAAATTACTGCAGCAGGCTATAAGAAGAATATTGGTATTTATCATGTTTCCTTGATTTGTTATTTATTATTCTGCACAGTGTCATGAACTACCATGCCAACCACAGTCACATGGTACATATAGTGAGCAGAGAGGCTTTGCAATGCCTTTCTGAGGTCTATCTGCTCTATGTATTGTAAAATCCTCCCCTTTCTACTCCTTTCTCTGCCTTCACATGACATAAGAGTAGTCTGTGTAACTGACAGTCATATTTTTTATGACCTCCAGAGAGATTTTAAAAAGGAGATAGGTATTTGTGTAAAGACAGCTAAGAAAAATTACCATGATCAGATAGATGCATACTTAAAATTTACTTTACTGGCAGACGTGGTCTGGGAGCCATACTTTTTGGCCACGTTTATGAGGAGCTTGGTCAATGTTTTACTTGCAGACACTTATATTGTAGATCTCAGGACCGGTACTGGGCTTTGCCTTGTCTCCTGGCCCCCTGAAGTACAAGATACTCCACCTACATTTGTTCTGGCCCAGCACTACTGGGCCGCCTATGCCACCCTGTCTGTTGCTGCTGGGAACCGGCTGGGCTTACTTTGCCACCGTTCCCTTTCGTTATCCCAAATGCACCCTCTTGCTGCAGTAGGAGGGGCTTACAAGAGCTGCCACCACTGGACTCCTATACCAGCATCCTGAACCGGGTTTTTTCTGACGCAGTTTGCGTGTCTCGTTGCTGGTGTACCTGGGCTGGTAACTCCGGACCTCTTGCTGTGGATCCGGGTTGCTGTGAATGGATCCCACCCTGGCCTATCACATTGACCAGGGCTGCTGGGTAGCAGGCAGAGCGGTGGTACTGGAAACTCTTGGGTCCAAACCTCAGAGACAGCCGGAGAACGGATTAGATTTTTGGTCTAATCTGCAGATCACAGGAATACAGCAATATTGAAGATGTTTTCAAGCAGGTCTTGAAGTAAGATATTTATTTGCTCTCACTCTGGTTGAAGGTACCAGGGTGATCAGGTCAGATGAAAATCAGAAGAACAAGTTTCAAATACAAGCTGATGTCCTTTTATACAGTTCAGAAACAGTCTATTTTTAGAATCAGGATGTACCCTGCTTCCCAAATCATAGATTTACATGCATTTTCAAGGCTAACAAAATTTACACTTATCTATGAAATTCACTCTGGACAACAGGCCACAGAGTAATGCCCCCCTGCTGGGCCTTTGGCCAGAGCAGACATGAGACTTTGCAAACAAAGGCTCATTGTATCAGATATATAAAACAGAAATAATGCATATCCTTTAGTAAGGTTAAAACAGGAAAAACAAGTTTCTACCCTGGTCTCAGAAATAACGATTTCCTATCTCAAAATATATACAATATTAAAAATAAGTGCATTGGCAATTTATATAAATCAGCGCCCTGCGCTATTTCCCTTAAATAAATTTATACCATAAGTTATTTATGAGTGATCCAGTCACACTAATGAAGACGGGTTGCCCTTTAAAATTAGAGAAGAATGTAGCTGATAAATATGTCCGCTACCATTATTGTGGTGGAGTTCCTGATCAAGCAGGTTATTGCTCTGGTCTCTCTATATGCACCTAACTCCAGGCAGATTCCTTTCCTGAAATGCACCTTCCAAGTTGTCCAGCAGATCAGGAAAGAAATGGTATTTTTTATGGGAGACTTAAATGTGGCCCCTGACCCTAGCCTTGATAGATCTAACCTGTCCTCTACACCAATACCCCCACCTGCAACATCTCTTACCTTGAATTTTGCCCAGTTACTTGCAGAATATGATCTGTATAATGTTTGGAGGGCAAAACACCTGGGAGAGAGGGACTTCACATTCTTCTCTCCTGTGCATAACTCCTACTCCCAAATAGACCTCCTAATTTCTGATAAATGGTCTTTACAGAGTGCCGCCAATGTTTCTTTTATGCCTATCACATGGTCTGACCATGCCCTGTTAACTTGGACCTTGGATGCCGCTGCTACAGATTCCCCTTGCCCCTGAAGATTAGCTGAATATGTGATATTTGACGATGTTAGCAAACAGGTGATGTGAGATGCATTGGGCGGTCATGAGGGAAGCGGTCACTCAAGCTGTGGCTCAAATTAGCTACACCCAACTGGAGGTGCTAGAATCCTATGAAGCTCAGATTGTCACTCTGGAACACCAGCTCAACTCCTCTGACCCCAAAGTCAAAGGGTCCCTTACTAAACTCAGACAACTTGTTACAGGTTAATAACGCTACAGTAAGGTTAAACCAGAGATTTCACACTCTTGGAAATAGGGCGAGCAAACACCTGGTATGTAAACTAAGGGATAAGAATGCAGTTAACCATATTAAGGTTCTTGCCGTCCCTGAGCTGCCCGTATCTCTAATCCACTGGATATTGCTACCTCCTACTACGCACAGCTCTACAACTTTTGTATGGATCAATCCCAACCTCATCCCTCTCCCACTATTATAGTGGATTTTTTTAGACTCCCTTAAGCTCCCCTCTCTTGCTCTCTTGATACAGTGGAGGATCTATGTTCCGTCTGGACAGAGGAGGAGGTCCAAGGGGCGATTAAATACCTTGCTGCAAGGCGCCAGGACCAGATGGCCTCATAAATAGCTTTTTCCTTACCTTCCAGACGGAACTCATCTCAGTACTTAAGACCCTTTTCAGCAAGGCTACAGTAGAATCTCATTTACCCAAGGAGATGCTCAAGGCTAGGATTGTCACTATCCCCAAGCCTGGCAAAGACCAAGCCCACTGGCAAAACTACCACACTTTAAAAACTGACCTTAATATGTTTGGTAAGTTCATTGCCAACAGATTGAACTCTATACTGCCAAGCCTGATTAATCAGGGTCAGGTTGGCTTAGTGTTGGGCAGTCAAGCCCCAGATAACTTGCCGCGGGTCCTTAACATATTATCGACTTCAACGAGTCGGGCTCAGTCTCTGCTGTTGCTCTCCTTAGATGCTGAAAAGGCACTCGACAGGATACATTGGGATTACCTGACAGCCATCCTTGCCGGGTTTGGGTTTTGTGGCTTCTTCCTTCAAAAGATTCAAAACTCTTACAGTTGTCTTTTGCCCAGAGTTCTTAGTAACAGTTCCTGTCGGCCGTTCTCTCCACTCATATTCGCACTAACAATGGAAACCCTACTGAAGCGGATCAGAACAACGCCCACGATCATTGGCACTCGAATTAGGGATATGCATCACAAGATTTGCTTATTTGCAGACGATATCCTTCTGTTCCTGACCGAGCCCGGGACCTCCTTGCCTGCCTTACATGAAGTTCTCGGAGCATACTCTAACGCCTCTTACTATAAAATAAACTCTACTAAATCAGAAGACATGAGTGTGGGACTTCCGTGAGACACATTACTTTTCCTCCAGTCAGAATACAAATTTCTCTCATCTCAAAATACCTCAGAATTCATATTCCATCACACCCTATGAACCTCTTAGACTGTAACTACATACCGCTCCTGCAACACTTCACAGCCCTCACCAACTCATGGGCAGATTTTGAGGTCTCCTGGCTCGGTAGGAAAGCCGCCCTAAAAATGAAATAAAAAACTATTGTTCTGATCCATACCAGCTTCGGTCCCCCCATCAGCTACTCCCTTTTTTTCATTTTTTGGACTTGTCAGATCATTATGGGAGTAAGTGTTTGGATTAATTTGTCAAGTAACCTCCTCAGCCATCACGGCACAACCTTCTATGACCCTTCTCCAACTATATCCTTCTGAATTCCCAGCTCATCACAGGTATGTTGCTGGCCATATCTTAATTGCCGTTAGAGCGGCTATTGCTCAGCACTGGAAGAACCAGGCACCTCCACCTCTCTCCAGAATTATTGCAAAAACTTAGCATAGCTATGTAATGGAAACAATTGGCCTCAAGTATTCCACCTCGGCAACATCCCCCCTGATGAAATGGTTCACCTGGTTTTACTATTATGCTTGTCATCTGGGTCCGGCCTCGCCATCAAGATTTACTTAGGGCTCACACTTTCACTTTTGAGATTATCATACAGTGGGTTTTGTTATTTTTTATTGAACTCCCTACCAGGGATGATCCTGGTGATGTCTCTCCAACCCCCCACCCCCCACACACACACACCTCCTATCCCTTCCCTTCTAATCCCTTAGGTTGTGCTTCTCCTTTGTCTTTTGTCTTCTTTGAGTTCTTTATCTATTTGTCCCTTTTTTTCATATACCTTTGTGTCTTATAAACAACTTGTATAACTTCCACTTGAACTGTGAATGTTTTTGTACACTATTTTGTTAGGAAATTTAAATAAAAAAATTTGACTAAAAAAAACTACTTTACTTGTGCAACATGCAATTTGACTATGGCTACACAAACATTTGCATAAAATTGTAGTTATAACAAGGAGTGGTCACTATTTCGTATAGATACATATACTGTATTTTGGAACATACTGTATATACTGTGTATAGAGCATTTTTCAGAATGCTATTGCTGAAGTGCTATTGCTGAATGCTATTGTTGAAGTGTTGGCATTAGATTGAGATAAAACACCAAGTAATCCACAGTTAAAATTCTGCAGACAACAAATAAAGTGAATGGCAAGTAGTGAACTAATAAACATCAAAACCTGAATCATGACTATAAATGCTAGGCACACAAAGTCCAGTGACTGAAACTTCTCCTCAGTTATGTCCTCCAGAACATGGTCAGATTCACTGGTGGACTAATATATTGATGCTTTTCTGGTTACAACTGGTCTGCGTCTGCAACATCTCAACACAAACAGGCAGATCCTGCTACTCAAAATGAGTGTCAAGTAACAGGATTGTCGTTCAATTTGGCTACACACAAGGTTAGCCAAATCTGATAAGATCCGGGTCAAGGAGGTGGGTCACTTCTGACGGCCTTGCAGGCTGTTATTTCAGACCTGTAAAAAGACCAGGAAGGGCACTGAATGTCTTGAAACAGAGTTAGAGACTAAATGAGATAATAGTTTTTTGCCCCATATCCTGTTTCATAGAGCGCATTTTACAAATTCCCCTCTCAGTCACATTGCACTGAACCTCCCCAACGACATTGTACAGGCTCCCCATTAGACACATTGCACTAAATCCCAGCCACATTACAGAGACCCTGCATAACAATATTGCATTACATTGTACTGAACTCACCAGCTACATTGTACTGCTACATTGTACTGACCCACCTCTTCTTACCTGTTCTGCAAAAGGTTCTGGTGTTGCTGGAAGTGAAGTGGAATGGGTCTTAAGAACCTGAGTGATTGTCTTCTGTCAGTAACCTCCATGTAATTGGTGTTCTAAGTATGAAGAGGTGCCAGCATGAAGATAGCTATCTCCAGGGCAGCTATAAATATTCCTGTACAGGCAGGAACACTGTTTGCCTGAGAAATATCTTGTGACATCATCACGCTCACAGCTTTCAGCACAGTGGCCAAGTATGATCACATGACTTCAGAGTCACATGAATGTTTACAATGCCAGTTGCTAATTTATATAATGCCTAAGACATATATGACACAGAGAGGGAGGGACACAGTTCTATAGCTGAGTTCTCTCAACATTGATATGTGTATTAATAACTTTACATTGCGCAATTATTCAGGCTGTATTATTAGTGATAGTTTCTTAATGACTATTTGACAGATATGCTTATTTTTTTTCCAACACCGCTGTGGGTTTTTATTGTGTCCTCAAATAACAATATGTGGATTAAATGTGGTTCAATAAATGAATCATTTTGATAGATCTAACACAGCTCTGTTTGGATTTGAACTGTTCCCATTTGTCTGCACTGGGATAAGAAGCTTTTACAGTAATACTCTATAACTGGAGGTGTCCTGGCATCGAACCACCACAGTTTTTGTAGATGGTGGAGGATATTAGGTAAAAAAATTACATTTTTGGTGAATTTTACAGAGGCGTCCTGACATCCAGTGGACATCTGCTGCAAGGTATAGCAGTATAGATCACACCATTTGTAAGAAGCAGTAAATGGTCACTAGGATTGCATATCCCAAAAATTAAATCAAGGATACCTATATTTTATATTTACTACCTGAAAGGCTTTGGAATTACTGAGTTGCTTAGAAAATTAATTATATTGACAGCCTCCCCACATAGCTTAGATTTTCTAATTTTTTGCTATCGTATTTGTGTTTATACTGCATATTCTACCATTTTATCACAATAAGCCTCTGCTAATCTGTTTAATGCTGTATTTCATGTCAGTTGGAACGAAGCAATTTCCATTTTTACAGTGAATAAAGTGCATTATTTGTGGGTGTAATTGTACTGTGCTGCGCAACAAAACTGTTATTCTTTTTCTTGTGCCTGTAACATGAAATTTCAGATATTTACATTTATGTACTAAGAAAATATAATTTTGCAATGGTTTTCTGGAGAGTGCATACTCTTGGTATTTAAACTGAAGAGCAATGTTCATCTTAGCTGCCAAAAGAAGAATAAATTACATTTATAAAACACTCTAAAGGGTATATTTACTAAAGTGCGGGTTTGAAAAAGTGGAGATGTTGCCTATAGCAACCAGATTCTAGCTTTCATTTATTTAGTGCATTCTACAAAATGACAGCTAGAATCTGATTGGCTGCTATCAGAAACATCTCCACTTTTTCAAACCCGCAGTTTAGTACATCTAAATCTTTACCAAACGGTACAATTCAATTCTGATGTTTAGTATTGAAATTAGTGTAAATAGGGCAGAACATTTGAATCATGCATTGTATGATGTAGAATTATGTACCATTTACTATATTATACATGGAGGCTGTGCTTTCCATAGATGGGCTGTATTGAGAATTGTTGACACTATATACAAAATGTAACTGCAGAAACGTTGAAGTAGCTCTATCCGCTTTGACATTGACTTTCTTTGTGCTACCGTTAGCCTCAGACAGTCTCTTCTTATAGCTCATTTAATGTCCTTGTGCTGTGGTTCAGGAACTGACCATATCACAAAGTCATTGAGAGATGAGCTGGATTGAACAGTGTGAATCCCATTACATGGGATTCACACTGTTCCCAGTGACCTTGGACAATTCATGTTATCTTCGTGTATCCCCATTCACCAAGAACTTGAATGAATAAAGACACTATGGGGGGGAATTCAATTGCGTGCTATTACCGTTATTACGGTAATAGTGTGCTTAAATACCGCTATTACAGTAGTTTCAACGCCGGCTTTTTGCTCGCAGCTCCCTGATCTGCGAGCAGAAAGCCAGGTTAAATTTACCGTAATAATGGTAATAGGTTTAGCGAGGCGATACTCTGGGGGGAATTGAATTCCCCCCTATGACTGACAAATTCTGTGTTTGTAGCACGATGTTAATATTATTAATTGTATATTATTGATAGTAATAACCACAAAAGCAAAATAAATAGCATGAAGGTACCAATAACCACAGTCTATTAAAATATGTCTAAGTAATTAAAAAGAATGCATGTTGTATTTTGTACAGTTTTTTGCTTTCTCACCTATGTCAGTTCTGCTGCTGCCTGAGTTTGTCCATGTAAGGAATATACAAGAAACACAATACATTTTATATAACTGTGACAGACAAACAAATAATGACAGTCTAATGGTAATATGTGATAATGCTGTTGATAATTAACTGGTGGCCTTTTACAGTCCTAATCATTAGCTCACATCTTTCAAGGAAGAGAGAACCACAAGGACAGTTTTTGGTTCTTTCTGTTTGTTGACTCCTGGTTCTATTTGCTGTGATGCATGCATGGACTACATAAGTACAACCCTACCCAGGAGCAAGCACATCATTTTATAGGGAGATTACAGTTATGTAACTGCATGCTTAATTTTGACACCATATTGGCTCAACACACTTTTTTGCATTCAACAAGATTTGTATATGGCTCAGATGTTATATTTCACAAATACTAGTATAGATATTCCTCCTATCCTAGAATATAATTTACTTTAAATGACTATAGTGATCTATTAAAATGCACTGATACCACCTGGTATTACAGCAGCCTCAAAGTCTGCCCTCAGTTTAATTATTGAATATTTTATTTAAGCTAGATACATTCTGGCATACCACTCATTAATTATTGATTACTTTATTTACACTTGATACATTGGGGCATTCCACTCAATAATTATTGATTACTTTATTTACACTAGATACATTGTGGAATACCACTCATTCATTATGTATTACTTTATTTACACTAGATACATTGTGGAATACCACTCATTCATTATGTATTACTTTATTTACACTAGATACATTGTGGAATACCACTCATTCATTATTTATTATTTTATTTACACTAGATACATTGTGGAATACCACTCATTCATTATGTATTACTTTATTTACACTACATACATTCTGGAATACCACTCATTCATTATTTATTATTTTATTTACACTAGATACATTGTGGAATACCACTCATTCATTCTTTATTATTTTATTTACACTAGATACATTGTGGAATACCACTCATTCATTATTTATTATTTTATTTACACTAGATACATTGTGGAATACCACTCATTCATTCTTTATTATTTTATTTACACTAGATACATTGTGGAATACCACTCATTCATTATTTATTATTTTATTTACACTAGATACATTGTGGAATACCACTCATTCATTCTTTATTATTTTATTTACACTAGATACATTGTGGAATACCACTCATTCATTATTTATTATTTTATTTACACTAGATACATTGTGGAATACCACTCATTCATTATGTATTACTTTATTTACACTAGATACATTGTGGAATACCACTCATTCATTATGTATTACTTTATTTACACTAGATACATTGTGGAATACCACTCATTCATTATTTATTATTTTATTTACACTACATACATTGTGGCATAGCACTCATTAATTATTGATTACTGTATTTACACTAGATACTTTGTGGCATAGCACTAATTCATTATTTATTATTTTATTTACACTAGATACATTGTGGAATACCACTCATTCATTATTTATTATTTTATTTACACTAGATACCACTCATTTTGTTACTTCTGGCATTGCTTTGGTAACAAAATGAGAGAGGAGAAGGAGGACGGAGATTCTAGATCAAATGTCACAACATATTATTAAAGGCTGTGAAAGAATATTACAAGAAATATCAAATCATATATGGAATTAACTTTTATTGCATTTCCCTCCCAAACAAAAAAAAACAAAATCCTTCTATGATCTTGAATAATCCAGGCCATATCGTTATCACTATAAGCTTGTTTTTGAAGTGTGTGAGTTTACTGCCGCTAAATTTAACAACCCATTCGTTACCTGTACAAGTACAAAGAACATTTAAAGGGCATCATAAGAAAAAACACTTTGTTGCCATCTAATCATCACAATAAAAAAAACCATGAATACTACACAATGGGTCTGATTTTGAGTTAGACTTTTGCCAGTTTGCGTACCGTAAAATAACAAACTGATTCTGTGCATGACCACAAAACAAGCTACACGCATATGCACGAAGGCAGATTTGCTTGAATCCAGGGAGCGTAGGAATGAAAATTTTCATGGGGGACAAAAGGCCAAGGACTACTATAGAGCTTGGAGTCCCTTTTTCTCGCTTTTGGTATCTCGTTTTATGACAGTTGTAACAATGACTGTAGATGTACAAAGACGCCCAATCCTATGTCCATTCAGTGTTTCAGAGGTTGGCCAACCCCAGTTTCATTGTTTATTTTTACTGTAAAAATTAATTTATACATTGTTAAAAAAAAATATTAATATTAACTGCCAATTATTACAAAAGTTATTAGAAAGATAGATAAATTAAATGTATAGTCATTAACCTAGTTTTTATTAAGAATTTGTTGACAGCGTAATCTCATTTGATTGGGAGTATTTTACATCTATAGTCATTGCCTCACTGGTTATGGTATATGCTATAAATTTAAATTGCTATATCTCATCTTTGTTCCTAGACGCACCGCACAAAATTCAAGGTAAACGTAAAGTGTATAGTTGTTTCTCATCAATACAAGTTACTTATTAAATGTTTATGAATGGAACAATTAGAGTTTTTTAAACAAACAAATCAATCAGTCTGTATTAAATCTATATTAAGGCAATCTATATTAAAGAACATTTGGCAGTTATACTAAGACAATCTATCATTTAAAAAAGTTTGACAAGTTTAGAACAGGTTAATCAGGTTCATGGAGAGGGCAAAACACAGTCTTTGCCCACCTAACAGAAATAGTTGGGGAGGGGCAACTGACCCCTCTGCCCCCCTTCCTACACCCCTGCTTGAATCTGACACTTGCTTCTGGCTGATTGCGGATTCACCTCTAAAGCTGATAGATGTTAGAAAATGTTTGTTTTTCTCAGACACAAGAAAGAGAGTTATACCTGCTGTATTAGAGAAGTTTTTCTTATTTTATTCAGAACTAACAGTGAATGTGTCACTCACCGGACTGTGAGTGCTTCTTCCCGTATATTTAGGAACCGTGGTCGTCCTCCATCCTGAGGGTCTGCGCATGCGCAGCCCTTTCAAACCCTTCAGTACCTGTTCCTTTAACTTAATTGGCAGATCAGGCAACACTCCCTATATTAAGCACCTGTGGTCAATACCACGTTGCCTGATCTTGGAGTCTCATTCCCCATGAGCCTCTGAAGGTGTTCCTGTGTTTCCTCGTGTATTCAGCGCTGCTGATTCCTGTGGTTTCCAGACCACTTCTACTCCTGTGGTTTCCAAACCACTTCTACCCCTGTGGTTTCCATACCACTTCTACTCCTGTGGTTTCCTAACCACTTCAACCCTCCTGTGTATCATCGTGACTGTTAGCTGATTCCTATCCGCTGCCTCCGTGCACTACAGTCTTCAAGCCACTTCAACTCTGCTGTGTATCATCGTGACTGTTAGCTGATTCCTATCCGCTGCCTCCGTGCACTACAGTCTTCAAGCCACTTCAACTCTGCTATGTATCATCGTGACTGTTAGCTGATTCCTATCCGCTGCCTCCGTGCACTACAGTCTTCAATCTACTTCAACTCATCTGTGTGCCATCATGACTGTTAGCTGATTCCTATCCGCTGCCTCCGTGCACTACAGTCTTCAATCTACTTCAACTCGCCTGTGTTTCATCGTGACTGTTTGGCTGATTCCTATCCGCTGCCTCCGTGCGCTTCAGTCTTCAGCTCATCTCATCTCTCCCGTGTTTCCTCGAGACTGCTACAGCTGATTCCTATCCGCTACTCTCCGTGCTCAACAGTTCCAGCTCAGCTCTGCTCTCCCGTGTTTCATCGTTGCTGCACCTGCTGGTTGCTATCCGCTACCTCCGTGTATCTGCAGAGTCCTGCTGCTGCTACTTCTCAGTTCTGCTCGTCCTACAACAGCTGACCCGCTCTCCGTGCTTCTTCGTGTTCCCGCTGGTCTCTATTCGCCAGTCTGCATCGGATCTGCGCCTCACTGTTTTCATCTCATCTAGATCATCGCTACTCTTCAGGGTCCTCCAGGAGTCCAGTCCTACATACTACTGCTTCCTGAGTATTTGTTCCCCTGCTGGTCTACCTACCTGTGCGCTGCACCTACTTGATTACCGCTTCAGGGACTTCGCATCCTGCCGGCCTCCAGCCGTTCAGGTATCTCTGCACTCCTGTCTGACAGCCTGCTTCTGAACCACGGTATGCATACTTCTCATTGACTGTGCTGGTGTATTGCATATCTTGCTGGACTGAGTTTGTTCTCCTCTGGAGTTTACTATCCGCTGAGACTATTGCCATCATTGACTGTGTTATCTTGTGCCGGATTACCTCAAGTGACTTTCTATTATTGCAGTGCTGTTCAGTCATTAATATATTGTGCATGTTATTGTGGATCAAGTTTAAGGTGCCCGTGTATCCCCTGTATTGCAGTCTCTCCCCGTGCTCCTCCTCACATATATATTCAGTGGTACAACTTGCTAGAGGCAGACCACTGATCCCTGTTTCCTGTGTCACCTGTTCCAGTATCCTCTCACATAGCAGTGGTACAACTTGCTACCGCAGACCACTGACTACCCTCACGTGTCCTTTGTCCATACAGTTCCGCGTGTATTACTACATCCATATTACCAGTGCTGCTAGTCATAGACTTTCCTGAGCATCTCTATCACCTACTATTTCCTGTTCCGTGATCACCCTGCTACCAGAGTACCATATTACCATCTATACTGCTCTGGTAAGCCTATCACCTGGTGATCCCTGGGTAAAGACTCCTAGTGCCCGTGACAGTAAGATCAGGCCATGACAGACCCAGATACGGAACCTACAGCCAAAGAGATGCTGCAGCATCTGGTCACCCGTGTTGAGCAACAGGATGCTCGCCAACAGCTGTTACTTCAATGCTACCAGTCGTTAGCCTCCCAAGGACCATCTGGACAGCCTGTTACAGCTAATGTTGAAGCTCCTGTGCTTTCCTCCGTTTCCCCAGTGCCATCCCAGGTGTCTACAGCTCCCACGCTTCACCTGCCTACTCCGTCAAAGTACGATGGAGACCCCAAAACTTGTAGGGGTTTCCTTAACCAATGCTCAGTTCATTTTGAGCTCCAACCTCAAAATTTTTCTACCCACCGTTCCAGAGTGGCCTATCTTATCTCATTGTTTTCTGGACAAGCTCTGGCTTGGGCCTCCCCTCTGTGGGAGAGAAACGATCCTGTATTACAAGATAGTGCCAAATTCATTTCTATGTTCCGAAGTGTGTTCGATGAACCAGGTCGTGTGACCTCCGCTGCTTCCAGCATTCTTCGTTTATGTCAAGGTTCTCATACAGTAGGCCAGTACGTCATTCAATTTAGGATATTAGCCTCTGAACTTCAGTGGAACACTGAAGCATTAATTGCCGCCTTCTGGCAGGGGCTCTCCGATAAAATTAAAGATGCACTGACTACCCAAGAGCTTCCTTCGTCAATAGAAGATTTGATCTCTCTTTGCCATCGTGTAGACATGAGGTTTCGTGAAAGAGAATCTGAGAAAACAACTTCAGTTAAAGCACCTCTTCGCTCAACCCCTCAGTTTCGTCCAGCTTCACCTTCCGTGATTCCCATGGAGATAGGACGTTCCAAATTATCTTTAGAAGAGAGGAAACGAAGAGTAAAGAATAGACTTTGTATCTATTGTGCTGATTCCACACATATGCTCAGTTCTTTCCCTAAGAAATCGGGAAATGCCAGGCCCTAACTAGTTCTGGAGAGGTGAAGTTAGGGTCCCTGGAGTCCTCTCCATCTTCTATGAAATTAAAAGTCTGCGCTTTTGATGTTACGATTTCCTTTGCTACCAAATCCTTTGAGTCTCAGGCACTGATTGATTCTGGAGCAGCAGGAAATTTCATTTCTAAATCCCTAGTGAATCAATGGTCCCTACCAGTGATTACTTTGAAAACACTGATTACTGTGACTGCTATAGATGGATCACGTCTCATCAATGGTCTCATCACTCAGAGTACGTCTCCAGTAACACTTCAGATTGGTGTGCTACACCATGAAGAGATCTCGTTTTTAATTCTTCCAGTTACGACAAGTCCGATTGTCTTAGGCCTTCCATGGCTTCAATGTCATTCTCCCCAGATTGACTGGCGCACTCCTCAAGTTACGTCTTGGGGAGCTGAATGTCATCATCGTTGTCTTTCTCAAGTCATTCCTCTTAAAGTACAGCAATCTTCCATCTCATCTTCCTCACCGGGACTCCCTCCTCAGTATGCTTCATTTGCCGATGTTTTTGATAAAGCTCAGTCTGAACGTCTTGCTCCTCATCGTTCTTGGGATTGTCCGATCGATCTTCTACCTGGCAAGACTCCTCCTAGGGGTCGGGTCTATCCACTTTCGTTACCTGAAACTCAAGCCACATCTGAGTACATCCAGGAGAATCTCCAGCGAGGGTTCATTCGACCTTCCACCTCTCCCGCTGGAGCCGGATTCTTCTTCGTAAAAAAGAAGGATGGATCACTACGCCCCTGCATAGATTTTCGTGGACTCAATGCCATTACTATTAAGAATCGGTATCCCATTCCGTTGATCACTGAGTTATTTGATCGCATCAAGGGAGCTCGGATCTTTACCAAGTTGGATCTTCGTGGTGCCTATAATTTAATTAGAATCCGTCCCGGTGACGAATGGTAGACAGCGTTCAACACCAGAGATGGGCGTTATGAATATCTAGTAATGCCTTTCGGGTTGTGCTATGCCCCCGCTGTTTTCCAAGGCTTCGTTAATGAGATCTTTCGGGACTTATTATATGTATGTGTCGTTGTCTACCTGGACGACATATTGATCTTTTCACAGGACCTGCCTTCTCATCACCAACATGTGGCAGAGGTCCTTTCCAGACTCCGGGAAAATTCATTATTCTGTAAACTAGAAAAATGTTCATTCGAGTTGCCCCAGATTCCATTTTTGGGGTATATTGTTTCCGGAGTTGGCCTGAAGATGGATCCAGACAAGGTGAATGCTGTATTACATTGGCCCCAGGCAACTACTCTTCGTGCTATCCAGCGTTTTTTAGGTTTCGCCAATTACTATAGACGCTTCATTCAAGACTTCTCGTCCATTGCATCTCCTATTGTGGCCCTGACTCGTAAAGGGGCCAATACTAAGCAATGGTCATCCGAGGCCCTCCAAGCCTTTCAAATTCTTAAAGAGTCCTTCTCCTCTGCTCCCATTCTTCGACAGCCTGATGTGACACTTCCCTTCTTCCTAGAAGTAGATGCCTCTAATGTGGGCTTAGGAGCCATTCTCTCCCAACGCTCGGACCAACAAAAATTCCATCCTTGTGCCTTTTACTCTCGGGGTCTCCTGCCTGCAGAGAAAAATTACACGATCGGGGACAAGGAGTTGCTGGCTATCAAAGTTGCATTAGAGGAGTGGAGATACTTATTGGAAGGAGCTCGTCATCCGGTGACGATTTTCACAGATCATAAGAACCTGTCTTATCTACAGTCTGCCCAATGCTTGAATCCTTGTCAAGCAAGATGGTCTCTTTTCTTTTCCCGTTTCGAATTAATCATAACCTTCAAACCAGCTGCCAAGAACAAGAAAGCTGACGCTCTATCTCGAGCTTTTGTGACGTCCTCTGACGTTGAAGAGGTTTCCAACCATTCTATATTAGACCCCAAATGTATTTCGCTGGCTGCTTCGTCCACCAAAGTGCTACCATTTGGGAAGACCCTCGTGCCTCCTACTCTGAGGAGGAAAATCCTTTCGTGGTTCCATTCTTCTCGTTTTTCTGGACATGCTGGTGAACGCAAGACCTTTGAGATTCTCTCTCGAAGTTACTGGTGGCCCTCGATGAGGAGAGACGTCAAAGAGTTTGTTGCTTCCTGTGAATTGTGTTCTCAGTTCAAATCCTCCCGCAGAACTCCAGCGGGGTTGCTGCAACCACTACCCATTCCGGTCAAGCCCTGGACACATATTAGTATGGACTTTGTTACTGATCTGCCATCTAGTAAAAATTGTAATACTATTTGGGTAGTGGTAGACAGATTTTCGAAGATGGCTCATTTTGTCCCTTTGTCTGGTTTGCCTTCTTCGTCTACTCTGGCTGAACATTTCGTTAAAGAAATCTTTCGTATCCATGGATGTCCGTCTGAGATTGTGTCAGATAGAGGAGTACAATTCGTTTCCAGATTCTGGCGGGCCCTTTGTAAAACCTTGGGCATACGATTAGCACTCTCATCTTCTTACCATCCGCAATCAAACGGACAAACTGAACGGGTCAATCAAGATCTCGAGACCTTTATAAGGATGTTCTCATCAGCCAATCAAGACAACTGGGTAGAATTGCTTCCTTGGGCTGAATTCGCCCATAACAACATGTACCATGAGTCATCGTCCAAAACTCCATTCTTTGTGGTTTACGGTCACCATCCGTCTTTTCCGGAATTTCCTGCCCTCCCGCTCACCCAAGTTCCTGCTGTAGAGACTGTTTGTCAGACCTTCAAAAACATCTGGTCTCAGGTCAAAACCTGTTTAAAGAAGACATCTGACAAATATAAGTCTTTCGCAGATAAGAAGAGGCGGGCTATTCCACCACTAAAAATTGGAGATCGTGTCTGGTTATCTGCCAAAAATATTCGTTTGAAGGTCCCATCTATGAAATTCGCTCCTCGTTTTATTGGTCCATATAGGATCATTCAAGTAATAAATCCAGTTTGTGTCAAACTTCTACTTCCTAAGAATCTTCGTATTTCCAATGCCTTCCATGTGTCCTTGCTCAAACCTCTCATCATCAACCGTTTCTCGACTCCTCCTTCAGCACCTCAGCCAGTTCAAGTTCATCAGGAGGAAGATTTCGAGATTACTCAGGTATTGGACGCAAAAATTTCGCGAGGAGTTCTCCGTTTCCTCGTTCATTGGAAGGGCTTTGGTCCTGAGGAGCGTTCATGGATCAAAGCTGAAGATCTCAACGCCCCAGCTCTTCTTAAGAAGTTTTATTCCAAAAATCCGGACAAGCCCGGTTCCAGGCGTTCTGTGCCCACCTTTAAAAGGGGGGGTACTGTCACTCACCGGACTGTGAGTGCTTCTTCCCGTATATTTAGGAACCGTGGTCGTCCTCCATCCTGAGGGTCTGCGCATGCGCAGCCCTTTCAAACCCTTCAGTACCTGTTCCTTTAACTTAATTGGCAGATCAGGCAACACTCCCTATATTAAGCACCTGTGGTCAATACCACGTTGCCTGATCTTGGAGTCTCATTCCCCATGAGCCTCTGAAGGTGTTCCTGTGTTTCCTCGTGTATTCAGCGCTGCTGATTCCTGTGGTTTCCAGACCACTTCTACTCCTGTGGTTTCCAAACCACTTCTACCCCTGTGGTTTCCATACCACTTCTACTCCTGTGGTTTCCTAACCACTTCAACCCTCCTGTGTATCATCGTGACTGTTAGCTGATTCCTATCCGCTGCCTCCGTGCACTACAGTCTTCAAGCCACTTCAACTCTGCTGTGTATCATCGTTAGTGTTAGCTGATTCCTATCCGCTGCCTCCGTGCACTACAGTCTTCAAGCCACTTCAACTCTGCTATGTATCATCGTGACTGTTAGCTGATTCCTATCCGCTGCCTCCGTGCACTACAGTCTTCAATCTACTTCAACTCACCTGTGTGCCATCATGACTGTTAGCTGATTCCTATCCGCTGCCTCCGTGCACTACAGTCTTCAATCTACTTCAACTCGCCTGTGTTTCATCATGACTGTTTGGCTGATTCCTATCCGCTGCCTCCGTGCGCTTCAGTCTTCAGCTCATCTCATCTCTCCCGTGTTTCCTCGAGACTGCTACAGCTGATTCCTATCCGCTACTCTCCGTGCTCAACAGTTCCAGCTCAGCTCTGCTCTCCCGTGTTTCATCGTTGCTGCACCTGCTGGTTGCTATCCGCTACCTCTGTGTATCTGCAGAGTCCTGCTGCTGCTACTTCTCAGTTCTACTCGTCCTACAACAGCTGACCCGCTCTCCGTGCTTCTTCGTGTTCCCGCTGGTCTCTATTCGCCAGTCTGCATCGGATCTGCGCCTCACTGTTTTCATCTCATCTAGATCATCGCTACTCTTCAGGGTCCTCCAGGAGTCCAGTCCTACATACTACTGCTTCCTGAGTATTTGTTCCCCTGCTGGTCTACCTACCTGTGCGCTGCACCTACTTGATTACCGCTTCACCCCTCCAGGGACTTCGCATCCTGCCGGCCTCCAGCCGTTCAGGTATCTCTGCACTCCTGTCTGACAGCCTGCTTCTGAACCACGGTATGCATACTTCTCATTGACTGTGCTGGTGTATTGCATATCTTGCTGGACTGAGTTTGTTCTCCTCTGGAGTTTACTATCCGCTGAGACTATTGCCATCATTGACTGTGTTATCTTGTGCCGGATTACCTCAAGTGACTTTCTATTATTGCAGTGCTGTTCAGTCATTAATATATTGTGCATGTTATTGTGGATCAAGTTTAAGGTGCCCGTGTATCCCCTGTATTGCAGTCTCTCCCCGTGCTCCTCCTCACATATATATTCAGTGGTACAACTTGCTAGAGGCAGACCACTGATCCCTGTTTCCTGTGTCACCTGTTCCAGTATCCTCTCACATAGCAGTGGTACAACTTGCTACCGCAGACCACTGACTACCCTCACGTGTCCTTTGTCCATACAGTTCCGCGTGTATTACTACAGCCATATTACCAGTGCTGCTAGTCATAGACTTTCCTGAGCATCTCTATCACCCACTATTTCCTGTTCCGTGATCACCCTGCTACCAGAGTACCATATTACCATCTATACTGCTCTGGTAAGCCTATCACCTGGTGATCCCTGGGTAAAGACTCCTAGTGCCCGTGACAGTATGTCTATTTTGCTATAAAAATAAATGTTTGAAAATTGGGTGTATTTGTAATTGATGCCTTTTTGACATAAACCTAATGCATATGCTACTGGGGCAGAGCTGCAAGTCTCCTGAGAGTAATCTAAATTTGCATATACACAAAATTGTGGGTGTTTTTAGCAAACACATTTTACATCTGCGAATTTGGACACAAATACATTTAAACTCAGCATCAGACCATTGTGTCTACATGCCAATTTGGATTAATGGATTATGATAAATTAAATATCAATGGTTGACTGAGCAGAGTTGCATTTTAGCTTGACATTTTTCTGGCTTGGAATGCCATGCATTTTATAGTAAAATCATTAATGCTCCAAAAAACCCAGTAAAGAGAAAAATAAAAGACTGACAATGATGAGAAGATGCACATGTAATGTATGTGTGGATGTGCATGCATGTGTAGCATTAAATTAGAAACATTTAAATGCACCCCAAATACTTATTCTGTGGTTTAGTAATTGGATTTTCATTGTGCTCTTAAAAAAATTAACTTTGAAAATGCAGAGCTTATTATTGGAAAGCCATTCTGTTATAGAACAGATACTGGTGAAACGTAAGTTGTTTTATGTTTGTTTTCTCAGAATTATATCTCTGATGTCTAATATAGGACTGCCAATACTCCAAGATTTTCAACAGGCAGAAATGAGTCCACTGTGACAAAGACTGAATATTTGTTAAACTAGGGTTTCAGTACTACAGATTGTCATGGAAATTAAATTTACGTTCTACTTCCCGCACATTACTGACACCTGAAAGAACATTCAAGACAGATAACATACATATGTCTTCTTGACATTATTATAGATAATGCACATATGTTTTCTTGAGAACCAAGATCAACCTAATGTATCTGTCTTTGTTACAGTTAAATATAGTCATAAACATTTTACCATTAGCATAGAATGATTCTTTGTTCAATGCATCCATTCCTATTTAATTATCCCTCACAAGACGGCGTGATTTTCTTTGATATAGAAAGCTTGAGATAGAATTGCTAGCACAATTTGTTTTCCCTGTGACAAGCATCAGATTACAGCGGTTCTATTAAACAAACGTGCCTCATATGTGTTTCATAATATAATGATTATTGAAACTCACAGAGAGAAGAGCTTTATCAGTGTCCCCACTCTCTAATACACGTCAGGTCATGACAGGTATCACAGGAGTGTTAGCAGAAACCCAGGGGCACACAAACTCCTCAAACCTATGTATAATGTAGGGATATGTACACAATACACAACTCTGAGTATGAGCTCTCTCCTTTCACCCCGTGATGAACGCAGTAAACAAAGAACAAAATTAGGTATCCCTGTTCCTTTTCTTCTTCAAGTGCTTGCCACCAAAAGAAGCAATAGGTGTATTCAAACAAATGTCACATGCAAGTTATGGGGCTCCCAGTAAGGATGGATTTTTAGAACATGGTTTCTACTCCATTCACTACAGGATACAAATTGCAGAAGTACTATGTGTACATAATATAATCATCATGTGTGTTAATAATAGAAATGTCAATCCTTCTTCTCAATTACAGAGGATTAGCGCTCAAATTAGTTGCTGATACATATGTGCCTTTGCCTATTGCTCAGATACATTTTTTTATATGCTATTGTTTTATATTATCAATATTAGGTGGTTTTTAAGATTTTTACTTGTATTATATGTATATATTATAATACTATATTTTCACATAACACTGGCATTAAAACAGCCATAAAATACTGATGAGAAACATGTAACTCATGTTTATATTACATGACTTATACCTTAACTTGGCTAATGTCTACATTACAGGAAACTTTGCATAGGTCATGCTCAGTCTGAGGCTTGTCAAAAAACACACCCAAAGAACAATGCATACACACAATGAATACTGGGGTGGTTAATTCACAACGATTACCTGTTATTATTAAATGCGTTTAAAGTTTGATTTTATTATTTATGCATAATTAACATTGATACTAGTTTAAAGGGTGATATTGTGAAGCCTAATTAAGTGGTAATTGGTAGGAGTCTGCCCTATTAAAGGGCTATGTATAATTTATATTGAATTGAAGTTGTCCTTGCACTACTATTATTTAGGTCAGTATAATCCCTGCTAATATTGGACTGTAAATATTTAATTTTGGTATGGTTAATGTGCAAATAAAACAGTTGGTTTCCATTTTCAGTTTACTTGTACTGCTTTTTTCTTTATAAATCTAATGTGTCTGTCATAATTGCTTGGGCAGGCAGGTCTATATTTAACAATAATGGAGTGTATCTATTGTCAAGTATGCAGCTAACAGTGGGAATCTTTCAATACAAACAAATGCACACAACATGTTTAGTGTGTTTCACATAGCTCAACTTGACCTAACTATTGACTTATTCACTGCAGTATTCACTAAAGAACCTATTTGAGGCTGACAGCTCCAGGACTCACAGTTCTTAGTGCTCACATTTGTCCAATCATGAATAAGCTAAAATGAAATCTACAGATTGCCATTTCAGTAAAAGCCTTGAAGAAGAGTACATACAGCTTGTATATATATTACTCACAGCAGTAAAGTGCACTATCCCAGTGGCAAGCCAAGGAAGGCCAGAAGAGGCTATCAAGTCATGCTGACACTCGGAGGAAGATGTTTAATAATTTGATCAAGTTTTCATGAGTTTATATGAGCATTATAAATGTGTCTGAAGAATTCATCCACTTAGAGTAGCTATGTGACCAAAATATATTTAAAAAGAAAACAATAGAGAACTAAAGGGCTGTATGTTCTCCCCGTGTTTATGTAGGGATCCTCCCTGTGCTCCAATTTCCTCCCATACTCCAAAAACATACTGGAAGGATAATTGGCTGCTATCAAATTGACTCTAGTCTATGTGTGTTTTTGTGTGTGTGTGTGTGTGTGTGTGTGTGTGTGTGTGTGTGTGTGTGTGTGTGTGTGTGTATGTGTGTGTGTGTGTTTTAGGGAATCTACACTGTAAGCTCCAATGAGGCAGGGACTGGTCTGAGTTACAAATATTCTCTGTACAGCGCTGCAGAATTGGTGACAATATATAAATAAATGATGATGATATATATACATATATATATTTATATCCAGATCAGATAAACTATATACATTTTTATCTATGTGAGTGAGATACCTCAAGTTATATGTGCAATACATCTATCATCATCATCATCATCATCATTTATTTATATAGCGCCACTAATTCTGCAGCGCTGTACAGAGAACTCATTCACATCAGTCCCTGCCCCATTGGAGCTTACAGTCTAAATTCCCTAATAGACACACACTCCCACACAGACACAGACAGACAGGGAGACAGAGAGGGAGAGACTAGGGTCAATTTTGATAGCAGCCAATTAACCTACTAGTATGTTTTTGGAGTGTGGGAGGAAACCCACGCAAATACAGGGAGAACATACAAACTCCACATAGATAAGGCCATGGTCAGGAATTGAACTCATGACCCCAGTGCTGTGAGGCAGAAGTGCTAACCACTAGGCCTATGTATCAAATAGTAATATACCATGATGGTTTTTTCTTTGCACATTTGAGAACAACTGAGAGACCACAGCATTATCATTGACTCCAATCAGATAAGCATTAAAGTCTTTTTATCTGGTACGCATATCACCATTGGAGGAGTTTGGTGTTCTAGAGTGTCTGCATGACAACTATCATTCTTCCTTTATCCACTGGCTTCTGTGGCTAACTCTGCTGTTATCTGGGGTAAATGTATTAACCTCCGGATTCTTGAACTCCCGCGAGTTCGGCGTCTTCAGCGCTTAAATTTAAAGCGGCGCTGCCTTGTAAAGGAAAGTTTCCCTTTACAAGGCAGCGCCGCTTTAAATTTAAGCGCTGAAGACGCCGAACTCGCGGGAGTTCAAGAATCCGGAGGTTAATACTTTTACCCCCTAGAATATTCTATCACAATACACCTGTGGATTATTCTATTTTCTGGTTCATTGGTATCAGTCACTGTATTTCTGTCCATTATAATACAGTATTATACTATTTCGGCACCCTATCCCATGTGTTTTATTCTAGATATTTTCCAGCTCACCATCTGGCTTTGTGGGAATTGGCAGCCGCCTGGACATAGCCAAAGTATTTTCAACATTGACTTTTGGGACAATTATCAATTTGGAATTATGCGCTTTGTTATATCTAAAATTTGGTTGATATATATATATATATATATATATATTTATAAATATATATATATATATATATATATATATATATATATATATATATATATATATACACATACATACACAAACACACTATATGGACAAAAGTATTTGGCCACACCTGTTAATCATTGAAATGAGGTGTTTTAATCAGATTCGTTGCTGGATAATCCATGGTCAACTGTAAGTGATATTATTAGAAAGTGGAAGTGTTTAGGAACAGCAGCAACTCAGCCACAAAGCGGAAGACCACATACAATCACTGAGCAGAGTCAACGACTACTAAGTCACATGGTGCGTAAAAGTCCCCAACGCTCTGCTGATTCCATAGTTGAAGAGTTCTGAACTTCCACTGACATTAATGTAAGAACAAAAACTGTGCAGTGGGAGCTTAGTGGAATGGGTTTCCGTGGAACAGCAGCTTCATGCAAGCTTCACATCTCCAAGACCAATGCCAGGCGTCGGATGGAGTAGTGTAAAGCACGGAGGCACTGGACTGTGGAGCAGTGGAAACTTGTTCTGAAGAGTGACGAATCCCACTTCTCTGTTTGGCAGTCAGTTGGGCGAGTCTGGGTTTGGCGGATGCCGGGAGAATGTTAACCTGTCTGACTGCATTATGCCAACTATGAAGCTTGGTGTTGGAGGGATAATAGTTGGGGCTGTTTTCTAGTGTTTGGGTTAGGCCCCTTATCTCCAGTGAAGTGCAATCTTAATGCTTCAGCATATCAAATCACTTTGGACAATGCTATGCTTCCAACTTTGTAGAAACAGTTTGGGGAAGGCCCTTTTCTATTTCAACATGACTGTGCCCCAGTGCACAAGGCACTTCAAAGACATGGTTTGATGAGTTCAGTGTGGAAAAACTTGACTGGCCTGCACAGAGCCCCAACCTCAACTCCATCGATCACCTTTGGGATGAACTGGAACGGAGATTGCGAGCCAGGCCTTCTCATCCTACACCAGTGCCTGACCTCATAAATGCTCTGCAGAATGAATGGGCACAAATTCCCACAGATACACTATTTGCAGCACAGTGGCTAAGTGGATAGCACTTCTGCCTTACAGCACTGGGATAATAAGTTCAATTCCCAACCATGGCTTTATCTGTGAGAAGTTTGTATGTTCTACCCGTGTTTGCGTGGGTTTCCTCCGGGTGCTCCGGTTTCCTCCCATACTCCAAAAACATACTGGTAGGTAACTGGCTGCTACCAAATTGACCCTAGTCTGTGTGTCTGTCTGTCTGTGTGTATGTTAGGGAATTTAGACTGTAAGCCCCAATGGGACAGGGACTGATGTGAGTGAGTTCTCTGTACAGCGCTGCGGAATTAGTGGCGCTATATAAATAAATGGTGATGATGATACACTCCAACATTTTGTGGTAAGCCTTCCAAGAAGAGTGGAAGCTGTTGTCATTGCAAAAGAGGGACCATCTCCATATTAAAGTATATGTATTTGAATACAATGCACTACATACAGTCTCTGTTAGTGAAATGGTCAAGCATCCGAATACTTTTGTCCATATAGTGTGTGTGTGTGTGTGTGTGTGTGTGTGTGTGTGTGTATATATATATATATATATATATATATATATATATATATATTGCTGTAAAATGTTGGTCTTTCCGGTCTTTGTTGACATGAAAACTAGATGGGCACCTAGATTAGCAAAACATTTGAATTGTATCTACTCTGTATCTACTACATGTGGGAATTTGGGATGTTTGAAGCATTGTTTTATATTGGGAAAAGCATGCCCAGGAATATGTTTATCTTCTGAGGTGCAACTGTAAGGTTCAAAATGCTCCCGAAGAAGAGTATAAGATGAGACACAATCTCTGAGCTCAAATTCAAGGTTTTTTTAAACTTTTTGGAAATGTGCATTCTCCACTATTATATCTCAGTTTAATAATTTTGGCCAGTAAATTAAAAAAACATTTATGTATAGTTCCCATGAAACTCCACACTTAGCTTCACTCCGTGCATCTCTACCCATTAGAGAGTATAAAATTTAGCTCATCTGCATATGCTGAAAACTTACCATTTTATGTTCCATACACCCTTGTACTTATGTGCAAATTGTTATAAAAATAGGTGTCTGTTTTGCTCTCTTGCTCTGCAGTTTTGCTCGTCCTAAATGACCTTGGTGATGTTTAGCCTATTTAATTTTGGTCCCAAGTGATATTAGGAATAACTAATAAACAGTAAGATAGATCGCATTTTGCAAACACATAGGAAAAAGAACCGTTGACCCTTTTTATATGGTTTAAAAAAGCAGCCAAACTTTATGTTGCTTGTTCACAATCTACAGGTTTTTTTTCCTTTGGTAGAATATTGGAATGATTAAACTTATAAGCATGGGATGGGGATGAACTGGGGAAAAAAAACATTTTTCTTTATTCTTATAAAGTACTTTAACACATATCCCCAGAAAATTACCAAAACATGTAATCACCCAGTTCTTCAAAGTATAGAGATAAGAAATATATTTTCTTTTTTCAAGTTTAAGTCAGTTATTGTGCTACAAAAAATGATTGTCTTTTTTTTTACTTTTCAATATTTTTTTGCAACGAACAAAACAAAATAATGAATTAATGGTTTTGGAGCACCTAAACTTGGGCTGTCCCAACAGAGGGATCCTGAAGTGTGCACTGCATCATAAGCATTGAGAAAATCAAGTCCTTTCTGAACATCCATTTTCAGTGACGGATAATTTTTCAATCTCGACACAGGAAATAGAGGCCAGAATCATATCCATAGACAAACTGTGACAAATGTCACTTAAACAACTTGTGTTCAGTACACAACAGAGGCATGGATTCAACAATTGCAAAGAATATAAAAACACATTCATGGTAGGAAAAAGGAAAAAGAGAATAATTAGCAAAAAGTAAAAAAAACAGAACACAGTTCGCTTAGTTCTCCAACCTGTCTGAAGATTTTTCTGGTGAGTTAACATGTATTTATTTATTTAGTGCAAATATTTAAATGTCTGGAAAAAAATTTTTTCTTTTCTTATTTAATTGTCAATATAAATGACAAATAAACCTTCTGAAAAATATCAAAGAATCACAAATATGCTAGTGCTCAGTAATAAAAGTAAAAATAATATGTTGCTAAAATATTTAAGATAGGTAGATTGGCCATTTTTATAGCCATGCATTTGTAATATTCTTTACTTACAGTACTATTTATGAGCAGTACAAACAAAAATATCACTATGCAGACATAATTTTTATCATTTAGGTTATTATGATGTATTGTGACAATGAAGCCTATTTGCCACACCTCTCCTGTTTAGGGATAGGTGGAAACCAAAGAAGTCTGTTAGAAAAGGCTGAAAATAAATAGCAATAGACAGCGCAGAGACTGGTCAGATCAACACAATGCTAAAAAGTAAACATATTTAATAATTAATAATGTGACTTTGATATCACATCAATAGTGATCAAAAAATTACATCCATATAATTATGTAATAAAAATACTTTCTGAATCCAATGCCTGTAATAATATATGATAATAGATATCTGTATAGTCAATAAATATAGCCCAAATGTCCCATTAGGGTTTTGTTGCAGAGTGCAGATGACAGTCTTGTACTAACTCCAATAAAATAGGTTACTCACAATTGAAACATGGGTCTGTGTCTTTTTGCAACACTCAGAAAAGATCACTTGAGTTCTACAGAAAAGGCTGCAGACAGGGTTAAGTCCTTACACAGTAGAACACCTAGGTTGAACATACACACAGGTGGAGGATAGGGTCTAATGCAGCAATCAGACCAAAAGGACGGGTTTTGTATATTTAAACCTGTTTTTGTGCTACTGTGCAGTGCGACCGATGCTGGCTAGTTGGCCGGTGACTAGGCAGGTGAATTGTGTCTCGTGTCATCCTGATAAAAGTCTGCTTTGATATTTGTGACGTGAACAATAAAAAGCAATATTTTCCCAATCAAGAAGTTGTTTTTGCCTGTCATCTACCGGGTGTCAGTATCACAATATTTATATGTAAAGCTTATGTTATAGATAGACTTAATTAGTTAATTAGTTCATTTGGTACAAATAATTTATTGCATCCTATTTATTTTAAAGACAGTATAAATAAAATCTCTTTGCCTAGTGGGAAGATGGTATTTCTTGGACTTGTACTATTGCTATTATTATTATTATTATTATTATTATTATTATTATTACTTATTTTTCTGATATTTTTATTCCAGCCAGTCTACCCAACTCAAAGATAAGATAATAATTTTGCCATTTTTGGACTCTACATAAATATTGCCAATGCATGTGGCTCAACAATTCATTTTCATTGAATTGAAGCCAATACAATAACAAGAAATAGTCACTTTCTATAAGAGAAAATGACGTTAGCAAATGTGAATATTGTGCCATAATGATGAATGCTGTTTGCTAAGTTTAACTTTTTTTTATGAGCATAATAACCATGATGTTTATGGGTTAAATGACTGATCCACAAATCATGGCAGGTTCAGTCGTGTCTATCTCTACATCTCACTCAAAGATACAATAATTGTATCATTAATAACTGTAAACCATTTTAGTTTCTGGATGTTTCCCCCTGTTAATACATTTCATTGTCATAGATTACATTTTATAAACCTTTATAAAATTTCACTTGCATGGACCTTTGCCAACATTTCTGGCTATCCTCCTTATCTTACCTAATGCAGATACATTGTAAAGCATCTTGAACAAGATAAAAGGAATATAAACAAGCAAAAAGATGATAGCAACTTGCTAGTGCTAACTTTCCTAACCACTTTACAATACATAGTTAATATGCTACACTTCAGTCATGTTTATTTAGACTAAACTCTAGGATCTGTAAGACTTTAGAACACATGTAAAAGTACAATGTAAAATATTTGCATATTTACAGCTCGAGATCCTTACAAAATAGTGTGCATTGCGCATGGGAACAAGATTTGCAACAAACGTAAATATTGTAAATGTGCACTTTTATGCAAGAACCGGAGGCTTTACGGAATGAACACCAGGAAGCATTTCAGCTGCATCTGTGTCTGCACTGAGGTGTCAGATTTTCCTGTCATCCCTCCGGTACGCACCTGATGCAGACAGCAGTCTCTCATTTTTAGAATTTGGCATCTTCAAAAAGAAGCAAGGAACCTGAAAATGCAAAGGATGCAAGAAAGAAGAAGAAGAAGGATAATGAAGATCCTGCATGACTTAATTTATCCATGAGGTATACATAATAAACTTATATATTGTACAATATGGGGTTCAAATACCTGAAAAGTTTTATACATTTTTGTAGAGTACGCAGTTCATTAACTTATATTGTTTTTCTCCATTTGAATTACACACAGTCCGTATTTGAATAACTGCCATAGGAATAGAATGGAAGAAGTTATTTCTTTATCACTGTCATACTGCAAAATTAGCAAAGTCATGTTACAAACAATGCATTAACTTTAAAGTATAACATTTTACCTCATGATATACAATAAGATATATAATAAAAAATAAAAATAATTTTTAATAAATTATCTAAATAATAATGTTTAATCAATTAAAATAGTATACTGATGTGGTATGTGTCAAATTGTGTTAATGCTGGGCGATTGTCGGCATCATGTAATACATGCAGTTCAATTTTCTCTAGGTGCTAATCAATAAAACCATTGATACTTTTTACTACCAATACCATGCCTTACAATATGCTGTTGTATCATTGTAAATATGAGGTTACAGTGAGAACCACAGTTTATACTGAATGAACACTCATTGAATATATGTAGGTCATCCTTAGTGTAACATAACCCAAGTAAATAACTAAAAAAAAGGGCAACATGGCCCCTCCAAATCCTAAACCAGCACCAGTACTAGACAGCCTGGGTTGGTTTCCACTATAACAGGGAGACCATGAGCTTGGGTCCCCCCTACTATAATGAAAGGCTGTTCAGCTCAGGGGCTGTGCTGTAAGGAGGATGGTCCCTTCAAAAAAACAGTGTGTCCCTCTCCCAGAGGCTAAATATTGAATGCTAAAAATATTGGTGCTCTTCCTGATAGCTCTGGGCTCTAGGAGGTGGGTATTTAAGAAATTTGGGACCCCTGTAGTGACAAGTTTGATAGCCCAGTGATATCAATTTAATTCACCAGGTGCATTTGATAACTGCCTAGTGCTGTGGCTGGTTAAAAAATTTGGGGGATGGATATATATACATATATATATATATATACATACAGTGCACTATGCAGGATGACCTACACTGTCTTATATGCCACCACCATATTATGCAGTTCTGTACAGAGAATATTTGTCATCAGTAGCTGCCCCATTGAGGTTTACAGTCTAAAATCCCTAACACCCACACACACACTCATACAGACTAGTGGCCATTTTTAGTCTCAGACAATTAACCTACCTGTAGGACTGACCGGAAACCGAAGCACCTGGAGTAAAGTCACTCAAGCACGGGGAGAACATACAAACTTCAGACAGAAAGGGTTCTGGTTGGGAATTGAACACTGTGAGGTGGCAATGATAACCACTGACTCCCATTGGTTATCATTGCGTATCCACCATAACAAGAAGTTCACAAACATGGGGTCCCCAGAGCTAGACAGATTGGAATAGTTTCCAGTATAGAAGTGAGACCCAAGTATGGGCTCAGCATAGGTGTGGTGCCTCAAGGGTGATAGTGTAGGAATGGTGACTATATGGGGTTAGCGTAGGACTGGTGCCTCTATGAAGATTTTCAAAGCACAGTGTGTAAGCACCACTTATGTACCATTCATGAGACATACTTAGTATGATTCTCAAAAGTACAGTCTGGAGACAGAAAATTTATTTCCTGCAATTTATATATTATTCTCTGGAAAACACACTTGACATGAAAAATAATAAAACCACTCACCGTTGGAAGACAGTTTGGTGCATGCTACATCTATAGCTAGATTATTAGGAATAATTTAAAATAAAAAGTATGTAAAATATAATTATTGTTCTGTCTAAATTTTGGAGCCCATAGATATTCATAAGATAATACATTTTAAACTACATTTTTATGATGTACTACATGACACTTCTTAGTTAAATAATTTCTCTAACTTTATGTGATTCTTTTGAAATGCTAATGATTTAATGGTTACTTGTTATCGACCGTTCTTGTGTTCTAGCCAGAAATCAAAATCTGTATACATTGCTTATTAATCTTAATGACTAAGCGCTAATATGATCACATTTAGTTTTAGATGTTTAGAGAGGGATATACAGAACATATATAGAGGAAAACAATGTTTACTTTAATTAGTCCCATGTGAATAAATCTGCTGGCGATCTATACATGCAAAGAGTTTTTTGACCATGTTTGTGCATCATCCCTCAAAAAAGCAAAACTAATTATTTAAATAATCAACTCCATAAGTAGTTCTTACTGTCACGAGCCGCGGCGGTACTCACAGCCGCCGCGGCTCGCTTCTCATGCGCCCCAGCGTCCCGACCGTCACCTTGACGACCGGGATGTCATTTCCTCTTCCTGTCCGGCCGTTACCAGGGCAACGGCCAGACGCTAGTACACTAGCGCTGCGTCCCGGCGGTGCTGGTAGCCGGGCGCATGCGCATAGCAGGCAGCCTGTGGGCTGATTAGGCTTATTAACAGGCATTAGCCTGCAACTGTGTAGGTCAGGGGCAAGCCCTGATTGGCCCTGCTGGATACTAGTAAATTAGCCTGCAGGAGTGTGTTCAACTGCTGATTGGTCTGTGTCTGTACTTAAGGCAATGAGGTCTGCTGCCTCATTGCCGGTTATAGCTTCTGTGCTCCAGTCTGCTGACCTGCTTGTTCCAGTCCCTGTATCCTGTTTCTACGTTTGACTTCCCGTGTATGACCCTTGGCTTCGTATTGGACTTCGCTTGTGTTTCCTGTGACCCTGATCCTTGGCTTGTTTACCCGTTCTACTACTTTGCCTGTGACCTCTGACCTCAGCTTGTTCATCATTACTGTTACCTGCTGCCGGCCTTTGACATCTGCGTGGACCTGGCTCTTCTTGCCTGGGTTCTCCCCAGCCGGTACACACTTCACGACCCTCTGTCAGTCTGCGGCCCAGTCTGTCCCCACCATCAGGGGCTCCAGTGAACACCTGACTGGCAGAGTAGACTCCGGGTTGTGTTGTGCCGGCTGGAGGGGTTCCTAACATTATAACCGGCCCACTCACGGAGACAAGATTAGGATGGATGCAAGTGGATCCACACCGTCTCCGGCACAAACCCTAGCAGGCCATGTTGAGTCTTTGTATCAGATGATGCAGGGATTGGCTGAGCGTATGTCTGTTCAAGAAGAAGCCACAAAAGCTTCACAATCTCCTCCAGATCCCATCTGTGAGCCCAAAATGAATTTACCGGATCGGTTCTCCGGAAATAGAACTTTGTTTCGGAACTTCAGGGAGAGCTGCAAGCTCTATTTTCGGATGAGACCCCGCTCCTCCGGTTCAGAGCAGCAACGAGTTGGGATTATTATTTCCCTTCTACAGGGTGACCCCCAGTCCTGGGCGTTTTCTTTGCCACAGACCAGTCCGGCCATGCAGTCCGTAGACTCCTTCTTTGAGGCATTGGGTTTACTGTATGATGACCCGGATCGAGTGGCCTCCGCGGAAGCTCACCTACGGTCCTTGAAACAAGGCAGACGGTCGGCAGAAGAATACTGCGCGGAATTCCGTAGATGGTCACCTGATAGTGGATGGAACGACCCTGCCTTACGTAGTCAGTTCCGTGTCGGCCTATCTGAACAGATTAAAGATTCGCTGGTGCAATACCAGTCTCCTAGCTCTCTGGAGGATCTGATGCACCTCTCCATTAAAATTGACAGGAGATATAAAGAGCGGAAAACTGAAAAGGAAACGTCATCACCTCCATCCGCCTTCGTTCCTATCTCCCAGGATGGTGAGGAACCAATGCAATTGGGAGCATACCGTCTTTCCTCTGAGGAGAGAGACAGGAGACGGTCACAAGGCTTATGTTTATATTGTGGCGCAAGAGGCCACTTCTCCCGTTCTTGCCCAAACAAGTCGGGAAACGAGCATGCCTAAGGAACGAGGGGAGAGTTCACTTAGGTCTACAAATTGTCTCCCAGAAAAATGCACTATTGGTCCCTGCACAGCTCACGTTCAGTGCTCGTTCTACGAAACTATCAGCCTTCATTGACAGTGGAGCTGCTGGCAACTTCCTTGACATCGAGTTTGCCCGCTCTGCTGGTATTCCGCGGATTAAACTCCAATCTGCCATTACGGTATGTGGCTTAGATGGTAGTCCGTTGCCAGGCGGCAAGATTACTTGGGAGACCCCACCATTACAGTTGAACATTGGCGCTCTCCATTCGGAATCCATAGTCTTACGTCTTATCGAATGTCCTTCGGTTCCTTTAATTCTGGGCCACCCTTGGCTATTCTGCCATAACCCCATCATGGATTGGGCAAAAGGAGAAATTGTCCAGTGGAGCCCCCATTGTACACAGTCTTGCTTGACACTACCTCTACGTATTATTCAGTCTATTCCGGAGCAGCTCCCTTCTCAGTATCATGACTATTGGGATGTTTTCTCCAAAAAGGCTGCTGACACACTACCACCGCACCGCAATTTCGACTGTGCCATTGAGCTCATTCCGGGCTCTAAATTACCCAAGGGACGCTTGTATCCTCTCTCTGGTCCAGAGACCAAATCCATGCAAGAGTATATTGACGAAAACTTGGAGAAGGGCTTCATCAGGCCATCCAAGTCCCCAGTAGGAGCGGGGTGTTTCTTTGTACCCAAGAAGGACGGTGGACTCAGACCCTGTATCGATTATCGAGGGCTGAACCTTATTACGGTTAAGAACACCTACCTCCTTCCCCTCATCTCCGTTCTTTTTGATCAATTAAGAGGAGCCACTATCTTCACAAAAATTGATCTTCGTGGGGCCTATAATCTCATACGTATTAGAGCAGGTGATGAGTGGAAGACGGCTTTCAACACGCTCTCGGGCCATTACGAATACCTGGTCATGCCGTTTGGCCTTAGTAATGCTCCTGCCGTATTTCAGGACTTGATTAATGAGGTGTTACGTGAGTTCCTGGGACACTTTGTTGTTGTTTACTTAGATGACATCCTCATATATTCAAAATCGTTGTCTGTGCACCAGGGTCATGTCAGACAAATCCTACAGAAATTACGGGAACATCACCTCTACGCTAAACTCGAGAAATGCGAGTTCGAGGTTCAGAAGGTATCCTTCCTCGGTTATCTTATCTCCTCAGAAGGTTTCTCCATGGACCCAACCAAGGTCCAAGCAATTCTGGATTGGATACAACCGAATAACCTCAAGGCGGTCCAGAGATTCCTGGGATTCGCCAATTACTACAGGAGGTTTATTGGCGGCTTTGCTGATACCGTGGCTCCTATCGTCACCTTGACCCGCAAAGGAGGTGATCCAACTGTTTGGTCACAACAGGCAATAAATGCATTCAAAACCCTGAAGAAAGCTTTTGTGTCTGCTCAGGTTCTCAGTTATCCGGATCCTAGGGTACCGTTTGTTCTTGAGGTAGATGCCTCTGACGTCGGTGCTGGGGCCGTCTTGTCACAAAAAGACCCCCAGACCCACCGCTTACATCCATGTGCCTTTTTTTCCCGTCAGTTCTCATCAGCGGAAACCAACTATGACGTGGGAAACCGAGAATTGCTGGCAATTAAATGGGCCTTTGAGGAATGGCGGCACTGGTTGGAAGGCGCTGCACACCAGATCTCCGTTATAACGGATCATAAAAACTTACAGTATATACAGTCAGCCAAACGTCTGAACCCCCGACAGGCTCGGTGGTCGCTGTTCTTCACTCGGTTCAACTTTATTATCACCTATCGTCCTGGTTCCAAAAATATTCAAGCGGACGCCCTGTCTAGAAGTTTCCTGGCACATCATGCTCCGGTCACCTGCCCAGAGCCTATTGTTCCTGTGTCTATGATTCATGCCGGATTAACTCAAGATTTGAGCTGTACCTTACAAAGGTTCCAGAGGTTGGCTCCTGATAACACTCCGGCAGGATGTTTGTTTGTCCCAGTTCATCTAAGGAAGACAGTCCTTGCTGAGGCACACAACAGTCGGACTGCTGGGCATCCTGGAGTCTACAAAACACTGGAAATCCTTTCCCGTACTGTATGGTGGCCGTCTCTGTCTGCTGACGTCAAGAGTCACGTCCGGTCCTGTGAAGTTTGTGCCAGGAACAAAGTTCCCAGGACTCGCCCGGTAGGTCAGTTAGTTCCGTTGGCCGCCCCTGGTAAACCTTGGACACATCTGTCCATGGACTTTATAGTCGATCTGCCACCCTCTGCGGGACACAATACCATTTGGGTCGTGGTAGACCGGTTCAGCAAGATGGCGCATTTCATTCCACTCACTAGGCTTCCTACTGCTCGAGATTTGGCAATCTTGTTCATTCAACACATTTTCCGCCTCCATGGACTCTCTACAGACATCGTCTCCGATCGGGGTTCCCAGTTCATAGCGCAGTTCTGGAGATCATTCTGTACCCTCCTGGGAATCAAGGTCAGTTTATCATCTGCATACCACCCTCAGTCAAATGGGCAGACTGAAAGGGTTAACCAGTCCTTGGAGAAGTTCTTGCGATGCTACATATCGGAGTTCCATGACAACTGGTCCTCCTTGTTGCCCTGGGCAGAATTTGCCTGTAACAACTCCTGTCACTCATCCACGAAAACCTCTCCGTTCTTTTGCAATTATGGTTTCCACCCCAGATCTAACTCTTTGTATTCACTCCAGTCCGTTGGTATTCAGGAGATCCGTTCCACTGCCAGGGATCTCAGAGTTGTCTGGAAGAAAGTACATTCATCTTTAAAACAAGCCTCACTTGTTGCAAAAAAAAATTCGGACCGACACCGTACCCCCTGCTCTCTTAAGGTTGGCCAGAAAGTCTGGCTGTCTACAAAAAATATCAGGCTGAAGCAACCTTGCAAGAAGTTGGGCAATAAATTCATCGGGCCGTTTCCCATCATCAAGCAGGTGAACTCTGTTGCATTTAGGTTAAAAATTCCGGGCTCGTTAAGAATTCCAAACACATTTCATTGTTCTCTGTTAAAACCAGTTCTTTATCCAGCTCAAGCCCAGTCTTCAGGCAAGCCACAGAGGTACAGTGTTCAGAAAATCTTGGATTCAAAAAAAGTGCAAGGACAGGTGCACTTTTTGGTACAGTGGAGGAACCGCGGGTTAGAAGAACGCTCTTGGGTTCCGCGGAGACAACTCCATGCTCCCAAACAATTGAAGGAATTCTTCAGGAAATTTCCAAGAAAACCTGGGTGTCGGGGTCCCTTGACCCCACCTCAAGGGGGGGTACTGTCACGAGCCGCGGCGGTACTCACAGCCGCCGCGGCTCGCTTCTCATGCGCCCCAGCGTCCCGACCGTCACCTTGACGACCGGGACGTCATTTCCTCTTCCTGTCCGGCCGTTACCAGGGCAACGGCCAGACGCTAGTACACTAGCGCTGCGTCCCGGCGGTGCTGGTAGCCGGGCGCATGCGCATAGCAGGCAGCCTGTGGGCTGATTAGGCTTATTAACAGGCATTAGCCTGCAACTGTGTAGGTCAGGGGCAAGCCCTGATTGGCCCTGCTGGATACTAGTAAATTAGCCTGCAGGAGTGTGTTCAACTGCTGATTGGTCTGTGTCTGTACTTAAGGCAATGAGGTCTGCTGCCTCATTGCCGGTTATAGCTTCTGTGCTCCAGTCTGCTGACCTGCTTGTTCCAGTCCCTGTATCCTGTTTCTACGTTTGACTTCCCGTGTATGACCCTTGGCTTCGTATTGGACTTCGCTTGTGTTTCCTGTGACCCTGATCCTTGGCTTGTTTACCCGTTCTACTACTTTGCCTGTGACCTCTGACCTCAGCTTGTTCATCATTACTGTTACCTGCTGCCGGCCTTTGACATCTGCGTGGACCTGACTCTTCTTGCCTGGGTTCTCCCCAGCCGGTACACACTTCACGACCCTCTGTCAGTCTGCGGCCCAGTCTGTCCCCACCATCAGGGGCTCCAGTGAACACCTGACTGGCAGAGTAGACTCCGGGTTGTGTTGTGCCGGCTGGAGGGGTTCCTAACACTTACAGTGTATTTTAACCATGAAAATAGAAATCTATTTTCTAAGCAAATGTTGTGAGGAATGACTATCATTTAAGTTAAAAAAGAAACTTTGTCTGGAAAATATTTAATTTACTGAGAATCTCTAATTTTTTTTAAAAAAAATATTTAAATAAAAAACCTCAACAATGTTTTATGATATACACTCAGTTGCTACTTTATTTCTTACCCCTTTTCTAGTACTGAGTAGGGCCCCTTTTTGCCTAAAGAGCAGCCAGAATTTTTTGTGGCATGGATTTATCAAGGTGCTGGAAACATTCCTTAGAGGTTCTGGTCCATGTTGACAAAATAACATCACACATCACACAGTTTCTGCAGATTTGTCAGCTGCACAGTCATGCTGCCAATCTTCCGTTCTATCACATCCCAAAGGTATGCTACTGGATTGAGTTTTGTTGATTGTGCATTGGAATACACTGAACATGATTGTGGAACCAGGTTTAGATGACGTGTGCTCTGTCACAATGCACATTATCCTGCTGGAAGTAGCCATTAGAACAGTGGTCAGGGAACAGGGGTAAATTACCACAAATGGGGTAAAAAAGAAATTTCTGGGGGTAATGCTGCCGATTCACATGCTGTCAGTTGAATTGTAGACCCCTTTAAATGTGAAATTGCTGTTGTACCAGAAGAGCCTCAAGGGTTGGCAGAGGCACTTCTTGAGCTTCGATGCAATAATGAAGTACATATTGCATTTGAAAATCAAGCAGATCTGTCATATTTTTGGATGTCAACAGCTGCAAAGGCATTCCAAATTGCACATGAGGAGGCAGTAAAAAAGTTGCTGCCTTTTGCAACAACCTACCTTTGCGAACAAGGATTTTCCACTCTAACACACATAAAAACAAAGCAGAGAAATCGATTGAACGCTGAAGACTATCCAAATTGCTCTGACATCAAAATGCCCCAATATTGATGCTCTCATATCAAAAATGAAGCAACATCATTTCTCCAAAATCTGACGTTTTGAAGTTGAAGCTTTGAAAGAAATTTTGAATAGATTCTATAAAATTTTGAATTCCAATAATTAATAATATATGATTTCCTTCCTTTCAAATCAAGGGGGTAACGTCGGCGTATCTAAATATATTTATGGGTAAAAGGTAAAAAAGTTCCCTGACCCATGCATTAGAAGATGGGTAGACTGGTCATAAAGACATCCACATGTTCAGCAACAATACACTAGTAGGCTATGGCATTGAAATAATGCTCAATTCATATTAAGGGGTCTAAAGTGTGCCAAGAAAACATTCCATGCACCATTACAACACTACCACCAGCCAGCACCATCAACACAAGGCAGGGTGGATCCATGGATTCATGTTGTTTATGCCAAATTCTGACCCTACCACCTGCATGTAGCAGCAGAAATCGAGATTCGACCAGGAGACGTTTTTCCAATCTTCATATGTCCAGTTTTGGTGAGGCTGTGTCCACTATAACCTCAGTTTCCTATTCTTAGTTTACAGTAGGGTGATCCGGTGTGATCTTCTACTTCTGCAGCCATTCACTTCAAGGGTCCACATGCTGTGTGTTCAGAGATTCTTCTGTATATCACTGTTGTAAGTCATGGTTATTTGAGTTACTGACACCTTCTTGTAAGCTTGAACCAGTCTGGGCATTCTCATCTGACCTCTCTCATTAACACAGCATTTTCGGCCACAGAACAGTGGCTCTCTGGCTATTATGTTTTTGGCACATCATTCTCTGTAAACTGTAGAGACTGTTGTGTGTGAAAATCCCTGGAAATCAGTAGTTTCTGAGACCACCACATCGGGCACCAACAATCATTTAACGGTCAAAGTCAAATAGATTACATATAGATTACATATATTCCAATTCTGGGGGTAAATGTATCACGCTGAGAGTTTTCTGGCGGGTTTGAAAAAGCACTCAGATTCTAGCTATCATTTATTTAGTACATTCTACAAAATGATAGCTAGAATCTGATTGGTTGCTATAGGCAACATCTCCACTTTTCAAACCCGCCAGAAAACTCTCAGCTTGACACATTTACCGCCTGGTGTTTGGTCTGTAGAACAACTGATTCTCTTGACTATGTCTGCATGCTTTTATGCATTTAGTTGCTGCCACGTTACTGGCTGATTAGATATTTGCATTAGCACGTTGGTGTACAGGTGTACCTACTAAAGTGGCAACTGAGTGTATGCTTGGTTTAATTAGTATGATAATGCACAACTGCCAAGACAATACTGAATAGTATTCAAACAGTTTTGCATTTGAGGTATATTGCACTGTACTCTGACAACATATTTGATTCTTAAATATTTAAGATATATATACATAATGTCACCATTGGGAAGGCTGTCACTATAATTCAGGACAGGTTATGGCCTTTTTTTAATAGAACGAACATTATTAAATGGAGTTATGTTGTTTGTTTTTTTTAAAAAAAATGATGAAAATATTGTTTCATAGATTCTTGTTTCTAATTTGTACTTATTTAAAATATCGCCAGTAAGAGTGAAATCTCCTTTTATTTTCGGGTCCGGAGAGGAGGATATTGAAGACGTAAAAAAGTTGCTAAAGGCCTGTCATCATAAAACTACTATGAGACTTGTTAGAAAAGTGTGTCATGGTTCAACACTTCTTGTTGATCTCAAGAGGTGCTGTAAACAAGTGATTAACTATAACCAAAGAGCATAGCAGTATAGGGGCCTGGTCCCAGAGGAAAAAATGTGCCTTAAGGTAAACTTAATATAACTTTGTAATTTATGCAAATATATGGTTGGGAAAATAATGAGGATGGAATGACTGTATTGCCAGATTATTGGATGCTGACTAGTGACATATTGGTGGGTATGACTTTATGATGAAGCAGAGATTGCCCCATCCGGTGGTAGTCCCTTTCCAGATAGTGACCACACCGACAGTGACTACACAGACATTTAAAATCCGAAGACTGATACCCCAACATGACAGAAACAAAGACTTACCATTACACAGAGACAGTAAATTCTCGACCCGATCTGTTTACGACTGTTGAAAATGACGTCACTTGAAAATGCGACTGCTGTTAAAGCGCAAATGCATGGACCCGGCTTACTATTATCTCATGTAATTAGTAGGTTAGGGTTTAGGGGATAGGGTTAGCCTTTAGGTGTTAGGGTAAGGGTTAATGGTTACGGTTAGGATTAACCTTACCGTCAAAAGCCGGGTCCGTGTATTGCCGCTTTAAAACTGAAAATTTCCCAGTCGTGTTTTAAATTAACTTATCTATTTTCAACTGTCGGGCACAGATCGAGTCGGGAATTTACTGACTCTGTGTAATGGTAAGTCGCTGTTTCTGTCATGTTGGGCAGTCATTCTTCTGATTTTGTGTGGTCACTATCGTTAAATCGTACCAGACCTGCCCCATTACAGTTTTGCTGTAAAGATCAACACTCGCTAACCCAGAACCACATAATTTGTAGGTTAGATTTAATCTATAAAGGAAGCATTTGCTCTCAAGGCTCCTGAGATTTGTGTAGTAATAAATCTATGTATCATTATTTTAACCCAACACTGTTAATGTGAGGATTCATGGCAGTTTCCCTTTTAGTGATATACGTATAATTTTTTTTCCACTGCTGTTCTTTTCAGAAATTTGGGATTGATGCCCCTTCTGTTGTTGTAAATTGTAATAAATATTGCAGACCTCACAATTATATCAACATTGTATTATGCTTTGTCATGTTTAATGAAACATTTGACTTTAACAATGGTTATAAGGCATGTTGTGTTACTATTACATGCATTCTCTTTTTCTTTTCTTTCCTACAGAAAGAAGATGGATCAGCAGAAAAAATGCTTTTACTGAAACAAGAAAAAGAAAATAACTTATTGATTGTGTAGAGTTAGCTTTGTTCATGATCAGTGGGATTGCATGGTGGGATTTTGTTCATTATTCTAATGCTCGCATGATTTTTTTTATTTTTATTTCCTGGTTCGGATTGGGTTGGGTTGTGTTGTGAAAGAAGATAAGTACAAGTGGGATTTAAATCCCAGTCTCGGCAAAGTGTCATTTCATTGAAGCTCTCTTCGCTGTCTGATTCAGGAGACAAGGACTAAATCCTCACTTAACAATATTTTCTGTTTTACTTTAGATTCATATGGTATAGAATGTGTGAATTATTTTACAGTGTAAATGACTCACAGTACAGTGTCAAATGACTTAAAATTAATTTTAAGATATATGGCAGCTTACCATTCCGCTAACAACCGGTGTCTGAGGAACTTCATGACTGATGTACATGAGACAGGACAAATATTCATAAAGCAATAATTCTTCGTGAATTGATTGGCTCCACTTTCATGACCCTCAGATTAGACCATAAACTGGATCACTCCACTGTGTGTAGAGAATAAATATTCTCTAAGGAACTGGAAAAATTCCCAGTGATCTAACAAGTATGATCGTGAAGAAAAACAGCATAGTATATAGGTTGTTTACATGATGTATTCCTTCATCATCTATTTATATAGCACCACTAATTCCGCAGCACTGTACAGAGAACTCACTCACATCAGTCCCAATGGAGCTTAAATTCCCTAACATACACACACACAGACTAGGGTCAATTTGATAGAAGCCAATTAACCTAGGATGTTTTTGGAGTGTGGGAGGAAACCCACATAAACATAGAAACTACACAAAGATAAGGCCATGGTTGGGAATCGAACTCATGATCCCAGTGCTGTGAGGCAAAATGCTAACCACTAAGCCACCGTGATTCCTTGATAGTTTTACAAAAGAACACTTTTACTAAAATGCACTATACTTCATGGATATATGAAAACATTTAAATTTATCAACTAGGAAAAACACAGAAAGAAACCATTGTGTTACACGGGGACTTATTTAATAACATGGTGCATGTGTATAGACGCGATTTAACCCATCTGAATTAATCCCATTATAGCTGTAATATTTGTAGCATAATCTAGAAAATGAGAGGTAATATGATTGGTTGTCCTAGGTTACGGTACATTTGTACACATAGCACCATGTTAGGAAATAAGCCCCAATAAACAGATATTTTCTTTCATATTTTACAATTTTGTACAAAAAAATTATTTATTTAAACGTGGTATTAATATTCATTTTTAATGTGTGTAGAATGGAATGAACTTTGCAAATTGGGCTTAAAGCTTACTTAAATTTATCAACATCGCCATTCTAAGATGTATCAAAATTGTTTCCAATGTCATTTCCCAAGGCTGAACAATTTTAGTAGAATCTTGAATGCAAACAGTTTGTAAATTAAGAGATTTAAAGTACTGTATAGAACATAAATAAAATTGTTTATCATCCAACTCCTTGTATTATTTGTTTATGTTCCTGCTTGTCTTTTGTATTTATTGATATACCATATTGTCCTCTGAGCAAAATCAGCATAGAAAAACGTTGAACATGTAGTAAGCAACAAAATCCACCTTATATATAATACACGGACAAACTGTGGTTTTCATTATTCATGTCACATAATAGAAAACAGAAAATTATTACATTAGTTTATTTTTCAAGTTAAGCTGCTTATTTTTGTATCAAAATTGCCTCTTTAATTAGAAAGGTTGAAAGCAAAATTACATTTTAATAAGGTAGTGTCATGTGAAAATGATTTTTAAATATGTTATGTAAATGTAAGTTGAACTTTGAAATATATATTTTATTACAAAATAATACATACTTTTAATTATAGGGGGCATATTCAATTGGCCGGGTTACTGCCGAAAGTAACATGGCCTGCATCCTATTACCGTTACAACGGTAATAGTGCGCATAATTACAGTTAGTACGGTAATCTTTAACGCTGGCTGTTGCTCGTGGCTCAGGGAGCCGCGAGCAGAAGTCTGAGTTCAATTTACCATATTAACGGTAATAGGTTTAACTTTGTGTTACTCCGGGGGGAATTGAATTCCCCCCTATGTGTTGCATTGCAACTACTTATCCTGCACTGTTAATGGATTGCAGTTTATTTCTTTTAGCCTGCAGATTTTTGTAGTTAACTTCAAAAACCATTTGGTCATCAGCAAGATTTTTCCAAATACGGCAGATGAGATATTGCTTCTCAGTTAAGAGGTAGAATTATGCATAACGTACTAATTTTGTATTAAGGTCTTACACAAATCATTAAAACAAACATGAATTTTTTTGAAGGATATTGGAATATAAAATATTTAAAATAATAAAACTGCAGTATATAAAAGAACAAATAAAAGTTGTACATCTCTGGCATACAACAGTATTACAACCTCCCCAAAAGTAAGCAGGAACTGCTAGAACATTATTCCTATAAGGTGCTATGCGAATTGTCTGAACAAAAAAAAGAACTGAAAAAAATATTTGATATATTATAGATTATATTTATAATCCTTCCAACTAGAGGAACCGTGAGAGACCTATTTTCCATATGAACATTTTCCAGGCTGCTATGCCTGGAGAAACATCAGTAACTGGTACTAGCAATGGGTGTCTTAGAAACTACAGGCACTTGGATATGGGTCCTTTAATAATCTGCATCTTGATGTTAGGAGCATTAATTACCAAAATATTATTTTCATGTATCTTACAGGTATTATTTAAGAATTGGAGATTTTTGTGGTGGAAAAGGAGCAAAGCTGACTTAGAACTTGAGCACACACATGTTATTTAAATCTAAGTGCTGTGCAAGTGACCATCTTGCCTTTTGAAAAAGCAATCAGTGAATTGTACATCAGGGTTGGATGTCCACTGTGATGTCACACACCTGTAAGTGGGTGCCGGAAGCGACTGTATGTCGCTCGCCTTCCATACTAATTCTGTCCTCCGTTTATGCATATATGAATTGTGAACTTCTAAATCATTATCAATGAAAAATATATTAGATATCAGAAGTTATTGGGAAACCACATTAGATCCGTAATAAATCCACAACCAATATCAGGCTCTTAATCATATAATGTTGACTTATATCTGAAGGCATTAGTGTCAGTACAGGGGACCTAAGCAATAATTTTGGCCGAATCATTATTCAGTATGGATGAGATCTAATTTACACTAGTCTTTAGTTATATGGATGTATATATAATCCCTTAGTACTGTCATGTATGTGAATGCGTGAATTATTTCTTAGTCCATATGACATTCAGTCTGTTTAAATATCATCATCATCACCATTTATTTATATAGCACCACTGATTCCGCAGCGCTGTACAGAGAACTCAGTCATATCAGTCCCTGCCCCATTGGAGCTTACAGTCTAAATCCCCTACCATACACACATAACCGTATGAGTATGTGGAGATGCAATATTATTCTTACAGTTTCTTGGGTGACCACATCTAAATAAGAGGCTGATATTTTAATGGTTTAATTGAAGCAAACCAATTTAAGTTTGGTTTCATTTTCTGAATTGTAACCCTTCTGATATCATATTGATATTGGATACAGTGGGGGCCATCTATCTATTTAATTGAATTGTATACAATCACTCAGTTATAAAGATACTGTGATGTCTATTAAATAACCACTAAAACTCTGAATACCTGTTGAATATTGGAGGTATATCTTAATAAGAACATTTTTTTTTTAGTTTCTGCAATAAATACATTTCTTGACATATTGGATTGGATCTTAGTTCTCTGACACAGAAATATGGGGGAAAGCTAAACAATTATTAATTTAGAGTAATGGAATTATAGGAATTATGAGATGATTAGATTATATTAATAACCAAATGGGAGGAGATCTGAGTGTGGGGGATGAATAAGATAAAATTAGATACTTAATAAAATCAAATAACTGATAACCAAATTGATAAGAATTTTAGGAAAATGGGGTAATAAGTAAAAACTTATAAAACAATATAAAAATATATAAGTGGGTTAATATAACAAAAATATTATATACATTCACTATAAAATCTATGAGAACTCAACTTGTCTGATCTTAAAGTTCGGCCCCACCCAAGGGTTTGGTAAAACATTTTAACAGAACACATTTCTCTATCTATCCTCACTTACCTTACCTACAGTTTTAAAATATTTCCCCACAAAACGACCAGGTGAAAGGTGAAATGTGCAGACTTTTACTTCAAATTAATAATAAAAGTGATATTGATATCGCTTTTCTGTTTGTTGCAAGTGATCATCTTAGCAAAGAAGCTGACAGAGCAGGGATCTGTGAAAGAAGTGTATGCACCAGCGTCTCTCCATATATATGACCGGTGTGTGAGTTTCTGTCTCTCCTCTGTTCATCTGTCAAAAGAAAACAGGTTAAAGACAGATTTAAATATAAGAAATGCTAGTGTAAACATAGCGAGTACCTGTCACAAGGTGTGCCGGTCACCTCCTATCTCATGCCACGTGCACTCATGAATAAAGGTAACATGGTACAATCCAATGCTTTTGCCTCAAGCAGAAAAGCTATTGATTGGAAGAGATAATTGTACCCAACTGTATGGCATGTACTGTATAATATATCTTTATATGTCTGTGAATAGGTTATTGGAACAGCATAATGTGCAGATCTCTAAAGAGGCATAATAATCTGTAAATTAGTAAATGGTGATGCTGTTGAAAAGGAGAACTATGAGGATTCACTGTACAATTGCAACTGCACTATATCCCATAATTTGATATTATAGTTAAAGAACCCTGTATTCTCTTACTCCAAGCACTAGATTAAACCATTATACTGTCCGGGCATGGTGAACTTAAGATGAGGATACATTCGCAAGCCCAAAAAAACAAAACATTTTTAGTTGCTAAGGATATTTGAACGAATTAAGGGTATTTTGTGGTTGTTGAATAAAAAATGAAAGTACTTTTTTATAATTTACTCTAGTTCTTGAGATAATGGATACCCTCAATTAATAGGGAACTAAGCTATAATGTGTGCATATGGGAATCTACTAGAACATTTTAGAAGGTGAGACATGCAAATATTCTGGGTGTTCACTCTGCGAACATTCTAGATTATCTTCCTCCTTATATAAGTGATTGGTCACCCAACCAGCAGTCAGTTGACAGTTGTCAGTTGAGTGGTTCGCGTTATCAATAGTGTAAGTAAGTCAAGTTGTATATGGAATGGTTCTTCAAGAGAAAACATGACTGTAGGTGCAGAGAATATTATTAACGAGCCATTGGTTGACAGTGAAATAATCATTCTCCCACCACTCCATGTCAAGATGGGAAGAATAAAACAATTTATTAAGGCTTGGGACACAGATGGCGATTACTCCAAATACATTTGTAGTTTGTTCCCTAGACTAAGTATGGAAAAACTAAAAGCTGGAATCTTTGATGGCCCTCAAATTTGTAAACTTATCAAGGATAAGTTTAATTTCACAAAATGCATGAATGGTGTTGTAGCTTCTGCCTGGTGCACTTATGTCTCATTTGTCAAGAACTTCTTGGGCAAAGCAGACAATTATGGAGAACTGGTGCAAAACATGCTTACATACCTTAGAAATGTGGGTACTAATATGAGCATAAAAGTACACTTTCTCCATAGCCACAGATTTCTGCATAATCTTGGTTATTTTAGTGAAGAACAAGGGGAGAGGTTTCATCAAGATATAAAGGTCATGGAGGAAAGCTATCAAGGGAGATGGGACAGACACATGATGGCTGACTAGTGCTGGAGCCTCCAACATGATTGTACTGATAACCAACATAAAACAGCATTTTACTATGCATTAATTGTAACTATCTGAATCAACTTACTATGTTTATCTGTTATTATAAAAATAAAACGCCATTATGTATTTTATGTGTTTACTTTTGTATGACTTCAGACAATTTCAGTGTGATTTGTAAGTAGGCTCTGCCTGACCATTACATTTACAATTTACAATAAGGGGAGAAATTATTTGAGGTCAGTTGGGCAGACTGAGAACCTTTTGGATCTGTTACCCACCACTGGTCTATAAGAAGCTTAAAATCACCCTGGTGTAATTTTTTTTGTAGGTCCAAAGAGTTGAGCAAAATTTCCTGGTTACAAAATAAAAAGATTTCATCCTCAATATTTTCCCTGCCATTGGAATAGGATTTATGTTAATGCCTGTTCCACAGTTAGGACTCCATTGACCGTCAATTCGATATTGATAGGCATCCACTTCTTTAACACCTTTCCACAACTAAGGTCTTTGGTTAACAGGGAGGCACTTTTTCAGGCATGTAAGGAGAGATTGTGCACAGTCACGAAAAATTTAAATAAATACATTAAATTTGCTTTGGTAGAGTAAAAAAGTTACAGCCAACCAACGTAGCACGAAAATGAGGTGAAATTTCAGTATCGACCCTTGTGTAAATTCAGTAAAAAATGACCTTACCTAATTAAAATCCTTATGCTGGGTAGTGCAACTTATTGGAATAATTGCTTGAAATTGATTAGTGAAACTGTCATACTGTTGCTGCCATTTTACAGATAACTGTCCTTCCTTATTAACATCTGTAACCATGAAAAGTGTAGTCCAATATTTGTTCCCATGGTTACAGATGTTAAAGAGTAACAGTCTTTAGCAACCTATAGAATGTGCAAACTGAACAGTTTGTTTTTGCATTTTAGGTAGGCAGTTTCATGCAGTCCTATTTCCAGAAATCAGAAATCAGTGTATTGTTGCTCCTAGCATAATGATTTTAATTACGTAACATTATTTTTGAGTGGAATGACTATTTAATTAGCACTTAAATAAATAAATTCCATTGTTCATTCTACTATAAATTAAAAGCACACAAATCAATAATTATATACATTTGGGTTTTTAAAATACAGTATTTGTGTTGGTTCCTGTTGGTGCTTTTTGCTTTTGTTGTCTGCATACATATTTTGATAAAATGTAAATATATGTAGACAACTAATGCCAGGATAATTTCACTTTGCAAATATACCTCTAAAATGGTATTAGATGTGTCTATCCATACTTCTGAATTGGCTATTTAGTGCTATGTTCTTCTAGTATATTTAATTTCTGCAAGTTTTTTTATTAATGAAACAACTGTATTATGTAGAACTTTGCATTTAATTTGTTACTGGAACTGTAGACAATTAAATATGTGAAACTCTGCATGTTGTTGTAGGATATATATGTGTATCTATTATATGCCTACTAAGTAAAAAAAAAAATGTAGAACAGTTAGGAAGATTTCTAAGCCATTACAAAGGAAAAATAACTTGTGGGTATGGCTGTTTTCAAAGCATGTTGTTGAGTCAATAATGGGGTATAGTTACTAAACAGCAGGTTTGAAAAAGTGGAGATGTTGCCTATAGCAACCAATCAGATTCTAGTTATTATTTATTTAGTACAGTCTACAAAATAACAGCTAGAATCTGATTGGTTTCTATAGACAACATCTCCACTTTTTCAAACCCGCAGTTCAGTAAATATACCCCAATGTCCCAGTGGATTGGTTTAGTTGAATGTTGCCACTAGGCAGAGCAGATTGAAAATTTGAAATTAGAATTTCAAATAGCAAATAGAAGTATTTATGATTAGTTTCATTTGAATAAATGTTGATTACACACAGGATTTAGGGACAAGGAGGAGAGACAACACACTGGTGAGTTATTATTTTTTCCCATTTTTAATCCACCAAACATGGCTTCCCCTGATTGGAGTGGCTGCTGTTGACGTCACAGAGGAACTGTTCAGAGAACAGTTGTACTGGGCTTCCAATGCTGACTACAGGAACAACCAGAGCTATTTTGGGGTGCCATGTCCGTAGTAAGGGGTATGGATTTGGGACTAGCAATGTGAGATAGAGGGAGGGGTCAGGTAAACTTGCCACCCCCCTTTAATACCTGAAGGAGCCATGCGGAGAGGGGCCAGAGGCTGGAGCAGTGGAATGTCGAGTAATATATCTATTTATTTATATATACATGAAAAAAGATGGTAATGAAAATAGAATATGAGGGCAATTAGTCAATTGTGTGTAGGTTTGGTAGCTGGCATGCCTGTTTCACTTGTTTTACCTTTATAGCCTCAAATCAGCGCTCATTATGCAGTTCAGTTTACCTTGGATAAGTAGAATTGTGTGTAGCTCAGCAGCACAGGGCAGAGATACAGGAATGCACTAATACTTCCTATATTTTATTAAACATATGCAGACATGCACATTGCTGTAAACTAACATAAAACATAGCTTACTCTACACAGCTAAAAACAAAAACACCAAAGCATTAACATAATACAATACTGTATGAATAGATCCTATCTAATAAATACCACAGTAGATTTAAAATATATAATTACATTTATTTGTATAACCATTGATACATATATAAAGCAAAAAATTAAAAAAAAGGTCTCATAGACAATAATTCATTGTATAATCCGGAATTTTTGATAATAAGAGATCACTGGATTAGCCCACAGTACATGACACAATTGTGTTTATTAAATCTTGCACATTTGTTGTATGATTTACACCACACTATTATGTGGATCACAATTCCTTTTTCAGTCACGATCATTCATATGATACAACCTTCAGTATAACAACTTGGAGATACAGATCATACTCAGTACATCTGACTCATGAAGTCCTGAAAGCGGCTTTTAGCTCCGCCTGCTAGAGCTGCATACTGAATCACTCTTGTGCAATTTAAACTTGTTCTCTCTCAGTTATATCGATCTTACCCCACTTCAGGCTTCGCAAAAAGGGAGAATGTGCAATATTAATGGTGGAATCCAACTGAGATTGTGATCTCTCCTTAAGTCATTTTTTTCTCTTTTTAAATTTTTATGTATGTATTAATGGTTATACAAATAAATGTTATTATATATTTTAAATCTACAGTGGAATTTATTAGATAGGATCTATTTGCGCTTATTTTTTTTTTTATTTGAGTTGATGCACAACAACTTCTATAAATAGGCAGCAATGTTTTCTTATCTAAGTATATTGATTGTTACTTGAATCGGATTTCTATCTATACTATACAAGGTATAGACTGCTATAGTCAGCGCCAGGTTTTTCTGGCCATTTGGGTTTAAAATTGTAGAAATCCAATACTGTCTGAGATGAATATGGTTATAGTAAATTTAAGGACATGAAAAAAAAGTACATGTTGATTTTAACCATAGAGTATTTTAGTATTTTATTTTGTACAAACAGACGCTTAGATGACATTATTGTCACTCTTGGCCTTATCGTTCCACAATTTGATTACATTAATATTCTGGCAGAGAAGTAATATGAAATGTTCTCTGTGCTATAACACTAATGGAATATTTTATGCCCTCAATCACCTCTGCAATGCATACTTTTTCCAATGTGGCAGTAAGTTTATTTATTTATAATATAATTTAGCAAGAAAAGTGCATAAATAGCTATCTTTTTTCATTACCATTACAATCCTGGGTAAAGAATATTAAGCTGTATCTATTGATATGCATGATGAGTTCTGTTTTGTATCTAGGCCTTTCGTTGACACCTAGCATCAATTCTCAATGGTATAGATGTCTCTGTTACAAAAGCTAATAGGTTGTAATGTATTTTGAGGTTTATAACAATTTAATAGACTTAAATAAGTAAAGCAAATAACTGGAGAAAGAAAGATGAAAAAACAGTCACTGTCAGTAGAGTATTTGAGAAGAGCTAGCGGCTTGGGGATCCCAGAACAAAGTCTCACCATAGGGCTTCGAATGAATGTTTAAATAAGGAGTGAAAGGGTGCAGATTCAGTGGCGGATGCATCTTGAGATGTGTTTGGCTCTGCATATGGGAGCAAATACGTTATTTTTCTTGTGGTATTTGTTTTTTGTTAGAGTAACTTTAGAGTAACTACACATTTTGTATCAACTCTTATTAAGCTCCTGTGTGCTTAGAGGAAAGATCACTGATCGGTAATGGTTAGATCAGTTGACACTCCATTCATTTCTGGGTGAGCGCACACAAAAGGGGGAATTCAATTGAACACCTTACTTGTGAGAGTAATGCGGCCCGCACACTATTACCATTACTATGGTAATAGTGCGCATTATTACACTTAGTACGGTAATGTCAATGATGATTTTTGCTTGCAGCTCTGAAAAATATGTGAGGGGCGCGTTACTTTCACGTATGAGTATATTCAACAAGTTTAAAGTCCCCTTTCATCTAAGAATGCTATAGTATGTACAAAGCTCGTATATATATTTTGATAATACCTTCTATTATTGTCTATTATTTTCCATGAAAGCAATTGGTAGGTAGAGTAGAGATCACTTTAAAATCCATTCCAGAGAAACTTTTTCTAGGCTGCTTTAAGCCTCTAAAGCCCAGACCAACACTTTAGATCCACAAATGTATCTTTAGATATTCAAATATCATACCCACAGCTGATAAATATAGCATGTAAATACATTTATTATACTGAATATTGAACATATGGTCATACTCTTGTTGGACAATGACTGCTAGTTTATGTATTTTGTTGGCTTTCTAAAATGGATAACGTACATAACATTTCTATTCTATAATGTAAGTTTGTAGAAGTAAGTATTTTTATCATTGCATAAGAAAATAGAAATTGCAGTTTCTTACTAAAGGCAAATGATTAATAATACTGTCATACTGTCTATGCTATATGAAATATTTTATTTTCACAAACTAACACCAATATTTTCTTATTAAATAGTCGTATTCTTTCTTACTCTGTGAAGGTTTCAGAGAATCATAGCCTGTCATGGTTCTTTTTCTTAAATCTTTTTTTACTTATTTTTTTTCCCCCTTTGTATTTGTCTATAAGATGCATTAAGAGATGAATATGTAACACAATTCTTGTTACTTGTTTTCATAAAGGCTTCAAACCACTGGAATCAAAGTACATGCTTTTACCAGTCTTAAAATACACCAATAAAAGCATGTAAGTGGGTATCGGATTTGATCCCATTAATTCAAATAGTCCCATATGCCATAGCGTGGTTGCAAGTATTTGTGTTGAGGATCCATATATTTGGACCCTGTCTACACTATTTACTGCTATTTACCGCAAGTACATTGGGGTCAATGGAATGTTCCCCATTGGCCACTCCTTCCCAGGACCATAAGTGCAAGTGCTTTTTATTACTGCATGTCAAACAAAACCATGCTCAATATGTTATGTCAGTAGTGTTTAAAGGATTAAGGTTTTGGGGACACATAAGACTGGGGAACCCATATGGTCTCTGCAAGTCTTGTGCCACGTTACCAATAATTTGACATGCAAACACCATTCTACATCATTCCAGTTTTGCCCATTGCGCAAAAGACACACATATGCAAAGCTAGGCTTGTATGGTATCTATGCACAGTACTCATGGTGGTTTTAAATTTTGAATGTTTTATAAATTAAATATATTTATCCACAAACACTGATTTATTTTTAGTTTGCATTTTTTACAAGAGTAAAGATAGCATTAGGGGTCTCTCTCAACCCTCGCTTTTATTTACCCCCCTCTTCCCTATAGTTCTTTACATACCTACGCCCCAGTAGGCAGTGCTGCTCCTCTCCTTTTGGCTCTTCTTCTTTGGAGGAGTCATGATGTTATGATGTCACACCATCGACAACTAAGGAACTTGGGGGATGGAGAAAAAACCCTGCATTGGTCTCCAGGTGCAGTTAAGAGCAGTTTTCTGCTGATGTGCGGGGTTCTTTGGTGCCTCCTGTATATACCGATGTGCCCTGTATATTGGTGCCCCTGGACAGCATCACCCTAGATATAGCTGAGGTCTGTACCCAGGGAGCTGATGACACTGTTCACCACTAACATTGCCACGCTTCCATTGTGTGCTATGCTATGGATTGTGTCATTTCTTAAAAACAATTGTACTCCAAGTGTAAGCTTTCCAGAACAGTAGTGTTCAGCACATTTTGGTTATGTGTAATAGAGATTGGCATATTAATTCGATCGATTCTGACAGTCAGTTATGTTTCAAAGATTCACCATTAATTAATTGGTTCCGTTTTTTCAGAAATTTTGCAAATAAATAGCACCCACTGTAGAATCAAGAAATCCTGACCCTTTACTAAAGCAACATTGTCCAGAGACAGTTACTGGAACAGGAGTTTACAATTTTTTCCTGTAGGTGCTGGTCCTGCAGCAATAACGTAAACAGACACTCCTTCCCATATAATGTACACCGACCAGTATTCCAAAAGAGTAAAAACTAAACAAAACATAAAACATAGTCTTTATGGGAGAAAAAAACATGAAATAAAACTTCCATTAAATAGCATGAAACTCTGAACTAATAAAAAATATTCATTAACCAGCATATATGCAATATTATGAAAACATACAAGACATCTAATTATAATACATAGCAAACTACAATTAATTGTATTACTAAGCATTGACCTATAGTCATTAAAATACAAACTGCCCGATACATTGTATTACGTAGCAAAGTCTGGGATACAATATACAGCACTTAGAATACAATACAGCATAATAAAGTGTAATTCTAAGAAAAAATGTGGTTGCTTGCTATGTGACTCTGTGATCAACCTATGTGCACGGTAGGCAAACAGTGTGCAATTAAAACAGAAATATGGTGGATATAAAATGTTCAATAAATCATGTATTATATATACAGATAAATTTAATTTAATTCAGCATAAAAAATGAGAGTAGTGCTTGCTGTGGACCTCATTTCCAAAACATACTGGTAGAAACTTTTGATGTGACATTTACACTTTGCGCAGTGCGCCTTTTCGTATTTTTCTGCCTGGCCGCAAACCTAGGCTCACTTCTAGTTTTCTCAGATGTCTCCAGAGAGCAAAGAGTAGACATGTACTTGATGACTATCTAGTTGCACTAGTTTAAAACCAATGGGTGCAGATTGTCTGCCGAGTGCATGTCAAGGTGTATACCTACTCTACACTCTCGGGAGACACCTGGAGAAACTAGAAGTGCGCAGAGAGGCAGAACAATCTCACACAGGATGCACAAGTATAAAGGTAACTTCAAAAGTTAAATTTCCTATTATTTTAACACCACATCTTCAATAAAAGAAATCTTTTATGTTATTTCTCCTAAAATACCACTCCTTTGACCTCATTTATGACTTGAATTTATCATGAGACTAATTAATTAATTAATGCATTTATTACATGTGGCTCCTTTGTGTGTTTGAAGCTTTCATTTACTTTGGGCAAAATGCATTTGGAAATGGGCTTCTCTGTTGAAATGCAGCTGTACCTCGCAAAATGTGTCCCATTAAAGTGTAGGATAAGATCCAACATCCATCAGCTCAAAGGACTGTGGAGTCACTAAAAAGGCACCCGCTCCAACCGTTCCTCATGTCAATAATTTAATGTATTTAATGTTCCCACTACTTACACTGCTCATCTTTCACCCCCACTTCTCAGTCCTCCCTTCATCACACACTAACCCCACTCATCCATTAATGCAATGGGCTAATATTATCACTGGGAACTAACTTAAAATATTCACTGATAGATTTTTTATATATTTTTGCAAGATCTTACAGTCTACAGACTATTACTGTTTTCAAAGGAAAAAAGCAATCATGTTTTATTTATGTCAAAAACCTAACATATGCAAATTGGTATCTTTGGACAGGAGAAAGATGAAAAGGCATGGAAGCAATGTGAATAGAGACATAACATAATATCATGATACAGCTTGTTAAGAGGTGACATGGTAATGGAAAAATAGTAAAAAAAGATTATATATGGATTATAAAAAGTTCAATTACATTACATACTGTATATGATTGAAATGGTGGAATGTACACTCTGTTGCTGAGTTTATAATAATGTCTTTTCCATCAGTAATTATTATAGAGTTTGTATTGCTTCGGGACATGTATGCGTTATTTGCTGCATGCAATAATAAAAAGTATATTTGTCTTAAAATTAGGGATGTGCACCGGCGACTTTTGAGGTCTCGTGTTTTGTGTTTTGGATCCGGATTTTCGTTATTTTTGAGGTTCGGATTTGTCTCGCAAAACACTTGACGAAAGGTCTCGGTTCGGATTTAAGGTATTGGATTCGGATTTTTTTTGAAAAAAACATAAAAAGTTTAAAAATCAAGTTTTTGGGCTTATTTTCACTCCTAGGCTATTATTAACCTCAATAACATTCAATAACAAGCATTTCCACTAATTTACAGTGTATTCTGAATCTGAACACCTCACAATATAGTTATTAGTCCAAAACGTTGCAACAAGGTATCTTTCTGGACTGCGTAGAGGAGTGGGTCACCACAATATATATAATAAGAAAACCATCAACTTGTTTGATTCGCACCAATAAATGTACCTGGACTGCGTAGAGGAGTGGGTCACCACAATATATTAAAAACCCTGAACTTTTATGAATCGCACCAATAAATGTACCTGGACTGCGTAGAGGAGTGGGTCACCACAATATCTTAAAAACCCTGAACTTTTATGAATCGCACCAATAAATGTACCTGGACTGCGTAGAGGAGTGGGTCACCACAATATATATAATAAGAAAACCATCAACTTGTTTTATTCGCACCAATAAATGTACCTGGACTGCGTAGAGGAGTGGGCACTGGGCACCACAATAAAATATATAAAAAACCTTCAACAGGTCTGCATTACACTACACATACGGCTGCTCCTCCATCCTCTCCATCATATACATGTTGGAGTTTTAGCGTGTGACAACCTCTTGTTTTTGATAATGTCAGTGCATTTTGAATATTTTTCAATTTGCCCCACACCACTGAATGTACTTTATCTATGATACGCATCTATCTATCTTGACTGCGTAGTGTGGTGGCCCCGGTACACAATTTGGTACCGGGGCCACAATAAAATAAATACACCCTCCACGTGTCAGAATTCCACCAAACAAGTATCTGGACTGCGTAGTGGGGTGGCCCCGGTACCCAACTTGATACCGGGGCCACAATAAAATAAATACACCCTCCACGTGTCAGAATTCCACCAAACAAGTATCTGGACTGCGTAGTGGGGTGGCCCCGGTACCCAACTTGATACCGGGGCCACAATAAAATAAATACACCCTCCACGTGTCAGAATTCCACCAAACAAGTATCTGGACTGCGTAGTGGGGTGGCCCCGGTACCCAACTTGATACCGGGGCCACAATAAAATAAATACACCCTCCACGTGTCAGAATTCCACCAAACAAGTATCTGGACTGCGTAGTGGGGTGGCCCCGGTACCCAACTTGATACCGGGGCCACAATACCTCCTCCAAACATGCTACAGACAATTCGTCATTGAGATCCCATTAAGTATGTTAAAGACAGACAGGGTCCAAGTGTTATTAGTTGACTTTGTAAAGAAAAAAACTGTCCCTGTTGCACATAGTCGTGCAATGAAGACTTACTTTTTCATTTAAAGGCACGATCTTTCAAGTGTAGTGTTTGTAAGTCTAAGTCATATTATACTTTTGGTAAAATTGGGTTTTTTTGTTCCTCTTTATGTTAATTAATTAGTAATAGAATTAAAGTAGGAAATAGAATTAAATAGAATTAAAGTAGGAAATAGAGTGGTATAGAGTTGTAGTGTGGTATAGATAGAGTGGTCCACACAATATAATAATAAAACCCTCAACTGGTCTGAATTCCACCAAACAAGTATCTTGACTGCGTAGTGTGGTGGCCCCGGTACACAATTTGGTACCGAGGCCACAATATAATTAAAAAACCCTCCACGTGTCGGAATTCCACCAAACAAGTATCTGGACTGCATAGTGGGGTGGCCCCGGTACCCAATTTGATACCGGGGCCACAATACCTCCTCAAAACATGCTCCAGACAATTCGTCATTGACAGACCCCAGACAGACAGGGTCGTAGTGTTACTGTTTGACTTTGTAAACCCAAAAAAATGTCCCTGTTGCACTTGCACATAGTCGTGCAATCAAGACTGACTTTTTCATTTAAAGGCACGATCTTTAAAGTGTCAGAAAGAGAGAGAAGACACAGGAGAGGAGAGTTGTAGCTGGGGACCTGGGGTGGAAGCTCCCAGGCTCCCCCAGCATTGCCTGGAAGTCTGAGCGTGGTGACTGAGCCAGGGCAAGGAATGTGTGCCCTGGATGAGGGGGAGAACTCCATGCCACTATAGTGAACCCAAGAGAGAGGGGGACACTGCACATGGAAGAGGCCCTGGAGTGAGGGCTGCTACAAGAGGCATGGTAGCTGTAGTGTCAGATCCTGAGGCTGAGAGTACACAGAGTGACGTGTCAGAGCACAGGAGACATTATCCCCGCAGAGGAGGGATGAGCTGCAGTTGAGAGGTCTGCTGTTGAAATAGGACATGCACACTTTAACAAACCAATCATTTCAGCGACAGGGCCTACCAAACAACTTTGACTGAAATGATTGGTTTGTTTGGGCCCCCACACCAAAAAAGCTATTCATCTCTCCCTGTACAGACTAAACAGGCTCTACTGAGGCAAGATGTCGTCCTCATCCTCAACCTCTGATTCCTCTCCCCCTACAGTGTGTACTTCCTCCTCATCACACATTATCAATTCGTCCCCGCTGGACTCCACAACCACAGGTCCCTCTGTAGTATCTGGAGGGCAGTGCTGTACTTCATTGAGGAATTGATTATTCATTTTTATAAACATCATTTTTTCAACGTTGTGAGGAAGCAACCTCCTTCGCCGCTCACTGACCAGGTTCCCCGCTGCACTAAAAACTCTTTCCGAGTACACACTGGAGGGGGGACAACTCAGGTAAAATAGAGCCAGTTTGTACAGGGGCTTCCAAACTGCCTTTTTTTCCTGCCAGTAACAATATGGACTGTCTGACATGTCTACTTGGATGGTGTCAGCAAAGTAATCATCCACAATTTTTTCTATTGTGACAGCATCCAATGCAGCGAGAGTAGACATGTCTGCAATGGTTGGCAGGTCCTTCAGTCCGGACCAGATGTTATCAGCATCCCCGCCAGTGCCTCTTTTGGGAAAACTGAGCTTTTTCCTCGCAGCCATAGATGTGGAAGAAAATGAGGGTGGAGCTGTTGGCATGTCACGGTCCTCTTCAGAGGACAATCTCCTGACCAGCAGGTCTTTGCACCGCTGTAGATTTGTGTCCGCCGGAAACAGAGACACAACATACGCTTTAAACCGAGGATCGAGCACGGTGGCCAGAATGTATTCCTCTGACTTTAAAAGAGTGACCACCCTCGGATCCTGGCAAAGCGTACGAAGGGCTACATCCACAAGAGCTACATGCTTGCTGTAATCGCAATGGCTTACCAGCTCCTCCCTCACTTTCTCCAGCTGCTTCTGCAACAGCCTGATCAGGGGAATGACCTGACTCAAGCTGGCAGTGTCGGAACTGACTTCTCGTGTGGCAAGTTCAAATGGCTGCAGAACCTTGCACAACACGGAAATCAGTCTCCACTGCGCTTGACTCAGGCGCATCCCCACTCCTTTGCCTATGTCGTAGGTGGCTGTGTAGGCCTGAATGGCCTTTTGCTGCTCCTCCATCCTCTGCAGCATATAGAGGGTGGAGTTCCAGCGCGTCACAACCTCTTGTTTGAGGTGATGGCAGGGCAGGTTCAAGCTTTTCTGATGTGCCTCTAGTCTGCGGTAGGCACTGGCTGAATGCCGAAAGTGTCCAGCAATTTTGCGGGCCACCGCAAGCATCTCCTGCACACCCCTGTCACTCTTGAGGTAATGCTGCACCACCAAATTAATGGTGTGGGCAAAACATGGGACGTGCTGGAAATTGCCCATATTTAATGCCCGCACAATGTTACTGGCATTGTCTGACACCACAAATCCCCATGAGAGTCTAAGTGGGGTAAGCCACTGGGAGATAATTTCCCTCATTTTCTCTAATATGTTGGCAGCGTTGTGCCTCTTATTAAAGCCTGTAATGCACAATGTTGCCTGCCTTTGCATGAGCAGCCATTTTGTAGATGCTGCTACTGATGCAGCTGTTGCTGTTGCTGCGGAAGGGGATGCATCTACCCAGTGGGCTGTCACAGTCATATAGTCCTTCGTTTGCCCAGAACCACTTGTCCACATGTCCGTGGTTAAGTGGACAGTGGGTACAACCGCATTTTTAAGAGCACTGAGGACACTTGATCGTACTTCTCTGTACATTTTTGGTATCGCCTGCCTAGTGAAGTGGAATCTCGAGGGGATTTGGTACCGGGGACACAATACCTCCATCAACCCTCTAAATCCCACTCCACTGATGGCGGACACCGGGCGCACGTCTAACACCAACATTGCAGTTACAGCCGCAGTTATACGCTTTGCAATAGGGTGACTACTATCGTATTTGGTGGTCATGGCAAACGACTGTTGGACGGTCAATTGTTTGGTGAAAGACTTAGCGGTCTTACGACTTCCCCTCTGGGAAGATGACCGACTAACAGCAGCAACAGCAGCAGTGGCAGTAGTAGGCGTACCGCTGCAGGATTCCTCGGATGAATCCCGTATTGAGGAGGACTCAGTCTGGCTGGTGACTTGGGCTGCAGGACTGAATCTGATGGAGATTGTGGAGGAAGTTGACGAGGAGGGTGTTGCTGGTGTGTATCCAACTGGACCACGGGATTTAGGTGTCCCTGTACCGATGAGGGTCCTAGCCCCAGTTCCTGAACTAACCACTGAACTATGAAGGTTATTCAGGTGACGTATAAGGGAGGATGTTCCTAGGTGGGCAAGATCCTTACCCCTGCTTATTTGAGCTTTACATAAGCTACATATTGCCATACATTGGTTGTCTGGATTTGGATAAAAATAACTCCAGACCGAAGAGGTGCATTTTTTGGTCTTCTGACCAGGCATGACGATGGGCTTTTTCATCCCATGGACATCAGCTGTTTCCCCCCCTGGTGCCTCATTTACAATAACCACATCACCATCCTCATCATCAAGTTCCTCCACAGCGCCAGCTACATCATCAATAGCCTCCTCCCGAGCCACCTCTTCCCGTACAGTGATGGGAAGGTCAGGCTTGACAACCACCAACACCCTTGGACTCGCCTTGGGGATTTGTGATAATTTCTCTTTAGAAGGCAGAGTTGTTTGCTGTTTTGTTGCTGACAGCATAACTCTCTTCAATTTTTTGTAGGGGGGGGGAGGAGGAGGAGGGCTAAGATCCGTGGGTGAAGCTGAACCACTAGTCATGAACACGGGCCAGGGCCTAAGCCGTTCCTTGCCACTCCGTGTCGTAAATGGCATATTGGCAACTTTACGTTTCTCCTCAGATGATTTTAAGTTTCTCTTTTTGCTACTTTTTCTTAACTTGGGCTTTTTGGATTTTACATGCCCGGTACTACGAGATTGGGCATCGGGCTTGGAAGACGACGTTGATGGCATTTCATCGTCTATGTCATGACTAGTGGCAGCAGCTTCAGCATTAGGAGGAAGTGGGTCTTGATCTTTCCCTACTTTATCCTCCAAATTTTTGGTCTCCATTATATGTAGCACAAGATACTGCAGAATGTGTGAACTTGGTAATATTGCAGTACCAATGGACTTATAATGCTGGATTGGTTTTGCAAATTTGGTTATAATTATTATATATTTTTTTTTTTTTTTTAATTTTTAATTTTTTTTTACTTTTTTTTTATTTTTTACAAACTTGGGAATAATGGGGAAATAACTATGCCCTTAGAAGCACAGAGCACAGGACACAGCACCACTGGACTGAACAGGACACGGCACAGGACCCAGCAGCACTACGGAACTCAGCAGGACAGAGCACAGGACACAGCACCACTGGACTGATACTGCAGAATGTGTAAACTTTGTAATATTGCAGTACCACTGGACTTTTACTGCTGAATGTGTGAACTTGGTAATATTGCAGTACCAATGGACTTATAATGCTGGATTGGTTTTGCAAATTTGGTTATAATTATTATATATTTTTTTTTTTTTTAAATTTTTTATTTTTTTTTACTTTTTTTTTATTTTTTACAAACTTGGGAATAATGGGGAAATAACTATGCCCTTAGAAGCACAGAGCACAGGACACAGCACCACTGGACTGAACAGGACACGGCACAGGACCCAGCAGCACTACGGAACTCAGCAGGACAGAGCACAGGACACAGCACCACTGGACTGATACTGCAGAATGTGTAAACTTTGTAATATTGCAGTACCACTGGACTTTTACTGCTGAATGTGTGAACTTGGTAATATTGCAGTACCAATGGGCTTATACTGCAGGATTGGTTGTGAAAATTTTGTGGTAATTAAAAAATATTAAAGTAGTTTTTGGTATTTTATAAAAAAAACTTTTTTTATTTTTTTAAACACAGGGGAATATTGGGGAAATAACTATGCCCTTAGAAGCACAGAGCACAGGACACAGCACCACTGGACTGAACAGGACACAGTACAGGACCCAGCAGCACCACTGACCTCAGAAGGACAGAGCACAGCACACAGCACCACTGGACTGATACTGCAGAACACAGCACAGCACAGCACAGCACAGCACAGCACAGCACTAAACAGCACAGCACTAAACAGCACAGAACTAAACAGCACAGAGGACCACCTAACACACCCTCCCTCTACCCTGATCAATGCCCGAGTGAAGATGGCGGCGACTAGCGGGGAATTTATAGGATCCGAGTATCGCGAGATCCGACAACGGGATTATGAGTCAGAGCCTCAGTTTCACTTTTGAATTTGGCGCCAATACCCGGATCTGTCTCGGATCCGACTCGGATCCGCAACGTTCGGGTGGGCTCGGATTTCAGAAATCCGAGCGCGCTCATCCCTACTTAAAATGTTACAGTGAACGCTAAAGGTAATGCTGTCACTGTACAAAATATTTCTGTGGTGAAAAAGCTGTTCATCATAAAGCTCTGTGTAAAGATACGTCTGTTAATGAATACGAGTGTATGTCTGCTCTGTTCTACAGACAATAAATACATTGCAGGATACATCCAATACATATGTGGAATATAAAGTCACAAAAGAACGCACAGAAAAAAACAACTATTAATGTCACCTGTTAATAATATAGTAATTTATGACAAAACATATAAAAAAGTATTGTTTTCCATCCTTTTTTATTCCATAAAATACATTTATTTGGATGGTATCGATGTCAATTGCATTTTTACAGTTGCCCCTGATTGCATGCACATGTTCTAGCATACATACGTGACCATCAGCACTATAGCTCGGCACTTACACCTGACCTGTAGCTCGTGCAAGCGATAAGGCAGAAAATCACGTACCTTAGAGATGCCCACAGCTTGGATTGGATGCTGCTGTCTACGCTGGTGCTTAGCATGCCCCTACTGTACATTGACTAGGTTAATACACCCCTTCCCCTCCCCATTCCACCCATGAAATGATAGGCTGTAGAAGGGGTACTTTGCACTCAAAGATGAATTGGACGTTGCTGCCTTCATTGGCGTATGGATCATAATTTTGATATATGAGGTATAAGCCACATTTGTAGTATATGCATATGCAGAGAAGGTTTAGTCAATGGCGAAGTTGGAATCCTCACTGTCAAAATGCCCTGGAGATGAATGTTAAATGTAAGGCCTTAACTGGTCTTGGGTCTGCCCATTCTGTGCAAAGAAAGAACTGTGGTGCACGTAGAATTCCTTTCAATTTTTTGGGAGCGTAGCTGTACTAAATAGCTAACTATGTACCACCTTAAATAAGTCTTTGTTGTGCAGTATGTTTCACAGAACTGTTATATTACAATGAACTAGCAAATATAAAATGTTACACATGCATGTGAATAATTATAGAGACTTTCATGAAATGTGAGTTTGATGAATCGCCTGATGTTATACACATCCCTGCAGCAATGCCATGTGATAGATATAATAACATTTGCATACATAAAATGATCTGCATGTGAGGAAAACCTAAATGATTAATGGAGCAATAATGTTTTTGTTTGTGTGTTCTTATATCAGTTAGATATATACTGTATTACCCATTCTGTTTATAACCAGCAAAAAATGGCAAATATATTTTATTTCTAATATGATTATATATCAAAGGCTATAATTTGAATATAATATAGTTATTTACTTTAACATTTTATTAACCTTAGGTTAACAAATTACTTCTTTATGTTGTTGTTCCTTGTATGCAGTGTCGCAAATTCTACATTGCTGTTGTAATATACTACATTTATAATAAAACATTGATGGTGAGGAATGTAGTCAAGGTAGTACTCTCTGTTATTTATGAATTAGTCTTTGGCCACAACACCAGAATCCAGGTACACTTGGGATAGGAAAACTCAATCACATGATTATTTTCAATAAAGACAGGTGCATTGGGGATTTGTTGCACATAACTTAAATTCAGTACAGTATTGACAGATGCTCTTGTAGTATCCTACTGTAATGTTATGCTGTACCTGCTTGTACACAGGTAGTTCACTCCAGCAATGCCCTCCAGAACTTCCTTCGGTATATTACAGAACATATTATAAACCCTATACTGTGCACTGTTTCTTAGCCTAGTTTGAGTTTCAATTACTTGTGTTGACAGTATTTAGTAAGCTGCAAGTTACAAATTGAGAGATAGAAACCTTCATAAGCTTTATTAAAGGACAAAAAGAAAATTTCCTGGAAAAAATGCCAGCAAAAAAAAGCTTTTTTTTCATTACAGTATATATCAAGCATCAAGGTGATACACAGTGTACTGTAAACAAAACATAACAAGAAAAAAAAGCATTAAAATGCCTTATTGTAGGAATAAATCATTATATTTAAAGTAGTACTGTTTAAGATATCCTTATTTATATAAAGGAACAGCCATTGTAGTAGCGTCCTAATAATAATCTCTTTTTCTTTCTGTTTTCTCCTCTCCCTCTCTCTCTCCTGTCTTCTATATTCTGTCTCAAGTTGTCTCTGGTGTGTAGGACTGGGGTTCAAACACAAGAGCACCTACCCACAGGAGCCTGTATCTCTCTGGCCTGGTAGTGTCGACTGTGTTCTACTTGGTCATGCCATTCACTAGTACAGTAATGATCCAACATTTATTCTGCAGGTCTCCCATAGGACAAGTGCTGCATGAGTGAATGATGCTGCCGCATAGGCTGTGGTCCTTGTCACCTGTTCGGCCAAATGCCATCCCAAGACATTAATTAGGTATCTGGCTACTGGGCACATGCCCTCCAGCCAAAGCCATACTTGCCTGCCTCATTCTTAGCAGTAAAATGATTAATGCAAGTCATAATAATACAATAACAGATATCATGTATAATATATATATATATATATATATATATATATAGTATTTGTATCAAACATTATAGTACTACAGGTGCCAGGTGAAATACGCATGCTGTAAAGCTTTTATTGGTAAAGAAGCAAGCTTCATTTCTGCAGTTATCACTAGGATGGCATGCATCATACATTTCAGTTGAGAGACTCCCATCCCATCCCTTCTACCCAATACAAAAAAGCTTACAAACACCCTTGTCGAATCATAGTGATATTATTGATTACCTTGAAGTTAGGGATCTCGGGATGGCCGAAAGCTGGGACCTCCAGTGTGATAGATAGGTGGGTGATGGACAGTCAGTGAGTGTCTGGGAGCAGATATTCTATGCTCCGTACTAGACAAAATATTGTTAGGGAAGAGAGATAACTGATTAAAAAGAAGCTTCTCCATTTATAAACTGAGTCAAAATAGTTGGAAATAGTATTATATGAGAGGTCCAACATAAAAATCCAATCTTATTCACCTCCATTTCAGCTTGGCCCGAGATTAACTAACAAGAAAGCGATGGGCGGAGATATAGTGTATAGTTTTTTTAAACAGATTAATCCATTACCGAATAGCATCATGATAGATTGAGTTTAGTGAAAAGTGGGGAAAGGCAATATTTTAGATGATGTTTATTATCTTAGTTAAAACGAAATACGATATAACACTAGGGTTAAAAGTCTTATTTATTGCCATTCAGACCCGGACCGATAACTTACCAATGAGAATTGATGGGAGGAGCTATAACACTCCCCCATTGGAGGATACCATTGCCACTCAAGATGAATATCCAATAGCCAAAAGACTTTATTGTAGTGACGTAAGCTAGTTCATACGGAACTGACACTATATAAGAAGTGTCAGTGTATCCTGTCTGCTTGCCTTGATTAAGCAAGACAGCGAAACGCGCGTCGGCGTTACAGCTGGATGCATACGATATAATTTATATTTGGAGGATTTGGCTAATGCAGTTTATACCCCTATATACCCAGAGTTAGAAGGGGATCATTAGGCAGGTAGCAATTCACACCCCATAAATCATGTATCCAGGATAGCAGAGTGACGTTAATTTAAGCTAGATACATAGGATACCATTAGTGTGAGAGACTAGTGAATCACTTATGATATAGGAGTTTGGTAACGGTGTGGAATTTCTGCAGCAGGTTCTAATTATTATATGGGACCGGAGGATAGATAGTAATCCACACCCTATAAATCATTGTGTCTAGGATGGCAGAGTGCCGCCATTTCAGGCTAGATATATAGGATACGTATTGTATGTGAGACAATAGAACTCCAAATTATATAGGAGTATGCAAGTGGTGTGTATTGTCTTCAGCATGTTCTAATTATTTGAGGAGTTAAGAGATTAACCAATAACTTTAATTCAAATTAATAGACAGCATAGATATGCCACAATAAATTTTTGGGACTAGAAGGCATCTATATAATTACTCCTTGCTAACACCTGCAGGTTAGCCAAATTAAAAACCTCCATACCATATGGTTTATAAAATAAAACCATATAGGTAGAATTTCGATGTGCATCCAGATTATTTTTATCACGATTTTATTTATGAGCACAATTTTATCATTTCGCTTTTTATACATAAATTAATAAAAGTTATGTTTTAAGGGGGTAATTATACTTGTTCAATTTAATGGTGAATTGCAGAGGATTGAGTGCACCTAATCAAACGAAACTTCTGTTCCTTTTTTCCTTACAAAACACCCTTGTCATTAATTATTTCATTCTGCACAGGTAGCTGCAATGGAGAATGAGTGGGACGTATGGTAAAAGTGCGTTTTATACTGCTGCTATTTGCACTGCACAGAGACGTCAATCAACTGTTTGTTATTTCCTGCTCCAAAGTCAGCACTGATGTTTTTTGCTTATGTGAAGCAGACCTCAACTAATTAACTGGCATAAAACAAGCAATTGACAATAATAAAACCGAGGTTAATCCAGGGAAAGTATTAAGTTTAAAATCCCAAAAATATTACCCAGATCTTAATTGCATTGTGAGAACAACAATTGCAGTGTTAAAAACTGAATGCATTAGGTTAAATCCATTCTACATTAGATTCTCAGTACACCCTGAGAAAAGTACAAAATGTCAGTGTGACATCTAGTGTAGATCATAATATTAAAAAAACACCTGAATAACAGATATCATATATAACCAATGGATATATTTTATTTAGACTAGCTTGTGCAAGGCTTGTTTAGTATTTGTTTCCCATGTTTCTTGACAATGCTCATCATCAGGAACCCCAAAATAATTTTTCCACAATATTTGAATTCTGTATTGTTGATATTAAGTGATACATTGGTAAATAAAGTGGATGGATTCACAGGGAAATGTGGAAAAGTTCAGTGGGGAAGTTACATGGGATTGATTGAATTAACATTTTCTTTTAATTATTAAAATTGAAGTTCCCCAGCTTGTTGATAGTTTTACATGAAATGTGTTCTATACTCCCACATAAAAACTAAGGACAAGCTCAGGAAGTTGAGGCTGGCACTCATTTGGATTACAAGTGTCCAACTAGAGAAAGAGAGAAACATTACTGAAGGGCTCTATCACAACATATAAACATCTCATGGTTGTAGTGTAATTATCAAAGTTGACATCCCACCTTTGAATGAGATAGGAAAGGGTTGTATATGAAACAGCTAGAACATTGTGGCAAGGTGATTTGGTTTAGAGCAGAATGATCAGTTAATATAACACTAATTGGCTGGTAAGTAAATACAAGTGTTCAAAACTGGATAAAGCCAGATTGTGGGCAGTGGTCAAAACCTGGAGAATGTGCGGATGGCGCACTCTGGGCCCAGAGGCCGATGCTCACATAGCAGGTCCTTGGTCTAGCTGCTCTTCTTCCAGATCAGATCCTGGCTCCTGGCTTTTGGGACAGCTTCTTAACACTGCGGCCTGTGCTTCCATAACGGGGGGTGCGTAGTAACTCCGCATATTTATAAACTGTGGCCATATGTCACACAGATGTTGATAATCCCCCAATTAAGTCTTGCTAGACTATTTATAGCTAGACTATTAGGTCTCCTGTGCTCCAGCGTTCTGTGTGTTAGATTCCTGTTGACAATCCAGTTTTCTGGCTAGTTTTCTATTCTGCACCTGTAATTGTTATCCTGACCTCATATTGTCTTGACTATTCATATTGCCTGATATTTTGTACCTTTCTCTGCCAGTCCGTTATTTGCCTAGCTTGTACTACCAGTCTGTCAAATCTGGAAACCGGGAAGAAGGTCATGACCTGCGTGTCACCCTGCAGTAAAACCCAAACCCTTATACAGGGCCCTTGGTGTAGGCCAGTGACACATTAGACTCTGCTCCTCTGTTGCTGCTGATGCCAATACTGTCTAATTGTTAGGATCCATACTCTCCTGTTGTGAGTGTGACATTGCAAAGTAAAGCACTATTTAGGAAGGCACCCCAACTGCCCTATTTTGAAAGTTTGTCCTGTCAGTCATTACTGAGTGTGGTGTTGGAACTTGTACATCACAATGAAAGAATTAAACGAGTAATAAAATAAAACTGCATTTTGGCATTTTAGATTTTTTTAAAGAGTACTGTTTCATTTATTTTTTAAGTGTGTTGACTCAGAGCGCTAAACCCTAAAGTACACTTTTACTGCTCTCTTTGGATGATACACAAATGTAAGTGTAGGGACTCGCAAGAAATGAGGACCCCTGATGTGGAAAAAATTTATAAAAGAAATTAACTATACTGTAATCATAAAGAAAGATATGTGTTTTTACCTTAAATACATAACTCAGAATGTTGTTAATGTGTACATACAATCCGTTTTTATATTTTATCTTACTTGCAAATACATGTTCCGTGCTATCTAGGGGCAGGCACATACGTGTAGTTTTTAATACAAAGATGATGCCATGTTAGTCATCACAATCAGTGGGCACTTACACTTGTCCTGTAACTGGTGGAAATGAAAGGGCTAAAAACACGTATTTTAGAGAAACCTTACACTTGAATCGGCCGCATCTGGATTGGCACATCCTTGGCACTCCCTTTCTGTACATTGCATAAGTTCATCTGCCCCTATTCCGTCCTTCAAATGATAGGCAGTCGAAAGTGTCATTTGTGTTTGAAAATGAATTGTATGCTTTTATTGACATAAGTCCTGTTCTAGCACATGTGCAGAGCTATTTCATGCAAAATACGCCACACAAATGGACTTACGACCAAAAATCAATCATGCCCTGTGTGTCTCTGTATTGTGTATTGAATACTAGGGTGCTCTCTGTATTGTATAGTTGCCAGTAGGAAACTCTATGAATTGTATATCAGTCAGTAGGATGCTCTCTGTTTTGCATGGTGGTCACTAGGATGCAGTCTGTATTGTACAGAAGTCACTAGGATGATTTCTGTATCATATGGCGGTCATTATGATGATTTCTGTATTCTATAATGGTAACTATGATGCTCTTTGTATTGTATATTGGTCACTAGGGTGCCCTATATATTATATATCTCTTACTAAGGGGCTCTCTTTATTGTATATCGGCTCTCTGTATTGTATGGTGATCGCTAGAATGCTTCTGTATTGTATATGTCACTAGGATGATCTCTGTATTGGATATCTGTCACTAGGGGGCTTTCTGTATTGTATATATTTTCCCTTAATATTCAGGTATGACAATGTATATTGTATGTAACCTTGTAATGTAATCTCAACGTGTGCTTTGCTAAATGACATGAGTTTGAACCTATGCAAGTGTCAATAATCTGTTGAAATTATCCAGACCAGAGAGCGATAGACATCTCTGAGAGGTTTGAATCCCCAAAGTTTTAAACCATCTAGCCAAGCAGATCGAGCAGAGGTGAGAACTCAAGGTCCTGTGAACATTCCCGATCTCAGGACATACCAATTTCACTTCGAAAGCCCTGTGACATTTGGGAGATCAATCTGTCCTTATTGACAGCTAAATGCCAAATGTGGGGAGTGAGAGCTATGTGGAAAAAGGTTTACAATCTTCTGCCTTAGACAATAACGTGTGCATTTTCATGAGGGAGTTTATCAAGACTGAAATGTTGCATATTTCTCAATTGTGTTCCCGCACACACCAAGTCTTAACTAGTAAGTAGGGACTCTGGTTTTATTTTCTATTTTATTTTCTGAAACTTACTTGTACAATTTATTGTATGTCTTGTCATTAACTTTTTTGTAACTAAGCCTTGGAAACATTTTTCAGGTTAAATAATTTAGTCTGGTGTATTCTCTGTGATTCTTTGTTAACTTAAGAAGCCCAGGGAGGCTCATGCTACATGTGTACGTGATTTAAGTGTGAAACATTAATAAGTAGGTTTGGTGAATGTAAGGACACCATAATAAATCCTTTGTGGTGGCAGAAAAGGTGTATTCATTGCTAAGTGACTAAAGTGACGCCAGTCACTGCCAACTGTTTAGATTGCTGTATCTGGGAATGGCTGGGCGTCCGTAACATATAATAGTCCCTAGTATGCTCTCTATATTGTATGGCGGTCACTAGGATGATCTATGTAATGTACATAGGACAAAAGGATTTCTGTATCATTTTAATGGTCACTATGATGCTCTCTATATTATATGATGGTCACACTGATGATCTCTGTATTGTATATTGGTCACTAGGATGCTCTCTGTACTGTATAATATTTCCTATGCTGCTCTATGTATTGAATGACGATCACTATTTCGCTCTCTTGCATATCGGTCACTAGGGTGCTCTCTGCATTGTATGCAGCTCACTGGGCTGCTCTGTGTATTGTACATAGGTCAGTAGGAGCCTCTCTCTTTTAGATGGCAGTATGCTCTCTGGTTTGTATATAGGTCATTAGGGTGCTCTCCTTATTATATGGTGGTCACTGGGGTGCTCTCTATTGTTATGATTCCTAGCGAATTCAGGTAGCGGCAACAGAAGTATTGAAACCAAGTATCTTTATTTAGGCAAAATATGCTAACAAAGATTCAGTTTGTGGAATGCGCAGATTTTCAGGTAGCAGAATGAACAGGTATACTCCAATACACAAATATGAACAGGTGTGATGAATGACAGAAATAGTCCACAGAGCAACAGGTTCCAAGCAATGACAAATACAGTTTAAATGCAGGATCAAGTATATAGAGTTAACAAATTGCCAGGATGCATGAGTCTCCAGACTAAGGAGACAGGGAACAGGATTTCAGATTACCAGAGGTACCAAGCAGTGCAGGGAAAAAGACAGATTAATTGAGTCCAGTAACCAGGCAGAGGTCAGGGTCACAAGCGAACAAGCATAATCCAGTAATCAGGCAGAGGTCAGGGCAACAGGCAAACAAGCAGTGTCCGGTAATCAGGCAGAGGGTCACAATGGAAGATCAAACAGCAGTAAAGAAGAACTGGAACAGGGATAATCAAGAGCCAAGCAGCAGCCAGGTATAAACGATGAACTCCACAGAGCACAGATTGAGGCAGGCATATGAAGCTGTGAGACAGGTGCAGTACTAGTCAAGTAAGGAGATTAACTCCTACAGGCAAGGTGTAAAGTTCAAGGGTAGAAAAGCAACTCCTCTGGTGGAATTGAGGTACTACTGCCACATACAAAGTATAGATGCAGAATCGTAATATCTACATTGTATGATGGGCACTAGAATGCTCTCTGTATTATATATCAATCACTAATATTGACCAAATTATCATGCAAAACAGTATAATACCTGTTTTGCCTTGCTGTACTTTTGCATGGTGCATTCTTAGAAGTATTTTCGTTTAATTCGTACATAAAAGGCATCTTCTTAAATTCTTGAGGCTATTGTTTGCATGTAATCACTTATATTTAAAAGTATGTGCTTTTTATCTTTTAAAGCCACCCCTACCCTCAAGAAGAGGTACAGAGGGCATTGGAATTGTGGAACCTCTTCTTGGGGGTAAGGGTATGCCATAAAGTTTTGCATACAGGTAGGCAACGACAATGTGTTTTTTTTTCTTTTATAATGCTAGGGAGACTTTAGAATGAGTGGGATATTGTAGAATCGGGTTCATTACATATCAATATGATCTAATTTTCTGGCAGGTCGCAGCACTTATAATGTGTTGGACTAGTCTATGGTGTGGGAGTGTAGATCAGGGACAGGTAAAGGGAGAAGTACATGCTTGGGGTCAGAAGGAATGGATACACCAAGAACAGCAAAAGCGAATGAGATGGTCCAAAAATGGCGTAGTCTGGGAAAGCTCCACCATACATACAGTAAAGTGCGAGTGTAGTTGCAGTTCCTCCAGCAGGCATCACTCACCTATTATTCTCGAACAACGCCAGACTGTTTTCCACCACAATCAACTAGGCATCAGTTGAATTACTTCCTTTTGGTAAAATTGTGTTACATCCCTTTTGCAAAATTACAGTTATAGGTAGACTCAAGACAGAGGTACAAATTGGCCATACTGTCAGCTCATAATGGCTCAATACCTATTAAGTGACTTCACATTGGTGTTTCCATATTCTGTCCACTACTTGTTTGGAATATATATATTTGCTATATATATACTGTATGTAGTATTTGCAGAGTATGAATAAAATATAATATGAATATTTATTTAAAGGCAAAGTTGAAATCCATCCAATAAAAACCTGTTTTTCTTTCAACTGAACCTCAACTAAGGATGGTAGATATTTTTTCAATTATAAACTTCAGTTTTTACAAGACTCTATACAATTTTTTTTTTCCTATTAATGCTTTTTATTTTAGAAAACATGTTATTTAAAGATGAGGAGGTACAGCTATGGGAACCAAGTTTACTCCAAGTTATATCAAATTATTCATGGGGGTTTGCATTTTATATATAAAATATCTACATTTTTGTAAAAGGACATGCTAATCTCCAAGGAGCTAATAACAAGGCATTTAATTTATTGATCATTTAACCAGTCACAAATGCGGTTTTCAATTTACCCTGAATAGTTATTTTTCTGCACTAAAAGGACTTTGTGTTAGACATATGTATCACTGTCTATTATTCGAACACATACCATGGCAGATATTCTAGACATGGATCTTACAATCATATACACAATGCATTTACTCTCGTACCTGCCACTTACACACAGATGCTGCTATACAGTTATTCAGTAGGAATAGATAACCATATATGCTTAGATACACATAACACACCGCAGGGACATAATCTTAAATTGTGAGATTAAGAGATAACTGTAGTACCAGAGAACTATATGCACAACAATCCACAATGTTATCGAAGAGGTTTATAGATAAAGGTTATCCATAAAGTTTGTTCCAGAAGGCTATCTTTAAAGCACTGAATTTAGGTAGAAACAGTTTGCACAAGTTTAATAAAGATAAAATTAAGGCCACTATTATTAAAAATCCTAATTTGTTACAAAATCAAATCCATCCCTTCATCTTTTTAAGATAAATATCAAATCAATTCTTCAAATCATTGGGAAATTCTCCTTAGAGATCCCATAATAGGTTTAATATATCCCAAATTACCAGCAATAATTTATGACAGGGCAGCTAACCTAAAATCTGGACACAAGTCAAGTGAACAGTTCCTCACTACTTAATCCTGGTAGTTGTTGGCTTCAATAAGTCACAGAGAAAAGTAGCTATCCTTGTATTATTTGTAAGCATGTAAAAGCAGTTTAAAGGCTATATTTATTAATAAGATATAATCCCCATTTTAGGAATTAGGATTCTTTTTTCTTATTTATCAAAGTCCCCTGTTCGATAAAGACTGTGGCCGACTATTGCATGGGGAAGTATAGTTACCACTGCTGTCCTCTGATTACTAACGCAGTCTTAGTCGGGTGTTAGCTATAGGAAAGGACAACAAAAAATGCTTTATTATTAAAATAAATATTTTTTAAAATTTTAAATAAAATAAAATTATGTATCTAAAAAAAATCTTACTTTATTCATTTTTTAGGGAATCTGGAACTTGGTGCCCATGTCTGGGCTTCAAGTTCAAGTGCGCAATATTACAACAAACTGGTCAAGCGAGCAATGAGACTCTATTAAAGTAATTCTATCGTTTTCAAATAAGCATTGCATAGGCGATTGTATTGTGTTTCCAACGAACAAAGTAATTTATTTTAGCAGATGCAAAGTATTAACAGTTCAATACATCATTATAATATAATACAGTACAGTACAGTACAGTACAGTCAATACCAAAAGATACATACATACCGCTGTGCTTGCATGCGCTTCGCTGCGCTCCCACGGGCACCGGTGGACAGTAGTTCACCCTTGAATACTGTGGTCAGAGAAGACTGAGGCTAGTGGGAGCGCAGCTATGATATATATATTCAGTGTTACAGAGTGAACAATGCAGATGACGGGGCTTGCTTCTATAGGTCCAGACTTCAGGTGGGTCCAGGGTAAGCAGGTCATAGGCTAGTTCAAACTAAAGAATCCAAAGGTGGGGGTCATCTCTCCAGGGGATGTGCTCCTTTCTTCCCGCCAAGACTCCAGTTACAACTAGTCTATTAGCATTTTATAGTCAGCATCATATTAAAGGTTTATTCCCTAACATCAATAACTAGAGTATGCAATGTACGATCTCTTCGCCGAATGCACAGGACAGCTGTTGATGAATAGGGGATTAGAATGATATAAAACATGACACATTTCCTATATACATAAACCTTAAATAACACTGAAGTGTACATATAATCATTATATATAAACTAATAATAAACTACATACTATCTGCTCATAAATCACTGTATAACGGAACCAATATGAATATGAATTATATAAATAACTAAATGTTGTAATGCGAGTGTGTACGTGCGTATTTTACCGTGCGATCGCAGTATGTCACGTGTAGAGTGGCATACCGAGTGCAATCGACCAATAAAACAATATTAACCAATATACTTTCGTTCATCCAATTATACGACTTCGACAACTCCTCTTACTGATGCTGACCAGTGTCAACAGGGAGCTGAGCATCTCTTAGCTGCCCTACAACTTTCTTTTATTAAATCGAAGATTTTCTATTACTGCATTGAGCAATGATAGGAAATCTTCATAACGGAGGAGTCCTGTTATATAGACGCTTTAGAACTTTACCACTCCAAAAGGTAAAGCACATGTTATAAGAAGTTTCATGAATTGCAATTCTTCTTTTTGGAATTTATTCAATAGAATGCAGTTATCAGCTATTTTATATAGGTAAAATTAAAGGACAAATAAAAACCCTGATACGAGAACATTTCAGGAATATTTAGTGTGGATTGATTGGAGTACTGAGACCTGTGGTACAGCTAGGGGAAATAGGTTTCTGAGCACGCTAAAAGACCATTACATGTCCCAATTAGTAGAGGAACCAACTAGGAACCGGACTATACTGGACCTAGTAATAACAAACAATGTAGACGTAATATCAAATATTCAAGTAAAGGAGCACTTGGGAAACAGTGATCATAATATGGTCTCATTTGAAATTAGTTCCCAGAAACAACGGTATAAGGGATCAACTAGGACTTTAAACTTTAGAAAGGCAAATTTTAATATGCTAAAGGAGTCTATAAAGAGCATAGACTGGGACAAAGCCTTTGAAGGAAAAAATACGGAAGAAAAGTGGGCTGTCTTTAAAATGTGGTTGGAAACATACACGTATAAGTTCATTCCTATGGGAAATAAATGTAAAAGAATTAAGTCTAAACCAATGTGGCTAAATAAAAAGGTAAGGGAAGAAATGCAAAGGAAGAAGCGTGCATTTAAATTGTTTAAGTCTGAAGGGTCAGAGGAGTCCTTCCATAGGAATGTAATAAAACATGCAAAAAAGAAATTAGATTGGCTAAATTAGAAAATGAAAGGCACATTGCAAAAGAAAGTAAGACAAACCCCAAAACGTTTTTTAAGTATATAAATGGCAAAAGAATTAAAAAAGATAATATAGGACCCCTAAGAAGTGAGATGGGTGAATTGATAAATGATACTAAGGAAAAAGCAGAGGTATTAAACACTTTCTTTTCTTCAGTATTTACCAGAGAGGAACAAATGGCAGTAGTAATACATAAAAATGGAAATGAAACCATGCCATTATTTAATACTTGGTTGTCAGAGGAAGAAGTCCAAAGGCGACTGAAGAATATTAAGATAAATAAAGCTCCAGGTCCAGATGGCATTCACCCAAGGGTCCTTATGGAGTTAAACTCGGAAATAGCTAGACAGCTATTCTTAATTTTCAGAGATTCAATCTCATCAGGCTCAGTACCGAGGGATTGGCGAATAGCAGATGTGGTGCCGTTGTTTAAAAAGGGGACGAGATCACAACCAGAGAATTATAGACCTGTAAGCCTGACATCAATAGTGGGGAAACTACTGGAAGGTATTTTAAGGGACAGTATTCAGGATTACTTGGTACGCAATAAAATTATTAGTGGGAATCAACATGGATTTGTGAGGGATAGGTCATGTCAAACTAATCTAATTAGTTTCTACGAGGAAGTTAGTGGGAACTTAGACCAGGGCAGGACAGTAGATGTGGTCTACTTAGATTTTGCAAAGGCCTTTGATACAGTGCCACACAAGAGGTTGGTTTACAAAATAAGGGAATTGGGTCTAGGAATCAAAATTTGTACTTGGATCGAAAACTGGTTAGAGAATAGGGAACAGAGAGTTGTGATAAATGGAACATTTTCTAATTGGTCAAAAGTCTTAAGTGGAGTACCTCAAGGTTCCATGCTGGGGCCACTCCTTTTTAATTTATTTATTAATGACCTTGGTGATGGTTTAGAGAGTAAAGTTTCTATTTTTGCAGATGACACTAAACTCTGTAAGGTAATAAAATCAGAGCAAGATGTAGCTTCTCTACAGAAGGACTTAAATAAACTGAAGGATTGGGCGGACAAATGGAATAGGAGGTTTAACACAGATAAATGTAAGGTTATGCATTCAGGGATCAAAAACAAGAACGCAATCTATAAATTAAATGGAATTAATTTAGGAGAATCTATAATGGAAAAGGATTTGGGAGTGCTCGTAGACAGAAGACTTAGCAATAGTGCTCAATGTCAAGCAGCAGCTGCAAGGGCAAACAAAGTATTGGCATGCATAAAAAGGGGCATAGATGCAAGGGAAGACAGTGTAATTTTGCCACTGTATAAATCGTTGGTAAGACCTCATCTTGAATATGCAGTACAGTTCTGGGCACCACTCTATAAAAAAGATAATTTGGAACTAGAAATGGTTCAGAGAAGGGCAACAAAATTGATAAAGGGTATGGAGTCATTAAGTTATGAGGAAAGGTTAGCCAGTTTAGGCATGTTTACTTTAGAAAAGAGGCGTCTAAGGGGAGATATGATTACTATGCACAAATATATTAGGGGTCAATACAGAGAGCTTTCATGGGAACTTTTTACCCCAAGGACCATACACAGGACACGTGGTCATCCCCTAAGGTTAGAGGAGAGGAAATTTCACAACCAGCAAAGGAAGGGGTTCTTTACAGTAAGGGCAGTCAAGATATGGAATTCATTGCCAGGGAAGGTTGTGATGGCAGATTCAATAGATATGTTTAAGAAAGGGTTAGACAAATTTTTAGCGGAAAGGTGTATCCAGGGATACGACCGTTAATTAAAATGAAGGATAGTAGTGAATATAGGGTAAAAATAGGACTGCAATATTGAGTCTGGGGGGATTTCTACAATTGAAACAGATTGGCGGCTGCTTAATCTGGATTAATTTCAAATATAAGTGCAGGATCGCAGGAGATCCAAAATAGGTTGAACTTGATGGACTGGTGTCTTTTTTCAACCTCATCAACTATGTTACTATGATTGTAGATCCACAGTGTCTCTTGTAATTTTTTTCCAGAAACATTATCAAGATTGGACTTCATTTAACTTCAACGTTATTGAGCATATAGTAATTGGATTGAGATACATTTACACTTTTGAGACTGACTGAGGACAAAGATATTGTTTATTTTTGGGATGTTAATATATAATTTTCACTTTTATTTTATTCTTTTTTATATCATGTATCATGTATTCTTTATGTCTTACTTGTTTTTTTCTTATGTAATCAAACAAAATAATTCCTTTCTGTTTTGGGAAATATATTTTTTGGTGTTTCTGAAATTTGATTTCTATCATTTTTATATGTGATGTATTTTCAGATTGCAAGCATGCTATTAGTACATTTCTTAGATATTTTGATTTTGTATCTTTGTGTGAGTTCTAATATTGTTCATCTGTGCTGTGTATAGTTTTATTTTACATATTTTACATATTTTACTTTAAATGTTTTTCGCTATATACAGTATATCTTTAATTTTCAACATAAGTGTTGGCACTATAACCTCTGGATCATATCCCTTTCTGTTTCTCTGCTTCTTTCGTACTTTTCAATGAAAGTGCTATTAACATTCTAGACTTAATTGAGGTAGTTATTTATTATTTCAATAATGTTTGCATTTTTTTTAAATGATTAATATATTTGGTGATTTGATGAAATGTATAGGATATGTGAAATATGTAAAGATGGCTTCCAATTTTGTGACTGTGTGTCTACACTTATATTGATTAGATTAGCCTGATGTATGGCTTACATTAATCAAGGCAGTGAAGGGACATTGGGATTACCTGTGTTACATGTGTCACTGTTATAAGTTTGATTTTTTTTTACATTGTGTAAAGTGTGCCTACAAATACATTTCTCCATCAAAGTTCATCTGATCTCTGCCAGCTCAGAGGTAATGCAAAAATGTAAGTCCTTTTGCAAAGTGGAAATGGTTGTACATATTTCAAAACAGTGAAGAACAGCTCTCAAAAATATACTCATTTAAAAAAATCTCACAAAAAGAAGTCTTGATTTTGAACCACTCTGCAAATCTAGGTAAGCCGTACTTCCCTCATTCTACCCATTTCTTCTTATTGGCTGATGGATAGATCTGTTTCTCTGCAAATACCTTGCACAGGCCATTAAAAATGTATAACTTAGGCTCACTGGCTACACTTGACTATTTTGATTGCCTGCTGGCATGAAACCACGGTATTAGCTCTAAATCTAATGGAGGGAGTGAAGGGGTCTATTTACTTATTATTGAAAATGTAAATTTTATGCAGTTTTAAAAAAAATAACTAACATTAATAGTAATTAGCCCATTTTTAATTAATATGCAAACCATTGTAGGAAAAACAGCTGTGCCCTTCCATCTCTGTCTAATATAGATTTAATTGAATTAACTGTTGGTATTGGCAAACATTCCTGTGACACTGACCTAATGTGATCATTCAGAGTACTGAAAGCACACAGTGTAACATGGCCATTTTAGAACATCATGAAATACAATCACAATCACATTTGTTTTAAGTTTTAGTTCCAAGTTTTAACATTCAATATTGACACTTGACTTTGTCAAACATTCTTGTCACTTGTAACTTTTAACCCAATTTTCTAATTCAAATGACACCAGATGCCTTACAAAGACACCTGTCTTTGTCAATTATCATTGTGTGGTACTCTATTGGATGCTTCATGGTGGTGCCATATCTTTGCTTCTTTGTTAGAGAGTGAAGCCAACTTTGATGCAGAAACAGGTGAGACTCCCCAATAAGACAAAACCTCAATTCAGGGGTGCACGCAGGGGGGGTTTCTGGGTCTCCAGAAACCCCTCCGCTAAAAAAGTGCCCTACATAGCGGCACTGCACTATACAGCAGCCGCGGCGCTGTCAAAGAAGCGTCCGCTACGGTGCTGTATACAATACAGCATACAATACAGCACCGCAGCGGACGCTTCTTTGACAGCGCCGCGGCTGCTGTATAGTACAGTGCTGCCAAAACGGAGCTGCTGCGTATGTGCGAGCGCATGCGTGGCAGCTCTCTCGCTTTTTTTTTTTGGGGTGGAGGGGAAACCCCCCCTTAAAAATCCTCCGTGCGCCCCTGCAATTAAGCTTAATACCCTATTTACCCATTTGACTTATAATTAGATTGTCAAAATAATTAGTATCACTAATAATAATATTAACCATTCTTACACTGTATAAAGAGGGAAGCAATTAATGTACATACAACAATTTATCGCTGGATCAAATGGTGAGTAATGTACTTTTCAATTTAGAGTCACTGGACCCTAGTGAAGTATTGTGATATCACCAGTTGTAAATTAACGTTTGAGTTTCAGTCTAGTTTCTTCCAGGGTCCTGCACTATAGGACTATTCACCAGGACTAGTCACCTGGGCATGATGTATTATGAGTTACATGATTAGCTGGATGTCTCTGTGTGATATCACTTAACTTTACAGCCAGCCGCAGACCAGTTTGAAGGTCTTGGGTGCTCCCAGTCCTCCAATGTAGAATTTTAATCCTTAAAGTATCTACTTTTTAGAGCCACGGATGTCTTCCTGGGTCCAGATACTGTCACAAATACAGTCTACTCCTGAAGGTGGCTACACCTGTAACTTTATTACTCTCCTGTTACTCCTCTATTCTCCTTACTTCCTTTTGCATGGGGAAGCCGGTTTAAGAAGCATCATGGCGGTACATGTACCGCCACAATCCTCATTTTGCTATCACCATCTCAGGATGGCAATAGCAGGATATATATAGATAAACATGCTTTATTGAATTAAATTAAGCATTGTTTCTCAATCACTGCGATAGCCAGCAATAGAGAATCTATCATATCACTGCATATTAATAAATATACCTGTAAGTATTATTATCTACTGATTAGTTCTCTGTCCTTTCTCCTGGATGCAGGGGCAGACTGGGCTGGGTGGCAGGGAGGCTTCTGCTGGCCCCCAGACCGGTCCCATAGTGGGCTACCTTAGGCTGGGTCACTGGGCCATCTGCAATTGTTTCCTTTAAAATTTTCCTAATAGGCTGCTGAGTCGAGTTTTGTCCCCGGTTTAAAATATGGCAGCCCTCACCTGCCTGTAGGCCGATGTGAATATGTGCTCACATCTTGTTGTTCTTTTCTCATAATCTATCTTCTTTACTCCTCTCACTACTCTCTTTCCCCCAATTCCTCTCTCTCTCCTCTTAACCTCTATTGACTTTTCTCTTTGTTCATCTCTTCCCCCTCATGTTTCTCTATTTGTACCCCATCCCGTGCCTTTCCTTGTTTTGCCTTCTGTGTCTGTTTTTCTCTCCAGTTCTCCTATTCCATCAGCTCTTCGCTCAGTGGAGATTCCTCTCAGATACTGCCATCTTCTCTGGATAATCAGCGTTCTTTCCTGTATAAACATTCACACAAACATAGACACAAGCCTTTACAAATGTGCACTGCTGGCACTCATTTTCATTATTGTCTAAGAGTATTGAATATACTAATAGTGACAGATGGTAGCTAGCATCTGAATGAATTTAATGAGTAAACTTAGCTGTCTTAATAGCCAAGAAAAGATATCACAGTTTAAATTAGTCACCTCTAAAACATATCAAAATATGTATTTTTTGCTTTGACTCCAATTGCAAGCCAATTTCAATGCACCAAAGAAATATTATCTAGGACCAAACCCTTATTATTCACATCTATCTAAATCCATACACAATAGTATTTTTGTTATTACTAAGATATGGGGCTAGATTTACTAAACTGCGGGTTTGAAAAAGTGGGGATGTTGCCTATAGCAATCAATCAGATTCCAGCTATCATTTTGTAGAAGGTACTAAATAAATGAAAGCTAGAATCTGATTGGTTGCTATAGGCAACATCCCCACTTTTTCAAACCCGCAGCTTAGTAAATCTAGCCCATAGTATGTGTTATATCTATAAAACACATCTTATCGGTGGAAAGTTGGAAAACAATACTTAAAGCTGTGAAAAATGTGTTACAGCATTAATAAGTGTAGCTGAGCATAAATACCAGATAACTTTAGGTTCCGTTATTACATTTTTATACATCCTTTGTTTTTATTATTATGGTAATGTAGAAAAGCTTTTAGTGTAAATGCAATAGTCTAATCTCATTGTATCTTCTATCTGCATTATTCATACTAAATAAACCTGCTATAAAGCTGTATTTTAAGACAAAAATTGACTCTGACATTTACATGACTTCTAGGATTTTGTTTATTATACATAGGGATGGATATTTCTATGCAGTCGGTGGCTTTCCACTAAGATGCATTTACTGACCAAGTATACCGGGAATTCACTATTTGATATTATTGAGTGCAGGTAAATGTTTCTGTTAATGTATTATTTTATGTCAGTAATGAGTAATGGTTGATTCCATACTGCATAACTCTAAATATGGACAACTGTTAGTAGCACATATACGATAATATCACAGTAGGAATTTGTAAGGTGACTAATGTATATTTACTTATTAGTTTACTATGTTTGTCCCCAATTGTATAGTGCTACGGAATATGTTGGCGCTATATAAATAAATGATGATGATTATGATGATGATTTACAATTTGATGTTTTAAATAAAATGTAGGTATGGGTGCTGTGTATATCAACTCGTTCACACCTATATGGTATTAATACACTATTCAGCCACCAACTAACTCCTGAAAACCACATTAAAAATTACTTTTTTATGGGCTTATTCCCAACATTATGTTAAAAATTGTAATCCAGTGTTTAAACTTTTAGAATACTGCACAACCTGTTTCGCATATGTTAATGCACACTACCAGCACAATAGATTGTAGTTGTAAAATTGCAATGTATCAAAAGTGGGAAATTATCAATTTTACCTGTGTGTATGTCTGAAGGAGTCCTTAATGGGCTAATGGTGTAGACTTACTGTAAATAGTTATAATATTTTCAGGAATTAATAAACAGAAAAATTGTTTCAAAATATGCAGAGACTGGTAGTCAGATGAAAGCTGATAGGGAAAGGGAAAATAAGTAGAGGAATCCAAGGACATTTTACTTAATTTACATACCACCAAGAGTCCTAGTTTGTGTGTGCAGAGCACTGCTGGGAAATGTGAATTTACTTATTTTACATTTTCTTATTTTACACCTCCCCAGGCTCATCTACCAACATTCACTTTAGTGGCAACATTTGAAATGAAACACATCAATAAATCAATCAATCAATCAATCAATCAGAAATTCGTTTTTATCTGTTTTTTTTAAGACAATGAAAGCAAAAGTGTGGTTGGTTGGTTGGTTGCCTATTTTACACCTAAATACAATATTAGTAAGTGAGCCTTATTGGGAATCAACGTTATTTATAATTAATATTAAACTGAGGATTAAACAGGCAGTAATATTACTGAACTGGTGATGTATATTGATTTAATGAAGGGATAATTGAATAGAAATAAGTAGACATTTCATAAACATAACTTGGCACCCAGATCAGGCTGCCATCTGACAGGTATTTTACTGGCCTGGTTGGTTAAAATGGGACTTGATGGCAATGTAGTTAATAATACAGAAACATTACGTCTAAGAAACATATCAGGAAATGCAAGTATCTTACACAAAACTTTAATTCATGTGCTAGTTTTCCCACATTGACTATTATAATTCCTTTCTTACCGCTCTGCACCAAATCAATCTTCACCCTTACAATGTATTTTTAATGTTGTGCCTAGACTAATTTTCCTCGCAAAAATATCTTCCACTGCTGCTTTGCGCTGTCAGTTCCTACGTTGTTTGGCTGTAGTCATTAACAAAACTGCACAAACACATCTTCATTTGCCACAAAATAACGTGCATCTTGACCCCTCCTTTCTACTCAAGATCTCCACTTCTCATCCAAACTCATTGCTTGTTCCCATTCCCAGTTGGAGAACTATTTTTGGCTGCACCCACACTATGGCATTCCTTCCCTCATATAACAATATGTACCCCTAGCATCCAGACATTCACGTATTCCTTAGAAAACTCCCTTCTTTAGGCAAGCTCATCTAATTCCCCAACAATCTCCTTAACGTCTCTAAGCTTTTCTACCTCATTACCAGCATTATACACAGTTCTCCCTAAGCTGAGATGTATTTTATTTCTTCTCACTCACCAAACCATCACTGCAAAATCGCCCCATAGCAAAATTTTGTAAGTGTCACCATGTACCAACTAAGGGTGAAGAAAAAAACCATATACACATAGGGCTTTGTTAGTGGAGGTAGGCCCTGAGCATCTGCACCCTTTACATTATGGTAGTTACGCCTTTGTCTGTGTCACTTGGTCACATTGTCCCACTAACCAATTATTCTCAATTGCAATGTGGCGGGACGAATATGCAATATGTGTGACTTAACCTCATGTACATACCTCCAGTTTTCCTATAGATTGTAATATTGCTTGCATAAGTGTTTGTTAATACCGACCTTTGCTTTATTACTGTGTTTGTTCCCATTTGGAAAGTGCTAAAGTATGCTGCTGCTATTTAAATACATTTTAAACTAATAATAGTAACAGAGATAGAACTCTCTGAAATGTGACCATGGGCAAACCGAAAGGGGGGGGGGTTCCTTGTGCCTGGAAACCCTCCTCCCAGCCTGGGGCACTATATGCTTGAGGTGGCTGGACCCTGCCCCCGGGACCAGCCACTTTGCAGCTTATGGGTGATTGCTTCTGTCTGCACTGTTCACAGCCACCTTTCCCCTGCTGTGTGTCCCCTCCCCTCTCTCCCCTGCTGTGTGTCCACGCCACTTTCCCACTGCCTGCATGTCTCATGTGTGCAGCAGGAGGACACAAGACACAGCTGTAGATGAAGAGGGTAAGTGTATGAATGTGTGTGTGGGAGGGGGCGGGGAATTTTCATGTGGTTTTAATGTAAGTGGGGGATTTAATGTATAAGTACAATAGTTCCTTTGAAAACATAGGCTTGGAGGGACTTTTAATACAAATGTGGAGGAAGAGGGATTTTAATGTAAGTGTAGGGGGGTATTTTATGTGATGTGTATGGGGTGTGAAATATTATTTCATAGTAGGTTAAGGGTAGGAGTTTTTTAATTTTATTGGTGGGGTGAAGGTTGGGGATATCTAATTTAATAGTGTGGTTATGGCAGACATATTGAGTGTGGAATGATGGGACTATTCATTTAATGCTGAGGTGGTTTGGGTGCTATTAATTGAATGTGTGGCTGCGTTTGGGGAGAAGGAGAGGTATTTCTTAAAAGTAAGTGCTAATTATTTAATATTTGTGAGGAAATAGTTTTATTTATTAAATGTAAATACTATTAATTTAATCTTGGGGTTGTTTGGGGGGAAATGGATCTTTTTATTAAAGGTGAATGACATTAATTCACTCTCCGAGTTGGTTACTGGGAGGGAAAGCAGCAAGAACAGCTAGGAGAGAGCAGGACAGTCTGCCAACAGGAATTTGTCCTGACTGTAGGGACAGTTGGGAGATATATCCTGCTTCATACGGCTCTGCTCGAAAAGGGAGAGAAGTGTGCACCTAACAGTAGTGCACACAGCATTGCCTGGGTATATGATGGCGATAGGAAGAGTTGGAGAGCAGCCAAGCACTGTCTAAAATTATAGCCACACCCCCATACATGCTGGTCACATCCACTGGTGGCAGAGCTGGATTAAGGCTCTGGGCACTTTAGGCAGGGGGGCCCTATGATGTAACATGGTTATCATTTTAGACAAATACACAGGCAATGCTGTGTGCACTACTGTTAGGTGCACGCAGCTCTGCCTTTACGAGCAGTACATTGTGAATCAGGACATACCTCCCAACTGTCCCTGTTGTTGGACCCAATCCTGACTACGCGAGACAGTCACCCAAATTCAGGACTGCCCGACCAGATTCAGAACAGTTGGCAGACTGTCCTGCTCTCTCCTACCTGTTCTTGCCACTGTCACCACCTGTGGCTGCTGGTGTCTTTAGCTCAGTTGCTGCTTGTCTGGATCCTGGAATGTTGGGGGCCCTATTTGGAAAAAAACATGGGTACATGAAATTTAGAAAATTCCAACCAACCCCAGCATTAAATCAATAGTATTCCCATTTAATATATAAACATATTTCCCTCCCTCGAAACAGTCCTGTCAATAAATTAAATGGCATTTACGTTTAAAAAATATAACCATTTTCCACAACCATCCACGACATTAAATAATTCATATTCACATTTAATAAAAATACCTAATTTTCCCCAAACAGACCCACATTCATTTATGAGCTTCCAAACCACCCCAGCATTAAATTTAAAGGTCCAATCACCCCATCTTAAATTGATAGCCCCACTATTAAATTAAATTGCCCCACCATCACCCCACAAATAAAATAGCACCCATTAAATAATTAGCATCCATCTGCAATCCAAGATTAAATTAAGAACCTTCCTTCCCTCCCACATTATATTAACATACTACCCCCCTCACACACACATTATATTAACATACTATCCCCCTCACACACACATTATATTAACATACTTCTCCCCTCACACACACATTATATTAACATACTACCCCCACTAACTTTGTTCTATCCGCACGCTGTATGACATTGTTTCTCTTCACACATGGGACGGCACCTGTGCACGTCCTATGTGATACTAATAGCAGGCCACACATAGGGAAGGGGTGGATGGATCGTAAGAATCTACAGCCAATGATTGAAGGTGGCTGGTCTCGGAGGAGAGGCCAAGTAATAGAGACTTAGGCCAGTGCAGGGACCGGCCCAAAATAGTCTTTTTTCTGCCTGGCCCAGCGGGGATATGCCCCCCAGCTCCCCGTCCCAGCCCACGCCAGAAAATAGCATTGATACTGCACATTGAAAAAAAAGGAAACACTGATAAAGTGACATCAGTTTTAACTAATATATGTATATATATATATATATATATATATATATATATATTAAAATTATTGGCATGTGCTCAATGTTTCATTCTTTTTAATGTGCGGTATCATTGCTATATATATATTATATATATATATACATATATATATATATATATATATATATATAAAGCATGTCGACACATAAAGTATGTATATATACACATATATACATACATACATATACACATATATACATACATATATACTCCAAGTGAAAGTGTGACTTACCTAGGAAGCCACGTTCAGCACAGCACCCCCATCTCTTTTAGTATGGGAGGAGCTGCTGCACATGCACAGCAGCTTCATTTCGGCCATCTTAGAATGGCCTGATGTTCAGCAGCACCGCAGCTGCTGTACATCAGGCTAGCTGTCAAATTCTGTGGTGGGGGGGTGGTGCGCCTGCGTCAGGGGGGCCCCACAGTCGCACAAGCAGTAGAATCGGATCACCAACTGACAGGTGATCCGATCAGCATGCGGCTGGCGGCGGGGGGCCCTCAGAGAGAGGGGGCCTGGGGCACGTGCCCCCTGTGGCCCCCCCCCCCTTAATCCGGCCATGACTGGTGGTGTGGCGTGGAAACCCCTCTATACAAATCCTGCGTTTGTCCCTGGTGACAACCCTACGCTCAGTGCATATGGCTTCTGTGATGAGTTGCCAAAGAGGCAGGCAACATAATCCCAGACTGTCAGTAAATCTTGAGCAACCTTGGGCAAAAACTGTTGTGCAATGCAGCATGTACATGTAACATTGCACTATGCTTATGTAAAGTTCAAGCGTATCTAGTTGGATAGTGGTCTGCGGTTGTCACTCTGGTTTTTTCTTCAAAGAGGGAACACTACTAACCATAATACAGAGAGACGTGAGACCCCAACCATAACATGACTCAAATAAAGGTGACACTGAGGGAATGGCTTTTGCTACATGTGCAAGGGGGAGGAATTTGGAAAGTGAATGGTGAAAATTACGAGTAATATTAATTCAGCTCACATTTCTACCCTTCTTATCTTCTGTAATGTCAGATCCGGATAACTTAATAAATAAATAAATAAATAAATAAATGCTTCACTTTGGTTCAGCTCAATATCAGTCTCAGTGTATTAGTTCAGTGTATTATTGATTTTATTTATAGGTCACTTCAGAAATTGGTTAATTAAAAGTAGAGATCTAAACTGACCCCCGTGTTTTGGATTTGGTTTTGGATCTGGATTAACTTTGTGTTTTGGTTTTGGATCCCGATTTTTTTTCTAAGATCCCTATTTTTTTTTTAAATCACATAATTTGGTTCTTTTTTTCATCCCTACATTATTATTAACCTCAATAACATTCATTTCCAATCATTTCCAGTCGATTTTTGACAAGTGACAAGAACAATCCTACCCCTCCTGTTTCTGTATGAGCAATGGCACTGAGCAATGGCACTGGAGACTGGAGAGTGACAAGAACACTGCTACCCATGTTTCTGTGTGAGCAATGGCGCTGGATCTCCTGGGAAGGGAGGTACTTATGGAATCCAAAACCCACGAGATCCGACAACACAATGCTGACGTTTTGCGCAAAACTAATGAGCCGGCTCGCGAGCCTACTCATATCCCCTAAGTTCGGGTGGTCTGGGTTTTCAGAAAACCGAGTCTGAGCATCTCTAATTAAAATGTATGGTTAATAGTAACAGATTCTGGGGTACACTGTTTAAAAAGAGACTGCCTTAAACTTATAATATGGTCTTTTTACGTTTCACTGTGAATGTCAGAAAGTGCACATCTGCAAAGACTGACCTGACTAAGCAGTAATATAGCCCTTACAACTCAATGGCCCAGGTGATATTTGGCTGATAGATCTAGAAGATAAGGGATTTTTACAACTTTAAAATAAAAATCAGCCTTTTTGCCGGAATCAAGGATCAACTGATAAAGGGGCCTATTTGTCTGGTAAATAGGCCCCTAAATTCTATTGCAATTAACTCTTGGAGTACCGGGGCCCACAGCTCGCTAGTTCCCCGTGCAGCGGGCCCTATTGTCTCCATGGGCCCTGCTGCATCGCACCTGCTACACCAATGGTAGTTCCACCACTGCACGGTGCTTCTTTTAACTTGTTTATTTTTCCTCTATACATTCTTATATCTACCTTTAGATTTGCACGTATGTCTATTTAGCTTGCTGCTACTGGTGGTGGTTAATACACAATAATGAAAAAGCACTTTCTCTTTCTCAGATGTCCACACAACTTTGTGCTTGATTTCCTGTTTCTATATACTTCCTGGCATAAATATATTTGCTACAGTACTTGACTTGGTTACATTACACTAATAAAACTCTTGTCCGTCTTTATTTGTATTCTGAGCACACATTTCATCTAAAACTGTTAGTCGCAGGTTTTAATATAAAATCAATTGGGCTATATGCTGAAGTTACACAAGCAGACATAAGTGCTGAGAAAAATATGAAGTGCTTCCTATTTTAGAGATTTACCAATTGCAGACACAAAGCCGAGATGTAGGCACATAGCATTATCTCATATATATGGGCTGCCAAGTAGACTTGTTGTCTTACAAATCTCATTTGGCAAAAACATGTTTATATAAGGCTATAAAAAATAGGAAATGGAAGTAACGATTTTCTGGTAACTATGCATATAAAAAGTACACTTGCCAAATAAATAATTCTACAATGGATTTTCTCCCCACATTAACATTGTTTGCACTTCATTTATAGTCAGTAGGATACATTCAAAGTTTTATATTGAACAAATATATATATTTTACTATATATTATATTGTATATACTGATTGATTTGTTTGTCAACAACCTCATAACACTTTAATCCTTTCCTTGCCAAGCGCCCGGGCTAAATTTCCACCTGTTTTTTTTTCATGTCGGCTTTGCCAAGGATAATGGATTATTTTTTACACTACCCAAACAAACTTTATTTTTTGGGGGTGTTAGATAGTTTGTCTTAGATACCATAGTGGAGGAAATACCTTTTTAATTTGCGTGTACATTATACAGGGAACAAATGGGAAAACATGTTACAAATGTACTTTTTTGTGTTTTTTTGCCTAAGTTGCTTTAACAAAACTAGATTGTTCCAGAAAATACACCTTTAATTTTATTCCATGACTTCTAGCAATAGGCAGAACTTAGAATGTTACCCACAAGGGAGTGGATTTGGAACAGCGCTTGCTAGGCGATAAGATTTAGTGCGTGGAATCATTGCTTTAAATGAGCAGAGAGATGGGTTTATGACTGCAGGGGGACAGACAGCAGAGAGATGATGCAAGAGTGCAATGGAGGAGAAGGGGACTGAAAAATACTGAGTTCTATTTGGCATGTTTTTACATGTTTTTGTGTTGTTAATGCAGTGAGTATGTTCCTCTGTTGATGCAATGTCTGTGTGAATATGTATTTTTAGTGAATGTTTGTGGCACAGGGTAGGAACAGTTACTCAGCAGTCAGGAAGTTGCTCCTTTGCAGAGCAGGAGCTGTCAGGCAATATAAAATGTGAGACAATATGCCCCCTGTGTTATTATAATACAATTGTATCATTTCCAGCATAGGTCTGTCTCATAATTGGCTCCATCTCTCCTTGCATAAAGCAGTGTATCACTTACTACATTTCATGTATCAGTATAGATTTAGGATTTTTCAAGTCCATTCGTGAATTACCCCCAACAGGTCATGGTTTGTTGATTTCCACACTCACATGTCATTGACACGGTGTAGGCATCTACTTTGTTAACTGAAAATATTTTTGAGAATACATAAGCATCAAGCTGGTTGAACAGACTAAGCTTTGGTGTACTTTGTATTTTATTTATATTGTATAACATATAATGTGGAACCACCTCTAAACTCCATTAACATTTACATTTAAGTTTAAAAACATCTCAAATTTCAAGTAAAATAAGGAAAAAGTGCATAAAGCAATTTGCAATTGACCACAGGGGTTTACTGTCTTATAAAGTGTGTCCCAGTATGTCAAATGTCTATATATATTTGCATAAAAAAACACTTATGTAAAGAACAACAAATGTTTACCTAAAAATTGTAATAATATTTTTATCCTGATCTAAACAAATATATATAGTTCCATATGGTGTATATACCGAATTCTGTAACCTTTGCACTTCTACTACATGGACCACTGTGCTGTACTGAACACTTGCAACCGTACATAAGAAAAAAACGACTGGACTGCATTGCACTATGAACAAAATACTGTATCTGGGAAAAGAGAGTCTAAAAGCAGGGATAGTGGCACATTGAAATGCATTAGTTAATGAAGGGACTATGAAAAATGTGGTAATTGCAAAATGGGATTTTTGCAGTATAATGGCATTCATTACACAAAAGGTTTAAGAAAATTGTAACACTGTATGAACAGAGACAAATCTCTCACAATTTGTTTTTGTAAATTACAATTGCTATTAGACTCCAATCTACCTACTAAATACCAATCAAGGAACACAGCTAAGGAACCATGGGTGGAGATATGCTATGCATAGTGTGGAAACAAAATTACATAGTATATGAACTAGTCTTGGGTGCATACGTCTTTTGTCTTATACAAGCTATCAATTTAAAGAACACACACTAGCACTACAAAGCATTCAAACCTACAAACCTAGCCATTACACCTAGCAATAAATACTGTGCCCAAAATGCCCAATATATTTTATAATTTCTCTAATAATACACAATTAGCACTCAACACAAATATAGTCGTAAACAAAGTATTTACATTGTGTGACTTCACCTAATATGTTTTGGTGTCAGGTACAATGGCAGCATAACATGGGGATTTAAAGAGAACATTTAAACTGATATGGATACATTTGTTCCTGGACCCAATGAAAAGGGTCAATCTTTATATAAAAGACACATATTTGGTATGCCTACACTCAGCAAAGCTTACATTTTGGGATAAATATTTGAGTAGCACTATTTACATTAAACATACTTGCCTACTTTCCTGGAATGTCTGAGAGACTCCCACATTTTTGTGTGGTCCTCCTGGACTCCTTGGAGAGAAGGCCACCATCCAGCATTCTTTACTAGTGGGTGGGTGTGTGGTCATGATGAAGTGATTCAGTGCAAGTGGCATCATCATGACTTTGTCTTGTGGTACGAAGGCGCTATTGCACAAAGGAGCTATGATGCCGCAAATCATGTTACCATGTCTATTGCACTCGCCACTTGCATCTCGCAAGGGAGGTAAAAAAATCTCTGGCACCAAAGTAACTTGGGACTTTTTTCTTAATGTAGCCTTTTGCAAATAAGCAATATTTATTCCACTACGTTACCAAAAAGAAGCCCTATCTCTCACAAAAAAAACAGTGTTAAATTGATTTAGATGTGCTAAGAGATAAATAAAAAGTTATTTCCTGTGGAACATCACTAAAATGTGAAAATCGGTCTGGTCACTGAATGGAAGAGAACAGTCCTATCATAAAGTGGTTCGTATAGTAGCATCATAAATAAAGTCCCCATTAAAATTCTTGGCCACTGGTATTGTAATCACATTACCTTTTGTTTACCGAGCAAAAAGAGCTGTAAATATATATTCAAACCAATATGTAATTTTGTATTGTAATGTCATTTTAATATCAAAATACTTTTCTCTACCAGATAACTGATTTATTTTTTCCCTCTTTGTTAATTACAGACAAACAAAGCAGTGGCCAAAGGTGACTTTCATCAAGCAAGTTCCAGTTCCCGACGAGCACTCTTCTTAGCAGTACTGTCCATCACCATAGGAACAGGAATATATGTTGGAGTGGCTGTAGCACTTATAGCCTACCTTTCCAAAAACAACCATTTATGAACTACAAAAAAGCACATGACTGAAAAACACATGACTTACAGAGAGAGAGAGGCAGGCACAAGACTGAACTGTGCAAGTGGTTAACACCATAGAGATGCAGAGAGAGCCAATATCAGACTGCCATAGAACGTTGCTGTATGGATTGAGATCTCTTCAAGTCATTTATGGATGTACACACTTTTTCCTCATCAGTTACTTTATTTCTATTTCATGTGTCTTGCAGTTGTGCTAAGCAGTCAGACAAGTCAAAACTGCCGGGAAAGTTTGTTTTACTAGCAGACGTGACGATTAAAGTGTTCTCACCTCTTGTAACTGTTTGCTAGTGGGAACTCACAGCAGATTAATACGGCTCGTGCATTCCATTGTAAACCAGCATTTCTGTCTTGTAAATCTTAAATTCCAGCAATATATAAATCGAAGGACACATGATTCATTCTCATGGGCTGATGAAATCAATTAATGTCTGCCCCAGGCTCCTTAGTAATAAATTCCGTAAATCAGCATGAGATTCCCTGACCTTTTTAACTTAAAATAAGCTGTCTTAGATCCTCTGACACTGCTCTTGTTGACTGGATTGAAGTACAACAGTATTAAGCATGTTTGGAAACAAGCATTGTTTAGTGTTACATTATATTTATAGTACATTTTTAAAAGAAATATAGGCAGGGAACTGCACTCTTTTATCAGTGATCCAACATATGCATCAATTGTGATGAACCTTATAGCCATGTTAAATCATTACAGTTTTGCTTTCCCATTCAGGTCATGTGGTTACAGGGTTGGGCATATGCTGGTGTTTGCTAACTTTGTTACCTTTTTCCTCTTTTTTTGTAAATGTCAATGGAAAAACATGCTTTTTACAGGCCTTCCCCAATAATATGAATTGAAATTGCTTTCGGGATATAAGCAGCCATTTTAGATATGACAAATCCTGTCAGAGAACCACAAGACTGCATTAATAGTGTCTCTCTCAAAAAAAAAAGAAAGAAAATAAGATACATATAGGATTTCACTGGATTTTGACAAGGAGTGTTATAGTTTTACCGTTTACATGTACTCTTCTTATACATGCAAAAAATTTGGCATACAGTACATATAGTAAGCATTATATACTGCATACTTTCTGCTCTGGAAAAGTATACAAATTACACTGCCCATCAGAAAGGAGTCAAAGCAAGGGCTTGTGGGTGATAGAAATGTGTAACATTATCTCTTTATGCATCAATCAGTATGTCTGGTCTAAAGGGGGATCATGGGCACCTCTAGTCTCCCCTGTGCCCGCCTGTGCTATCATGAGGAAACATAGTCATAGTGATGTTGATGATTCCATTTGGCAACATGACACCTGAATGGGCGTGTTAACCTCAGTACCTGAGAAGGTGAATCTTACCCACAGGCAGGTTATAGTGGTGATTCTGAGATCTGTAGGCCTGACTTATCTGTATATGTCCCTATTTGCATTGAAATGGTACCGATAATCGTTTTAATGATTACCACTGCTTTTAATGAAGAGGAAAATAATAAGTAAATATGTTCAGTGCAATCAGCCTAGAAAATTGTTTACATCTGAAAATGTTACATCTGTATCTGAATTGTTTAAACAAGTTACAAATGTACATGAAATGTCATTGTTAATCTCATTTTGTTTGTTTGTTTTTCATAAATAAAATCATGTGCCAAAATCATGCTATTTGAGGCAGGTAAAAGACAAAATGGGCTCAAAATGAGGCACTGTTGCTTTATATTTTCGAGTGCCATACTTGCTAATATTTCAACCCTCCCCTCCAAACGATCTCAGAGGGGAGGGTGGGTGGCAAGTGGGAAGGAGTGGGGGGGGCGTTGACGTATTCGCCATGTTGAGTCTAATGTCCTGTAAGTTCATATATTAAGTTGGTATGGTGGGACAGAGCTAAAGTTTAGTTACAGTAACAGAAGATATAGATCTGAATCTATCTATAATAATGAGGTACAATGCCAAGAGAGCATAGCAATTAACCAAATTTAGTATTTCATTAGTATGACTAAACGAAACTGATAAAAGATGATACCTTATTTTGCGATTGGCTACAGGACAACATTGATCTGGCACAGTGTTATTAAATATGCCCCATAGTGTGATATGATCATGCTTTAAATCTCAGTGATCTCATTTTATATATTTTACACTGTGCACTATAACCACAAAATCCTTTATAAGTGCCAATTGCAAATGGATAACTGCTTCTACATCCTAATCATTCATTTTGGGAAGCCATAATATAAGCATATTCAATTAGCATCAGGATATTTTCTTCTTTCCTCTTAAACTGTAAAGGGGGTTCACTAAGTGCAAAGTTGCCAATCAGATGAATCTCCAGTGGCAATGCCTGTCCACCAAATCGAGGATTTGTAATTAGCTACAATGTCTTTAATTGCAGGTATACAGCAGCTTTTCACAATTACCAAGCTGCAGCTTACTGAAGAGTGGTGAGGTAATGATGCATGGTCATATGCATGTAATTGCATATCAAAATTTTAGAAAACAAATCACTTTGTGGACAATCTTGTTAGTCCATCATCCATTCCGTTTAAATGTAAAATATAATTGTCTAATTACAGTTTAATCATTCATCAAAAGGTCACTGTCATCAAATTGTGTATAATTTAAATATATGTTTAAGTATTTTTCTTTTAGAAGGACATAGTTGTAAAAAAAACCTGCACATTTGATATTGTCACTTTGTAACTGATAATGTTGTCTTTAGCCTAGGTGGTCAAGCTCCATGAGCAAATAAAATGAGAGATATCATAAAGTGACGTCTATGGACTTACACACAAAGTGAGTCCAAATCAATAAAACATGAGATTAACTTGATTTTTTAAAAACATTTTTAACATGTATATTATGATCATGGCCTATATATAAAATTATAAAGCATTCAAAAAAAATAATCATTGTAACCTTTTAGTTATCTTCTTGCATTTGTCTATTTAACTACTCCTCAAAGAAATACTTTTCTTTTAAAAAAAAGCGAAATTCCCCACTTTCCCTTTTAGTATAAAATAATTAAACTTCACATTTATGAAACATTTTTTGATTTTTGGTGTACTAAAGGCAGTACCAACATAAGGTAAGCTTGTAGATATTAATTACAATATATTTATGATTTCAGTGTTTGGATTCATTTAGGTTCACTGTGAATGTAAATGTCCCGGAAATCTGTATAACAATCTCAAAGATATAATATTTAAATAAATATATATATATATATATATATATATATATATATATATGTAATTTAATAATAATTAATATATATGTAAATATATATATATAAATATTTATATATATTCCAACTATTTCAAGCAGGTTTTATTTATTGTATGTATAATTTGCTAATTTTACACACATCACTTCCTGAGTGTTCCCATTTAAAAAAATGTTGATCAATAGCTTATGTAATTTAGAGGGAAAAAAAATATCAAAGATTATTTCAGACATGAGTATGTTTCTTTAATTTTTATGCTTTTACCAGTTAACATTTATACAATTCCTGCATCCCATCATAATCATTTTCAATATATGTAACACTGTGAATGTTTACATAGTACTTTGCACAAACAATAGCCATAGCCATATTATTTTGCTTTTTTTGTAGCAAATGCTATGAATTCCACTGTTATGTTGGATTTAAATTGACCCTGTATTAAATTTCAGAACCAAAACTGATGAATGAATAAATGTATATATCAAATCGCAAACATTTATGTGTTTTCAAATATGTTTAACTATTGACTTAAAAAAAAACTAAAAAAAACTTTAACTAAAAATAACAAAGCGCATTAACACATTCATAAACGTATTTTGTGAATATCTCTTATAATTTAGCAGAATTTAGGGTACTTGAAATTCTGTATACACTATATACAGAAACATTAGTTCCTGTATATAGTGTTACTATATGTCTAATGTCTTTACTCCTAAGAATCAGATCAAATGTAAAGGTCAGCAGTTTGAGACTCGCTATGTAGGGATGTGGGGTGCGCTATCAGTGTGCGCCTGGTACTCTATTGCCGTTATATTGATGATATTTTTATTATTTGGGACTTGAACACAGCAATTAATTTTGTTTATAACTTCAACACAAACATTTTCAATCTCACTTTCATGCACAGTGATAACAAGATCTCCACCAACTTTCTGGATGTAATCTTTGAGATATAAGATAAAAGGGTTGTAATTTCTAATTATCAAAAAACATTTTAACAGTAACACCTATCTACATTTTAACATTAGTCATTAGCTTATGTGCTTAAAAAGAAACTGTTCACTCAAAGTGACTTTTGATCTACAAAAAAAGGATATGTTTAGTCATTTTTCAAATAGAGGCTGTCCATCAGATCTTCTAAACAAAGCCTATGACAAGGTTAGGAGTCTAGAAAGCAATAATTTTCTTACAGATAAGTGGAAAGAGAAAAGAAAAAACACACATTTGAAAGTTTAATAATTCATCCTAAACTATAAAAAAAACTATTTAAACTTTTTTCATCCCATCCTAAAACATAAGATAACATCCTTAGACCTTACCTTCTGGCTGATTCAGTGGTTACTTTTGTAAATGGACAAAGTGTTAAGTATTGTCTTGGCTCCCAGCTATTTAAAATCCAAAGAAACTGCTTCTAAGTGTCACTCACCGGACCGTGAGTGCCTCTTCACTGGTGCGTGGCTCTCCAGTATTCCTGCCAGCACCTATCCTGAACCGTGGCCACCCACCATCCTGATGGTCTGCACATGAGCAGTTCCTAAGAACTCTTCTGACGTTTGCTTTTAGTTAATTGGTTGATCAGGCAACGCTCCCTATTTAAAGCACCTGTGTTCATTACCTCGTTGCCTGATCTTGGAGTCTCATTCCCTGTGAATCTCTGAAGGTGTTCCTGTGTACTTCTCCGTGTCTTCAGCTTCCTGCTGATTCCTGCTCAACTCATTGCCAGTTTCCAGACCGCTTTAAGTCTCCTGTGTTCTACTATGTCTTCAGCTTCCTACTGATTCCTGCTCAACTCATTGCCGGTTTCCAGACCGCTTCAAGTCTCCTGTGTTCTACTATGTCTTCAGTTCCCTGCTGATTCCTGCCGGTTTCCAGACCGCTACAAGTCTCCCGTGTTCTACTATGTCTTCAGTTCCCTGCTGATTCCTGCTCTAATCATCTGCGGCTTCCAGTCCGCTATTACCTCCAGTGTTCTACTCGTGTTTGCTATCTCCAGTGATTCCTGAATTGCTCATCGTTGTTCTACCCGTGTCAAGTTCTCTGCCTGTGTGCTGACCCGGACCCTGATTACCGCTACCACTCACCTGTGGTTTCTTTACTCGTGCTGGCGTGCAGCCGCTCAGCTGTTCCTGTATTTTCTCGTGGACAGCCTGCTCAACTGAACCGTGGTATGTTTACTTTCTATTGACTGTATTCGTTTACTGCATATCCGCTTGGACTGTTCTCTACTTACCCACGGAATCCTCTATCTCCCTGAGACTGTGTTATTACTCCGCATATCTGCTGGGAAGTTTACCTCTTTGTTCAGTCGTGAAATACATATGCTAATTGACCTTCTGCTATTAGCCTGGATTCCAGTAGTGAATTCGTCTCTGTCAAGCAGCGCCTGCCACACCAACATAGACTTGTGCATATTGTTTGGGATCAAGTACCTTGTGCTCTCAGTGTCTACATTCTATGTTTCTACTCATCAACACTTGTACACCACCTCACCTATTAAGCAGTGGTACAACTTGCTATACGCAGACCACTGACTTCCCCGCTACCTACCTGCACCTGGACAAGTCTTCTCACCATAAGCAGTGGTACAACTTGCTATACGCAGACCACTGACTTCCCCATTACCTACCTGCACCTGGACAAGTCTTCTCACCATAAGCAGTGGTACAACTTGCTATACGCAGACCACTGACTCCCCCGCTACCTACCTGCACCTGGACAAGTCCTCTCACCATAAGCAGTGGTACAACTTGCTATACGCAGACCACTGACTTCCCCGCTACCTACCTGCACCTGGACAAGTCTCTTCACCATAAGCAGTGGTACAACTTGCTGTACGCAGACCACTGACTTCCCTGTTACCTTCCTGCACTTCTTCACGTCCATCAAGATCCTCGTGTTCATATCTACCTAATCATTAACTAGATTGCTGCTAGTCATTGACTTTCCTATTTGCATCCTCTCACCATCTGCTGAGTTATATGTTCCGCTAGTCACCCTGCTACCAGAGGACCACTGTGTAACCCACACTACTCTGGTAAGATCATCATCTGGTGATATCCTGGGCAAAGACTCCTAGTGCCCGTGACACTAAGGCTGAGGTCAGTAATAAAAATTGTCATCCACCAAAACTGCGGGGATTTTTAAATGTGGAAAAATATAATGCCTTACTTGCAAGCATGCCATCAATAGGGCCTCTTTCATATACACATAATGCAACACCGAAATTACTGTTTTGCTGAACACAGCGCAATATCAAAAATAAGATTAAGACTCATAGCATATGAAGACATTATGAAACATATCAAAATAATGACCCCATGGACCTCAGAATAGTTGTGATTGGACTTTACACAGTAACAAATGAGAGAAATGTCTCTGCCAGATAAAATATGTCTCGGCAGACAAGAAGCCTTTTGGATTTTTAATCTTTCATCTTTTCATTCTGATAGTCTAAATGAGGCAGTAGACTTCAACAAGATTATATAAAGGTTATATAAGGTTCAGGGGTTAGAAGATCATATAGCCCTATTAATGTATGTAGACATTTTCTTAATATTGCCTATTATGGACTTAATTCTGGTTTGCACTGTATGTAGGAACTAACTTTTAGAGGTACTTGTGAGTATCTAAATATTCTTTTATCTACATAATATTACACAGTATTCAAGACTAGTCAACAGTAGAGAGACTTTGATAATATCATCTTATCGTTCACTTTATTTCATGTATCATGAGACCATTGATTGTGGGATTCTAGTGTGAATCGGTATAGCTAAGGCAATATGTTTTAAGAAGAGGTTTAGCATTATTTCTTTCAATTTGCTCATTATGCCACTCACCTATTTCTACAGTTGTTGTTTTCATTTGCTGTCTGAGTCACTTGACTGCCATCACAAGCACTGATTCGCAGTCTGTTTAGGAATGGAAGTAGATGATCAGAATTCTAACAATCTGACCCGGGAAGCTTAATTGTTTTAAATCTTTGTTTGTATTTATGTTTTGAAAGATTTAGATAGCTTTAATTATAAAGATTCAGTTTCCAGGAGGAGCCTAATTGTTGTATATTTTATAATACACTGTATATATACATATATGTTTCTTCTAATGAATATATTGATAGCTTCTTATTAAAAGAGTTTTTATTTATGTTTGAGCAAATGAGTACAGAAAGACTTTTTATTTTATGGTAGTTCGAGGTTCATCAGGTGACTGCAATATTTCATTTACGGATCCCTGTTTCTTAAGAATATTGTTACTGCAAGTTGTAGTTTTCATATTATATGTTTTTTTATGGTTAAATATGCATTAGCAAATTACCATAGCGATTGTCTTCTCTCCGGCTGCTATAATGTTTTCTGCATAGGTGAATATTGTATGTAAATAGTAATCTATACTAGATATACTTGAGATGTTAGACTAGAAGATTAAGTTTTCTACAATGTAACATGTCAGGATATAAATTGGACATTGGATTTGCATGAATTTATTATCCCATATATATATACCCTCTTGAAGTATATCATGTTGATAATCACTACCTTAAATAATACATAGAAAATAAAAAGACACATGTTCCACCTTTTCAGTCTCTGAAAAAAATAAACATATAAACTAATAAAAAAAAGTTATTTCCATTTACACCGATTCATCAAAATGTGAAATTTGGTCCGGTCGTGAGGGTGAAAACCCCTCCAGTCATTAAGTGTTTAACCTGTTAGCATTTATGGCTAATAAAAAAACTGGCTGTTGTTTTGGTCCATCTCATCTCATTAATATGAAAAGTCATCTGTAGAAGTCAGTGGAAGAGGGGAGATCCTAACCTGAACACATGACTTGATTAGCTAGTTTTATTTGCCATCACTTCACAAGGTCCACAAGCAATTTGATTTAAGCTGTGTTAGCTCATATTATTTCTCAGAGGCACTAGAAGCTTGTAAGATGTCATTACACATTTGTTTGTGCCAGAGGAAGAGGAGAAGGTAGGTAAGTAAAATACCATGTTTATTAGTAGTTAGATGCTGATACTGTATAATAGTAAATGATATGAGCTATGGAAGATACCTGCAGTTACATTACCTACATGGAGCTAAGGGGCAATCCAGCAACAGTTGTGTTAAGAGCTGCCCTATCATTGTTTACTCTATACTGTACCTGCATTTTTGTTGCTATTTCAAGGAGATAGACGTAATATTGACTCCTCTGAATGTGACAGCATAGTTGCCAACAAGTTAAAATACCTTCCAATGACACTTTGCTGCTGAGCAGGTGCACCTCAGCACATTATAAGTGATATTGTCTAAATGCTCTTGATGCACTACAATCATGTTTACTGATGTAGTGGAATAAAGTATTTTTTTATTTGCATCTTAATTACTTATCCTTATAAAAGTCCACTAAAAATGGAACCAATGCTCTTTATTTTAGTTGCTACTAACGTTTCACCACCTCTTTTAGTGACAACCTGAGGGTCTGATATGTTTCCTGACTCATGATCATAAGACAGAGGTTCTGAATTGCTGCTCACAGCACTCAAATTAAATGATGTGCATTACTATAGCTTATATAGGGTTTCTGTATTAGACTGAAGATTTGTGTGATCGCATCACAAATATACTAGGGAAAGTAGAGAAATACAATTAGATCCAATTTACATTGAATCTATAAGCGATGGGAATAAGGGACCTGGAGTGTCCTGTGATTGCTCAATGTCTTCCTGGTATAAAAAAATAAAAATTAAAACTGTTAAAAAATGTAACAGAAAACACTACCCTGCAATCTGCATCAAGCCTTCTATAAGCCTTTTATAAAAGAACATGTGTTGGGTATCCCTATACTCAGGAAATGTAGCTAATTGAAGTTTAGGGTAAATTTTGTAGGACTCGTGTACCACCAGCACATTTTTGCATACGTTTCATGTGTAATAGAAATAAATGTATTCCAGCTCAAAAGAGAGCCTCAGTAGCCCACAAAGAAAGTAATATATATAATATTCAGTAAACTAGAGTAAAATATAAAAAAAGTTATTGTTAAAAAAACAAAACAAAATGAGAATACATAGTGACAATTACTATCGGAACATATGATAAGAGCAAAATCTTGGGAGGCTGTTCAGTCTGGACAATATCATATCAAGCATAATGTAATCTGGTGGCAATTGTACATGTTGTCCTTTCTGCAAAAGGACTTGCTGCCAGAAACTCCACCTCATCACTGCACCTTTTAGATGTCACGAAAGTTACACTTTTTTTTTAAAGTTGTTGAAGTTTAATAATTGGATGAAAGTGGTAATCAGCAATTTCTGTACATTTCTGTACATTAATATCAATTGTGTTACGATTAATACGCAATCAACAATTATCTTTAGCAAATAACAGCATGAAAATAAGTTTAATCTATTTATTTTAGGTAATGTAAAATATAATGGGGTGAAGAAGGTAATTAATGTTTCTAACATGTTGACATGTTTCATTCTGTTTGCAAGTGCATAAAACTTTTCCGGAAGTATTTATGAAGCGTTCGCACATTAAGAACGCTAGGCATAAATACTATTACTTTTCATACACCAAATAGCAACTCTAGAGATGCCATGAACAACGGACAGGATTAAGGCTACACAAGACATGACACTTCCGCAACCAGCAACAGAATCGTACTTTCTGTGGGCATTGAAAAAAACAGGATACAAGGTTTTTCTGTATTGGCTTTACCATTGCAGGAGTTAGTTTCATCCTCTAAACCTCAGCTTGTCTCACATACTGGGGAGTCAGCGCAAGCATTCCTCAACCTTAAAGAGAGTCTGACTAAAGCACCTGCTTTGGTAATACCTGATTTGAAAAACCTTTGAATTATATTGTACTGAAAGCTACTGGCTGTGCTGCAGGAGCCTTGACACAAAAACAGGGCGACGCTAACTGACATACTACAGTGCACATTTGGGTACTGTGGTGAGATCTCTCCCTACATGTTTAAGAAGTGTAGCAGCAACTGCTCTTCTGGTAAGTAAGAGCAAGGGACATGATTCAATTGTCTATACACCACATGCGGTGTCTGCCCTCCTAAATTCTACCCAATCTAGGAATGTCTCCTTAGCAAGATTTATGAAATAGGAGTTAGCACTAATGGCACATGCAAACATCACAATTAAGAGGTGCAATACACTAAATCCAGCTACATACATATCATATGTGACTCAAGATGCATAAAGGGCGGAAGAAGAGGAGACTCTAGCTGAAGGTGAATTTGGCAGACATACAGATATGCATGATTGTATGGAATATTTGAATCAAAGACTTGACATACATGACATCCCTTTAGAAAATGTAAATTTTAAACGGATGGGAGGTGTCATAGACAGATACAGGAGAATTATGTACCGGTTATGCTATCAATTGCGTTACGATTAATACACAATCAACAATTATCTTTAGCAAATCACAGAGATGCTAAAGATGATGAAGCTGTTATAGAAGCTGAATCTCTTGGCCCACCTCACTCAGCAGAAGTAGCTGGACTTGTGGCATTGAGAAGGGCATGTGAGTTGGCAGAGGGTAAATCAGTTAATATCAGTTAATATATGCACTGCCTTAGATATGCCTTTGGGGTAGTGAATGACTTTGGGGCTCTCTGGCATCTTAGGAATTTTATGACAGTGGCAGGTACACCAGTAGTGTACTCACAACACATAAAAGGACTTCTAAAGAGCTATACTGTTTCCTGATATGCCAGATACTAACTATCATGATGTTGAACCTGGACAATATGTTATGATCTGCAATTGCTTACGCTCAGGTTTTTTAACATACAGGTGGAAAAGCTTGTAGCATGTGCTGATGACCAGCACCACATCCTTGAAAGTAGCAGAAAGAGAAACTTGGATCCATTCCAGTCACTGCAGAAGTCAACAATCCAGAGAAGGTTCAAGACAATGCCGAGGCTGTCACTATAACCCCATCACTCGTGAATCTGTTCCATCAGAGTTAAAATCACAGTAATAACATCTCAGCCAAGGATTCTGCAGGATCTACTATCTCATCATAGAGTGGCAGTTTTTTCTGTTTTTCTTTTTCTAGTGCTTTTCTCAACCTTATTTTTTCAGCACAATCTATTTTTGCAACAGTGATCAGGTGATGGAGATTGGTTCGGCTGATGGTACTGATGTTGTGAAGATGAAGGAGAATATCTTAGCATATTCAGTTCAAACTAACACTTTACTCAATTCAGGTTTAAAGAAAAGATATGCTAACCTTGGAGCTTGGAGACAGTGTGAGGGGCTATTGTCTGAAGAGTATTGTATTTGTAAGTACTGTGTCCTCATAATTGAAGAGAAGTGCATTCAGCGATGTCAGTCTGATAGTAATTTGAACCTGGGTGGACATCCATTTGTTGGTTATCATTCATTGGATTCAGAAGGTCTTAAACCAAACTGAATGCTGGGTGTGTTTTCACATGTCTCAGGGACAAAATAATGTAGGCCTAATACCTTTTCCTTTAAATATCTCTGAGGTTCTCAAATTACAGTGGGGAGAGACCAATAGAAAGTAGGTATAATATTACAAAATCCCCTAGTATAATACTTCTCCAATACTCAGTAGGCAGGTCTCTGCTGTGTCTGAATTTTACACATGCAAAGAAACTTGCGTATTGGGAAGCTGAACGGGGCGATCAGACAATAGCCCACTCCACAAGTATTGATGAAAGACCTATTGATATCGTTAAAGTACAGTTAACAAAAAAGGCTGAGCAATATCATAAAAATGAGGCTATGTTAATAGTCATAAGAAAGGGTTCTTTGGGAAAGTTCCTCTAGGTTACTGTTAAGCTGAGACTTGCTTTAAACAGATGAAAATGCTAGGCATGAGTAACTTTACTAAAACATTATATATCACTATAGCTGACTGTTTTGTGTCTTATATCCTTTCAGATGATGTATATTACATTTTTCAATGAAGGGTTTAAAAATGGTTAGCTCTGGTTAACTCTGAGCTTCAAAGGATTATGTTTTCTAGGAAGAGTAGTTTCTGAAATAATGACTGTTTCCCATGATAAAATGAATGACGTTCACAGATCAATCCCACTATCTTATGTACACACACAGTATGAAGACAAAGTCAAAAGACGTATGATGCCAGGGAATCACCAAATCCACAGGATTTAAGCTCTTGGTTGCATTGGACCTCACCAAGAATGCTTGGGGAACCCTAAATTATAAATATATACAAGACCGGACTAAAAAAAAATGAATAACATTATCTAGATGTATGATGATATATTCAGGTAAACAGGTAAGGAACTGGAAGCATAAAAGAAAGAATTAGTACAGCATAGAATGGTACTAAATTATCTCACTGCAATTACTGGTGGTCATTGTGGGACATTAGCCACCCAGTTCGGTATTGAGTCCTGTACTTACATAATGAGCACAAGAACTGGTTACTGGTATAGCTAAGCTCCTTATCCCTGTAGTTGGTGTCTTTATAGTAATTGGCTTATGTTTCAGAAGTGTTTCTGATGTTTTGAAGTGTGGTAAACAATCGACTGAGTTGGCTCCAGAAAAAGGAAATTTTATATTACAATTCTACAATGGAATCATGAAAGAGTGAGCGCTTTGGATACACTCTCAAAGGGTGGACTGTTGCTGTTTAGTAAGTGGATGAAAGTGGTAATCATCAATTTCTGTACACTAATATTGGTTGCGATGCGAATAGTATGCAATCAAACAATTATCTTTAGCAAATAACAGCATGAAAATAATTTTAATCTATTTATTTTAGGTAATATTAAATATAATGTAGTGATGAAGGTAATTAATGTTTCCAAAATGTTTCCAAAATGTTAATTACATCGAGTTTGGTCTCATTCTGTTCGCAATTGCATAAGAATGTTTATTGTATTATTTATGAAGCGTTTGCACATTGCAAACACTAGGCATAACTACTATTACTGTTTATACACCAAATAGCAATTCCAGAGATGCCATAAAAGAACCAGTTTATACAGGACCAGGGGCGGGAGCCTGAGGAACGACACCTGACCACACATGGAATGATGACCCCCACCTCAAGGAACAATGACCAAAGAAATCAGCAAGTGGGCCTTTAGTTCTTGGGAGAACATGACCCATCGATTTATGGATGTGGACCTTAATACTGTAACTGTGTATCTTTGTGATGTTGCAGCTTTTTATGATTGTACAGTATATAAAATTGTTCATCTCTGGCTTTGGAAACCAGAGCATTGAGATAGAAGCTTGTTGTCGGTGCAGGTCGCGCAATTGTATGCATGCAATACTTTGCAATACAATGCAATGTCTGTAAATGAGCCCTTCTTTCTTTCAAACATCTACAGCATATGCAGACTGGAGGGAGCTGCTGTAAATTATATGTTTTCCTGTGGTTTACTACGTTGCGTGCTGGGTAGATTTTAATGAGCTACTTTGGACATTTTAAATTCTTCATCTCATCTTGTGAAATATATTTTCTTCAGAGAGCCCTGTGGACTATAAATTCCTCATCTTACTCAGTGGATTCATCCTTCCTATTCCTGTGGATTTAATACAGTAATTTATTGGATATATATATGTTGTACTACAAATTATTGACATAATTGAGTCTGGCACTGTTTCATGTACTGCTTTCTCCATCTATGGACTATGCGACCATCTGCAGAGACTCTGCAGAAAGATTCCTAAATCCTGTGTGACAAGCATGTTGTTGATATAATATTCAGTTGAAAAAAAATTGTGTTCTTCATCAATCTACCTGTCTGCTCAGCAAAATTAATTCCCAGTGTTCTTTGGTATCTATGTTCAGTGTTTAGGTTAGGTGACAGAACGACTTGTTAGTGATAATGTATTTATAGTTATATAATTTATTTATTATAATTTTTAGCTCAATCATTTATATCCTTTATTGTTTTATGTCTACTAACATATTTTCACAAACTGTTGTGTTTACCGGATGCCATTTACATTCCCGTAATGTAAAATTATAAAAATTGGTGGGGATTGCTCTTCTGGCTTTAACAATTTTACACATTACAACTACCATGGGTCCTGAGTGGCGCTTGAGCCATGGGCCCCTATTTTACGTACATCACCAAAGGTCTTCAGTATCCACTCTGGATCACTTATTACTATATGCTGTGAGCCGCATACTCCCAGTATGTGCAATACAATGCAAGAACATCAACAAAAGTTCATTAGAAAGACAGACATAACAGGCCCAAAAACACATATAGCAAAAAAAAAATCTCAATGTAGCCACAGACATAGCACATATGGTGCAGATTTGGCTAAATGCTAACACATTTATATCCAATATTACAATACAAATGTTTACCTATATTAAGAGACTTCACAGTGACAACTTAAGATACAGTGCAACCTACCATCTCTCAAGTATAGTCACTCAAGTAATAGTTAGCCTATTGCTGTTTGTTTGGAAAATGCAGCTCCCACAATGCAGTCAATGAGAGCAACAATTTACACTTTAACATGCAATGGTAAATTCAATTGCTTCTATATTTATAGTGATACAAAATAAATTGTAGGCCAAACAGTATGGGATTAAACATTATTAACAATGCTAGAAAGATTAATTTAAAAACAAATGTATTTTTCTAATGCATTAGGGTTTACATCATTATTTCATCAATAATCAAGGACTCCTGCTTCAAACTCACCATTCTGACTCCAGAACCTACAGATAACCCTTCACTGATAATGTCTAGATCTTCTGTTTTTGTTGCTATTTGTATTAAATACTTTGTGCATACTCAGAGTATCTTTCAAGGGTACTTTTATCAAACACCTTGAGCATGCTCAGTGCTACTATTTCAATTCCCCGCTGTCAGCGGTCTCTATTCCCTTTGATTTCCACTCCTATTTAAGATAGATTCTGGCAAACATTGAGGGCCAAATTATTCTGAGTTCTTGCCAGTAATTCAGTATTCCTGAGTTCCTATATTCTCCTGATTCTGACTATGGCCTGTCTGACCACACTTCTGACCTCTGGACTTATCTATATCTTTATAGCATAAGCATGACTTTTATGAGTGACTATGATGCCATTGTTTGAGTAGGACATCATATACCAAATTAAACGTCTTGGTATGTAGATTTGCAGATAAATATTGGCGTTGTAATCATTTGGAAATGTCCACCTGCCCTTTACAATTATGCATTACCATTGTCCTCTTTAAAAGGCGACAGTTAGCGATACACCTGTGCACCTACTGGTTGCTCTGGAAACTGTGACAGTTAGTGAATTCTCCCTGATTATCTGGTGGGTGACCTGGAACATGTGGGCTGCTGGGTGGTCTGGAAATTGTGACAGTTATTTTCACCCCTGCTGGGTGACCTGGAACATGTGACTTGCATGATTGTCTGGAAACTGTGCCAGTTATTTGCAGCCACACATATCAGAATGCCTTGCGGGGTCAACAATTATTCACCTATGCTCGCTTTGTTTGCAACAAACATGTCAAGAAGCCGCACTCCAGGATGTTGACATGTTAGAAATCTTACAGATTATCCAGAGCATGCAGTTCAAAGATCTTACAGTCAAGAATATTATCAGCACAATCAACGTATAACAAAAACAACTGATACCCTGTTTGCATTGGACATGACGTATCCGCCGCAGTACTACTCTATGGGGGGGAATTCAATTCTGCCGCGAGTAATGTGGCTGTAAATCTATTACCTTTAATACGGTAATTTTTACCCTGATTTCTGCTTGTGGCTCCCTGAGCTGCGAGCAAAAAACAGCGGCAAAGATTACCGTATTAACGGTAATTATGCGTACTATTACCGTAATATTGGTAATAGTGCTCAGGCCACGTTACTTTTGGCAGTTACGTGGCCAATTGAATTCACCCCTTTGGGTCTTTTTGACGTGCAATGTGTGAACTGTGGTGCCCTGCACTTTTTGGTAAAGGAGATTAACGCCCATTTTTCAGACTGCTGTCACAATGGAAAGGTTTCATTGCCCGATGTGGTTGTTCCACCATATTTAGCAGAACTGTTTGTGACAAATATCCTCGATTTACTTACTCATTATCTCCATAATATCCTCATTTACAACTCTACGTTTGCCTTCGTGTCTTTCAAAGCTAATGGAAGAACTTATACATATTATATAATGTATAAAGAAATTCTTTAGTTTCTTTAATTCTTTAATATAGGGATTTATAATATAGTCATTTATTCATTATACTCCATTGTTTACATTTCTACATATAATGTATTGTATAAAAAGTTATTGAATTCTGTTAATAAAGTAATTTATTCATTACATTTCAGTTTAATTTAAGGTGGTTACCATCGGATTTAACTAGTCCTACAATAATACCCTACTGCAACTATTCCAGCTTCCAGCCAATGAAATCCTTTCTAGCATCAAGTGTTCTACTAAATCTACTAATTCCCTGTCAAACACTAGTACCCACTCCATCAATGTTTCAAATGACTCCAAATATTAACATGACAACAAAAACCCCACTGGAAGGCACTTATCTTATATGATTACCTTGCAACTGAAATTATAAAGAGCTGAAACCTATCATTTAATTGGCAAGAGTCTAAATGCTGATTTGATGATAGTTTTAAACACAAGAGAGACAAAGAAAAATTACTGCGGTGCAGTAATAATGTAAACGCTATTTCACCTGCTGCTGTTATAAGATAATTGCCATGTATTTTGTATTCAAAAGTTAAGAAAGATACACACAGTGCTGGAAATGAGTTACTAAAATGTAACAATAAAATTTCTGGATCTCTTAGGGCTAGATTTACTAAGCTGCGGGTTTGAAAAAGTGGGGATGTTGCCTATAGCAACCAATCAGATTCTAGCTGTCATTTTGTAGAAGGTACTAAATAAATGAAAGCTAGAATCTGATTGGTTGCTATAGGCAACATCCCCACTTTTTCAAACCAGCAGCTTAGTAAATCTAGCCCTTAGTGTGTTAAGTGTTTGTTAATCCATTGATGCAGATACAACGTAACAGAGAATTGGCTCTCACACTATATCCAGTAAAAATATATTGAGATAATATGGATTTAATCCAGTGATAAAAATATAATTACAATTATTATACTATAGTATATACAAACTCATTGGCTTTTAGGCAGAAGTATGAAGATCTATAGAAATGTTAAAGCCTCAAAATGTCCAAAGCATTAAGGCATAGAGCAGAGAAAGAAATAAGGGTATCTTAAAATGTCTCTCAGGAACTGTACCGAGGTTAGTAATTAGGAAGATCTCTCCCAGATAAGATAGTTCAGATAGCGAGATCCATGCAGTTAGTACTGTTGTTAGTGAGACAGTAATAAATTACTTATCCTTTCTATTTGAGAGCTTGATATGCACTATGCATTTTTTTTGCTCTGGCGAACATCAGGTGAAGCTCGAATGGTGGGAGTTCTCCACACATTGATTTGTGAATGGCTGGAACTATCCACCAATCAGAGTGCAGGTTGCTGTCATACTTCTCCAGGGTGCCGAGAGGCAGCGTGGGACAGCAGGAGAGGTAAGTAGTTCATTTTAGTCATCTACAGTGATCTGAGAACTGCTTTCTTCCGTAATCTATGTTTCCTCTGTTTGTATTCATCCATATTAGTTGAATACAATAATGCTGTGATCTATTCTTTGCCAGCATTTAAATGATAATCCTGTGTATGCAGGCTACATCAAGACAGTTCTATCCATCTAATGATCATGTTGAACCAGGGCCTAGCTAAACATCATGAAATATTTCAGCCTCTATTAGTATCAGTGTCAGCTGCGCCACAACATATGACTTTCACAAGGCAAGTTTTATTAGCATGATTAAAGTAAGGTACAGGCCATATGTTTATGTAGAGAGTGTACTTAAATCATTGAAATTTTTAATAAAAATCTCTGACTGATTACATGAGCACTGTAGACTGATTAATAGCATATCACAGATGGAACTTTCAGAAAATAAATGACTAACTCATCATTTGTGCTTCATATTTTTGCTACAGACTTTAAGAATAAATATGGACCTAATAAAACAACAGTAAAATAGGACACCTAGCCATTCCTTGCTAGGGTTAATACGTGAGGCAGGGAAGGATTAAACACAACAGACTTAACCTATTTGTCCTGAAAGCCAGTATCTATCCAAAAAGACTGTTTTTAGATAAGAGTGATAACATACGGAGGTCTGCATTTTATAATGGCCTCCAGAACAGGATTGGCATTGGATAGAAACTATTAATATGCATTGTATGTTGTGTTATGCTGGGCTGAACTGAGCATGCACACACTTGGTCTGCTCAATACTGCCTGTATTCTCTTGATTGGTTAATTGCCTGTCAGCTCTGCCTATTTAAAGCATCTGCTTCTCTACCAAGTTGCCAGATCTTCAGGTCTCTCCTCTTGGTTAGATGTGTCCCAGTACTGGCTCCTGTATATCTGCTTATCTACTTGTGTTCCTGTTTCAAGTGTGCTACACAGCTCCACAGGATTTCACCAGCAACTGCTGCTGCAGACCATATTATATACTTGTGTTTCTGATTCAACGGTGCTAACCCAGCTCCACAGGATTTCATCAGCAACAACCGCTGCAGACCATCTTATCTATCTGCATTCCTGATTCTAAGTGCTACCTAGCCTCAGGATTTTATCATTAGTCTTTGCTTCTGAACTTCTCGTCCTGTTCCCCAGTTTCTCTGTTCTGCAGGCTCTCCCTCTGGTTTCGCCCGTTACCCTTGGAGAGGACCGCGACCTGTGGTTAGGGAGCCGCCAAGTCTATGCTCCCCTGCAGGAACCTGTGGTGAAAACCTACCTCTACGTTGGAATCTGCACCTTAACGGGGGTAGTGTCAAACCGGGCAAACACTTCGGCCTTCCCAAAACCTTCAGATTGTGACAATATGTATATATATATATATATATATATATATATATATATATATATATCTGTTTCTGTCTGTTTGTCTGTCTGTCTGTCTGTCTATGTCTGTCTATGTAGATGATAATGATATATATATATATATATATATATATATATATACTCATATTGCACATATGTGCCAAAAATGTGCACTCATACATATATACATTTTAGAGTATTTGTAACGTGAATGGGCAACTGTACAGTAGGAGTTGGTCCATGTAATTGTGACATACGTATATTTGGACATATTCCCTATTAGGAGGTGTATCTCTTGTGGATACTGGAGCTGTGATGCAACAATATGCAATGATGGCTGATGACTGATTGCCTCTTGACCTCTCCAAAACTTAAATCATTAGCATTGCGGTTATGCTATATCAAATGACAGATGTCTATTCGCATTACTTAACTGACATGTGCATTTGGACTACAGCAGGAAAGAAATATTCACAGTTGATTTTTAAAGGGGTAAACAACAGATGTGGAGATGTTTATATTTCATTACATTTTATGTTGAAAATGCAACTTTTGCATTTATTAATAGCACTGTCAATACAATATTGCCTTAAAATATATGACACTTCTTTACATTATTATATTGCAGAAAGATAAGGTAATGCGACTTTACTTTTGCTACTAACACTGTCAAGCGATATCTGCACGCTATCGTGGGATATAAGTATACACTCTTGTATGCCTAATGGAAGTCTGGCACAAATGCTGCTGTTTTTTAGCTGGATGCAAGAAACATTGGACTTAACATATAAACAAAAAAAAACATTGTGTGCAAATTCTCTTACATAAGTTTGGTCCAACTGTTAATAGATTCGCTTCTAGCTCTAAATCAGGCCCATTATTATTAAATACTTTCCAGCTCCAAAACAAATAAAGAAGAGGGGAAAAAAACAATTGCCAAAAATACTATGATTCACTATATTTTTATCAGCTCATTGACCTGTCTATGGACCCAGTTTGACACAAATGTATTTCTTTAGCTTCTGTTTGTTAGTTTATTTTTCATTTATTGATTAACCAAGTTAAAGAGTGCTTAATATTATAATGCCCTTACCAACAACGTAGGTAAAGCTTTGTTACCTGTAGGAAAGTGTTGCCCAATAATCACTGAAAAAAGAGCTTGTTTTTATATTCCTTATTATTAAACTAATTATTATCTTTTGTCCTGTTACTGTTGCAATAGAAAGAATAGATGCTTCATCACAGAATGACAGGCCAAATTTCTTGTTAAACAACTAATAAAAACCTTAATCTTTTATAGTTTTGTTGTACATTTTATTTTAAGACCCCCAAAGCAGCATTTTGGCTCAACAGGAAGACATATGTCATAAAATAAGTTGGACTTAATTACATCTAGGACTTAATTACATCGAAGCAATGTGTAGTGTGTCTCTTGCGTCTATTATTTATGCTATCAAGTGTTATATTTACTAAACTGCGGGTTTGAAAAAGTGGAAATGTTTCCTATAGCAACCAGATTCTAGTTATCATTTATTTAGTACATTCTACAAAATCACAGCTAGAATCTGATTGGTTGCTATAGGCAACATCTCCACTTTTTCAAACCCGCAGTTTAGTAAATATAGCCCCTTGAGTTAAAGTATTTCACTTTTATTTACAGAATTAATATAACCTTCTAAAATATATCACAAACAAATACCTGATTAGGGGTGTGGCAGAATATCACACTAAAAAGAAAATGGCTCCAACTGAAATGCAAACCATTTATTATATCACAGTTAAAAATTGCAAAACCAGCAACCTGAGGGAGGGAAGGAATGTACAGAACACAATACACTCTGAAGTCTTTGGTCCATTGTTGATTCTTAGTTAGCATGCTTTCAGGGGTGAGCTCCTGACAATGTGTCTACTGCTGTACACCAATATAGGATGTCCCAATGTCCTTTGTGAGCGATCCAACATCGTCCATCTGCCACACCTGTCTGGGTAAGGTATCTGTGGGAAGTGCCGTCTGTGACTTTTTCTTTACCAACTCATAATTAGTCTCATCTCAGGTGGGGCAGTTTACAATCTATATCATATCCATCAGGATCCCATATTGTTGTGCACATTTATTCAAGATCTTTTCTCCTCTCCTACATGAAATGGGGTTAAATTGCCCAAATTGCGGTCTACCAGTCCAGTTGCTGTATGACTGGTGTTGTTGGATTCCAGGATCCTTGGTAAGTGGTTACCTACATGGCCCACCTGTAATTCCTCTCATTTGAAGGTTTCCAAATGAAATCTCATATGTCTGGGCCACCCAAATGGACTTTCTGTGTATCATCTAGTTCGCATTCTTCCAGTTTGGCATATAGAGAGTAGATAGATGTCTTTAAACCCAGTCTAACGGTCATTATAAATGTGTTTTCAACATTTTTATTTATCTAGTGGTGGGATTATTGTTATTATTATTATTGTTTATTTGTTAGGTGCCACAAGGTTTCCGCAGCGCCGTACACAGTACGAACAGTAGACTATAGAGGGTAAAGCAGTACAGAACAATAAACACAAAGTACCAATACTTCAGAAACTCCGGGCAGGCAAATACAGTAGAGACGGAGTGGAAGAACAGGTATGGAGACAGGAGGGGAGAGGGGCCCTGCTTATACGAGCTTACATCCTAAGGCAGGGTAAACAAAATCAGGCACAGAAGGAAGCCATATAAGTGGGATGTGTATAAGTTTCCTCTTGGCTTTTACCTTGACTACTGGTTTGATTGATGATAGCAGATATGTCTTGTGTGGCAACCCACATGTAAATACCACAAGCCCATCTATTTGCTCTGTTCCTGAAGTACACATAAACTGGTATTCTGTTTGCCCTTTTATCCGTCCTGTCAGCACCCATGTTAACAGTGGCTCTGCAGTCCTCTGCCTATGCTATATTACTAGAACTGTCAGTTTGATCTGTGTATACTCACATATTTCCTCTACCTCTATATCTGTTCTTTATTTACATATGTACATTGTTGTACTGTGCAGTAATCCATATCAACCAGTCATCATTTTCCTTTAATTACTGTAATACAATGTAGACATATGAAAAAAATATCTACTTGCTTGCTATGGGGACATGTTGACACCTATGTCATAAAATAGAGTCCTCTATCACCCTAAAGACATAAAAATAAGTGATGGAATAACTTGGGGCCTGATTCATTAAGGATCTTAACTTAAGAAACTTCTTATTTAAGTCTCCTGGACAAAACCATGTTACAATGCAAGGGGTGCAAATTAATATTCTGTTTTGCACATAAGTTAAATACTGACTGTTTTTTCATGTAGCACACAAATATCAACTTTAAATTTCAGTGCACAAATAAGCTATCAAATATTTGTGTGCTACATAAAAAAACAGTCAGTATTTAACTTATGTGCAAAACAGAATACTAATTTGCACCCCTTGCATTGTAACGTGGTTTTGTCCAGGAGACTTAAATAAGAAGTTTCTTAAGTTAAGATCCTTAATAAATCAGGCCCTTGGTTCTTAACAGAAATGACTCACCCTAAGTGGAAACATGTTCCACAGCTGTAGGCATCCGGGCTTCCCAATAATGCAGATTATAAGGGAGGTTTACCTATGAGTTTAGTTTCTGTACTCTGTGCTTTGGAAGGCAAAGCAATGGTTGTACTTCACTTTGACAAGAGGACCAGACATTGCTTCTTCATCTTAATAGATACTTAGGGACATTTAACTTTAGGGGCGTTAACCTATATTTTCTATGACAATGACAGTTATGCTTTGGAATGTATAATATGTAATGGCATTTTCCTTTTAGTATTGTTTATGTAAATTTCTTCTCGTTTTAGAATATAGCATCAAATGCATTTACATGTTTAATTATTCAAATTCTAAAATGTGCTGAAACACTTGGAATCACAACAATGGCTACTGCAAAAAGAAATCTGTGCTTCAAAGTACTGTAATCATTGCATTTAATTACCAGGGTGCTTAATCCACAAATGAAAGCATATTAAAAAACAAAAAACACTTGCAGTTTTGTGGACACCACTAATTTAAAACAATATTAAGGGCAAACAAAGCTAAATGACATGTTATAACAATATTCCTCTGTTTGAAAATATAATAGTCTCTCACCAAGCTAAAAATCCACTCTATTATCTGCCAGTAAGGTTCTATACAGCATCAGATACAGCTATCAATTATTTCTTAGTAATTATAATTAGATCTAATAACTAGCAATTACTAATAATATACTATAAAATTAAATAAAGTTCACAATTGCAAATAAATTTATTTAAACTGGCATTACATATTTAAATATAGAAGTAAAGGACTATTTTATTTTGTTTTTCATACTTCCAATTCAGGGCCAGATCACCTGACTTAGGCTGACTTAGGCCAGCGCCTAGGGTCCGGTAGGGCGGCTACTAGGTGGCTTGCATGCCTTCAACATCGGTGGACTGTGGTGGGTGCCTAGGTTTTCTAGTGGGTGATCTACATTACAGGGATAATTGGGTTTGACCCAGCCCTAAAGAGAGCTGGCCACTCAGCTGCTCTGCTTCCTGGTAGTTTGCCCTACCCCAAAAACCAGCCACCAATACACTGCACTACAGATTCATTCCATCCCCTCACTTCTTCTAGAATACTAGGGGTGATATAACATTTTCTTCTGTTGTGTATTTTAATTACAGCTATGCTATGCAACACACCATTTTCTGCAAAGGTTAAGCTGCAGCACCTTTCAGGACTTCTATTCAGTCACAGCAATATCTAGCAATTATTATCTATATATGATCCTCCTCTCACATGGATAGGCAAGTGTCTCAAGGGGCTTTTTTAATGTTATCTTGGGGGATGTATTAATGTTATTTGGTTTAGATATCATTAATACCCCACCCCCCAATAACATTATCATGCCCCCCAAAAGTATCTGTCTGTATATAAATTGTGATATGTATAAATGTTTATACATTTTTGCAGGATGGTGGTGGGAATGTGTGGTCTAGTAACTTGCCTAAAGACCATGTGGTCTTACTCTGACTCTGCTCCAACTAATTAAAAAGGGTTGTCAGGAAAGGTACGGGAATTTTATTTGATCATTTCATGAATGCTTACTGGTGTGTGGTACTTATCAAATTGCTATAGTGGAAGCAGCTATTTTGCAGTCTGAATCAATATTCTTGAAAGTCATGTCATGGTCATCAGCCATGATCAGTCAATTCACTAGGAATCAGTGACATCATTGAGGCACCGTGATGAATATCTGTGATATTTGACTAAAATAAATGAGGAACAGACTCCTCACAAATTAATAGGTTTCATTATAAGGTATATTTTTTTACTTCAATATGGCTGCATGGAGGTAATTGGTGTAATTAGAGTATGTCAAGTTGAGACCTATGATCAGGGACAGATTGGGAATTTAAAGTGACCCTGGAAAAAATTCTGAAAGTGGCCTTGCATAAGCGGGACTTAATCAAATATAGGTGTGGCGAACACAAAAGTAGATGGCGTTCTCACAGCGGTATCCCTAGCTACATAAGTGGCCAGACAGGCAAGGCCAGAGGTTCAGTGATGTTCTGAGGTTACAGTGCTGCATCTAGCATCGGGTTCTTTGAATAAATGCATGGCATCATGAAATCTGGAGATTACCAGACCATTTTGGAGTGCAATGTTCAATTCAATGTCAGAAAGTTGGGTCTCACTCAATAGTTAAGATGTCTTCTAGCAGGACAATAACCCCAAATATACTTAAAAAAGCACCCAGGAATTGTTCAAAACAAGATGCTGAAGTGGCCAGCTATGAGTCCATATCTAAATCCCATACAACACCTTTAAAGAGATCTGAAAACATTAGTTGGGAGAAAGGCACCCTTCAAATCTGGGAGACTTGGAGCAGTTTGCGTAAGAAGTGTGTACCAAACTGCCAGTGGAGAGGTGCAGGAAGCTCATCCATGTCTATAGGGAGCAGTTGATTGCAGTAATTTTGCCAAAAAGCAGTACTCCAAATATTAAGTCTAGGGTGTTAATAATGTTGCCAATGCCATTTCTTTTCATTTTCTGATTTAAAAGAATATGCAGTATATTAACAGAAGAAGAACTGTGGAGACCAAATACTGTTGTTAATTTCAAAGTATGTTTAGAGGAAATGAATTACTAGAAAAATTGTGCAGGGGTGTCAATATTTTTACGACTCTATGATTTTGGGAAAGGAACTATACTTTCATGGAAATAGTGTAACCAATATAGTTTACGCCACACTAAAGAAATTTATGTGAGCCAAAACTAAGTGTGTGTGTACCGGTGCAGTGGCGCACGCAGGGGGGGTTTCTGGTTCCCCAGAAACCCCTCCCCTCCGGGAACCAACAGGTGCGGCGCTGTCAAAGAAGCGTCCGCGGCAGTGCTGTATTGTAGTATAATACAGCACTGCCGCGGATGCTTCTTGACAGCGCCGCGGCTGCTGTAGAATTCAGACTCGCTGAAATGGAGCTGCTGCGCATGCTCTCTCTCTCGCTCTATTTTTTTTTCCCGGGGGGGTGGAAACCCCCCCTTCTAAATCTTGCATTTGCCTCTGCGGTGTGACTCTGATGCTGGACTTTGTGAGCTTGTAGCTACACATACAATTCTTTACTTGAATGCTGTTTGGAGCTAAAGTCTATTCATTTGTGAGAATGAACCTTGATTTGTCATAAGACTATTGTGGGGTATTTACTAAACGTCACATTTGCTGGATTTACTATACAGTGTTTTGAAGGCTGAAATCTGAAACTGCTGACTATGTGTGACGGTTTACAAACTCCAAAACCACTGGTGGTTTCGTGCACAATCGCTGGTTTTGGAAAGTTGTCTTTTTCTTTTTTTTTTCAGTTGCAAACAATCATTTTGTAAATGGAACGTCTGACTGTCTGTCTAGCATAATAAAATCAAATACATTATTTAACATTCCTATATAATTCCTTATTATTTTTTTCATTATAATATCCTTATATACTAAAACGTATTTGCATGGCAGTCTACGGTACTGCAATACATTTTCGTAAAGAAAATGTAATTTAATTACTTTAGTGTTTTTTTATTCATTGTTCAGTACAGTAAATCTTCAGTAAGCCATATGGGCATATGACATTCTGTACAGCAGATTATTCTGGATGTTATCATTTTTGTAGATGAATGCAAACAGTGAGTGTTATTTACAGTGCATTTTAGTAGACAAATTATCATGATCATCCACAATGCAAAGAATACTGTAAATTGCCTGCCAATGTCAGATTGTCATTATCAGACAGATTTGGGGCATTTTTTGATAGCCATAATAGGCCATCATAGGCCAATGGCCTGCAATGTGACCAATTTCACCTCTCATAACAAACCCATTTTTCCAGCAGGGTTTCTGATGGATTTTATGCATTTTGGCCCATCGCAGCTTGATACGTTTGTATTCTTCCATGTAAAAAAAAATGGGACAGTTATGTCTAATGTTTCCTTGTTGAATTTAGCATACACTATTATAGCCCCATACATTTTACTGGAGTAATACGTAGAAGAATTTCATAGGTGACATGTTCATCAATTGAACATTAGAACAGTCAAATAATTGTACTTGATTACTAATGTTCTATTGCTACAAGAGTCATTTTATTTTATTGATACATGATCAGTATAAAAGACTCTGAAAGTACATTTGCATTTAAACCTGTTGAAGAGACACTTAATTACATTTCCCCCCAGTGAAGGTAGCACCCAAAGGCACAAACCACACACAATCATTTTAAGAATTTGAATCCAAATTTGTTTCACAAACAATCTTTACATTGAATGTTTTCTATACACACCAAGAACAATCTAAAGATTATGAACTTGACAGTATATAGTGTGCATGCCCAGAAATAAGTGATTCAATTAGGTGATAATTAGGCATAAGATTGAATGTATGACATAAAAACACACCCACAACATTCTACAGCCACCTCAAGCTTGCAACATTAACCAGATTTTTGCATGGATTTTGTTTTTTTGACATCCCCATGTCATCATGTCAGTGTGAAACAATAAGAAGTCAGTATTTATCAGAGCATGCAATGTTTTTCTAATACTCTAGTACCCAGGGTTATGCGATCCCACTGCCAGTGCCCACTGCATTTATTTTTTGCTGACAGGAGCGGAACTGAATGCCATAGCCCATGCAGGATAAGGTATGATTAGTTCTGCATTCTGATGTGCCACTTTCAGCACTGCTGCTATACGCAATTGTTTGTAGGCTAAGTATAGCGCATTCATGTAGTCTGTTAATCTGGATAAGTCATGGCAGCCTCTGACAGTTCCTTTCATTTTCATCAGTCCCTTTCTTCAAAGGTTTGTGTGTTTCTAATCGCAGGACCAACATTGACTGGATGCTGTTTGGTTGTGGCTCTTTCTTAGTGCAGCCACTATAATGGAGTGTTGCTGTTCATGACGGGGCATCTGACACTTATTACCATACCACTTTTTAATTACTTTCTTTTGTCTTGTCCATTTTTCCCTCTAAATTTCCTGCATGATCTGTTAGTAACTGTGTACCTACTTTAAATTGCATTGTCTGCACATATAACACTGTCACTGACAGAGCAATCAATCACAAGGTAAAGACAGGTGTATCTAGCAAACTCACCACTCGGAGTAAAACCAATCATTAATTGGATGAGAGTGTACACCATGTTTGTTTTGCAATAAATACTGTGGAATGTGCAGAGAATAATGAGAGAAGATATGCTATATTATATGTGTACATATACACAGATGGAAAAAACCTACATTTGAATTGTCAACCTAATTTTATTGTTAAATTTGAAAGATCAATCTAATAATACTGTCTACATTCGAATGAACAACCTATTAATACTGTCTTCTGTTCAATTGTCAACCTAACAATATTGTTGATGTCATTATTGTCGACTTTTCAACCCTGTCTACAAATGTCAATCATGCAACTGTCGAACATATGTATCATACCCTTACTCTTAAATACCTATAATGTTCTCTTTCAACATAGGTTCCTTTATTTGTGTGTTTTTTATTTCATATAATGTCTCTGGTAAATACAGTAGCACTGGGAGTAAACCAGGTGTGATACAGCACCCACAATTCATAACACTATCATTGCTAGTATAGTCGCAGTATTCTTGTAAACTAACTGAAGGGCATGTATTAAAACTGCCATAGGCAGAATTAGTCCAAATGTTCAATTTCTGAAAATGTCTCGTGTCGCACACACACATGAATAAAACATTCCATTGCCTCACACCTGACTCTCACTGTTTTTATTAGTGTATATACCTGGTAATTTAGAATAATGCTGTTGTATTGTGTATATTTGTTGTATATGTTGCTTCTTTTTGGGCAGGACATGTGAATTTCTCTGAAAATAAACACATGCAATTGTTTAAAATATCCAATTTGGCTTAAAATTGGTAAATCTGGTTACACTAGTACATACCCCCAAACAATCCTCCATTTTGAGGGGCATTATCGATTTCTGCATTGCAAAGTGTTAGTGATATTGGTATTTGAAAGTATAACCTCATAAATCAGAAGTGTGGGGGGTTTGGATGGGTAGGGCTGTGGCCTGGGTAGGTTGTGTTGGTCTATAATGCCTCAGTTTTCAAATTAGGAATGTTAGGATGTATGTTGGTTATTTAAGCATTACCATTTGCTGGCATGACTATAAGAGGCCCTTTTCTGCTCTTCGGAGCATGCACTGGGGCCTACACATGCACAATGAAGCTCAATTTGGACTTCAATACACATGTTATGGTACATGCATGCTCAAAAAAACAGGTCAGGGGCCTCAGGTGGGTAACCCAGCATTACCAGGTTCCCATCACTTCTGAGCCCCATAGCGCAGTGGCACAAGTTCCACCACTAACTATCACCTTATATGGCAGCAGGTTGTACAGGGTCTTAGAAGAACTTATGTAGATAGGAGTAAAGCATTAGCATCTTATGTAACTCAACACAGTATCTTTTATTGGGTCACCTTTAAAGGTCAAGGAGATGTCAGTGCAACACTGTAAGTGTGACATATACTTCACTAGCCCTCATAACACCAGAGATGAAATTTTATGAAACACAGAAATGCAGTAACATACTACTCATTGGGGATCTCTTACTACAGCCAAAAAATTCTGCAGTATAAAAACCATCATTATACTCTTCCAACTCTTCCACAGGGTTTCTGCTTGTGTGCAGAGATAGTAACTCATGAATATGACAGTATTGATGGATCACACAGAAACTGAATAGACAATGGGTGGATCTCGGTGAGCTGTATGCATTACCAGACAGACACATTTTCTTCACCTGGTCAAGCACAGAAGCATGTAAACAAAATGCTTCATAGAGCTTTTAAATCAGCTAAAGACGTTGCTTGGACAATCAGCGAGAAATCTTTGTATATAATCAGCCTAAGAGCTTTTTCAGAATGGAAACAGGCTAGATTTTTAAAATGACTTTCAAACAGTATTTATATAGACGTTTAAGGAACATTTCTCTGTGTTTTTTTTTTCCTTCTGTAAATGCTTATTGTTTTTTTATTACAAATGCTCTATAAGGTCTCTTGGCCTTATAAAGTGAGCTGTTTAGTGAGTGAGTCTGGTATACGATGGATTTGGCAGCTTGTATTTCTTTGGACTGAACTGTCTTATCTTGTCAAAGGCAAAGCTGCATTCTGCATGAAATGACTGGTGTGTTTCATCAAAGTCGCATAATGAAACTCTTGCATCTCACCCAGAGCATTAGCTGTTTATTCACTCAGCTCAGCGACTATAGCTGATTAACCAGACCGTGAAATGAATACAACAGACACTATGATGCATGAGTCTAACAGTAAAAATTAAGATATGGTGTTAATTTGTCACGCCTCCAGATTACTGCTATACACTAATTATCAAGACAGATTCCAGTTACTGCTGTTATTTTCATTTTATTTTTTTGCAAACAATACCCAACACAGTTGTATGCTGCCAAAAATAAGATTTTGCTTTATAAGTGTATCACAAGCTATAGTTTTGTATATCTGCTGTTTTTCATCTTTTTTTTGCCAACAGGGTTTATTAAACATTCAGAGAAGTTCCTTCTCAGCTTGTTATTTTTTAATTATTAGGATTATTGTCATGGTTACATTTTGATCACCTTAAAAGGTTATCTTCAGTCTGTACTGTTTCTATCAGGGATAAGCAATTAGCATATTTTTGCACATCAGTACATCACTACAATGTTAATAAGCCAGCTTGTATGATATTGAGCAACATGGGTTATGTAGCTCAGGGACATCTTGACTTCCATAGTTCCCAATCTCACCTTTCAAAATGTCCTTGTTGTATAATACCCCTACGTGTTTTTTTCATGGGACAGTCCTGTTTTTTTGTGGACAAAAAAGAGTGACAAAGTCACAGCAAGATGAGGTTTGGTCTGGGTCAGGAGCATAACTACCACTGTAACAGGAGTGCAGCGGCTACTGGGTCAGAGGGTGAAGAAGGGCCTGTAGCCACCACACACCCATTAACAGTGATAGTTCCACCAATACCTGCACTCACAGTCATCTAAGCGCATTTACGATAATGCATGCACTGTCCCCTGCATATGCTCAGAAGAGCAGAGAGGTGGGTGTGGGAGGAAGTATTGCCAGGCACCCAAAATATTTTTGCTATGGAGCCCTGTGATGTAGTGTTCCTCCCATGATCTGGGCAGTGTCAGGACACTACATAGGTGCAGATCAAACTATGTCCTTTCTTGCCTTTCCCACTCCATAAAAAGACTAGTGGATATGGGGTTCTTGTTCTATACTTTTAATGACAAAAAACAGTTTGCCAAAAAAATAGCAGTGTGCCCCCTCCAAATTTGTCAACCATCTCCATCAATAGACAGTCACTGAACAGTATGGGCTGATTTCCACCGTGGTTATAAGGTCATCAGCAGCAGCTATTTATATAGCACCAATAATTCTGCAGCGCTGTACAGAGAACTCACTCACATCAGTCCCTGCCCCATTGGAGCTTACAATCTAAATTCCCTAACATACACACATACACACACACCCCCTAAGGTCAATTTAATAGTAGCCATTTAACCTAATACCTACTACTCTAAACTACTATTTTTTGGAGTGTGGGAGGAAAGAAAAGCAGCCCAAGGCTGGTCAGAATTGGGTAATCGCATCTTTGGGGTAGCCAAAAGCAGAATATCCCAGCTGCCAATCTGTTGCTAATTAGCACTGGGGCTCTCCCTGACCCTCGGCGCTGTAGGGTTCAGGGCCGAGGGTAACTAACATTAGTTAGTTACCCTAACATTGATAAGTTATGAATAGTTTAGGTGAGTACATCAGGGCAGATACATCATATATCATCCTAGTAAATTGTGTTCTATTGCTACCTCATATTGTGTTGTATTCTGTACTGGATTGTGATAAATTGCCTCATTTAATACTCCTGTTGCTTCCTCAGCCTTTCCAGTTAAAAAAGCAGGTCTGTTATTCTAACATTAGTTGTGAGTATCACTAGGGCATTAGAGCCAACATAACACATTTCATGAGAGAGACATTTGTCTCCTTTGAGATTTCCTACCTACATTTTGATTGAATAATTCTGAACTTAGTTAATTACTTGATGTAAAAGGTATGCTTGATGTCAACTAATTAACTGTGCCCATGTTACTGCAGTCAGAAAATAAATGGAAAATCTCAAAGCAGACAAATGTCTCCCTCATGAAATGGGTCATGTTAGCATGTCTGCTGGGGGTTTGTAGGGTAACACTACTGTCAGACAGAAGATGTTCCTTTTCTAGCACAACTCACATCTCTAAGTTGGGCTTCATGTCAATTTGTTCCATTTTTCTACTTTATACAGTGGAAAACAATGGTGATAGACACAGATGGGCTCATACTTCAGGCTTCCTTCATTATACATTAAAGCGCTACGGCATTTGCTGGCACTATCTAAATAAATGTTGATGTTGGTGATGATTACACTAGCTTAGATATATGGCCTTTGACAGCAGAAGACATTGACCAAGGCTAGTTGTTAGGCTCTATTACTTTTAGGTTTGTTGGACGCTCGGTGTGGGAGCATCACAGATAATATAAAAACACTGAATGAGTGACATTATCTTTTAGGTGCCCCCAAAACCTCTATGCCCTAGGCCAGGGGTTGGCAATCTTTTTCTACCGGAGTGCCGGCTAAAATCTAGTCAAGCCCAGGTGTGCCGGTTGGGTGTGTGTATATATATATATATATATATATATATATATATATATATACATAGCTGCCTAGAGAGATTAATGGCCCCAGTACAGCAGCTCCATGGGTCCCCCCTTATAATTCAGCATGGTAAAAAAAATGTTGTGCCGCCGCTTTTTTTTACCATGCAAGTGGTCGTACATTTGGGGGTGTGGAAGTACATCATTGGGGGCATGTCTAGCAGGTGAAAAGCACCAGGCCACTCTCTTACAGAAAAATGCATTACTCACACATGCCCCCTTGCTCAGCAGTTTTGCTCAAATATGTCCCCTCTGCCCACATGCTTTAATCACACTTGCCCCCCCTCTGCCCCGCACCTTTAGTGACACATGCCCCTCTCCATCACCTTTCGTCACAAATGCCCCCTCTCCAGCACACTCACTTCTTACCTTATTCTCCACTGCACAGCATGGGAAGATATTTAGCAGCCCGCCGAGTACCATGTGACCACTGCAGTCACATGACCTGGCATCTGAAGGTACCTGAGCTGAAGGGGATTTAGCCACTACCGATCCCCCGGCACTCAATAAATTTTTTTTTTAAAATGTACTTTAAAATTTTTTTTTTTTCAAAGATAGGTCTCCAGAGGGGACTCGGGCCACCAAGCAGGCCCAGGCAATTTGTAGCCGCCCCCTCCCCTCTCGGCGGCTATATATATATAATTATGTCTCATTTTATGAGGCTAATATCATATTAGCAGTAATGGACCAGCAAAAAAAAAAACGTTATGCCGCACAGTAGTGCCCCAGTTCACATCATACCTCATAATTGTGCCCCCAATTCATCTTATGCCACATAGTTGTGCCCCCAATTCATACTTTGCCACAGTTGCACGCAGAAACACATAGTATGCCACAGTTGCCCATAGAAATACATAGTATTTCACAGTTGCCCACAGAAATACATAGTATGCCACAGTTGCCCCCAGAAATTCATAGTATTTCCCAGTTGCCCCCAGAAATACATAATATGTCACAGTTGCCCCCAGAAATTCATAGTATTTCACAGTTGCCCCCAGAAATACATAATATGCCGCAGTTGCCCCAGAATTTTTTAGTATTTCACAGTTGCCCCCAGAAACACTTAGCATGCCACAGTTGCCCCAATACATTTTATGCCACAGTAATGTCCCCAATATCTTTTATGCCACAGTAATGCCCGGAATACCTTTTATGCCACAGTAATGCCCCCTTCTCTTCACACTTCAAAGTGCCTCTAAATATTTTTTAGATACAGAAAAAATGCCCCCAATGACTCCTATGGCCTCAGAATTGCATCAAAATCTTTTTTAGGGCACTAATAAATTAATAAAAAATGATATAGTTTTATACTTACCTCTGCCAGGCGTCCGCAAAGGTGCTTGGGAGGAACTGTGCAGGCGACACTGAACTGCTGGCGCAGCAGTTCAGCTCTTCTCCGGCTGTCATTTTTAATAAATGACAGCCGGAGAAGTGCTAAACTGTTGCGCTTGCGCAGCAGTTCAGTGTCTGGGAAGCAATGACAGCCGGAGAAGAGCTGAACTGCTGCAGCAGTTCAGCTCTTCTCCGGCTGTCATTTAGAACGGTCGGGCGGCCGGCTTGCCAGGACTCAGGGGGCTGCGTGCCTCTCCCGGCACGTGTGCCGGGGGTTGCGACCCCTGCCCTAGGCGTTCGTCTAGTTGTAGAACTGGCTCTGATCTCATTCAATCTCCCCCTTTTCAACTATGGTTAAGAAAAGCTTCAAAAAAGATGTTTTGGTGTATATAGCCTCTTAATTATTAGAGGGAACATTACTTATCTAAACAATTTCTAGACCTGTAAATCACTTCATAAAACATCCATGAGTCACTGATCAACTGAACCCACAGGGCTATAATCACAGTATTCTTGCAGCTGTAAATCAGAAAGAGCAAAAACACTGACTTTTCAAATATATATCTATAAGTACTATATTACTTTGTAAACTAATATTTGTACACATGTGCTACATTATTTTGCACTTACTTAAATTTTTCAGGGACACTGAGATTTTTCAATTGGTATCTATCATTGTCAAGAAAAGTTGACATTTGAGCTCCTCCATCAAAGTGTCACCTGGCACTGGTATGGATGTTACCCAAATGACATCAGACAGATGGCCCACCCACCTTACTGTACTAAGAGTCGGTGCTTGCCATAGCTTCATTGGGTGCAGAGAAAGAATAACATGTGCTGTCCTATCAATTTCATGTTTCCAGATACACTGCTAATAGTACCTTGAAAAAGGTGCAAACAAGTCTAAAGGTGTTCTTACATACTTTGACTAGGCTGGCCGGATAGATCCTTTTTTCATGTAATAGGCAACAAATTGCAGCATGTATGGGCCCAAAAAGACTATTGATCTGTTAATAAGGAAGATTGGTTAATTCAATAGGATGATGAGCCCTTTTGACTATGTAGTCATTAGCCATCATAAAAAATGTTGGCTTTTCACATCTGGCTGTTTGGCCCAAATGAAACAACTGTATCTTTCTGATTTAGCCACTCGAGTATGGACATTTCTGACAGAGATCCAGTTGCTTAACGGTAGGGTTAAACAGCTGGTTCAGTCTACATGTGGGGTCCTTTAGACACCAGCTTAATTCCCACCATTTACATGATTGGACATATATGTATCCATTAAATTCTGAGATCAGGCAAAGCTTCCAGGATACCAGATCCATTAATCAGGTTTTTGTGCACTATCTGCTCTGAGTGGTACTTCCTACTTTAGACAGATGAGAAAATACAGCTCCAGTATAAAAAAAACCTAGACTCAACAATTACTTAAGTATTGGGACCACCCTAGGAGCACACTGTCCCTGATTAAATACCCTCTTTTTCCTTCTGTAACACCGCCCTGAAATTAAGACATTTTTTTCTACAATGAATATATTTGCTATAGTAAGTGAAAATATATGTTTATATAACAAGCCTGTAATTTTACAGTGTATCTATTAAATTAGCAACAGGAGGATTATTGTGAGGTTATTAACATGAAATACTATCTCACATATGCGAATGCAGCATCTGATTTCTCAGCAGTCCAACAAGCTGCAAAAAATAATTTCATTTGAAAAATTTGTACAGAAATAGACTGTAGGAAATCAATATTGCTTTGAAGTGCATTGACCTGTTTGATTATCTCAGTTTTCTCTTTCCTTTGCTCTCATTTTACTTTAATGCAAACCAAGTGCAAACACGTACTACATGCAACATATGGTGGTAAACATTTAACTTAAATAAGTTGGAGATTATAAGTAATGAAAACTGTTGAGCAAGTGCATTTGATTGCCATGAAAACCATGACCTAGAGTTGAGTCATGTGATTTGGATATATTTGAAATTTTTAGAAAATAGTCAGTTTGCACAGGCCTTATTAATCTATCTGCATAAGGAGTAATCTAATAATGGCTGGTTTGCAGAAATAGTGATATAAATCACTATTTTTTAGTGAGTTACAGGTCAATTTCCAAATGAACGACTTTATTAGAGGCAAGTTTTCCAAGTTAAGGAAAATAAGGGGGCTCTTAGAGTAAATTAAATACGGAAAATTAATTTAGTAAATAGAAAATAGGCATTGGAAATCACCTAAATGGTTTTAGACACAGTAAATTAGTTCAAGATTGAAAAAATCAAACAAAAGTTCATGTCACTGACAGCCTTCTCTTCGCAACCTTCTCCCTTCTTATCATTCCCAACCTCTCTGCTGCCTTTGATATCATTGACTAGTCCAACCTTGTGCAAATTTTCCAATCTATAGGCCTTTGTAACACTGTCATCTCCTATTTTTTCTTATATCACCAACTGCTCCTTTTCAGTCTCTAAACCTGACTCAACTTCCCCTTCTTCCCTGTCAGACTGTCAGAGTTCCCCAAGAATCCATTCTTGGCCCTGTCACTTCTACATCTAGACCTCTTCCCTTAGTAACTTGATCAGCTCATTTGGCATCTAGTACCACTTGTATGCTGATGACACTAAATTCTATCTTTCCTGCCCTAGCCTCTCCAGCTCCCTTATGTCTCATGTTTCCTACTGTCTCTCAGCAATCTCATCTTGGATTTTCTAGCACTCTCTTTAACTCAGTATTTCCAATACTGAATTAATTGTCCTCCCCCTCCCTTAACACCATCTCTCCTTATGTTGAAAACTCTACCTTTTTTTGTCCCTTAAGTCCGCTGCTTCTGGTTCATCCTTGACTCTTCCCTTTCCTTCAAAGCTCAAATTTAGCTCCTCTCCAAATCCTGCCACTTCCACCGCTGGAATGTACTCAAGATCAGGCCCTTTCTCAACTTGGAATCCACCAAAACTCTTATTCACTCCCTTGAAATCTCTCATCTTGATTACTGTAACCGCCTTCTATATAACCTCCCCAACCCCTCCTTGTCCCTCTTAAGTCTATCCTTAAGGAGGACATGCCCAGTATAGCTGGTGAGCAAAAGGTATAAGTAATGAGAACAGGAGGGAAGAGGGCCCTGCTCACTAAAACTTACAATCTAAAATGAAAAGGGTAGACAAATGGTTGACACATTGGGGTAAGACAATGTTAGGGGATCTAAGGACAAAAGTGGGAGAGATGGAGGATGAAAGAGGGTGAGTGTATGATGAAATTGTTAAGTGGAGCCTGTTTTCTAAACAGGTGAAATTTCAATGATTTATACAGGCTAGGGGATAGTCTAATAGAACAAAGGAGATCATTCAAGTGGAGGGGAGCAGCATGGGTGAAATCTACGACAAGAGAGTGAGATGTGGTTGCCAGAGGGGAGCAAGGTGACTGTCATGGGCCAAACAGAGAGGGCAGGAGATAGTATGTATGGAGATGTAGGGAGCACTTGAGTTGGAGAGGGCCTTGTGTGTGAGGGTGAGGAGTTTGAAGAGGATTCTGTAGGGGGGCGGGAGCCAGTGAAAGGTTTGGCAGAGAGGGGAGGCAGATGTGGAATGGTGAGAGAGGAAGATAAATCTAGTTGCAGCATTAAGTGTAGATCAAAGAGGAGCGAGAGGGGAGCAGGGGAGGCCAGTAAGGAGAAGGTTGCAGTAGTTGAGATGAAAATTGAAAGTGAGTAGATAAGAGTTTTTTTGGCATCCAGGGAGAGAAAGGATCTGATACGGACAATGTTGCAGAGCTTGAAGTGACAGGATTGGACAAGAAATTGAATATGAGGGGCAAAGGAGAGAGGAGAAGTCAAGGATGACACCCAGGCAGCGGATTTGGGGGATAAAGGAGATAGTGGTGTTGTCAACAGTGACAGAGAGGTCAGAAGGGAAGTAGACACTTGATGGAGAGAAGACAATAATTTCAGTTTTGGCCATGTTAAATTTGAGAAATAAGGACATCTAGAAAGAGATGGCAGAGAGGTAATTGGACACCTGAGAGAGGAAGTAAGGGGAGTGTAATTTGCATAGAGGTGGTACTGGAAGCCATAGGGAGGATGGGAGGAGAGAGGTGCAAAGGAGTATGTTGAAAGTGGCAAAAATGCGGCAGGGATTGGAGGACTGTGAAGAGATAAGAGATTTGAAGAATGATTGTTTAGCAAGTGAGACTGCGGAACTGTAGATGAGAGGATGAACTTGAAATGAAGGAAGTTTGCCAAGGAGCAAGGTTTCCTCCAGTGGCATTCGGCTATACGTGTGCATTTTTTGAAGGAACTGTGTAAATTTGGAGTGCCAAGGTTGAGGTTTAGAGCAGCAAAGTTGAACAGTAGAGACAGGGCAGCAAAAAGCTGTGGTGAGGGTGTGGTTGTAGATTGAGGCCGCTTGGTTTGGACAAGACAAGGTAGATAGAGGGGAGAGTTTCAAGTCAAGAGGCTAAAATAGCGGGATCAAGAGCATCAAGACTGAATCTAGGAAGGGGTGCACTGATAAATAAAAGATAATTGTAATAATAATGCATATACAATCATTAAAATGAATGAGCCCATTCATTTTAAAGTTGTTTCCACAGATGCACTAATAATTCAAATTAAAATGGATGGGGACATTAAAATGAATAGAAAATGTTCCTTTTATGGGGTTTCTAGTCAAATTACCTAATTATAAAATAGTCTGACATTTGGAAACCCCTCTGAAGTTTTCAGGTGAATTCTAACCTTTCCTAAACATTTTCCATGTCCCGAGAACTTTACATCAGTATTCATTATTATTTCCTCATGTGTATAGAGATTCAGAAGTCCTTAATTAAGTGGTTCATTAATTTGTTAACACTTTCATCATGCTCAATATTTAACTCTTACAACTATTTAATTAATATAATTGCAGTCAATGGATTTAATATTCAGCATAATCACACAGTGTTAACAAATTAATTACCCACTCTATGAAAGACTTCTGGATTTCTATTGAAATAACAAAAAGTCTGTTAATGCTGCTGTAGAATCCAGACACAAAGAAACACACAATAATGCAGGATCATTTGGAATAGACCAGATATCTGCAGTGTGCTGTCCAACTGACTGGCTATGATAAAAAATACCTGGCTGGCTAGTAAAAGAAAACTGAATAGATAGAGCTTTTCTTATTCATTCCAAAGCACCCATTCATTTCAGTGGCATTCCTAGATTTAGCACATCCACTGAAATGCATTGGCACATTGGAATGAATGGGAGCATTTCCAAGATTTTTAAACTTTGCTGGGTAATTCATTTTTTTAAATAAATGGAAATTGCTAAAAGTTGTTGCTATAGTGATTCGAGAGTTGGTACAGACAATACCCAGGATTTTTCCAGTGATTTCTAGAGATTTTGATTGATTTAAAAAAGATTGGAAATCAACCTTTAGTAAATTCCTTCCTTAAGCTGCAAACTGATATTTTGTTCCTCTCTACCATTAACCTCTCTGACATCTAACACTGAGAAGACCATTTAAAGCAATCATCCACTCTATAACAATCTGCCATCATTAGCCAATCCCTGTCACATAAGCAATGAACTATTGATCCCGCCTTCAAACTGTATTCAATTTAAGTCACTGCTGCTTTATTCTATGAATTTATTGAATTATCACTTGCTTGAAAATTAGATTTTTTTTTTATTTGGACACATTAAAGGTCATATCCATAAAAATGCAAGTGCAGTGCAAATATTGCTTTGTGAAATTATGCTTCTACTTTTGCCCAAGTGGACCCTGTCCCTATCTGTACAGGAAGGCACATATTTTTTGTGGGACTAGATGGTATGTTTCTGAAAACATCACATCACAACACACAAATGTGACACATGTAGTAAAGCAGCTCACAGGACACTCAGACCTGGTGGTCAGACAGTTCCTCGCTCCCCCTTCTGCATCCACTGGTGCCCTGTAGTCCGGTGCCCTGCTTCCTCCTTCTCACTGAATGTCGGTTGTGATGTTATCATCATGTCCTACCACCAGGGCTGGACTGGCCATCTGGCACTTCTGGAAAATATCAGAAGGGCCGATTGTCAGATGGGCCGGTCCCGGGCAGTCAGTGCACTGTGCGTGTACTGACACTGACAGCCTTCCTGGTGGCTGGCTCCACTAAAACAGGGGGGGGGAGAGAGGATACCACACAGAAAAATGAGGGGGGGAGAGAAAGGATGCCACACTGAAAAACGGGGGGAGGGAGAGAAATGGTGCCACACAGAAAAACGAGGAGGGGAGAGAATTGGTGCCACACAGAAAAACGAGGGGGGGAGAGAAAGGATGCCACACAGAAAAACGGAGGGGTGAAAAAGTACGCCACACAGAAAAACAGGGAGAGAGGGGGAAGAGAAAGGATGCCACACCAAAAAACGGGGGTGGGGGGGGAGAAAGGATGCCGTCTATTTATTAAATGTGAATATGAACTATTTAATGGCAGTGATGGTTGGGGGAAATAGGTATATTTCTTAAATACTATTTAATTTATTGCTGGGGTTGTTTGGAGGCAGGGATATAGATTTATTTATTAAATGTGAATACATGTATTTTAATGTTGAGGCTGGAGGGAAGCCTAATTAATAAAACATGGGTTGTATTGATTAAACACCCGGGCTGGTTGGAGTTTTTTAAATTACACATGTACCCATTTTTTTTCCAAATAGGGCCTCCAACATTCTAGGATCCAGACAAGCCAGCAACTAAAGACACCAGCAGCCACAGGTGGTGAAAGTGAGAAAGAACAGGTAGGAGAGAGCAGGACTCTCTGCCAACTGTCCCGAATTTTGGTGACTGTCTCATTCAGTGAGATTTGGTCCAACTACAAGGACAGTTGGGAGGTATGTCCCACTTCACACTGTACTGCTTGTGAAGCTGCGTGCAACTAACAGTATTACACACAGTATTTGCTGTGTATTTGTCTAACATTTGTCTAAAATGATAACCATGTTACATAATAGGGGCCCCCCTATCTTAAATACCCCAGGCCCCCCTGAGCATTAATCCAGCTCTGGTTAGCAGGAGGGAGTGGATTGCTGCTCCCAGTCCCTGGATAGGACACAGTCTGCAGAACAAGTCGAGGAGCTCTAAGTCTCAAAAAATTTGGTAATCTTGTGAGACTAAGAGCTACCATGCTCACTCTACAGGAAGTTCCCACCCTGATGGATGTCAGCAGCACCAGAAACATAGATAAGTACAGTGGGCTGGGGGTGTCATCATAATGTGCTTGAGGGGATGGCGTGATATGGCTGGGAGGGCGTGATAAATGTAATGTTTTGTTATAATGTATGTATCAATGCCCCATGTTGGCCAGACCCACAACACAATGTGGTCACGCCCTTTTCGGTGCCAACGCTGCGTGGGGGCACACGGTTTCTTTCCTGCTGAAATTAAGGTGGGCCTGTGTACTTTAAATGCCAGGGCATTTTTGGTTCCCAGTCCCGGCCTTGCCTGACACTATCAGTGAGGAGCCACGCAGAGAGGGAGCTGCTACCAGAAGAGAAGAAGACAGAAGGGACGAAGGTCATAGAAAGGTAAGCAAAGAATAGCGAACAGTGTGATGGAGGGGGCCAATGTAATGAAGAGGCACAGTGTGATGAAGGGGCACAGTGTGATGAAGGGACACAGTGTCATGAAGGGGCACAGTGTCATGAAGGGGCACAGCGTCATGAAGGGGCACAGTGTGGTGAAGGAGCACAGTGTTATGAAGGGGGGGGGGGGACAGTGTGATAAAGGGGAAACCGTGTGATGAAGAGGGATCAGTGTGATGAAGGGGAAATGGTGTGTTTAAAGGGGTACAGCGTGATGAAGGTTGATCAGTGTGACGATGAGAGATCAGTGTAATGAAGATGGCAGTGTGATGAAGGAGGGGAGCAGTGTAGTTGTGATTTAGAGATAAAGGAATGGTCAAAAGTGTACAATCTTAAATTGAATACAGCAAAAGATAAAATAATTCATGTGTAAATCAAAAATCCATTAGCAGAATAAATAATTAATTGTAATGTAATAACATCAACAGAGGAAACAGACATTGGATTATAGTCTCAGACAGTGGTCAAAGTGGAAATCAAGAAGTGGTGGTATGAAAATGATGTGAATAAAAAAAATGAATAGACCTGTTGGTCCTTTTCTGCAATTAAATTCATTTTTTTGTGGGGGTTTTACTATGTTTTAATCCTTTAATAAGCATTATCTTTATTTTATAGTTTATAATTTATTTGAAAATGTAAGCATTATTATTTTCTTTTTGATGCATAATATTCTCCCTGCTTTTTCCATTCTTCCATTTTGCTCAATGCTATTTGCTTGCAACTTATGTAACATTCCATTAAATGGCTTTAGTTAGATATTTAAGAATTCCTTGTTACCGTCTTAAACATATGATGGTAATTTATGAAATCCTAATTTCTAAACCAACGTATTATAGTGCTATAAAGTTGCTCTGCTTCAAGCGAAATTGACTATTGACCCATCTGTAATGCGTTTTAAAGCTGTTACTTTTCATCTAAAGTAAAATATGTCATGTGTATAGATTTATGTACTGAGAGCAATTATAATGTCTGAATTAACCAGTAAATCATTATATGTGTGAAAAGGAATTTTCTTTTTTCATAAATAGTATTCAGCTATTTATTATATTATAATAAATATAAAGAAAGCAACTAATAATACAGGAAATGAAGGGAAAATGTTTGTTCTGATCAGTTGTTAGTTAACATTATAATTTATGAATATATCACCCTTCAATAGCAATGGATACTAACTGAAAAATAAAACCATGAATAAAAATAACCATAATAAATAAGCACAAATAAAAATAGGCATATATTAAAGTTGTTTCTAATCTTTCTACTTATGTGCTAGATATATATCGAGTGAGTGTGAAAAAATAATCATTTGAGCTCTTTTATCTAATCCCTATTCATTTAAGTAAGACTTGGCACACAGCCAGGACTACTATTATAGTTTTTTTTAATTTTGTTGAAGCAATGTTGCTGCACTCTGCAAAACTGTTAGGCAAAAAAAGGAGTAAATGTTCTCAGCGAAAAACAATATTACAATCCAAAGGGTGCACACTAATTTATTATTTTTCATTTAAGTTAAATACTGGCTTTTTTTATCTAGCACACAAATACTTGACAGATTTATTTTTACACTGACATTTAAAGTTGATCTAGGACATGCCCTACTCGAGCTATAAATATGTTCCCACATTTTAAATTTAACCCACCTCCTCCAATGCAACATGGTTTTTATCCAAGTGCAAAGTTACTTCTTTTTTATGCTTTGCTCTCATTTGTTATACCCCTAGATGGGTATAACAAAACCTTATTGTCGAGTGAATCACAATTTTCTGTATGCTTCATGCTCTATTCATTGCAGCATTTTAAGTGCATTGAGGTCATTTGCTTAACCTCTAAAGACAACAACCATATGTCAAACATGTCTGCATTTCACATGCAGTTTACTTGGGTTTGAACATATACTTTTAACCATAAAATGGCAGAATTTTTTTTAAAAAAATATTTGCATTTTATCTTATCAAATTTAATTCCTTCTGCGTAGAGGGGATTTTCATGAAGGTTATGTAGGTTTTAAATCCAAACAAACAAACAAAAAAATGCTCCATCTTGAGCTGTACATACAAAATGGTCTAAATGGCCAATTGCTCAAAGCATTTTCTCCATTGACAGTGTGCCCTTGTGTTTCTGTAACTTATATCCCCGTAGCTCTAATAAGTGATATCGTCATTGCTTTCAGAGCAGTTGTGCTACTGTTTATTAAAGATAGTTCCAACTAAAAGTGAAAATGAAGTTGTGGGTGGAATATCAGAAGTAAAACCCAATCCCAAAAGATTACTTTCCCGGGGTCTGGAGTGCACATGATACGCCAAGTTGTCCACCTCTCATTGGCAGTGTGTTGGCAGGGAATAGAAGACTTACTTGGCAGTAGTGACAAGAGTCCCGGAATATTTGCGCACTCTCCTGCAGATCATACATTCAACTTGTTTAGATTATATTTATTTTAACAACTTTAAAGTATTTAAAGTTTAATTCAATTAAACTAGAGAGTGATTTGCATTTACTTATCTTTGGTTTTAACTGTTCTGTTTATCCAGGAAATGTATTTATTCTATCTTGCTGGTCACTGATAACTACCCGTGATAGCAGCTTCATTCCACATGCAGTAACATGCTTCTTTTTACAGTCTACAATTCAGTTAAACCCAAAACATGAAAACTATTTTGAAATTGACAACATTTTATTGATGTTGTCATTATTATTGAGCGCAATATATCATTGCAGCCATTGTAATTCTTATTTTGATGTCATCATAGGCAGCACAGTGTTGCCCACTGAGATTGACGGCTCCCAGTTGTGTTTCTATTCCAACCATAGCTGAATATTCAGAATTTTAATTGTCTTCTTTTCCCGTACACAACTTGTGTATTATGTAATATGGTGCTTGACGCTGCAATCAACACATTAACACATTAAAAAAAACATAAAAATCATGTTTTCCATTAGTCTGCATGTTTCTATCCCTTGCAATTGGCCAATTATGACACTAATGTATTTGTATGGGAAATATTGTGTCAGCAACACAGAATAATGTGAGCAAATAGCAGATTGCTGGTGCTATTATGCATGGTAAGTAAATGACAAAACAGGAAAATTAGCCATTGCACTGAATTACAAAATGCTATATGTACTGTAATAGCAAAATATCCTGCAAGAGGAGTTTTTTTAATGCACAGTGTAAAATCCGTTTGCCATAAAATAGCTAGCATAGCTATATCATTTATAAATGGCAATACAGAACACCACAATGCCAAGAGTAAAGATTGAGATATAGGTATATATGTCTGAAATTTATTTTGGTATTATACTCAAACAAAATAACAAAACAATCCCTTCAAAGGATTGAAGAACAGATTGAACGTATTCTGCAGTATGAGCAATTTGTGCAGGTTTCTCCACGAGGCACAATTATAATTGCATCATTATATTTCACAGGCCCATTTCATGATGCTATTAAAATGACGATGCACTGATTACTAACATTATGGCACTGTAAAATTGGATGGTAGGGACATTAGACAAATCTCACATGGGTGCATGAGCTTTAATTGCAGTAGCCGTTATGCTGTAGTCATGGGGAAGAATTAACTTCTGCACCAAGACAATGGGCCTTATCTATGAACTGGAAAACATATCCCATCACAGTGCATTACATTTTGAGCATATGCATCTACCCAACAGCCTTCTGCATATTCAGGAGCACAGCCACATTACTGCTTTTCATCCATGGAAAAAAAGCTCTCTGCATCTACTTTAGCAGGATTATGGGTCTGGCTGGAAATGGTGACAACAGTAAAAATATTTAAGATCACATCCGCTTCATTAATTTCAACTTTTAAATTTTTCTTCTAAAATTCTGGGAGCCTGATTTATCAAGGAACATAAATTCCAATTTTGGACGTATCGTAAGCAAATTTCATCTGTGCATGCCCAGAACCCTACCACAGATAGCTAAACGCAGCAGTGTTCAATTCATCTTTGTATGCAAAAGACGCTTACTACAGTCTATGATTTCTGGGAGGGAACGGGGCGGGGAAGGGGCATTCGCCTGTAGTCATTGTACAGTTAGGGCGTGCCAAACTCGGGCACACGCAGCCACATCCGAATCAAGCTTTGGGCATCTCAAACTTATTTGTTTCACTGCTGCATCTCTTGATCCAGCTACAGGGCTGGTCTAAGTCCTGAGTACTTGTGATGACAGTTTTGTATGCATGCTATACAGGGCCGGTGCTAGGATCCCCGGCGCCCTAGGCGCAATTTTGAAATCCGCCCCCCCCCAAAATAAATCCACCACCCACCCCCACCCCCTTCCCAAAAAAAAACAAAAACGACACCCCCCCAAAATATCCGCCCCCAGGACTTTCCTTACCTTACACTCCATAACGCTGCTCCTCTCTGCAGGGTCCCGTCCCTCACTGACACTGTCGGGCCCTGATGATGATGTCACGCCCGACAGTCAGTGAGGGGAGGGGAAGTGGAGGAGACGGATGTGCGCCCGCCCCATCAGCTGTTGTAGTGGGCCGTTGCGGCAATGGTGATCCATAGCTGTGCGGCGGCCGTGGAAGGTATGCCCACGGTTGCCGCACTGTTTTACAGTATAAAGTATACCTGCTTTTTAATCTTGTGGCGCCCTTCAGAGCCCGGCGCCCTAGGCTAAATGCCTAACGTTGCCTAATGGGAGCACCGGGCCTGATGCTATAACATGTGTTTGCAATCAGGAGCAACTGTGAAAAAGTAGTTTATCTACAGTAGACATTAAGATAATCCTAATAATAATAAATGTATTTCAAGAAAAAATCAAAATAGAAAAATATTTTTTTTTTGTTTTAAACTATTTGTCATTAATGCTTATATCAGTGGTTCCCAAACTTTTGCAGTTCGCGGCACCCTTAGAGTCTCCAAATTTTTTCAAGGCACCCCTCCAAAATAATTATTGAGCAGTCCTGTTTTAGAAGTAGTTGGGTCAAAAAATTGTAATAAGTATTTAGGTCAGGACAGAAATACTTATTTAGTTGTATGCAAAAATGCCCCCTCTGCATCCAGACACTCTGCCCTCAGGCACTCTGTCCCCTCTGCATCCAGACACACTGCCCCCTCTGCATCCAGACACACTGCCTCCTCTGCATCCAGACACACTGCCCTCTCTCACACTGCCCCATCTGCCCTCTGTCACGCTGTCCCCCTCCTCTGCCCTCTCTCACGATGTCCCCCCTCTGCCCTCTCTCACGATGTCCCCCCTCCTCTGCCCTCTCTCACGCTGTCCCTCTCCTCTGCCCTCTGTCCCCCTCCTCTGCCCTCTGTCACCCTCCTCTGCCCTCTGTCACGCTGTCACCCTCCTCTGCCCTCTGTCACGCTGTCACCCTCCTCTGCCCTCTCTCACGCTGTCCTCCTCCTCTGCCCTCTCTCATGCTGTCCCCTCCTACGCTGTGTCCCCCTCCACTGCCCCTCTCACGCTGTGTCCCCATCCACTGTCCCTCTCACGCTGTGCCCCTCCTCTGCCTCGCTGTGCCCCTCCTCTGCCCAGCTGTCGCACTCCTCTGCCCCACTGTCACCCTCCTCTGCCCTGCTGTCACCCTCCTCTGCCCCGCTGTCACACTCCTCTGCCCAGCTGTCACACTCCTCTGGCCGCTGTCACACTCCTCTGCCCGCTGTTACACTCCTCTGCCCACTGTTACACTGCTCTGCCCGCTGTTACACTCCTCTGCCCCTGTTACACTCCTCTGCCCCGTTGTGCCCCAGCTGTCACGATCCCTCTCACTTCTCTGCCGCGCGCCAGCCATAGAAAAAAAAGAAAGAACACAGAAACTAAGCAATCCGATATTCAGTGACAGCTGCGGGAGAGAGGTGGATGCTGGGTCCCGGCGCCCGGTGGATTGGTAAGTTTCTGTGTTCTTTCTTTTTTTCAATGCTTGGCGCACAGTTTGGGAACCGCCGGCTTATATTATTAACAGGTGACATTAATTGAATAGGTTTTTCTTCTGTGTGTTGTTTTACAAATGTATATTTCACATAGGCATTGGACATATCCTGTAGTGTCTTGTGTAGTACAGCAGAGCAGAACTACACCTGAATTCATCAGCGCATGTATCTTCATATCCATTCTTTGTTGAATTCAGGAGTATGCAGAGTCCATTTATGTGCGTTTTATAACAGCCACAAATTGTGCTCAGTATGCGTGCCTTGAAGAATCAAGCCATGCATGTTTAAGTCATGCACAGTGAATTAATATTGGGCAGCACAGTGGCTAAGTGGTAAGCACTTCTGCCTTACAGCACTGGGATCATGAGTTCAATTCCCGACCATGGCCTTATCTGTGAGGAGTTTGTATGTTCTCCCCGTGTTTGCGTGGGTTTCCTCCAGGTGCTCTGGTTTCCTCCCACACTCCAAAAACATACTGGTAGGTCAATTGGCTGCTAACAAATTGACCCTAGTCTGTGTGTATGTTAGGGAATTTAGACTGTAAGCCCCAATGGGGCAGGGACTGATGTGAGTGAGTTCTCTGTACAGTGCTGCGGAATCAGTGGCGCTATATAAATAAATTGTGATGACAATAAATGGTGATGATTAATACACAGGCACAGGCATACACCCCATATATAGTAATTATTTCCCCACTGTATACCCTCCACCTACACATTCCTACTCCGTCTCCCCATTATTTTCTGTTCTGTCCTATTTCACGTGCCACAACAAACCTTACCCCCTAACATCTGCCATATTAAATTCTGCTTACCCATATCTTAGTCACTAAACCCCACCTCCATTTGGCTGCTACACTAAACTCCACCTCTTTTTGTGAATGGCAATGGAATCAGAGCAAGATGGAGATTGGTTATGTGATCACTGCAATGTGATCTGTAATCTACACGCATCCACCACTCATTGCAATCCCTTAGATTGTACGCTCCTCTGAGCAGGGCCATCTCTCCTCTTGTTTCCACCACTTCTAACTCTGCTCTCCAGCTACTTAGCCCTCCTCCTCGAGGGTCCTCCACCCCACGTCCACTCTCGCTCCCTCCTCCCCCTGGGGGTCTCCCTGTCTTCCGCGCCCTCTTTTTTGGGCCCCGTCATTTGCGGATCCTCCCTCCCCCTTCCCCGCCCTCTCTAGCTGTGCATTGAGCTTACTGAGTTACTGTGCTTACTGTTTACTGTACTGTGCTGTCTCCCATTGTATTGTAATTTGTTTGTCCCTGTACGGCGCTGCGGATGCCTTGTGGCGCCTTATAAATAAAATTGAATAATAAATAATAATAATAATTGCAATATGTCCCTTAACTGTTATACTTTTACATACACCACTAAACCACTTTACAATATGGCCAACATTGTGACAAGCACTGTTATACTTTTACAAACACCACTAAATTTCCCACATTACATTATGAACAACTTTGTATACAGTATTGTTAATACTTTTACACATACCACTAAATCTCCCACATTACTTTATGAACAACATTGCCTATAGTAATACTCTGACACAAATCACTGAACCCTCATATCACATTGTGACTTTAGCTTTTTAGATCGGGCATGGCAAGACAAAATGACACAAAATGACACTGGTGATCATATTGAGTGGCTCAAATCCAGTGAGAACTAGACTAGACCTAGGAAGGGCCACACATGCTCCACTGGAAAAAATCCTCCTTTTCTTTAGGGGTTAACAAATCTCCTCTTAAGACTGAATTTGCAATTTACACTATTGCAATATAAAAGTAAATTTTAAGTAACACCAACAGAACAACTACCCTGCTGCAGCCCACCCTCAATGTGTTCTAGACCAGCTCAAGATTCTCAGTCCACTTTTAATATTTATTTCATTTTTTAAAAGTAGGAGAGTCCAATGTATCCCCTAAACAGGGGAGGGCTGGCAAATTTTAGCATGGGGGGGGGGCAAGACTTGACTCAGAAGCCTATTAGGAACATTTTAAAGAAAAAGTGACCGAGCCCAAGGTATGGGGCTGGCCCGCAGGGCGGATGCTCCCCTTACCCCAAGCCCAGCCTGCCCCTGCCCCTAAAACACCAGTATGGCATGCTTGCTTTGTAATAAAACATTAATCCTACCCATATTACATTGTGTCCAACACTCTACACAGATATTCTAACATACACAGCTAAACTTCATGTATACAATCACAATATCAAGAGAGACATAAGTTTTAAATATATTCTAACTATTGGTATTAATGCTATTATCTTACAGTTATAGTATCTTCAGTTCCTGCAAAAACACAATTATTACTTATTTTGTAGTTAGAACATGAATGGAATGTATGTGAATAGGTTACATTTTACTAACGCTTTGCAGACAATACTGTACTAATGCTGTCTTACTCAAAAAAATATCATGTTGGTAATTGCTTTGTTTCTGTTACATTTGTAACATTACAGATGCTCTAAATAGACCTGACAAGCTATATTTGAGACATAAAAGATTAGTGCAAATAGATTTCCCGAGTGTGTACTGAAAAGAAGTTCAGGCATTTTATTTTCCAGAGCAGCACTGTTTAGAAAAGATATTACTGAGATTTATCTTAGAAATCTGCAGTTTTTCTGTTTGCAGTACAGACTGATTCTGAACTTTCTTTTTATTTGTGGAAAGTATAACCCAGTTTCTAGACTTCTAGAAATGTTCTCATTTAAATTTAAATTCTGTTGATTTAAATTAACTATTTCCAAATAATAACCAAATTATTAAGATTTTATTTAGCTGTTTAATTTGTTTAATCCTATTCCTAACAGAAATTTTTGATGGCAGCAACATTTTGTGGAGAACAGATTTAGTAAATCTAGGTGCACATACACATACAGATGACTGAGAAATTATACTTTAATTGCCAAAATATGAACACTGTCCTGAAGCTTAACTATAAATAGTCATCTCCTTTTTTATCTGAAGACTAAACCCTAGAGAGTTCCTTAAACGAGAAAGAAAATGGAAATAATTGCAACTGCTCAGTGATAATTAGAGATAGGTGAATTTATTTGGCCAATTCTAAAATTTGACTGAATGACATTATTTTGTGCATTTTTTTACAATACACTGTCAAAAAAAGAAACTAATTGCCTTATTAGCGCCATATGCTATTTAAGTGTACAAATATCCAGACAATACTTTTTAATCTTAATTGGTAATTTTTCACAGTTCACTCACTGGTGTAAAAGAGTTGTATTTTCTCTACCTGTTACTATGACATGTCAGCGTGTCCATGCCTTAGATTGAAGACTTTATTGTATTAAGAAGCCAAAATATCAAATGTATTGTACTGAATGTCAGTTACTTTATAGAGAATGACTTGTATGAAGGCAAAAGTAATCTCCCTCCCTGATTTTATAGGTTTTATTAATATGAGTCACACATGAAGATATTGACTTACTAGCCAATGTTGGCAGTGCAGATGACAATGCAACCTGTCATGCCCTTTATAATATTCTAACATTTAGTCGTACCTTTGCAGACTGAGAGGACAAAATATCAGGTAATTTCAGTGGTGAAAACAAACCACCATCAGAAACTGCTATTAAGTGCATTTGCCTATTTGCTGCAATTGGAGTCAAACCCAAATTTAAAATAAAGCCACCAGAAAACCTTATCAGAAAGCCCAATCACTCCAGAGTACTTCCTCATCACCAGCACCATTGATATAATAACTGTTGTCAATCTCTAGACCTTTGTCTTTAATGCTTACAAAAATAACCAGGATGAGCAAGAACAGGAAGTAGAAGTTATGCTGTAGTGTATGATGGTTATTATATGAATCATCAGTCTTATGGCACACCTTTCATGTTATGATGATTATCAGAATGAAGAGTCACCCACTTCTCAATGTGGAAAATGGTAGAATCTTATATAAACTGCCCTATAATACATTCACTAGATTATGCTCTCCTTGAATACTGGCAGAATAAACCATTGTTCAAGAGATCAGAACAAGGTGGGTGTTAGCAGAAGGCACTGGAATTTCCCGCTTGAGCTGAATTTCAGCAGTCGTGCTAACAGCAAATGCATGGGGCCTCTGAATGAACATCAAGGCAGCTCCTTCTCCTCCTTTTCATTATCATCATCATTTATATTTATCCTATTCCCCAATTTTACCTTTTGTGTCATGTCACCTACCTTTCATTCTTCTCCTTTGAAAGCCACTCTTTTTGGCGCTTCTACCACATCCATCTCAGTGTCTCATTCATTTACCACCCTTCCTGGTCAAACTTCCCAATATCTTGATTAATTTTGCTGCCTTTCTTCCCCACTACTTCTCCTCTGACCTCCCCTCCATCACACAAGTGATTTTAACATCCCCATCGACAAACCCACAGACCGAGCATCCATTAAACTTATCTTTTTTTCCTTCTTTGGCCTCTTCCATCACCCACTATCTCGGTCACTCCCTTGGCCTTGTCTTGTCCCATCAATGTGGTCTTTCTTACTTCTACAACTCTTCTACCCCAATCTCTGATCACCATCTCCTCTCCTTCACTCTTTCTTCATCTTTGCACACAATCTTGATGCTCTTGATCCTGCTTTTTTCACCTCTTCACTTGAAACTATCCCCTCCCCTCTATCCACCCTGGCCTGCGCAGCGGCCTCCCTCTAAAACCACACCATCACCACCGCTATTGACTTTGCTGTACCTGCCTCTTCTGTTCCCCTTCGCTGCTCTAAACCCCAACCTTAAGACTCCAAATTTAGCTGGTTTTATCAAAAATGCCTACGTACAGCTGAGCGACACTGAAATAAATATTGTTCCTTGGCAAGTTCATCGTCTCATGTTACAGCCCTTTCCCTCACTAAACAATCCCTCTTCAACTCTCTCATCTCTTCACAGTCCTCCAATCCCGCCACCTTTTTGCCACTTTCAACACACTCCGTTGCCCCCTCTCTTCCCCTCCCCTCCCATTCTCACTTGCTGCCACTGATTTTGTTTCCTTTTTCACTTCCAAAATTGAGGCAAAATCAGACACAAAATTTCCACCTCCCATCACTCTTCTGCCACCCCTACTACTCCACCCTTTTCTCCCTCTAGCCAGCATCCCTTGTGCTCCTTCTGCCCCACTACAGGGGATGAAGTCCATTATGTTATATTATCCTCTCCACCTTATACCTGCTCCATGGATCCCATCCCCTCTGACCTCCTTTGCTCTCTCTCCACCACTGCCTGCTCCCACATTGCTCACCTCTTTAATATGTCCCTCTCCACTGGAAACTTCCATTCCTTTTTTAAACATATGCTCTTTATGCTCTCTACATTTACAATCTCATCTCCATGTACACTCCCTCCCGCCCTCTCCAGTCAACCAATGACCATCACCTTTCCTCCTCTCTGACAATCACATCTCACTTCCTTAGCCAAGATTTCTCCCATGCTGCCCTCCATCAATGTAAAAAACTGCCTCATTCTAGCATCTAGCATACTATCCCCTAGTCTGTATAGCTTCAAATGGTCATTGAAAACACACCTGTTTAGAAAAGCCTACTAGTTCTCCACCTAACCATTTCACCATGTAGTGTACCTCATCCTCTTTTATAATCCATCTCTCCCACTCTTGCTTCATACCCTCAGGTCCCTTTACACCCATTTGTCAACCATTTGTCTGCCCATTTCCCATTAGATTGCAAGCTCTTGTTAGCAGGGCTCTTTTTCCTCCTGTTCTAATTACCTATAACTTTTGCTCACCAGCTACACTGCACACCTCATCCTTTGGCTCTCTACCCATTGACTCCACTCCTCCATTGTCTTTGCACCTCTTTCAGTGGCTCTAAGCCAGATAGTTGTGCCCAGGTATCAGCCTACGCTGAATATACCCCTTGCACTCCAGTACCTTTGTTGAGAGTTGTAGTGTTATTTGTTTATTGTATTGTACTGTTATACCATGTACTGTCTTGTTATACCATGTATCTGAAATTAATTTTAAAATATAAGAGAATAGGTGCCACATGAAGCTTCCCGGCTGATTCCAGCAGGCCCCATGACTGTGCCACTGCCACTTTAACCACAGCTGTCACTTTTCAGCCTGAGGAGCCAAAACCTTCTGCAAGAAAGTCTCCCCTGCAGCTGCCACCAGATTGCCTGTTGAGGGAACAAGGGACCAGCGGGTGCCTCATATAGGCTCTTTAAAATGGGCTCTGTTAGTAACCTAGCACCTCCTGCTGCCTGGTTCTCTCAACATAGAAACATAGAAACTGAGAATTTGATGGCAGATAAGAAACCGCTTGGCCCATCTAGTCTGCCTATTTTTTTTATTAACTATTGGTAACCTCAAACCGTATTTGATTCTTTATTCTTTATAAAGATATTCTTATGTCTATCTCAAGCATGTTTAAACTGCTGTACTGTCTTAGCCTCTACCACCTCTGATGGAAGCAGCGGAAAAAGATCACACTAGCCAACCAGCACATCACTACCACAAACACAGGATACGAAAGCTGTCTCCTCAGCTTCCAAGCACTCTCAGCCGTCACTGGAAGGCAGAGTATGGGGTGCATGTACCTCATTTGTCTATCAAGCAGAACAGCTAGAAACACTGGAGTTAGTTTGACAATTACAATTATTTTAAATCTTACTACTATTAGTCTATGTTTTTATACTGCTGGAGGCAATTAAGAAAAATAAACATCTGAAAAAATATATGCTGTTTGTATCAGGAATTAATAATTTAATCCGTAACAAATTTAGACATTATTTATGTCAACAAAGAATTTCTTTGATTGGTTGTTGAACATGAACATTGGTGGGGGAGAGGGTGAATGAAGCTGGATTTTAAATTAAGGACCAGTTTGCTTTTGCATAATATGCAAAAGGGTTGAGGGTGCTACGAGTGTATTAGCCTAGTGTGTCCTGAACCCATAGTCAGGACCTGGTTGGATCAGGGGGGTTGTGGTGGTCTGAAGGCATGAGGGGACAGTATACGGCAAATGCAACTTGGAGTTATGGCATCTTATGGCAAATGGGAGTCTGAGGGCATGTGAGAGCAATTTGTGGCAAGAGAGAGGTCTGAGTGTCATTTTATGGCAAATGTGGGTCTGAGAGCATCTTGAGGCATAATGCGACATGTGGCAATCTGAGGGTATGTGGGTTAATTTTGGAGCAACTGGGAGAGCTTAAATGAGGGGTATGTGAGGGCATTTTGGGATGGGTGATGTGGAGTGCAGAGGTCATTAGGGGATGTTTAGTCATCACTGAAATTATGGTAATGTCATCCCTTTCCATCACTGAAGTATGAAGTATATCAGTTTGCACATTACTTCCATAGTAGCTGCGTGTTGTATTCAAAGGCAACAAAAATAAACAAGTCTGCCTTTATGAGCAACCCTTTGAAGACCAGCCTTATAACTGTACATAGCTCACCCCCTAGACCAAGCCTAATTAATAACCATAAAATAAGACAGAAACCTATGCCTAACCCCAAAAGAGGCAGATTTGAAAAATATAATGCTGTGCACATTATTTAAAGATTGCCATGTTTACCTTACAAATAAATAAATTTAAATCAAGCAAATAGCATGGATATAGCTTGCTGTACATATTGGGGCATATTCAATTGTTAAGAAGTCCCGCGGCGCTAAAACTATTACAGTTAATACGGTAAAATCTAGCTGGATTTCAGCTCGCAGCTCCCTGAGCCGCGAGCTGAAATCCAGCGAGTAAATTACGATATTAACTGTTTCTCTACGCACGATTACCGTAATAACGGTACTCGTGCACGGACCACAAGATTTTCTGCGTTTCCACCGACAATTGAATACGCCCCATTGAGGAGCTGTAGTGTAATAACTTCTGTAAAGGCACAGACTACCAGGGTAAAGAGAAGGATATTCTAAAAATAAAGCTACTGTATGTGAATTAATTTGTATTAAAATGCTATATATAAAAGATAATTGTACACTTCTATACCTAAAGTGGTAGTTCAGCTAATTCCATAAAGATTCTCAGGACAGCTACTAGAAAAAATACCTTGTATGAGAAGGTCTTTTATGAGAAGGTCTTACAGGAATATGGCTAAACCGTATCGTAATCAATTAGAGAAAATGAATGTGCTGCCTTTTGAGATATTTTAATCATTTAAGGCTATATTGATTTTGTTAAAAATGCCTTTTTGTCAAGCATGTATTAGAACACAAACATTGTTTCCTAAAGATTGAGAGGATAAATAGACGCAGGCCCAATTTAATAACTGGATGACCTATGAAAGGATAACATTTAAGAAGAAATATGAACAGCTAAATGTGTTTGGATGCAGGATAAAATTTCAGTAAGGTTGGATGACATACACAATCAATAGTATTTCGAACTGCTCTGCAGTGACAGTACAAACAATTAGAGCTCATTATTCCATTTACACTCTCAGACGTATTATGCACCAATGCACATAATTGCCGCAAAGAACTGTCAAATTGAAAGGTAGGAGAAAAAAAGCATTATTTTTGTTGTACCCTGCAAAAGACTTTTAGAATCATTAATGCTGCAAAGGCATTAAAGTATGTGCACATGCAGACATACAGGGTGTAGAAGGTTTAAACTGAAAACAAATTTGTAAATTTTAGTTTCAAGAAGAGATTAATGAATATCCATAGTTTGGTTCACAAAACAAGCTGTAAATGGTTAAAAAAAACAAAACATTTTCTTTTGAATGGTCTTTTGCAGTGTATTTATTTTTGTCATTTTCTTAATTGAATTGTTTGTGCAAAAATAGTAAGTATTAGTAGGTAATGGTACGTTCGGTTTGCAAGTTAACCGGCACTCCAAATAGAATTGTTTGAACCTATGTAATTAATACCAATAGCACACACAAGTTTTTAGAGTAAATTCTGGGCAGATGTGTATTCATTGTTTCATCCAGTGGAAATCGGTATCCCGATGCTCGGGATACTGACATCAAGTATAACTACAAAAAAGCCATGTACACATTAATAACCCTCACCTTTACAGCGACAGCGGAGATTACCGAAAGTAGTATCTATTTAAACAGGTATGTTATTTTAATGTGGTTTTTTTGCACATATACTGGGTGTCAGTATTCACACCATCGGATTACCGTACCCGACCCGTTTCATCCACCTTACCCTCACAGCCCAAAATCTTCCTTATTAAGCACCTTAATTTGAAATGGTGCATCTAGATTTCTGCCACTGATTTGCAGAGCTAGATTGCGATATTTGTAGAGGAGCATAAAATAAGTTTGCATCATCCAATAGGAAAGGTTGGATGGGGAATTCCTTACTATGTGCAGAGAATGCGTATCGGTGCTCCTAGTTTTGTGGAGCAGTGCAAAACTTATATATCATTTTGCAGAGTTAGATAATTAAAATGACATAAAGGGGTCGAATTTACATTAAAAATTGCATAAAGGGTTGTTCCTTGATTTATAGAAGCTATATTCACAAAAACACTTTTATTCAGCAACAGGTTTGAACTAAATGTACCAGGGATGCAGCGAAAGACCTGTAAAATCTCTTAAAAAAATAAATTTTGCTCCAAATCCTAGTCTTTTTCTTACTCTGATTTTGGAAATAAGTCATCAGCCATAAAAAGATGAAATTCATATAATTTTGAACTTTGCAGAACTTGTACAGATATTATTTCCTAGTGTACATTATTAAATGTAGTCTAGTAACAATAGCTAAACTGTTAAACATTATCTATGTTAAACTTAGTGATCTATAGTTGTCAAAAGACATAAAGGGGTTCATATAGAGTCAGACATACACATTTCCGTACCCTGCATCCACACCATAAAAACATATGTATACGTCTGTATCCACATTTTGGTACATCTTATGACTGTAAGTGTAAGCCAAGCACAGTAAGGATTTGTTCAAATAAATGTGGCAGAAGTAGACCTGGATGCAAACATTCCTGTTAGGAGGCATACATCTTACATCTTACATGCACTAAAGGGCTGGCCAACGTTACACAATGATGATGTTGACTATTAGCAGCTCTATTTAGACACTTCTGATTGCCTAATTGCATATTGACCCCTTCAGTTGATAATAATTAAATAATTAGATTTGCGGCTAAATTATATGAAGTGTCGACTGTCTATTTGCATTATTTATTTCACGTTTCCATTTTGAATTGAAGGGGAAAAATCCCATTTGATTGACATTCCCAATCACTCCTACCTTCCATGATTAACTTGAGGCATAAATGACTATAAAGAGAACAGTATAAGTACAAGGTAATGGGTTGTGGTTCTCAAGTAATAGTAGGATGACATTTTTACTTTTTACACCATAAGCATTTCTAGACCCACAAAAACCCATAAAAGGTTGTGAAGAGCACTTTTACAGGGGCAGTGCCACAAAGCTAAACCAAGGTATAGTGTGGGCCTTCTCCTTATTTTGTGCAACCTACACAGTAAGGTGCAATAAGAAAAGTATTGCAGACTTACCTTTACTATGCAAAAATATATCTACAATACAGCTGTCATGAGATCAGAGTCAGGATGGGCCTCGAGGTCTCCCCAGATGATACCACCCCAAGAGAGCTGTGGAATCTAACAGAAAGAGAGGTTTTACCAGGAATTCTGAAAGGGAATATGTGCTTAGCAGCTCTCTAGCCTCAGTTCATGGTCCTCTAGGGGGGTGATGAGCGAGACTAGATGGAGGATCAGGAGATAATGGTTGAAGAAAGGATATGTCAGAGTGCTGAAGGCAGTTCCAACAGGCAAGAGAAAGTTCAGGATAATAGAAGAGAGCAATAGTCCTTAGGATGCTGATGCACTGGGGTTCCGATGAGCTAGAAGCCCTGGAGCAGAATTAGCGAAGATGCACAATGATCTGCAGCATAGCGGAAATGTCTTGACTGTGGAAAGCGATACAGGTATACACAAGAGAGCAATAGACTTCAGAGTGATGAAGCGCTGAGGTCCTGATGAGCTGGGAGTCTGGGAGCAAGATCAGTGGAGATGCACAACGACCTGCATAGTAGCGAGCGGCAGCGTCTTGATTGTGGAGGTGATACAGGTGAGGTGAAAGCAGTTAACAAAAGCCAGAGGAGGAGACGGCCTAACAGGTAAGGAGACGTGAATATCTGGCAACTCTAGTAAGAAGGCCGGTGCTTTAAATAGGCAGGCTAACAGGTACTTAGCCAATCAAGTGAATGAAGGGAGTTTAGAAAAGACCAGGTGTGCACATGCTCAATTCAGAGCAGCCAGAATGAGAGGTTAGCTGGTGCATGTGTGACAACAGCGCTCAATTTCATGAAATGTATCCTATAATCTACACTCTAAGTAGTGATCACATGCAATTGCGATAGCAAAATGAATCAATCTCTAAATACACAAAACAGTAACTATCATTTCCTGAAGAAAGAAAACCTATTAGATGATACACAAAGTCTTTTTATTATGATGGATATTGCCAAATTTATCATTGGATACAATTATGTTTGGATGATGGCAGATACCGTAACTACCTACAGATACAGGGCACAGCAATGGGCACCAAGTTTGCCCTGAGTTATGCTAATCTATTGATGAGCAAATGAGAAGAATACCATATAACTTCAGTTTATGAATTTGTGACAAACCTGGTGCTCTGGAAATGTTATATTAGTGATGTCATCAAGTTATGGAAAGGGGATACAAATTGGTTAAAAAGTTTTCTATGTTATATCAACAATAATACATGCAATCCCAATTTTATTTCAAAGTATAAGAAAAAAGGAAAATAATTCTTAGATTTAGAGACCTTTATATACGGTAATGAAATTAAAACAAGAACTTTCTAAAAGCCTGTAGAAGTAAATGGTCATATACTTTCTACGAATCATCACCACCTAAATTGGCTGTTGAGTATACTGAGAGGCCAATTTAAAACAGTGCGATAAAACTGCTCAGAGTAACAGGATTATATTGAACAGGGAGAAGAGCTAAATAGAATTTAAAAAAATATATATATGATCAGTTAAAGGTAGAACAAAGACTTTAAAAAAGTAAAAGAGATTAATAGGGATGATTTACTCACTTTTAAACAACCACAATTTGTTCTACTATTTTTCACACAAAATTCAAATTCATCCAACTCATTGAATCAAATCTTATAAAGGCATAAAATAGATTTTAGGAAAAGAGGTACAGAAAACTACATGGACAGTACCAAAAAAGGATTTTTCCACTTGCTACAAATTAACTGAAACAACATTAGGCTATAGAAGCAACAAGCCAACATGTTTTTTTTTTAAATCTCACCATACCCAACAAACCATTGAAATTAAACTTTCATGACTTGTGAGACAATTTTTTTTATATATATATCTCTTAGAATGCTGCTGTAATATTCAATAATTTGGTGTAACAACTGGGGAATTAAACATACGGTAGGGGGACATTTGAGAAGTATCCAAAAGGGTTACTCTTTACATAGAGTTTTGCAACATTTCTCAGAAATTCCTCATATAGACCCAAAGGGGCTTTGATTAATTTCACAGGTTGATAAAAACTGGAGAGGTGGAGATTTAAAAAAAAAAAAAAAAAAAAAAAATGAACAAAGAGGAAGCATTCTGGATGTTAAAAACGTTAGCACCGAGGTGATTGAACATTGACTTTGAAGTACAGTCAATAATATCTAAGGAAAGATAGATTAATAGAATCACCATTACCTTGCTGTATATACCTTATAAGATATAATATTATATATCCCTATATGTAACTTAGTTGCTAAGTGCTTGAGGCGATTTAACTGACTAGATAATTAAAAAGTGGTTAGTAATTATTATTACCATTCCACCCACTAGATGGGAGAATTACAGTCATTGATTTATTTTTCCTATGCATGCCTGGTGATCCATATGGATCGAGGTTGAAATATAGGCATATTTGGTGATCCTTTTAGGGTACAAGTATATGTGAATAAACCAAATTTGAAGATGCTTTTACATGTTTATTATATGATGATGTTTATTATTAATGCTTTTATTGATTTTCAGTATGGTAGATCATAATTATGATTATTTATGTCTTATCAATGTTATGTAAACACCTATTTAGTCATTATAGTTGAATTGCCTGTCTATGTTTAGCTTCCCAATATGAGGTTACAATTACTTGGCAGTCCTATGTGTTATTATTTTATTTAATATGCTTTTAATCGGTGTAATAGAATAGATTACATACAAATAAGTAGTGCTACCCTTCTGGTATTATGCATTGCTGACATTCCCCAATCAACAAGTAGTCTTAATTTGAGTCAGGACATAAATTAGCAATGACAGCACAAACTTCTTGAGAAAGTTTTGCTTAGGAACTAAACGTGTTGAGGCACAGATTGCACTGAAAAGACTTCTTACCCATCCGGACCATTTGTTGTTGTATGCCTTTTGGCACTGGACTTTATGCTTTAATTGGTAGTTGATGCTGAACAATATTGGACTACACACTCTGTGAATGCTAAGTAGGACACGCTGCAGTCTTAAGTGGCTGCTAGCAGCCCTGAGCAGGCGTACACAAGGATGGAGTAGATTTAAAACCCTATACTAAGCAGCTCGCAGGAATCTTACATGTAAGCACTTGCTATGATTAAATGAATTAAATGTTACATATTTTACAAATATTCTATTTCACTTGTGTAAATGAACGGTGTGAACGATCGAGTTAGAAATGTCAGATAGGAGATGCCTATTGCAGGATCACCTGGCTTTATATAAGGCATGAGGCAGCACTTAACGCAATCAAGATAAGGACTACATAAGATCTAAGTTCAATCAAAAGCACTCGAATGTAAGTATCTGATCTAATACACAGAAAATTTTTTAACAGCAACTTTTCCTCGTGTATCTTCCCTTTATATCCATATCCAACTGTAATTGGATGGCTGAAAGCATTAACATCATTGTCAAAGGACTATTCATAATCTAAACATTCTTCTATATCATCACAGAAAGACTATTCATAGCAAGAACAGTTATAGGGGCAAATAATTTTGTACACATGAGTAAGGATCAAGACTGTGACGTTTTTATACTTATATTGTTATCTTTTTATATTTTAATCAGTTATTGCAATCATTCAGCCTGGATAAATGCATTTTGAAACTGATTAATTTTGGTATTTCAAATGCATCGAATCACTAATTAGAGTGTAGCTTATAGCATACATTTCCTGACATTGCGTGTTGTACTGTTGATATATTTTTACATATAAGTTTTGATAGTGTGGATTACTCTGCCTACAGCTGCTCTCGAGGGCTTGACAGACTATAATCTATATTGATGTGCTTTCATCTTTATCATTCACTTATTAAGATAAATATAAATAATTGAGCACGATTTATGTTTATAATAAATTATTAATATACAAAATGTAAAATAAAGCAAGAATGTGCACCACTGCTTCCCGAACCCCCAATCCCAGAGCTAGATTCAGAATAGATTGGGCCAAGGGCAGCATATTTGTTTTGGGCCCCTTTCTATCCCCCATTTATCAAAAAAACATACAACCATAAAATGTGTTAGGTTAAAATTGGCTATGGTAATCCAGGACCCTCCATTTCCAGGCATGAACCTAGGTTGCCTAATGGATGATACAGCTATGCCCAAGTCTATGTAGCCTTTCCACAAGTCCAGGTCCACCCACCTCTTATTAAATTCTGCAATTAAGGAAAATGCAGCAAAGAGACTGTGATTGAGTTATATGGCTCTATTACAGGCTGTCCAGCTCCCTGTATCAGGTAACAATGGGAAGGTTGGTTTGGGAGAGAGACGGACCCTATCATATTTACTTCAGTGGCAGAACATAATGGTAGGCTGTGGAATATTGGGCAACCCCCTTAAACTTTATTACTAGCTGTCCCTTGTTAGCTGAGTTAGGCTTCATACATCTCATAGAAATGATATACTTTAGTTGCTGGCAAGTATTCTTAAGCAATAATTAATTAGTTTTATCTTTGATATACTATACAATTCTGTTGAGACTTTTAATTAGACACTAAAAGATTATGACGGATCACTGGAAAATGATTAAGGTGATTAAATACTGTTATCATCTTCATACTGTTTAATGATATTGGCATCTTAGTGCATGAGTATTTAAATTATTTTGTTCTAGAAACACATGTTTAATAGCTACACATGTGTATAGTAGCATGTCTTTTTTGGTTTATAATTAATATACAATCACGCACATTGAGACATTGCCCTGTATTGATAGATATGTGCATAAAACTTACTATTTCAAACAATAAAAGTTGGATTATGCATTTTGGTCAGTAGTGAAAAAAATAGGGCTAGTCTACTGAATAATATCTAAAGTAGAACCCATTCTTGTGATCAGTATAATGCAGAGTCAGTTCTGGTGGCAAAACTACAAATAGGATCACATTCTTGTGCCTCTTATACAATACAGACCCTTTCACACTTTGATGACTAGTATACAATATAGACTCCCATTCTGGTACCAAATATATAAAACAAAATCTATCTCAACAGTCCAAAACTCATTCTGATGTCTAATAAACCATGCAGACAACCCATCAAGTTGTCTAGTTTACAATGCAAACGACAATTTAGTTTGGCTAATATACAATGTAGACCCAAATTATTGTGACTTCTATACAAGACAGACCAGACTTTGTTGCCTATGGCTAGTATAGAATGTGAACCACATTATATACTAGCAATCTATTACAGCAATCTATTGAGCTTGACAATCTGTTTCTGGGCTTTCTGTAATCTGCTGAAACCACCATAAACCACAATATGCTAAGCTAGGATGCACCATGGCACTGCATACCCTTGTCACATTTGCAATTACATCCATATTGCAGATGATCTCAACCTTTTTTCATCTGCACCCAGATAGTTTCTGTAAACCAGATTTGTGACCCATGGTACCATTTTTAACTAATAATATGGTTTATTCTAATTTACTTTACAGTTGTTTATGCCTGTATATTTGTAGGAAATATAACAAGATAATGCAAAACAAACAGGGAATAAACACATTTTTTTTTTCTATCAAATATTAGAATAAATATACTATAAAAGGATTTTAAGGTTAGAATAAAGTCATATAGAAAAATGCATTTCCATGGCACATTCCATCTATGTTAAGCACTATATCTGGTTATGTATTACAAGGTTATATTTTTCAAGGTCTGTATGCTTTAGTAAAATTTTTCATAATACAACTACTGTACAACATTTGAAACTTTGTTTACAGTGAAAATGACTTCTGTTAGTCATGAAATTAAGTGAGGAAGGTGATCAATTTCAGAGCTGGGACCTCAAATCCTGGGCAGTGGCCATGTGAGACCACTGATTCAATTAGTGAACAAAATGTTATAAAAGGGTTTTCTGAAATTAATATCCGTTAAGTCAAAGGTTCTTGGACTAAAGAATAGAAAGTTTACAAAACAACACCTTCATGCAAAGTGTTCAAGGAGGAAGTTCGATGTAAACAGAAACTGTTTGGTTTGGAGCGGGAGTCTGAAAAATGTTTTTATCTGGACCTTCGGCTAGATTTACTAAACTGTGGGTTTGAAAAAGTGGAGATGTTGCCTATAGCAATCAATCAAATTGTAGCTGTCATTTATTTTGTGCATTCTACAAAATGACAGCTAGAATTTGATTGGTTGCTATAGGCAACATCTCCACTTTTTGCAAACCCGCAGTTTAGTAAATATACCCCTTTGTTTCTTCTTCAATGACGGCGAAAAAAGGAGAATTTCCAGACTAACCAAAATTGAGAAAGGGTTTGACTAAACAAAATCATCTTGGAAACACCATTAAAAGATTTGTGTGACATTGTTCCTATACATGAGACTAGTTTGGTTGGTTTTGGCAGAGATAACTTTTTCAGGGGCAAATATTGAAATAACTGGAACTTATGAGAACTTCTCAAAAGGCTTTTACTTGTTACACTATATTTATCTTTGAGAACTATAGATTTTCAAGGGGACAGCTCCAGTCTTTGGACCCCCATAATGGAGGTTTTAGGGGACTTTTTGGACTCCTGATAAAGTATGACCCCTTTCATATACACTTTTTTTGCCAAGAAGAAAGTGAAAAAATTACCCACTCCCTGTTGTGATACTCCACCTTATATTTTAGAGACCGAAAAGAACATAATGATTTTAAAATATTTCTTACATCATGTAGATGAAAATTAATGAACAGTCCATGGAAAACTTTGACTTCCATAAGTGGCAGAGCAAGAAATCCAATGTTATTGTTGAAGAATTTAAAAGTCACAAAATTGACATAAAACAATGTTGCTTTCAGTGTTACGGTGATAGTGCAAATACGGCAGGACAGAATAAAGGAGATCAGGGTAGGATAAAAGAGATACCTGATTGCAACACTCTCTCCTTGTGCTGCCCAGTCTCTAAACCTAGTTGGAGTTAATGCTGCACAGGTAGCTTGCACTATGTAAATCAGCTATATTATTTCTTTAGTGTAAGTGTTGGAAGATGGCAACTGCTGCTTCAGAACACTGCCAAATCTCTTCACACACTTTCAGAAACGAGATGAAGTAATGCTATTAAACTTATCACAGTACAGCACCCAATTTTGTTGGGACATCCCGAATTTAATGGGACATCCTCATTTAAGAGCTGCAAAAGGGGCGGGGCTTCAAAAATGGGGTTGGAGTTTTATCTAAATTGTGTGCAGAGTTTTAATGAAACGGGGGCAGGGATTATTTTGTCCCAATTTCATGATTCTAAATGTTGGGATGTATTCCACAGGTTATGCTGTACAAGAGGAGTGCATAAAATGGAAGACAGAGGCAGAGATCACGTGACTAGTTACATTTTTAAGTAAAGTATGAGTCTTTGGCTCTTACAGTTGTGTGAGCAAGCATACTAGAGAAAATCAATAGCAGAACTTTGATATTGCAAATTGAAGATATATCTCTAAAATTAGGAAAGAACAACATTTAGAGGGCAAATCTATCAAGCTGGGGGTGTGAAAAGTGAAGGTGTGGCCTATAGCAACCAATCAGATTCTAGTTATCATTTATTTAGTTACATTCTACAAAATGCCAGCTAGAATCTGATTGGTTGCTATAGGCAACATCTCCACTTTTTCAAACCAGCAGCTTGATAAATTTACCCCTTAGGGTCTAAAAAGAAGATATTGGGACCAAACCTTAAAGCTTATTTGGATGGGGCAGAAATTACTTGTGCAGAATCGAGTATCAGACCAGAATTGGAAATTCAAACACTAAAGAAAAGAAAATTTTCATATGAGAAAAAAAAAAGATGAAGATTTTAAATCTGACTCATTGGTATCAAATTTGGCAAAATCACTTTAACCTTCAACTCAGTCCGGTATACAATAGAATAATGGCAAATTGTGCTAATAAGTAATTTTTTGGTGGTGATTAAAAAAATTATACTTTTCGTTGTGAAAACCATTATGATGATAATGTCTTGAGTTATTTTAAACTAATACACGATAGCAACCCTAACAGCTTACAATTTTAGAGATTAGAAATAGTTAATACATATTGTAAGAGTAAATAAGGTACCAATCAAGGTAAAACAGTTATAGCAACTTATATATACTGTTTTACAAGATTATTCCCCCAGTCACTTCTAATGCAAGTGGTGCAGTCTCTGAAATTTACCCCACAAAATTTAATTGTCCACGTTATTTAGGTCTAAGCCCAAGAAATAAAGGTAGTCATTTTAGATGTAAATGTTTTTTCTCCTGACAATAAACAAAAACACTCTATAAAGTTACATAGGGCTGGGGCTAGAGAGACAAAAATTTGGGGATATAGAATTTTTTGTTAGTTTAAGATAACTTATGTTTTGAGTAACATCAATGCATTATTGCATAGGTGTGTGACACCGATTCAAAATGTGTCCTCATGTAGGATATGTCTACACAATGTTATTTGGCCTGGGAAAAGAGTTCAGGGATGGAATGGTTTTATTATTTTATATATATTTTCATATTTTACTTTTTTCATTTTAATTTTCACAGTTTATTTAACTTTTTTTTACAATAAACATACTTTTGTTTCACAAGTCTAATAGTAATTTATCGCTACAGAGTGGCAGTTCTAAAAGATCCCATAAGTAATGTTTCTGCATTAGGAGACACAGTTCACAGATGGAACAATCAATTGACAGGCATCCATATCTAATGGTTCATAAGAGAAGATGTTATGCCTACATTTAATGTGGGGATGTACTTTTTTCCAGTGTTACTGCCACTTTTCAATAGGGACATTTTTCGCTCATTTAGGAGACAAATGTGAAGCAACGGAGCAGTGAAACAAATGTAACTGAAAGCCATAAAAACAATAATTGTGACACTTAAAGTAAAGTCAGCCCTGATATCCCCTTGCTTCGAGTTTTTTAAACCCTTAATGAGGATCAAGAGAGCACTACATTATGAGAAATCAACAAAGGTTCACATCAATGAGGGGAGGTCCAAATGTACACGTCAGCAGTGACAATATTTTACCATTTATGACTCAGCATATTGTATGTTTGCAATCGGTCATATTGATTAAAACAGATGGAAACATGTATTGCTCTCTGGTGTGTGACTAAGGAATGGAAATAAAGGAGCCGTTGTGCAGAGTGTGCTGCACACCATCCAGTTAGCGTATTCCCTGTCCATATACTGAAATATATCCTCACATATTCCCCTTATGCCCCAATAAAAAAATGTCATGCCTCATATGCCTCTAGACAGCCCATAGGGTTTCCAGGATACCAGTTACTCACAACCCACTGTATTTGCAGTCACTATGTAGCAACAAATATACATTGTGACAGTGTTAATCAAACACGAGAGTTCTTCTTATATTCAATATATTATCTGAGGATATAAAGCTGTCCAATCTCTTTTTTTATGATAAATTCCTCTCCCAAAGTAATAAAACTTACAGAATCAATTCTGTCTATATTCATGTAGCAGGTACTTGTATTGTGCGTCCAGAAGAGAATCTGCACCACTTACGTTCACCAATGACATAAGAATAAAGAAAGAAACTTCTAGTGTAATACGATTTCTAAAATCACTCGTATTTATTATACAAAAGGTAAATCAATAAAATCGTCACATCAAGTAACGGATAGCAGTTGCTCGTACCAGATAGCAGAAGGAAAAATGCATCTAGAAATGGAGATGTAAGTCCAAATTTTCAAAAACGATTCATCTGCAGCAGATATAGACATCCAGAGTAAGCAAACAGTGATCCGATATAATCCACCAACGCGTTTCGACTGAGAGTCTTTTTCAAGGTGAAGTGACGGAGCTTCCCGGGGTTCTATTTATACTTCCATCTCCTGATCATGTGACCAATACAATTTAAGAATGGTATAATACTAAACATAGTTCATAATACAATTATATTCAGATAGAGATAACCAATAAATTAAACATCTGTATATCATCTGTATGACGGCAATGGGTACCAGTTTCACCCCAAGTTATGCTAATCTTTTTATTGGCAAGATCAATACATAATGGATAGACTTGGGGCAAGCTTTGTATCCTGGATGCGCTATATAGACGACGTTCTTCTTTGTCTGGAGAGGAGATAGATTCTCTCTGGATATTTTTTGTTCCAGTTTAAATATCAGCCGATTGAACATTAAGTATACATTTGATATAAGTAAGTCTTCGGTACATTTCCTTGATTTGAAGATTTATATTAAAGATATGTCTATGTATATAAAGTGTTATCGCAAACCAACGGATACCAATTCCTATATTTTGAGTAGCAGTCAACACCATAGCAATTGGCTTAAGGGTGTTCCTTTTTGCCAATTTCTTCGTTTGAAGAGAAATTGCTCGGAGAATAATATTTTTGAATCACAGATGACAGATATGTATTACAATTTCAAAGAGAAGGGATATGAGGAAACTATTCTTAATAAAGCTAGTTAAAAAACTAAGAATATTGACAGAAACGACATTATGCCTAAAGAAGCTTGTTGAGGGAACTAAATGTCCCGAAATGGTGGTAGGTACTCAATATAATAGAACATCCAAATTATTTGAGAAAATAATAAGCATTGGCATATTTTAATTAATGAAAAATACTTGTCTACTATACTCCCCCTTAACCACATTTTTGTATAGATGTGCAGCAAATTTGAAGGATAAATTAGTAAGAGGACCAACAGTGGATTCCCAATCAGTAGGGAAGATTTGATCTAAGGGATTTTATCGATGTGAGATATGTACGGTTTGTAAGAGTGTGCGAAACACACAAAGTAAGATTGCCGAGTTCAAAGTTCATAATCAACAAGTTAAGATGAATCATTTCATTACATGTAATTCTAGCTATGTTATCTATCTAATAGAATGTCAATGTGGGCAGCACAGTGGCTAAGTGGTTAGCACTTCTGCCTCACAACACTGGGGTCATGAGTTCGATTCCCGACCATGGCCATATCTGTGAGGAGTTTGTATGTTCTCCCTGTGTTTGCGTGGGTTTTCTCCGGGTGCTCCGGTTTCCTCCCACACTCCAAAAACATACTGGTAGGTTAATTGGCTGCTATCAAAATTAACCCTAGTTTCTCTCTCTCTTTCTCTGTCTGTGTGCGTAAGTTAGGGAAAATTAGACTGTAAGCTCCAATGGGGCAGGGACTGATGTGAATGAGTTCTCTGTACAGCGCTGCGGAATTAGTGGCGCTATATAAATAACTGATGATGATGATGATGTTTTATGTGGGTAAAACTTCTCGCCCCTTAAAGAAACGATTATATGAACATCTTCAGAATATTAAGATGGGATTTGAATTACATTCTGTTTCCAAACATTTCAAAACCCATCATAATTGCTCTGTTTCGGGTATTAAAAACTTTTTAGGTATAGATTTAGTTAAAGGAAATTGGAAAAATAGAGATCTGGATAATCTCTTATCGAAAAAAGATGTTTTGGATTTTTAAACTAAATTGTTTAATGCCTGATGGTCTTAATAAAGACTTTGGGCTAGATTTACTAAGTTGCGGGTTTGAAAAAGTGGAGATGTTGCCTATAGCAACAATCAGATTCTAGCTTTCATTTTGTAGAAAGTACTAAATAAATGACATCTAGAATCTGATTGGTTGCTATAGGCAACATCTCCACTTTTTCAAACACACAGCTTAGTAAATCTAGCCCTTTGAGTTGAAATGTCTTTTAGAATAATTATTGTTCACTAATATAACTTTTTCTTTTTTCTTCTTTTTTGTTTGGAGCAATGTTCCTTTGAAAGAACAGAAGACGGAATTATTTATTTTGTTTGTTGATATTATATTTATTTTTATTTAAAGACTATAATATTGTCTATTGTATTTATCCCATCTTAATGTATAACATACCACTTATCACTTTATATTTGTTTATTATGTGGAGTGATGTATACTATATTAGTCAAATCGGTATATTTGTGCTCAAAATGAGGCTTGAGTCAGCAACTGACAGCCGTGAGATGCACGTCTGACTCGATCTAAATTTTTATTTTTTTTTAAAGTTTTATTTTTGCAAGGTCATAATAACAAAAGAGAACAGTTGACAGAGTGAATACACTTAACAAACAGTAATCAACACAGATAATCAAGTCTACGACCAGCGTAAAACATGCGAAACGCTAAGTCAACCGAACTTTTAGAAGTTAGAGTAATGAATGACCCAAATTTTTTGTATAAAGAGGAAAGAGGAAAAGAGAATGTGCAGGAAAGAAAAGAGTGAGAGAAGGAGGAAAGAGAAGAGGTTAGGAGGTGACTAAATCCATTGTAGAGAAAAAGAGAAGTCCTATAAAGAAATGAGGTTCGAGAGCTGAGTTATGTAAAGGGTGGTCACGCCTGAAAGTAGGATAACCATGGGTCCCAAACCCTGGTGAAGGCTTTCAAGGAATTCCGAATAATACTGGTCATGTACTCCATCCGTTGAGTCAGCCAAATTCTATTAATTATGGACTGCATGGAGGGAGCGGATTGCATTCGCCAGTCTGCTGCTATTTGACAGGTAGCTGCCGAAACAATGTGCCTAATCATTTTGTTCTGATGTCGGGATGCCGAGGGAGCCCCCACAGGGAGGAGAAAAAATTTAGGCTCCAGGGGAATATCCGCCTGGAGAATTGAATTAATCAGGTCTCTAATTTCAGCCCAGAAGCCTGACAATTTTGGGCACGACCACCATATGTGGAGGAATGTGCCTTCATGGGAGCATCCTCGCCAGCACCGATCAGACGAATCAGGATGAATTTTATAAAGGTGCAAAGGTACATAATACCATCGGTATAGCACCTTGTAAAGATTCTCTTTAATTCTAATGAAAATGGAGCTAGAGGCAGCATTCTCATATATCTCAGACCACTCCTCATCTAGCAGCTCTTCACCAAGGTCTCGTTCCCAGGATAGTTCATGGGGGCTCTAAGATTTGAAGAGGAGGGAGCAAGCTCATAGTATAGTGTTGCTATTAGACCCTTAGTTGAGGATTGGCGTAGGCAGAGAGCTTCAAAGGTAGAAAGAGGTCGAGATAGAAGGCGATCTTTAACAACACTATGAAAGTGGCGAAGTTGCAGAAACTGGTAAAAGTGCTTTGAGGAGATGTGGATATGTGCTTGAATTTCAGAAAACTGAGGAAAAGTTGCAGAGGTGGTTATGTGATTGAGATAACTGACTCCCCGAGAGTACCACGGCTCTAATTTATTTATTAACTGATCTTTTTCCACACTTTAATATAATTGAATATATCTATGCGTTGTGAAGAGATGATAGTATTTTATCATATGTATTTCTGATTGTCAATCACAAGAAGTCGATGTTAACATATCTAGAATGAGGCTTGATTCAGTAACATACAGCCGTGGGACGCATCTCTTTCTCGATTTAATTACTTATTCACTGATCTCCCCTCGCATTACAATGATATACAGATGTTTAATTTATAGGTTATCTCTATTTGAATATAATTATATTATGAACTGTGTTTAGTATTATACAATTCTTAAATTTTATTGGTCACATGATCGGGAGATGGAAGTATAAATAGAACCCCGGGAAGCTCCGTCACTTCACCTTGAAAAAGACTCTCAGTCGAAACGCGTTGGTGGATTATATCGGATCACTGCTTGCTTACTCTGGATGTCTATATCTGCTGCAGAGGAATCGTTTTGGAAAATTTGGACTTACATCTCCATTTCTACATGCACTTTTCTTTATGCTAAACCGTTATTTGATGTGACAATTTTATTGATTAACATTTTGTATAATAAATACGAGTGATTTTAGAAAACATATTACAGTAGAAGTTTCTCTCTTATTTACATGTCATTGGTGATCGTAAGCGGTGCAAATTCTCTTCTGGACGTACATTACAAGTACCTGCTACGTGAACATAGACAGAATTCATTCTGTAAGTTATATTACTTTGGCAGAGGAATTTATCATAAGAAAAGCGATTGGACAGCTTTATATCCTCAGCTAATATATTGAATATAAGAAGAACTCTCATGGTTGATTAACACTGTCATAATGTATATTTATTAAATGGTTTATTTTGAAGGGCCAATAGCGCTAAGTTGTATCCTCATTTTATTTCTGAATATCACTGTTTTTGACATTTGTGTACTTATGTCATTGAGGATCTTACTCTGAAGCAATTGTGTTTGAGCGCTGAATTCTAGATCAATTTCTTTTTATTGATTTACTATGTAGCAGCAGACGACACATAAGCAAAATAACTAAAGAGCTTCAAACATACATTGTCAGGCTTCTTTGATGTCAACATGTATATTTTGTACAAACACTATAAACATCTATAGTTCTCGCGATTACTCAGTAATAGCACTTTTGAGTGCCAAGAAAAGGGAATTTATGAGGAGGGAAAATGTATCCCACCCACAGGCAGGCTAGTGTTAATGTATTGTTCTTGTTAGGTTCCTCTACAAGATTGGTGTTGTGAGCCTGCATGGGTTTCTCCTATAAGACCTGGTGAGCTTGGGTTAGCTTTTTTTGCATTTTGCAGCACAAAAATGTCCATGTCTCTGATTGGTAGGAGAACCTCACATGTTAGGCTGAGATTGATGTTGTGTGAAAGACCATTGCTGACAGAATGAGTTCCTAGGGACTAGCACTGTACTATAATGCCAGAAGAGGGTTTGGCCTAGCTGACAATATATTTACATACCTTCCAACTGTCCTGATTAAGGGACAATCCTGATTTGAGGACTCTGTCCTACCATCCCGATTGGGACAGATTTTTGGTTAAGTTGTGAGGTATTTTGATCAGTGGTGCTCTGCATGGCAGAGCAGTGATGAATGGGTGCTGGAAATGGTGTTTGGAGGGGAGCACTTCAAAAGTGCTAGGCATGCCTGGGAGTGTGACCACTCCCTATTGTGCAATGTCTACACCCCCATTGTGCTGTGGTAACGTCCCCATTGTTCAGTGGCCACCCCCCATCCTGCTGCCAGAGAGACTAATGTTGGATGTTATGTATATATTTTGGGATTAGCTAAGTCTGGAGCAGAAAAGAGAATGAACTGAGGACTGAAGCTGCAGGGCTCTGTTGACAGGAGCACCCAAATTACATATAGTAACATAGTAACATAGTTGATGAGGTTGAAAAAAGAAACCAGTTCATCAAGTTCAACCTATTTTGGATCTCCTGTGATCCCTCACTTATATTTGAAATTGATCCAGATTAAGCAACTGCCAATCTGTTTCAACCAGAAAAATATTCCTCCAGACCCAATATTACAGTCCTATTTTTTCCCTATATCCACTACTATCTTTCATTTTAATTAATGTTCAAATCCCTGGATACACTTTTCCACTAAAAATTTGTCTAACCCTTTCTTAAACATATCTATTGAATTTGCCATCACAATCTTCCCTGGCAGTGAATTCCATATCTTGACTGCCCTTACTGTAAAGAACCCCTTCCTTTGCTGGTTGTGAAACCTCCTCTGCTCTAACCTTAGGGGGTGACCACGTGTCCTGTGTATAGTGGGGTAAAAATTTCCCATGAAAGTTCTCTGTATTGATCCTTAAAGTATTTGTACATCTTAATCATATCATCTCTTAGGTGCCTCTTTTCTAAAGTAAACATGTCTAAACTGGCTAACCTTTCCTCATAACTTAATGAATCCATGCCCTTTATCAATTGTGTCACCATTCTCTGAACCCTTTCTAGTTAACCTGGAACTTCTCCAAAGAGGCAGAAGGTGGCTGCTCTCAGACTCAGCATAGAGAGGCTAAAACTGAGAGGTAGTGTCAGTTTGAGAAGTTTTGTGATTCTGCTAAATGAAAATTTGTTTTGAAGGCAAACTTGGATGTAGCCTATATCCAAGTTCAATAAAACCTTAAAAATGATTATAAAATGGCTGATACCCGTTACTTTGCACTACACTTGCAGAGCTGTCAAGCTGGCTCCCAGACTGTGTATGCTAACTTTTCTAACCCTACATTTCAGGACAGATTGTCCCCTCAAGGCATATCCTGAGCCGAGAAGGAGGGCAACATTTCAATAAAATATTTTGCTGTTGGTTGTATGTGCTTTTTTTCACTAATTATATCTAAAATGAGACCATCTCATAGTTGGGTTAAATAAGGTAATGTTCCCTAAAACTTGCAACCATATTGATTTGTGCTGTCAGTGAAACTTTCAGAAACATGATGCTTGAGGCTGTTATGCCAACAGTTCTTAGATGATTGCTATTTTGATATTTTTTGTTTTGTTTTAATATTTCTTCAACACACTTACTGAATCCTAAATTAAACAGGAAAGGTGGGAGAAATATTGAGTTTTTTCAATATCAATACATATAATCCTTTACTAAACTTAGTATCTAGTATTTAGAATGTTCAATTACATGACTACACTTGACTCTGTGTATAAATAATGTAATATAATATATGCAACCATATCCAACACATTTGATAGAATTTAGATTAACTTTTTTTTTTCGATACACATCTTTTCAGACATGAACATAATAAAGGTATATTAATAGTGCAAAATGTTACATATGCTTAGAATGGCATCAACACTGCTTATTTTATACTTGTGTTGTCCAATATCGTAAGCATGCATATTTTTTTGCTGTAGTGTTGGTAAAAGGTCCACACAGATATACACTGTTATACAGTGTTGGACTGGGGCATGAAGGGCCCACCGGGAATACAATGCTACTGGCCCATGAAAAGCCAACAAAAGAGCATGGTCAGCCGACATAGGGTCAGTCACCAGAGAGACATGACCTGACATTAACCAGCCACATAGCCAGTGATGTAGCCACGTAGCCATTAACCAGCCCTGTATTAGGGACTTGCAGGGACGGTGTATTATCAGACATGAATCAGTGACTTGTATCATCAGCGACATTGTACTACAACAGATATAAAACACAAACAATCCTAAAGCGCTGATCTCTGAGATAAAAATATATACCACATACATACTCAGCCAATAAAGTAGTAAAAATACATAATTTAATAAACATTAAACATTTTAAATCATAAAAATGAATGCTAGAAATACAATATATCACAATATGAACATACTCCTGTATAATAATAATGTGAGAAAAATCATATATATTTGTAATTTTGGATTATTTTTATGCCAATAGTTTTTAGTGGATGATGCCACATTATTATTCTTAAGTGTCTTACCATTAATACTGTGTTATTATCTTTATTGGATAAGCAGTAATGCTATGTCAAACCCATCCCCCACCACCCACCCGTCATCCATCATTCTTTCTAGGGCATTTGGAGTAAGAAAAACATACTTTAACCTCTGCAGGGCCATAGCTACAATGCTTACTGGTTTGGATGAACCCTTCAGCCAGGAAAGATTAAATAGAAAATACTTTTCATATGCATAAGGCAGATATGCGTTGGCCCAACCAGGTCTGCATGTTTTATGAGAAATGTTTCAATGGTAGAGAGACTAAAGTTTCCTAAACAGTATTTAACAATTTGCTTTGAAATTAGAATTTGGCATACTGTATATAATTGTATGCTCTGTTGTCATTAACTTCTCAATTAACACATAGGGGTATATTTTCTAAACTGCGGGTATGAAAAAGTGGAGATGTTGCCTATAGCAACCAATCAGATTCTAGTTATCATTTATTTAGTACATTCTACAAAATGCCAGAATCTTGAAATTTGAAGAATTTTGAAACTCGCAGTTTAGTACATATACCCCATAGAGTATTTGTTTATTAGGTGGATGAGTATAGATGATACATGTGTTAAACCCCTCCTGATTCTCAGAGATCCTGCAGACAGCAGTACAGTAGACTATTATACATATTAACCTTTAACAATTCCTAGTCTACTTTCAAAGTTAAAATAGAGTATATGCCACATGTCTAAAGTGTTAATAGTTTCATCATTACTGATTGCTGCAGCAATGACAATTGGTTGCTAGGCAATGTGAATTCATGTGTTCCATGTGACACTATATTTCCTCTTTTCTGTTTATGTATGCTCCCTGTTAATCCTATGTTAGGAAATGAGCCTATTTGTCCGCATATCAGAGCCTACTCCTATTTTTTCAGGGTTGAGGGTCCAGCTGGAAATGCACCTGTGAAAAAAAAAAATATCATTTCAAGGTCCATCCTACTTCCCCTTTAGGAATACCCATTTTATTTATTTCAACAGTCAGGAGAATAAATGGACATTACTACTGTGATACATTTGGAAACATTGTGATGTTCTATATGACACATTATTTGAATTTTGCTTAAAATGCCTTATCCTTTATAAATTAAGCCAAAAATGGGAAACATTGCAGGCATATGCCACAGCCAAATATCCACCACTTCTGAAGATATATAAAATGCAAGCCTTTCTGCTGGGAGAAATATACTTTCTAACCAGGGAATGCCCCACGAAGTGCAATAACTCTACCCCTTAACTATTATTAAACTATCTCATCACACAAAAATGAATCTCATTTTTGAATGTGAGTCCATATGAAGTGCACAATAGTGCATAGCGCAAGGAACACCTTAATCTGCCTAGCCCCTCCGGCAAGAAGGCGCTGAATGCATCCATCCACCCCAAACACTGCTGTCTTGGAAATCATATCCATATGCTTCCCTGTAAAAAAAAAATTGTACTCCAAAATAGGTGCTGATTTGTAAATTTTAAAAGATTCTGGCCATATGCTTCTATTACTGGTCCCCCACTGTGAATGTCACCCCGGTGGCTAAGTGGTTAGCGCCTCTACCTCACAGCACTGGGTTCTTGAGTTTGATTGCCGACCATGGCCTTATCTTTGTGGAGTTTGCATGTTCTCCCTGTATTTGCGTGGGTTTCCTCCCACACTCCAAAAGCAAAATAGTACGTTAATTGGATGCTATCAAATTGACCTTAGTCTCTCTCAGTCTGTGTGTATGCTATATAATTTAGATTGTAAGTTCCAATGGGGTAGGGACTGATGTGACACTTCTGTGTACGTATAATTTTTTCCAATTATAATGTGAATGAGTTCTCTGTACAGCGCTGCGGAATTGGTTGTGCTATATAAATAACTGACGAAAGTGATCCAGCCTTATGGCCATGTCTCCTCTTATTCTCATCTTCTACTTTTAGTGTATGAATATGGGTTAAACATGAGTACTGAGAATATTGTTGCAGTAATGATATGCTCATCCGATCAGGACGAACCAGTAATGGGAGATGTAATGTGAGTGCAAGGGTCGCTCATCTGCTGCTCCCTCATGTCTGTTGTTGAATGCTGTATCTACCCAATGATATTGTTACATAGAATTTGATTTCCCTTGTTTCGACCACTACAGAGAAAGATCTATATCATGGCAGGCTTTATCTCTTAAAGAGGCAATAGCTGTGAAAGTCTGTCTTCTACCAGCTGTATTTCAGCTCCACTTCCATGGGTGCTGCTTTCAAATAAAATCATGTTTTTAAATAATCTGATTAGGGTTAGGGGTAGAGATACACTGTGCTACAGTTATAATGCCTGTAGCGTTTAGAAGTGTTAATGCTTGATAAAATGCAAAGTGAGAGCAAACAGAGGTTTTGTCTACACATTTTACTAGCATTGGTGTTCCATGCCTGTGTGCAATAACCTTACAGCAGATAGCAGTAAATATATACTGCATCTGTGGGTATTGAGGAAACAAACTAATAGCAATTTTATCTACACTGGAGATTGGAGATTTAAAATGAGCCATTTCTTCCTGCAACATAATGAAACTGATATCACTGCTTTTATAGCAATGTCAATGTAAGTGTGATTGAAGCAGTTGTTTCAATATAGAAAACTAATCTACTTGGATCGAGAAACAGACTATGTCGTGTATCACGGTTCTCCCTTTAGCAGTATTAGATCCTTTGTAACTCTGATCTAACAATAGCTGCACTTTAAAAAAAAAACAATAAACCTTGCAATGTGGGGAAACGAGGTATTAATATCACCTCAACCTGTCTGCACCTCGTTTATCACAAACTGCGGGTTATAAAAACATATACTTTTTCTAGACCTCTGGTTCCCCATATTTCTCAGTCATATTCAGACTTGTATATATTCTATTTTGAAAGTGGTTAAAATGTCTGCCAGCATGTATTGTTATCTTGCAGTCAATTGTTTCAGTCTAGGCAAAAGGATCATTGTCCACCAGTCCTGTAAGAATGTACATCACACCAAGGGGCCTCTTGTCTTAGTTTAGCTGTGAGCTCTTTGTTTAACTACAGAGGACTGCATTGTGTATTTAAATGTAAATGTGTCTGGATTGTGATATCTCCTGTTTTAACAAACTCTGCTGTATAGCCAAAGAACAATACCTGTCCCTAATTAAATCAGGAGTGACTCATCTGCTATCCCTTTGTCTGCATGTTTACCTGTGAAAAGGTAAACACAGAAAAGGACCAATCAGGCAGGTCTTGAAATTGCTGATGAGGTCATTTTTGGGCATAAAAGAGAGCTCTAGAGGATAGCAAATTGGCATTCACTACCAAGTGATAGCTGAAGTCAGGCTGGTGTTGAGATATAGATCTCTGCCCCTGACAGGAACGGGACAATCGGTTCCTGGAGTACTGCTGTTGCCCTGATCTACCTCTCCAGGTCTTGGGGAGCTGTGTGTCCACCGAAAGCGGAGTGACAGGGACTTAGGGCCGCTACGTTTGCTGGTAGTCTTAAAGGAGAGAAGGGAGAAGCTTGGATTGATAGACAGTAGTCCCTGAAAGTGACAAGGATACTGGTGAGATGTTTTCATTATACCCTGTATGTTGTCTGTGCCAGACTATAGTGTTATTTGTTGCAAGTTATTATTTAAATATGTGTATTGCTGTTTGGTGCTACCATTTTGTTAAATAAACATATTAGTTTTATTTCGGATATTTGCCTGGGTGATTTTGAACCTTGGATAGGTACCGGGTAGGCTAGCTGTGCAGCTCAGAAGGTTACATTAAACCAGGTATCATCACACATTTCTAGGGGTCCAGTGATGAATTCAAAGAGTATGTGGTATCAAATCATAAAAGCCAACCCTTCATTCGTTCAAGGGATTTCTGCAAGTGTGATAATAAAATTGGTGCTTGTCTATGTAACAAATTATGTAGTTGCCTCACAGATTGTGCTTAATCAGAAACATATTCTGATTTGAGTTTTGAGGTTAATACCTCTCCAATCATAGGCAAAGTAATTAAATTTTGTTTGGGAGCATCGCACCACAAATGTATAACCACCATCAAACTATTGACCATCAACACTCACGAGTGATGTCCTAATTTCCATTAAACTGTTGTAGCCCTTCCATTTTTTATATTGACTGCCTACTGGGAGTAAAGGTTTATTATAGAAAATGAAATTATTTTAATTTGCATGTATTTATGACTGACCTCCAATCATTTGCCTGGCTAGTATAGCTGATAACCAAACTGATGACTAATATAACTAATATGCATAATAAATCTTCATTATGTCCTCCAATCTAGCAATTCTGTGTGTCAGTGTTGAATTGATACACGTTACCATCAGGGATGAGGTTTAACGCTGATTTGTTTGTGCCCAACATTATAATGAATAACTGAGTATATATTGTTAGTTATATTACTGCTCTTGAAATTGAGGAGTCCCTTCATAGTTTCATAGTTGTTTTTAATAAAACGTTTTTAAAATTAATACCTGTGATTATGCTAATATTCTGACAAAGCCATAGCATGCATCTTTTTACAATAGAGCTGTATTTTACAATCAATTACCCCTTCTTACATAAGTTGTCTTATAAGGAATAAAGTTGATGAATTCTTCTCCAGTTTAGGCACTTTACTCAATGAAAAAAAATGTATAATTTCTTTTGAATTGCCATTAATATGCAAAGTACGCAAGTGTACCACAAAATGATACCAACAACATAAGAAGATAATGTGATAATGAATTTTGAATATTCATGCTGGGAAGGTTTTGAATGTAAATCATTTTCAAATAAAACTTTATATTTATAAGGCTCTAGTGTACTTTTCATTAAAAAAGTTCTAACATAAATGCCATAAAATATAATGACATATATCACAGAGTGAATTGTTAATAGCATCATTAATACTAAGTAACATATTTTCCCATTAGTTATCTAATTAAAGAAATTAAATAGCACAGATACAAATGGTATGTCAAGGTATTATTTCCATTAGAACAATGATAGTTCACGAATTTTAATAAACATAAAGTAGACCAGATATCAGATGTGGTCCTCAAAGGTTTTTGTAGCCCCTACCATCCTAACAGCCTCCATGTACTGCATGACATCATTTATTTGTAGTAATACTAGGTACATGAACACATGGTAATACAATATATGCATTCCTCTTCAGGTAGCTACTTAGACAATGCTGGTATAGAAAATAGGTACATGCCCTAGTTTGCGGAAAGCCAATCCCTGGCAAGGTAACTTAACTTCCTACCTTTTCTTCTGCCTCTTCCCCCTCACTCCCCTTCCCTCATAGTTATCCTCCGTTCCTCCTTCTCGCCCTCCCTCCCCCGTGTCTCTCTGTCTGTCTACCCCACCCCTTAGATTGTACGCTCCTTTGAGCAGGGTCATCTCTCCTCCTGTCTCCACCACTTTTAACTCTGCTCTCCAGCTATCAGCCCTCCTCCTCGAGGACCCTCTTCCCCCCCCATTTACAATTGGGAATAAACATTAATAAGACAATACTGGGTAATACATACAGACAGAGAGGTAAGAGAACCCTGCTCACAAGCTTACAATCTATAGGACAATGGGAGTTTGAAACACAAGGGCATGTGCTACATCATATTGCACAATGGACCAGCTAGAATGCAAAAGGTAAAAGTATTGAGTGGGTTGTGTGGGTGTTAGTTGTGTAGAGGGTGGTAATAGAGTAACCTAGGGAGATTAAGATGGTGGTTGTGGAATATCATAAGCTTGTCTGAAGAGGTGTGTTTTCAGAGAATGCTTGAAGGTTTGAAGACTAGAGGAAAGTCTTACTGTGCGTAACAATATGATTTAGATATAGAGTTGATATGAGGAATAAACGATAGTTGTGAGTCAAGGATTACATGTAGGCAGTGAGCTTGCGGGGTGAGATTTATGGTTATGTTATCAACAGAAATAGAAATGTCAGGCAGGAAGCTTCTGTTTTTGGGTGGGAATATTATTAATTCAGTTTTTGAAAGATTGAGTTTAAGTTGGCGCGAAGACATCCAAGATGAAATGGCAGAAAGACAGTCAGTAACGTGAGACAACACAGAAGGTGAGAGATCAGGAGAGGATAGATAGATTTATGTATCATCCGCATAGAGATGATACTGAAATCCAAAGGAGCTTATTGGTTTTCCAGGAGAAGTGGTGTAGATAAAAAATAGCAGAGGACCTAGGACTGAGCCTTGTGGTACTCCAACTGATAAAGGAAGCGGAGCAGAAGTGGATCCAGAGAAATTAACACTGAAAGAGCGATTAGATAGGTAGGCTGAGAACCATTATAGGACAGTGCCTTCAAGACCTAGGGATTGTAGCGTTTGAATGAGGAGAGAGTGGTCAACAGTGTCAAATGCAGCGGAGAGATCCAGGAGAATTAGAAGAGAGTAATGGTTTTTACTTTTTGCTGTGATAAAATCATTGACAACCTTGTTCAGCGCAGTCTTTGTAGAGTGTTGAGAGCGAAAGCCTAACTGAAGAGGACCCAATAGGTTTTTTTGCTGAAAAAAAGTGTGTGAGGCGAGTGTAGACAATTCTCTCATGAAGCTTGGAGGGGCATGGGAGCTGAGAGATGGGGCGGTAATTTACAAGAGAGTTAGGGTCAGAATTTTGTTTTTTAAAATGGGAGTAATCACTGCATGGTTGAATAGTGATGGAAAAATACCAGTAGAAAGAGATAGATTACAGATTTTAGTTAGAGGGGGAATGAGCACAGGAGACAGGGACCTACTAATTTGTGAGGGAATGGGATCAAGAGGACAGGAGGTAGAGTAGGAATATGAGAAGAGAGTAGAAACTTCTTCATTTGTGGGATCAAATGAAAAGAAAGTGTCAGAGAGTGCTACAAATTAATTAAGTTGATTTCTTGTCGAGGGAGATGATACCATTTCAAGTCTGATCTTATCTATTTTGTCCGTGAAATAGCAGGCAAGATCCTGGGCACTGATGGTAGTTGGAGGATTTGGGGCGAGAGGATTCAGAAGAGATGTAAATGTGTTAAAAAGGCGTTTGGGGTTTGAAGCCTGAGCATAGATGAGAGATTGGAAATATGTTTGTTTAGCAGTGTCCAGAGCATTTCTATAGGAGTGGTAGATATCAGTATATGCAATGAAATCATTAGAGGTACAACATTTACGCTAGTGAAGATTTGCTTTATGAGAACGTTTTTGTAGAGTTCGTGTTACTTTAGTGTGCCACGGTTGGCAACGAAGTCTACGCGGAGTTTGTAGTGTCGCTGGAGTCACTTGAGCCAGGGCAGTTGCTAGGGTTTGGTGAAAATGGGGTACTGCCTGATCAGGGGAGGAGAATGTAGAATTTGGGGAGAGAAGGTGTGGGAGAGAGGTGGAAAACTGTTGAAGATCCATAGAGTTGATATTCCTGCGGTTGTGAGGAGGCTTGGAAGAGCTTGACACTAGGGAGGGTAAGAACTGGAGGTGAGCGAGTAGCTAATAAGGTGATGAGAGGGGGAAAGGAGTGTTAAGGAAATCAGAAACTGAGCATAGTCTAGATAAAACAAGATCAAGACAGTGGCCATCCTGGTGAGTAGTGGATTCAATCCACTGGGAGAGGTCAAGTGTGGAGGGAAGAGAGAGCATTTTGAAAGCAGCATTGGAACGTGGATTAGAAATAGGGATGTTGAAATTACCCATGCTAATGGGGGAGATTTAAGAGGATAAGAAGTGAGGGAGCCACACAGAGAACTTGAGTGATGGAACATGTGGTAGAACTGTGAACGTGCACTGTGGGGAGAGAAGTAGTCCAACACCCCTCCTGGTCTGGGGGTGTGGGTGAAATGAAGACCACCATGTGAAAGGGCTGCAGGTGAGGCAGTGTCTGATTGCGTGAGCCATGTTTCTGTTATTGCTAGAAGGTTGAGGTTGTTTGAGAGGAAGTGATCGTGTACGGAGGTAAGTTTGTTACAAACAGAGCGTGCATTCCAAAGGGCACATTTAAAGGACTTTGGGAGAGAGGGGAAACAGGTGATGCATTTGAGGTTTGCTGGATTTCTGTAGTGTTCAGATATATGCGTGTGGGAGAATTGAGGGGGACGTGGATTCAGTGATATATCACCAGCTAATAGAAGCAGGGTAGAAGCAGGGAGAAAGAAAGGTAAGAAAGATGATTGTAAAATGTGTGTCTTTTTAGTTTCTGGCGACAGGGTGAGGCTGTTAAAGTTATTGAATTTAAATAGGAAAAGAGTTCATGAGTGTTCACTAGAGGTGAGTGAAGTAATGAAGGGGCAATGTAGACAGATGTGTGTGTTGCAGGTGAGTGAGGGAGGATATAGTCCTAAAGATAATGCCATGAAAAGAGAGAAAGAAAAATATTTTGGCCAGCATTGGGATTTATGAGCACTTACCTGTCAGCTACTGCTAGAGCAAGCAGCCACAAAATAGCCCTGAACAAATACTAAGCCCACATATTAGGGCATGAAACGTCTGCAATGTCGCTAGTTCGTAGTGAAATGATAGGCTGAATATTGGTTAAATCCACATATTGGCTGCCCCATTGTATATAGGTATCAGGTACACCTAAAATAAAATCATAAACAAGGGCTTGGTAATAAATATCACAATGTGTGTATCTGGCAACAGCGGCAACATAAGTAGTGTTAGTAACAGGGATCAAGTAGTTCAGCCACTTTATGAAATGTCATTAATTAACAAAAACTCTTTGCAAGGTAAAATTAAAATGTGTATAAAATAAACATCAAACTATTTCCCTAATGAATAGTAGTTGTCAAATTAGTATTAAACACTGCGTCCCTGCACAAATTAAACTAGAATACTGTATTTAATTGCAGCATTTTGGAGCAGCTGCCTTGCATACTAATAAGTATGTGTGTCCATGTTTAGGAAAGCAGCATTGGGATTCATGTGGTGGAAAACTAGCTAGCTGCACATCCATTTTCATTTGTATCTAAATAACATCCCCGAGGAACACACTTGCTGGATGAATATCTTACATGAACATCTCCAGGTTATAGTGAATGTCCCCATAATGATTATAACCTCCAGCAACCACAACTATGTATTTATTTTATTTACCTTAGCACATGTGAGTATAAATTATAAGCTCACTTAAGAGTAGAAAATATGACAAGTGAGGCCCTGTCACTCACCGGACCGTGAGTGCCTCTTCCCGGACATTTAGGAACCGTGGCCGTCCACCATCCTGAGGGTCTGCGCATGCGCAGCCCTTTTCTATACTTCAGTGTATACCCCTTTAACTTAATTGGCAGATCAGGCAACCTCCCTATATTAAGCACCTGTGGTCACTACCACGTTGCCTGATCTTGGAGTCTCATTCCTCATGAGTCTCTGAAGGTGTTCCTGTATTACTTGTGTATTCAGTGCTGCTGATTCCTGTGGTTTCCAAACCACTTCTACTACTGTGGTTCCATACCACTTCTACCATCACTGTATCATCATGACTGTTTGCTGATTCCTATCTGCTGCCTCCGTGCACCACAGTCTTCTACACCACTTCAACGTTATTTTATATCAATGTGACTGTTTGCTCATTGCTATCCGCTGCCTCCGTGCACTCCAGCTTTTACCTCACTCACCTGCTTCTCATCTAGTTTGTTTGCTGATTTCTATCCGCTGCCTCTGTGCACTACAGTCTCCTGCTTGCAACTTGCCTGTGTTCAACATCGTGACTGCCAGCTGACTACTATCCGCTGCCTCTGTGCACTACAGTCTCCTGCTTGCAACTCGCCTGTGTTCAACATCGTGACTGCCAGCTGACTACTATCCGCTGCCTCTGTGCACTACAGTCTCCTGCTTGCAACTCGCCTGTGTTCAACATCGTGACTGCCAGCTGATTACTATCCGCTGCCTCCGTGCACTACACTCTCATCTCATCTCTGCTGTGGCTTCCTCGAGACTGCCGCTTTTCATTACCATCTGCTACCCTTCGTGATCTACAGCTCCTGCCCTGCGCTGCACTCCTGTTTCCCATCGCTGTTGGTTCCTGTGGTTGCTACTGGTTACCTCCGTGTGCCGCTGAGTCCTGCCGCTGTGGTCAGCGCTATCGTCCATCTCCTGCTGATCCACTCTCCACGCCTTCACGTGTTCCACTGGCCTCTACCCTCCTGTCAGCATTGGATTTGTATCTCTTCTACTACCCTCTGCTGGATCATCTCCATTCTCCTGGGTTTCCTATGAGTCCAGTTCCACGTGTTGCTGACTCCTGTGGATTCGTGTCCCTGTCGGTCTACTCACCTGTGCGCTGCACCTGCTAGACCGCTGCTTCTCCTATCCAGGGACTTCCTATCCAGTCGGTCTCCAGCCGCTCAGGTACCGCTGCAATCCCATCTGACTGCTACTGCTGAACCACGGTATGCATACTTCTCATTGACTGTGCTGTGTATTGCATATCTTGCTGGACTGTGTTTGGTTCTCTCTGGAGTCTGCTATCCGCTGAGTCTATTGCCATCATTGACTGTGTTATCATTGTGCTGGACTACTTCAAGAGACTTTCTAGATTGCAGACCTGATCAGTCATTTACATATATATATACCTATATTGTGCATATTACTGTGGATCGTGTATAAGGTGCCTGTGTATATCCTGTGTTGCAGTCTTCCCCCGTGCACCTCCTCACATATATATGCAGTGGTACAACTTGCTGATGTCAGACCACTGATCCCTGTTTCCGGTATCACCTGTTCCATTATCCTCTCACATAGCAGTGGTACAACTTGCTACCGCAGACCACTGACTACCTGGATACCTCCACTTGGATTCCATTCCTTCACTCAGACAGCGGTACAACTTGCTACCCGCAGACCGCTGACTCTCATCACCTCCTTGTTTCTGTTGGACATTCCTCCTCACTATAGCAGTGGTACAACTTGCTATCGCAGACCACTGACTACCTTCACGTGTCCTTGTCCATACAGTTCCTTGTGTATCATTACCTCATTATTACCAGTGTTGCTAGTCATAGACTTTCCTGAGCATCTCATCGGCCATCATTTCATGTTCCGTGATCACCCAGCTACCAGAGTACCCTATTACCATCTACATTGCTCTGGTAAGCCTACCATCTGGTGATCCCTGGGTAAAGACTCCTAGTGCCCGTGACAGTAAGATCAGGCCATGACAGACCCAGATGTGGAACCTACCGCCAAAGAGATGCTGCAACATCTGGTTAGCCGTGTGGAGCAACAGGATGCCCGCCAACAGCTGTTACTTCAGTGTTATCAGTCATTAACCTCCCAAGGAACATCTGGACAGACTGTGACAGCTACTACTGAAGCTCCTGTGCTTTCCTCCGTTTCCCCATTGCCATCCCAGGTGTCTATAGCTTCCACGCTTCACCTGCCTACTCCGTCAAAGTACGATGGAGACCCCAAAACTTGTAGGGGTTTCCTTAACCAATGTTCAGTCCATTTTGAGCTCCAACCTCAAAATTTTTCTACCCATCGTTCCAGAGTGGCCTATCTTATCTCTTTGTTTTCAGGACAAGCCCTGGCTTGGGCCTCCCCTCTGTGGGAGAGGAACGATCCAATATTACAAGATAGTGCCAAATTCATTTCTACATTCCGAAGTGTGTTCGATGAACCAGGTCGTGTGACCTCCGCTGCTTCCAGCATCCTCCGTCTGCGACAAGGATCTCATACTGTAGGCCAGTACGTCATTCAATTTAGGATCTTAGCCTCTGAACTTCAGTGGAACACTGAAGCCCTAGTTGCCGCCTTCTGGCAGGGGCTTTCCGATAAAATTAAAGATGCACTGACTACCCAAGAGCTTCCTTCGTCACTTGAAGATTTGATCTCTCTATGCCATCGTGTTGATATGAGATTTCGTGAAAGAGAGGCTGAGAAAACGACTTCTGCTAAAGCACCTTTTCGCTCTAACCCTCAATTTCGTCCAGTGTCACCCGCTGTGATTCCCATGGAGATTGGACGTTCCAAGTTATCTTCTGAGGAGAGGAAACGAAGAGTCAAGAATAGACTCTGTATCTATTGTGCTGATTCCACTCATGTCCTCAGCTCCTGCCCTAAGAGATCGGGAAATGCCAGGCCCTAACTAGTTCTGGAGAGGTGAAGTTAGGGTCCCTGGAGTCCTCTCCATCGTCTATGAAATCTAAAGTCTGCGCTTTTGATGTGACTATTTCCTTTGCTACCAAGACCTTTGAGTCACAGGCATTGATTGATTCCGGAGCAGCAGGAAATTTTATTTCCAAATCGTTAGTTAATCAATGGTCTCTACCAATGATTACCTTAAAAACTCCCATTACTGTGACGGCTATCGATGGATCACGTCTCATCAACGGTCTCATCACCCAGAGTACGTCTCCAGTAACCCTTCAGATTGGTGCTCTGCATCATGAAGAGATATCGTTTTTAATTCTTCCTGTTACGACAAGTCCGATTGTCCTAGGCCTTCCATGGCTTCAGTGTCACTCTCCCCAGATTGACTGGCGCACCCCTCAAGTCACGTCTTGGGGGCCTGAATGTCACCATCATTGCCTTTCCCAAGTCATTCCTCTCAAGGTACAGCAAGCTTCCATTTCAGCTATTTCACCGGGACTCCCTCCTCAATATGCTTCATTTACCGATGTTTTTGATAAAGCTCAGTCTGAACGTCTTCCTCCTCATCGTTCTTGGGATTGTCCGATTGATCTTCTTCCTGGCAAGACTCCTCCCAGAGGCCGGGTCTATCCACTCTCGTTACCTGAAACTCAAGCTACATCTGAATATATACGGGAGAACCTCCAGCGTGGGTTCATTCGACCTTCCACCTCGCCCGCTGGAGCTGGGTTCTTCTTTGTCAAAAAGAAGGATGGATCATTACGCCCTTGTATAGATTTTCGTGGACTCAATGCCATTACTATCAAGAACCGGTATCCCATTCCGTTGATCACTGAGCTATTTGACCGCATTAAGGGAGCCCGTATTTTTACTAAGTTGGATCTTCGTGGTGCTTACAATTTAATCAGAATCCGTTCCGGTGACGAATGGAAGACGGCGTTTAACACCAGAGACGGGCATTACGAATATCTGGTAATGCCTTTCGGGCTATGTAATGCCCCCGCTGTTTTTCAGGGCTTCATCAATGAGATTTTTCGGGACTTATTATATGTATGTGTCGTCGTCTACCTGGACGACATATTGATTTTTTCACAGGACCTGCCTTCTCACCACCAACATGTGGCAGAAGTCCTCTCCAGGCTACGGAAAAATTCATTGTTCTGTAAATTAGAAAAATGTTCATTCGAATTACCCCAGATTCCATTCTTGGGGTATATTGTTTCCGGAGTTGGTCTGAAGATGGATCCTGACAAAGTAAATGCTGTACTACATTGGCCCCAGCCAACTACTCTTCGTGCCATCCAGCGTTTTTTAGGTTTTGCCAATTACTATAGACGCTTCATTCAAGACTTTTCTTCCATTGCATCTCCTATTGTGGCCCTGACTCGTAAAGGGGCTAATCCTAAGCAATGGTCTACTGAGGCTATTCAAGCCTTTCAAACATTAAAAGAGTCCTTCTCTTCGGCTCCAATCCTTCGTCAGCCTGATGTGACACTCCCTTTTTTCCTAGAAGTAGATGCCTCTAATGTGGGCTTAGGAGCTATTCTCTCCCAACGCTCGGAACAGCAAAAATTCCACCCTTGTGCCTTCTATTCTCGGGGTCTCCTACCCGCAGAGAAGAATTATACCATCGGAGACAAGGAATTACTGGCTATCAAAGCCGCATTAGAGGAATGGAGATACTTGTTGGAGGGAGCTCGCCATCCGGTGACGATCTTCACGGATCATAAGAACTTGTCATATCTCCAGTCTGCCCAATGCTTGAACCCTCGTCAAGCAAGATGGTCTCTTTTCTTTTCCCGTTTTGAATTAATAATTACCTTCAAACCAGCTGCCAAGAACAAAAAAGCTGATGCCTTATCTAGAGCCTTTGCTACGTCCTCTGATATAGAAGAGGTTTCCAACCATACCATTCTAGACCCCAAATGTATCTCACTGGCTGCTTCATCCACCAAAACGCTACCATTTGGGAAGACCCTCGTGCCTCCTACTCTAAGGAGGAAAATCCTTTCGTGGTTCCATGCCTCTCGTTTTTCTGGACACGCCGGTGAACACAAGACTTTTGAGATCCTCTCTCGAAGTTACTGGTGGCCTTCAATGAGGAGAGACGTCAAAGAGTTCATTGCTTCCTGTGAATTATGTTCGCAATTCAAATCCTCCCGCAGAACCCCAGCAGGGTTGCTGCGACCACTACCCATTCCGTCCAAACCATGGACCCATATTAGTATGGATTTCGTTACTGACTTACCACCTAGTAAGAACCATAACACTATTTGGGTCGTAGTGGACAGATTTTCGAAGATGGCTCATTTCATCCCTCTGTCTGGTTTGCCTTCCTCGTCTATCCTGGCTGAACATTTCATTAAAGAGATCTTCCGTATCCATGGATGTCCATCTGAGATTGTGTCTGATAGAGGAGTACAATTCGTGTCCAGATTCTGGCGAGCCCTTTGTAAAACCTTGGGCATACGATTAGCACTCTCATCTTCTTACCATCCACAATCCAATGGACAAACCGAACGTGTCAATCAAGATCTTGAGACTTTTATAAGGATATTTTCATCAGCCAATCAAGACAACTGGGTAGAGTTACTCCCTTGGGCTGAGTTCGCCCATAACAACATGTACCATGAGTCATCATCCAAAACTCCATTCTTTGTGGTCTACGGTCACCATCCGTCTTTTCCGGAATTTCCTGCCCTCCCGCCCACCCAAGTTCCTGCGGTGGAGACTGTTTGTCAGACCTTTAAAAATATCTGGTCTCAGGTTAGAACCTGTTTGAAGAAGACATCTGTCAAATATAAATCTTTCGCTGATAAGAAGAGGCGGGCTATTCCACCACTAAAAATTGGAGATCGTGTCTGGTTATCCACAAAAAATATTCGTTTGAAGGTTCCATCCATGAAATTCGCCCCTCGTTTTATTGGTCCATATAGGATCATTCAAGTTATCAATCCAGTATGTGTGAAACTCCTTCTTCCTAAGAGTCTTCGGATTTCTAATGCCTTCCATGTATCTTTGCTCAAACCTCTTATTCTCAACCGTTTTTCAACTCCTCCCTCAGCTCCGCAGCCAGTTCAAGTCCATCAGGAGGAGGATTTTGAGATTACCGAGGTACTAGATGCAAAAATTTCGCGAGGAGTCCTCCACTTCCTCGTTCATTGGAAGGGCTTTGGTCCTGAGGAGCGCTCTTGGATCAAAGCTGAAGATCTTAATGCTCCTGCCCTTTTGAAGAAGTTTTACTCCAAAAATCCGGACAAGCCCGGTTCCAGGCGTTCTGTGCCCACCTTTAAAAGGGGGGGTACTGTCACTCACCGGACCGTGAGTGCCTCTTCCCGGACATTTAGGAACCGTGGCCGTCCACCATCCTGAGGGTCTGCGCATGCGCAGCCCTTTTCTATACTTCAGTGTATACCCCTTTAACTTAATTGGCAGATCAGGCAACCTCCCTATATTAAGCACCTGTGGTCACTACCACGTTGCCTGATCTTGGAGTCTCATTCCTCATGAGTCTCTGAAGGTGTTCCTGTATTACTTGTGTATTCAGTGCTGCTGATTCCTGTGGTTTCCAAACCACTTCTACTACTGTGGTTCCATACCACTTCTACCATCACTGTATCATCATGACTGTTTGCTGATTCCTATCTGCTGCCTCCGTGCACCACAGTCTTCTACACCACTTCAACGTTATTTTATATCAATGTGACTGTTTGCTCATTGCTATCCGCTGCCTCCGTGCACTCCAGCTTTTACCTCACTCACCTGCTTCTCATCTAGTTTGTTTGCTGATTTCTATCCGCTGCCTCTGTGCACTACAGTCTCCTGCTTGCAACTTGCCTGTGTTCAACATCGTGACTGCCAGCTGACTACTATCCGCTGCCTCTGTGCACTACAGTCTCCTGCTTGCAACTCGCCTGTGTTCAACATCGTGACTGCCAGCTGACTACTATCCGCTGCCTCTGTGCACTACAGTCTCCTGCTTGCAACTCGCCTGTGTTCAACATCGTGACTGCCAGCTGATTACTATCCGCTGCCTCCGTGCACTACACTCTCATCTCATCTCTGCTGTGGCTTCCTCGAGACTGCCGCTTTTCATTACCATCTGCTACCCTTCGTGATCTACAGCTCCTGCCCTGCGCTGCACTCCTGTTTCCCATCGCTGTTGGTTCCTGTGGTTGCTACTGGTTACCTCCGTGTGCCGCTGAGTCCTGCCGCTGTGGTCAGCGCTATCGTCCATCTCCTGCTGATCCACTCTCCACGCCTTCACGTGTTCCACTGGCCTCTACCCTCCTGTCAGCATTGGATTTGTATCTCTTCTACTACCCTCTGCTGGATCATCTCCATTCTCCTGGGTTTCCTATGAGTCCAGTTCCACGTGTTGCTGACTCCTGTGGATTCGTGTCCCTGTCGGTCTACTCACCTGTGCGCTGCACCTGCTAGACCGCTGCTTCTCCTATCCAGGGACTTCCTATCCAGTCGGTCTCCAGCCGCTCAGGTACCGCTGCAATCCCATCTGACTGCTACTGCTGAACCACGGTATGCATACTTCTCATTGACTGTGCTGTGTATTGCATATCTTGCTGGACTGTGTTTGGTTCTCTCTGGAGTCTGCTATCCGCTGAGTCTATTGCCATCATTGACTGTGTTATCATTGTGCTGGACTACTTCAAGAGACTTTCTAGATTGCAGACCTGATCAGTCATTTACATATATATATACCTATATTGTGCATATTACTGTGGATCGTGTATAAGGTGCCTGTGTATATCCTGTGTTGCAGTCTTCCCCCGTGCACCTCCTCACATATATATGCAGTGGTACAACTTGCTGATGTCAGACCACTGATCCCTGTTTCCGGTATCACCTGTTCCATTATCCTCTCACATAGCAGTGGTACAACTTGCTACCGCAGACCACTGACTACCTGGATACCTCCACTTGGATTCCATTCCTTCACTCAGACAGCGGTACAACTTGCTACCCGCAGACCGCTGACTCTCATCACCTCCTTGTTTCTGTTGGACATTCCTCCTCACTATAGCAGTGGTACAACTTGCTATCGCAGACCACTGACTACCTTCACGTGTCCTTGTCCATACAGTTCCTTGTGTATCATTACCTCATTATTACCAGTGTTGCTAGTCATAGACTTTCCTGAGCATCTCATCGGCCATCATTTCATGTTCCGTGATCACCCAGCTACCAGAGTACCCTATTACCATCTACATTGCTCTGGTAAGCCTACCATCTGGTGATCCCTGGGTAAAGACTCCTAGTGCCCGTGACAGGCCCCTATAGCCAAATGCATTTAAATGTAATGAGCCTGATTTATTAAGGAAAGTAATGCAAAAAAATTTGTAACTTTGAGCCTTGGCTAAACCATGTTGTGTTGGAGGGGGGGGGGGTAAATTTAAAATGTGGTGACAGGTTTATAGTTGGGGTCGGGCATGTCATTGATCAACTTTAAATGTCAGTGTAAAAATAAAGCTATAGAGTATTTGTGTGCTACATGAAAAAACAGCCAGTATTTATCTTATGTGCAAAATTGTAAACTAATTTGCACCCCATGCATTGTAACATGGTTTTGTCTAGGAGAAAACTTACTCATTTGTTTGCCTTACTTTCTTTAATGAATGAGGACCAATATGTTTCTGTGTGTCCACAATGCACTTAACTATTAAATGTTAAAGTTTTGCCAGGACATTTTCCAGCATCTACTAGGATGCATAGAGGAGGTTCTTTGGATTTCCTATGTAGGTTTCCACATTTGGATATTCTGCCTCTTTTGCTGCTCAAAATCCCGCCTTCCTTTATAAGGTCGATGTATTGTGTGGATACATGCTTGTTACTAATTCATTTTCTCTCACTGTACAGATGAGGCACAGTTGGCAGGAAGCAGTACAGTCAGTAGCTAATACAAGGCACTTTTGTTAATTGGCCGTAGGTTACTTCCCCCTTCGATGTAATTTGGCTTGTGGTCTTTTGTGTGAAGGACTCCTTGACTTGTTTGTGTGGTCATGTCTTTGTGAGTCCAGAGGGGGCGTTGTTCCTCTGATGCCAGGTTAAGCATGAGCCATTCAGTTAAGAGATGATATCTCTGGTTTTAGTGGATTCCGCGCCATCCACTTGTTTTGGTTTAGTGGTTGAACTCGCATTTTGCTTTTATCGCCACCCTTTCAATTATAATTAAAACTGTGAAATTTTTGCCAAATTCATATCGGTGTCCGTGTGTTTATTTCATGATTAGAGTGATCAATTAAACATGATATAAAAGGTTTATTGTGCAGCGGAAAGATACATCAACATTATGCAGTTTATTATTCTAGTATTCTTTGTGAAATCTCTGTAGTCCTGGCATCTACTATGTTTAGCCCAATATCTTTCTACAATCTTAGATTGTATTGAATCTAATGCAATCATGGTGGCTCAGTAGTTAGAACTTCTGCCTTACATCGCTGCTGTCATGAGTTTGACTTATTATCTCTGTGTTTGCATGTAGGTTAATTGGCTGCTGGCAAAATTAACCCTAAATTAACCCTAGTCTATGTATGTTTGTTTGGAAATTTAGACTGTGAGTTTCAATGGAGCAGAGACAGGTCTGAATGACCAAATATAATCTATGTACAGCTCTGTGGAATTGGTGTCACTATACAAATAAATGGTGGTGGTGGTGATGAACCAACAATGGATTGGTTTGAACGTTATCAGAAGTTCGATTTCTCTTCTGGTTCATAATGGGTAAAGACAAAATTAGCTAGTGAAACAACTGAATTTAGCTGTGTATTGTACCAGACTTTCCTGAGTGGTTCATACCCATAGCAAATGTGTTTTTAACCTGTAGTTCTGCATTAACTCTTTCATATCTTATTAGTACTAATTGTTTATATAGGTTCTGCACTTGACACTAATGCTACTTGACATAGAGGATGAGCTTTACTCTCTGGTATTTTATTTTTTCTCACTGTCCTTTTGCCTGTCCACCTCCCTCACAATGTTCTTAAGCAGCTGGTGGCAGTGGCATTGTGGGGCCCTCGAGGTGGCTCTGTCAGCAATACTATTGGTTGGGTATCCATCCTGCCTGCTCACTTAAGAAGAGGATAACCAAACTCCTGGAATGACAGGTGGGTGGAGTTCATGTAAAAATGGCTCCTCCTTTCAAGTGGCGTCTATATAATTAAAAAGTACTGGGTTATTGTCATCTTAAATTTCCCATTTATGAAGTTTTGTGGTTTCACTGGGAATAGCTTTTTTATTTCATAGTCTACCCTCGTAAATTATAAAGTTTTTAGGGGGGTTGGATTATAAATACCTGGTGTATAAAGAGTTATCTTTGACAATCCTGATTTATTATTGAAACAGTATAGTATTAGAATTCAGCATATTGACCATGAGAGCTAATAAAGCAAACACCTTTAGAAACAGGCTCCTAATAACACTGTATTCAGAGGAAAAGTCTTTTTGAGATAATACACAGATACCACTGAGAACTATATGATTGCAATGGGTATCATGTGACAATATTCTCAATTAGGACATTTAATATCATATGGCAATAACAGAACACGTTAGGAGTAACTGAAATTCAACTCCTCTCTCTCTCTGCTCTGTGAAGATCAGTATCTGTGCTGCCAATTGCAGAGAGTGCCATTTTTTTTTTTTTATAATTCTTTATTTTGAATGGTCAAGCAATACAAGGTATACAAGATACAAAATCTGAAAGTTACAGTGTGTGCATAGGAAGACATTTACATTGTACTGAAATCCTGGAAGGACATCCACAGGGAACTTAAGCTGTAATGTGACCAGTTTTTTATATTATTTCTTGCTTTATCTTACATAGATCAGACAACATCAAAATAGAATTGGGGGGGGTTGTAAGAGAGGGGGGTGGGAAGGAAGACCACAGAAGTTAGGCAGGGGTACAGTCAGGGGGAAGGTAATGAATGTGTGTTAGAGGGTCAAGGGTTGGTAGAGCAGGAGCAGGGACTCACTCGCCACACATGGGCCTCCACGAGGAAATCAAGTATCAGAGGGAAACGCGCTTGCCACCATTTGCCATGGAGCCCAGACTTGGGTGAAAGCGTAACCTCTGTCGTGTAGATGGTAAGTAATCTCTTCCATTGCTGCCACATTCCAAATTTGTTTTTTAAGGGCCGAAAAAGATGGAGAGGAAGCACGCTTCCAGTTGAGGGCAATAAGAGATTTGGCGGCTGTGAGGATGTGAGCCGTCAGTTTTTTGGCGAATTTATCAAGATCCGGGGGAGGGTAACAAAGGAGAAAGATCCAGGGGTCCCTTGCAACGGGAATCTCAAATAAAGTATTGATAAAGCCATGGATCGCGTCCCAGAAGGGAGCGATAATTGGACAAGTCCACCAGATATGTAGCATAGAACCCCTGTGGCCGCAGTTCCGCCAGCAGTCCGGCGACGCGGAGGGGAACATTGCGTGAAGTCGAGTGGGGGTATAATACCAGCGATAGTAAATTTTATAGGATGTTTCTTTTAGTCTGGTCGATATAGAGCTTTTGGCTATCCCCAGTCTCATGTCCTCCCAGGCCTCCTCATCTGGCGGAGGGCCGAGATCTCTCTCCCACTCAACTTCGTGGGGGAGCTGAGGGTGAAGAGTGGAATTGAGAAAGATACTATAAAGTTGTGATATCATGCCCTTGGACATGGGGTGGTGTTTGCATAGGTTCTCAAATGGAGTGAGGGGACGCAGTATAGAATTGGGTGGCAGGGATCGCAAAAAATGGCTGATTTGAAATAACTCAAAGGGGCTAAGCGTCCGGCCTGGGGAGTGAAACTGGAGCTCAGCTAGTGGAAGCCACTGGCCCTGTTTCGAGAAATCTGATGGAAATTTAAGGCCGGCCTGAGTCCAGAGACGGTGTCTCAATCTAGAGAGGCCAGGAGGGAATATGGGGTTAAACCAGATGGGGGTCAGGGGAGAGAGGGCAGATGTAAGCTTTAATTTGAAGGAGTAGGAATCCCAAATCTTAACGTCAAATTTGATGGTGGGAAGGAGTTTGGAGGGCGAGGGGCGGTGTATAGGGGATAAACCCCAAAGTGGTGTCAGATCAGGGAGGGCAGTATGCGCCGCCTCTAGATCCAGCCATGACATGGAACCTGAGGGGGCATATGATGCAACAATTTGAGAGAAGTGAGAAGCTAGGTAGTACATCTTAATATCGGGTAGACCCCTCCCACCACCGGGAATAGGCTTCTTCAGGACAGCCACCGATACCCGTGGGGGCCTATGATTCCAAATAAACCGAGTGAGGGCCTTCTGAATGTTGGATAGGAGGGTGGCAGGGACAGGAACTGGTAGGGTTTGGAAGAGATACAGCCATTTGGGTATGATGTTCATTTTTACTGCAATGATCCTACCCAGCCACGAGATAATAAGGCGGTTCCAGGAAGCCAAATCAGATTGCGTTTTGGCGAAGAGAGGTGGGAAATTCTCTTGGTAGAGGAGGTCATATCGGGATGTGAGGTAGACTCCCAGATATTTTATTTTTCTAGTCTGCCACTTGAATTTGAAAGAGGACCGTAACACTTCGGCCTCCTGGGGGGAGACATGGAGCAATAGGGCCTCTGATTTTGTATAATTTATTTTATAGCTAGATACGTCACCATAGGCCTGGAGAGCATTATACAGGTTAGGTAGGGAAATCGTTGGTTGGGAGAGTGAGAGCAGGACATCGTCCGCAAAAAGCGAAATTTTAGAGTTGATGTCCCCCACCTGCACACCAGAAATATTAGGGTCATGGCGAATTTGAGAGGCCAGTGGTTCAATCACCAGAGCAAAAATAAGGGGAGAGAGGGGACAACCCTGCCTCGTGCCATTTTGGATGGCTAACGGGTTTGAGGGTACCCCGTTGATCAAGACTTTAGCTGAGGGTGAGGAATATAGTGCCAGGACGCCAGTGAGGAAGTTGCCAGCGAAGCCAAAGGCCTCAAGAGCCGCGTTCATGAAACCCCAAGAGATCCTATCAAACGCTTTTTCAGCGTCTAGAGAGAGGATTATAGTGGGAGATCTCCTGGTGTTTGCAATGTGTATGATATCAATGGCTCTTCTGGTGTTGTCCCTCGCCTGGCGGCCCGGAATAAATCCCACCTGGTCATAGTGGATCAGCGAGGGGAGGAATATGTTTAAACGATTTGCTAGGATCTTAGCGAAGATCTTTAGATCCAGGTTGAGAAGGGAGATGGGTCTGTAGCTGGAACAATGAAGTGAGTCCTTCCCTTCTTCTGGTATCACTACAATTCTAGCTTCAAGCATTTCAGGTGGGAAGGGGGTTCCTTGTAGGACACCATTGTACAGGGAGAGCAGGTGGGGGGCAAGCACACTCGAAATTTTTTTATAATAAGCTGCCGTAAATCCGTCTGGGCCTGGAGATTTTCCATTTTTTTGCGATTTAATAGTAAGCTGAATTTCCTCTAATGTAATTTCCTCGTTGAGGAATTGGAGGGCCTGAGGGGATAATTTGGGAAGTTTAGATTTAGCAAGGAAGTCTGATATCAACGAGGAGTTAGACTGCTGCGGGTTAGAGGCAGGGGGAGATGGGAGATTGTATAGGGCGGAGTAATATTGCTGGAAAGCCTCTCTAATGGCAGCAGGGTTATGGAGGAGCTGATTCTTAGAATCACGGATTGATATGATATTTTTGTGGGACCTTTCTGAATGGAGCCGCGCAGCGAGAATTTTATCCGCCTTATCCCCCTTTTCGTAGAAGGATTGCCGGAGCCATTTAAGGCATTTGGCTACCTGCTTGGAGAGAAGAAGATCTAATTGGGCCTTAGTCTCGCGGAGGGCTAGCAGAATGGAAGGGTCCGGAGTAGCCTTGTGTTTGGCTTCTAGAGATTGTAGTTTAAGGGATAGTTTATTGGTCATGGTATGGGTTTCCTTCTTCCATCTGGAGGCAATGCTAAGCAGGTGACCCCTCAGGACCGCCTTGTGCGCTGTCCATAAAGTGGCCCTAGAGATATCTGGGTGGTCGTTGAGCTCAAAGTAATCTTCGAGGCGAGCCCCGAGCTGGGAGATTATATCCGCATTATGAAGCAGAGAGTCATTAAGACGCCAGGTCATGGGGCGGGGTCGGTCTGGGAGGCCGCATAGATCTATAGATATAGGGGAGTGATCAGACCAAATCATTGGGTGAATTTGGGCCGCCTGTATGTTCAATGCGAGGTTGTGGCTGAGCAGGATCATATCAATGCGTGAGTATGAATGGTGTGGTGGGGAGTAATATGTATAGTCCCGAGAGGACGGTTCCTTCACTCGCCAGGAGTCGTAGAGAAGCTGGGATTTCATGAGACTGAGGAGAGATTTAGAGGATAAGGGGTCAGAAGTATTAGGGGGGGCAGCCACAGGGGGGGAACGATCCAAGGATTGATTCAAGACAGCATTGAAATCTCCCGCTACGATAAGGTCCCCCTGGCGAATACGGGACAGCAATACATCTAATTTGGAAAAAAAGCGGTTCTGATGCTGATTGGGAGCATAAACATTAACTAACGTGCATAGCTTGTTGTTAAGCCTACCCACCAAGATGAGGTATCGGCCTTCTTTGTCTGTAAGGGAGTCAATGAGTTCATATGTCAAATGGCGGGCAAACAAAATCGCCACCCCTCGTTTTTTGGTTGAGTGATCGCAAGCATGGTATGAGACGGGGTATGCTTTGGAACGGAGTTCTGGATGGGAGTTATGTTGAAAATGAGTCTCTTGTAGAAAAATTAAATCGCCTTTATGAAGTTTTAGGGTAGCGAAAAGCTTACCCCTTTTCTGGGGGCTATTTAACCCTTTAACATTAAAAGAAAGTGCTCTAAAGCCCATGTGCAGCGAGGAGGAGGAAGATCAGGAGAAGATCCAACACAGAGTGGTCAAATAAGAGAGGAGGAGGGTTTAGAGGGGGAGTGGGAGAGGAAGGGGGGGATGTATGGTCACTCAGCGAAGTAGGCCGGGACCTGTAGTGCCGACAATGGGAAGGAAAACTATGTGCTGGGGAAGCAAGAGAGTGCCATTTTAAGCAACAAAACTCTTTAGCACTCCTCTGCCATTCAAAATAATATACGTGGAAGTTTATGAATTATATACATTACAAATGCTCCTCCCTCACAATTAGAGACATAAAAGAGAATATTACTGATTTGCGAAACAGAAAGTCTCTTGCATTTAAAATTGTGAAAGTGTTATGATAGATCTGAAGGAATAAATATATGTATAGTACTAATCCCAGATCTATATGGAGCAATATTGAACCAGATTTCTTAACATCACTGTAACCTAAATTGTTAATAATTGAAAGGACAAGTTGCTAGCAGATGGATTAAGTGAGAAAAAAAAGTATAATATCACTCAGCGTACAGTTTTTAATTGACTGACAAACTATAGAACATGCGCTTTGAATACCTCCCCTGCAGGCAGAGAACTGCATCTCCCAGCATGCAGTGGGGAGGGGGAGCTTGTGAAGGAGCAGTTCCAAATGGCAGTTGGGATCCTGAGAGTCACTCTGTGGTACTCACATCCTGAGAGAGTCTCCTATAGTCTGTTAGAGAGAGGAAAATGGGAGTATGAGAGACAGAGGGATTAGAGAGAGACACACCATGAGAGATTGGATAAGACTTCACAGTGGAGTGTGAGATATCTTACCAGAAACCTGAACTGAGAGAAGTCATCTTGGATACATATGCTGATCGATCAGTTGGGCGAAGTGACCCATGTTTATTTACTGTTGAGTTACTAATAACACAGTGCACAGTGACTGTGCAATGTGTTATTAGTCAGGTAGGGAACAATTGGGGAGGTCTGAAGAATATTTGCAGGACTAATGTATAATAACTAGGGTGAATTGTAGGAAAGTTAGTTAAGGGGCAGAGACTGAGTTTAATTTTTGAGAAACTGCACCAAGTGCCTTGCGATTTTGTACCACATGTAGAGAAGTTCATGGGCAGCACAGTGGCCTAGTGGTTAGCACTTCTGCCTCACAGCACTGTGGTCATGAGTTCAATTCCCGATCATGTCTTTATCTGTGTGGAGTTTGTATGTTCTCCTTGTGTTTGCGTGGGTTTTCTCCGGGTGCTCCGGTTTCCTCCCACACTCCAAAAACTGTCAGGATTTCCCAGGTATGACCACGGAGAGAGCGTAAGTGGTTAAAGTGGCTTTATTAAGAACACAAATAAAAATCCACCACCGATTGTGGCACAGATATACCGAAATGGAAAGACAGAGCAACAGTTCAATGGGATCAACAATTTAACAGAACTTGGTAATGCAGACTGGAGATGACAACTTGGTAATGCAGACTGGAGGTGACAACTTGGTAATGCAGACTGGAGATGACAACTTGGTAATGCAGACTGGAGATGACAACTTGGTAATGCAGACTGGAACAAACAACTTGGTAATGCAGAGTGGAACAAACAATTTGGTAATGCAGACTGGAGATGACAAGTTGCTAATGCAGACTGGAACTGACAACTTGGTAATGCAGACTGGAACAAACAGCTTGGTAATGCAGACTGGAACAAACAACTTGATAATGCAGACTGGAGATGACAATTTGGTAATGCAGACTGGAACTGACAACTTGGTAATGCAGACTGGAGATGACAAGTTGCTAATGCAGACTGGAACTGACAACTTGGTAATGCAGACTGGAACAAACAGCTTGGTAATGCAGACTGGAACAAACAACTTGATAATGCAGACTGGAACAAAGCACATGGAAATGCAGACTGGAACAAACAGCTTGATAATGCAGACTGGAACAAAGCACATGGAAATGCAGACTGGAACAAACAACTTGATAATGCAGACAGGAACAAAGCACATGGAAATGCTCACAGGAGTGACCTGATGATCTGGCCCAGACTGTTTGAAGCAGGCAGGTTTAAATAGGCCTCATGCAGGTGACACAACTCTCAGTAATCAAGGAAAATGATCAAAGTAGCACAGTGGCCCCTTTGGTGGGCAGTGGTACTACAAGTAGAATACATAATGAATCCAATAAAGTCACTGCAGACGGCAGCTGCAGAGTGCAAGTCGTGACAGTACCCCCTCATTAAAGGGCGGATTCCAGATGCACAAATACTAGGAATGGTCGGAAAGGTCAGAGTCATAATCCAGAATTGGGCATGTAGTTGAGAAGGCTTCATGCAAGGACGGGAAGGGTATAGAAACCACACCACAGGGGAGTTGAGATCCAGGAGAATCTTTCTTCTTCTTCTTCTCTACTTTCTTTTTGTGGTTTTTAGAAGGTTGCTGGAAATGGAGCGAAGAAAACGATAATCTCAAGGTTGGAGTAGCCGGAGATAGAACATGTGGCATAGATGAAGCACTGGGAGTAAGATTGGCAAGTGCTGGTGTAAATTCTTTGATCATGGCCTCAGTAAAAAGTTGTAAATCAGACAGGATGGGATCTTGGGTTTCAATTAAGGGCTCTACCCATTCCAGAGCTTCCCCTGTAAAGTTGGCCAACATGTAAAACACCTGCTTTCGTTGAGTATCAAGGAGGTCAGATACAAAGGGAAAATAGGAAATACAAAACTTAATGAGAGCATGAAATTGCTGAATATCCCCATTGAAGGTAGGTGGTAGCTCAGACTTGGCAGCAGGCCAGTCAGGACAAGGTACCTGTTCTTGTTGTTTTCAATACTTGTTGTTGGTTCTTGTGTCCTAAGTTCAGTTGCTGCTTGTATGAATCCTGGAATGTTGGGTCCCTGTTTGGAAAAAATATAGGTACATGATATAGAAATCTCATCAATGGGTGAACACAGTAGGCCTCCTGCCACTTAGGGTGTTGTTTGTTTTTACATAATAACTACTTTTGATTTCTGCTTCATGTTTAGGTTCATTTTTACCAATTGATTTTCTAGACCATACCTTATTTAGTTTCAGTATGTATGCTATATTTCTTACCATCACATGTGGGGAGTGGTTGCCACCACCTCACCTTCCTTCTTAAAACAACTTGATATTTCATACCTGTTACCAGGTATTTGGTTGGTCTCTACATGGTCCCCTGATTCGGTACATTGTTACTGTTATTTTTCAATTTGTCTTGTATTTTGGATGTCTATTTCTTCTCTCTCTTAGCCTCCTCTAGCCACCCTCGTAATGTCCCCCCCCAACTCCTCCTGACTCATTCCTCATTGTTTCTTCAATCCCCCTGATGGTGCAGCCCGTGAGTAACCCTGTAGACACCTCCGCCACTTCTAACCACTCCCTTAGAGTTTACTTGATTGATGCTAAGGGCCTCAATGTCCCCAAGAAACATTAATGGGCTCTCCATTTTTTCCACGCTGATAGGGCCAATGTGGTTTTTATTCAGGAAACCCATCTCAAGCTAGGTTTAACACCCGTTCTTCGCAGCAACATTACCCCCATGCTTTATACAGTACTGTTCCTTAGTGAAAACTAAAGATGTTGCTATCTTGCTCTAAGTCCTTGCAACTTTCTGACTTATCCCAGTATTCCTTTGTAGAGGGCATGGGGCTTCTTGTAAAGTGGAATATTTTTCACTACCAGTTTACGTTTGTCTATGGTTATGTCCCCAATCAATATTGAATTGGACAATGGATCCAGCCGTGAACACCTTAGACGGGACTTAGAGGTACACGGGCAATGTCTATTGTAAGGTAAGGCCCATTTTCCACGACTTTCAGCCTGCTGTTTCCTGGCTCCTTAAATATCCCTCAGACCGTGACTATACCTTTTATTCCCACCCACACACTGCATACTCCAGGCTTGGATATTTATATGTCTGCTATAGACACTTGCATTTGGTGTGTAGGATGGACATTGGCCAAATAAGATGGTCAGACCATGCCCCTGTTAAGGAGATGCTGGACCAATCCTTTACTCTAAAAGAACTGGAAGAGGCTATCTCCTCCACACCAACTGGCAAAAGTCCTGGGACCAACGGGTTCACAAATGGCTATTATACACATTTGGCCCAGTGTTGACTCGCCTGCTTTTAGGGGCTCTAAATGAGATCTCTGACAAATCCAGATTTTCCAAGCAGTCGCCCGAGGCACACATTACGATTCTCCCCAAAGACGGTAAGGACCCCTGCCAGTGCTCTAGCTAAAGGCCAATCTCCCAGTTAATGTTGACCTAAAACTTGACGGCTAATCACCTGAAGATCTATCTGTCACATTTAATTCATAGTGACCAGGTTGGATTTGTCGAGAGGCCCGGGACACCACCATGATTATTGACTTAAAGCTTCTGATAGAGGGTGGGCACACTCTTGCCCTATTGTTGTCACTGATGCCGAAAAGCCTTTGACAGGGTGCATTGGCAATTTGTTGAGAGGGTTCTGGAGCACATGGGATTGGATCTGGTTTGCTTTCATAGAATCCTCTCCCTTTACAGGAACCCCACCACTCGCATTAAAGTTAATGGCTCTCTGTCCGACACGTTCTCTATCTACAGTGGCACACGACAGTGTTGCCCGCTTTCCCCCTTGATATTTGTCCTTTGCATGGATTTCCTGGCTAGGTCCATTAGACAAAACCCTGATGTGACTGGGGTGTGGGTGGGGAGGAAGGAGTATAAATTAGCCCTTTTCGCGGACGACCTTCTGGCGATAAATACTAACCCCACTATTTCATTACCCATTTTAATGCTTGAGTTTGAGAGGTTTGGTGTGCTATCCAACTTCACAATTAATTATACTAAATACATGGCATTAAACCTTTCTATTCCACCACGGGACTCAGAGAGCCTCCGGTGTTCCTTTCCCTTCACCTGGCATCCCTCCCTCATTAAATATCTGGGGTTATTACTGCCAAGGGGGGACCCTCTCCACTCTATATAGACTTAATTGTATCCCTCTGATTCCTACGTTTCGCGTGCAATTCGGGCGCTGGCGATCTCAAAGCTTCTCCTGGCTTATGAGGATGAATATAATTAATACCTTCTCCAAACACTTAGAATTCACATCCCTCCATGGTATTTCCTTGTTCTCCAATAAAATGGTCTGTAAATTTGTTTGGGCCGGTAAGCCTCCCAGGTTTCGCAATGGTATTTATACATTCGGAAGAGACAGGGGGGCAACCAACGACCCCAATTCGCTAAGTAGTATCAGGCCGTACTTCTTAACTGAGTCTGGAATGGACTAGAGAGGTGCCATCCAAGCAGTGCATGCATATCGAGGGACAGGCAATGTGTACCCACACTACCATACTCCCTTGGCTGCTTAAATTCACACAGTCATCCCACCCTACTATCGGCCTCACACTTCAATGTTAGGCCAGGTTACGGACTCTGAAATTTCTTTCGCCCCCACCATCTCCCCTCACGCCCATGACAGCCAATCCGGATTTTCCTCCCCAGATTGGCACCAGGGGCTTTTAAGGCATGGGGATGGGGGTAACCGCACTAAATGAAGAAATAATAGGCTTAGTACTTAACCCCAATATTCTTATTCCAGATTATTTCTAATATATTATAATGTTATAACTGGAGGGTGCTCCCTTATACTTATATATTAGAATAAGAGCCAAAGAAAAGAGAGTATATGTAGAGGCACTCCGGGGTATTTAATTAAAATAACTTATTTTTATTGATATGCATTAAAAAATATCGGTACAACTTGCGAAAGTATAAAACCAGTGCTGAGTGAAAAATAAAATGCAGATTTAAACTGCAAAATCGCTGTGTTCTCATGCCATAATACAAAATTTAATTGACATAATGTTATTATTTGTGTGTGTTAATATTTTAATTATTATGCTGATTACATTACACCTTGTTGACTCGTTTGCTAATAATATTACAATACTACACCTTATTTTTGGACTCATTAGCTATAGGAGTGGTATAGATGTGTGTCAACAATATAAGACATACAATACCAATTGATATTGTTCCAGTTTTATCACTGCCTGGATATTCTAGACAGAGATACTGAAATATACCCAGTATATTGATTTCCTACTCCAGTTACATGCTATCAGGCATTAGTATATTCTAATATTATTAGCAAACGAGTCAACAAGGTGTAATGTAATCAGCATAATAATTAAAATATTAACACACAAATAATAACATTATGTCAATTAAATTTTGTATTATGGCATGAGAACACAGCGATTTTGCAGTTTAAATCTGCATTTTATTTTTCACTCAGCACTGGTTTTATACTTTCGCAAGTTGTACCGATATTTTTTAATGCATATCAATAAAAATAAGTTATTTTAATTAAATACCCCGGAGTGCCTCTACATAAACTCTCTTTTCTTTGACGCTTTTAAGGCATGGTCTGACGGTGAGGCTGTTAGGAGTGGTCAACTTTTGGCTGATGGACATGTATGTGCTTTTTCTTTCCTACAGGAAAAACTGGGCCTACACTATCTACAAACGAAGGCCGCTATCGAGTATTGAGTAGGAGCATGGCTGGCTTTGAAGTTCTGTGCTGTGTCTCCACAGAACCCAAACACACAATTTCCACCATATACCAATTGCTTATTTTTAATCTCTACCCCACCATACCTGGTTATGCAGGTGCCTGGGATAAAGAAGTTGGGAGGCCCACCTCCAATCAATGTTGTGCTAAAGTGTTCCAGTACACGCTGACGAGCTCAACTAGCCTCTCTGTGGTGGAGATGCAATACAAGGTCCTTTCTGGCTGGTATAGATAGCCATCCCAATTAAGTAAGATGCATCTGAGTGTCTCAAGGTTGTTTTGGAGATGTGGTTCAGGGATGGGATGCCCCCTCCTTGTTTGGTGGTTGTGTCCTATACTGGCATAAGGTGAGGACCATAGCAGAGGAAATTATGGATTGCCCAGTCCCAGAAGATCCAGATTTCTGCCTGTTTCAATGCTGCCATAGCGGTCATTAAGGTACATTGGTGGTCTTATGTCTCCCTCGGGGTGCGGGAATGGTTTCATCGTGTTGACCTTTATAAACTCATGGATGACCTCACTTCATCGAGCTAAAAGAAACTTACTGAGTACACGGCGATGTGGCTCCACTGTCTTGAATTCAAGGAATCTCCGTTCCCTTATGGACGGTGGATAGGCACCTGTTGCCAGGGCATTGTTTGGGTGGGCGCTCTGGAGGGTGGGCATACTTTATGCTTTAATTTAATGCTTACTTTAATGTGCAGATGTGGCTTCTAAAGACTAAATGTGGTAATATGTTATTTGTGTCTGTCTGTAGTCCAGAGTAGGTGGGTGGAGGGTTCCTTGGTTACCATCTGATGTTGCTAAAGCCGAGAGGGGTGTCACATGAACATATGCGTTGACCAGCATGAACTTGTCTTACATGAAATCCAAATACCAATGTTCTTTAAGTTATCTGCTGTCTACTATTTTGGAAGTATCAAGTTATTATCTATGCATTGTGATTTCACTATACTATAGCCATGTTGCAGTCCTGTTCTATATTATCATCAACATCACCATTTATTAATATAGCAGCACTGATTCCACAGCGCTGTACAGAGAACTCATTCACATCAGTCCCTGCCCCATTGGAGCTTACAGTCTAAATTCCCTAACATATACACACAGACAGACAGACAGACAGAGAGAGAGCAAGAGAGATAGAGAGACTAGGATCAATTTTGATAGTAGCCAATTAACCTACAAGTATGTTTTTGGAGTGTGGGAGGAAACCAGAGCATCTGGAAGAAACCCACGCAAACACGAGGAGAACATACAAACTCCACACAGATAAGGCCATGGTCGGGAATTGAACTCATAACCCCAGCACTGTGAGGCAGAAGTGCTTACCACTTAGCCACCATATGAAAGGAGTCTTATTTAAGGAGTCTTATTTAAAATAAAGACTAAACTGTTATCATTTTAAACCTGTGTCGTCTTGGTATTGTGCTACTTTGTGCCAGAGGTAGAGGTTATCAGCCACTGCTGTCTAATAGTCCTTGAGTTCAAAGAAGTCCTTGATAGTAACTGGATGACATCTCAGTTAATTTCCAGGACATTAATAAAATTACATACATTGGTGTTTGAGGAGTGACCTACACCATGTTGCCAAAATTTCACTAAGTAATTTATAGATCATAAGAACAGAGAATTAATATTATCCAATCATGTATTTACAGGGAGTTCATATCAAGAACATTGGGCATTGTTCATTCATTGTTTTACCTTTCACATTATCTATCACCTTGACTTGCATCCTGCAGCTCCTGTCTGCCAGGAGCTATGTTGGACCTTTTGTATATATATATATGCATCCTGCCTGTAGTACTACTGCTCTATCAAAGGGGCCACTCTGGTACTCAGGCTGCTCTTTTACCTTCATACCTGCCTCTGGCCTACAAAAGCCTGATTTTTCCAGCAGTCTTGGTCAGATCATCTCTTGCCATTACCTGTGTTGCTGTTCCTGTGTTCTCTCCTGATTTGACCTTTGCTCATCCCTCCCTTTATGCACCTCTGCCTGTGACTACTGACTTGGCTTCTCTGTAACTCTGTACCTGCTTTCAGCTTTCCAGTGTTTCTGCATTATCCTGCTGCTGAATATTTCCAACAATACCTGAATTCACCTTGCCAGTGTTACAGAGGACTAACCTGTTGCAGATTGTTACCAGCAGTCTCCACTACCTCATGGTAAAGTCTTGCAGATCATTGCATCCTGTGTCTGTTACCTTCAGTGCCTTGCTCCGCAGGCCATCCCACCTTCTATGATATCTCCACTACCTCGGGGTATAGTCCTGCAGACCATAACAGTCAGCATCTGTTGTTTACTGAGTTCTTTTGTTATATCTGCCATACCCTACCGTACTGCATTCTGAAACCTGTGTAATCGGTGTTTAATAAAAACCACTTCGTTAACTATGCTCTCTCTGTGGTTTCATATTGGGAAATCTGACAAAAGGTAGGCGTATTATTAAAGCTTCATAGCCCTAATAAAGTGATTCCCATTTGTGAAACCATCCTGCCCAAGGAAAGAATACTGGCAGTTTCCACATGCAGTTCTTTTTGTTCCAGGGTGGCAGCAACTACAAAACAGCGTTATCTCTTCCCAAATGCTCTTCAGCTATATCCAGGTGATCGATAATATCACTTAAAAAATGGCTATGGAATCATTACTTTATTTACTGCTATAAAAGCAAGATCACCAGACACTCAGTGGTCCAAAACACCTGTTGGCTCAAGTGTATTGATGGTCAAAAATTAAGTAGACAGCCCAATATTATTCACCTGTTCAGTGTGTGAACAGAGATTATAGTGCCTTGATTTTCTGCAACCTCTTCAATTTCTCTTTGTCCTTGGAGACCCATAACAATGGACGCTATAACAGGATTACCCAAAGGTGCAAAACTATCTTTGTGGTAGTGGACTTGCTCACAATAATGGCCCATTTTGTGCCAGTCAAACAGATGCCCACACCTATTAAGATTCTTTATGGGAGAAATGTTTCATCTGCATGGGTGCACAGAGAAAATCTGGCCTCTGGATGCATTCTCCATGGATGAGGCAACAGATTTATTTTGTTCTTTACGAGGTACCTAAGATTCACTTGAAAGCATAGTACAACAGGTCCATAGTTTGACCACACCATGACAAAATCTTATCCTTCCTTATGATAGAACAGGACTCTCCTGTAAATTTATATTTGCAGCTGGCATAGTCCATGAAATGAATGCATCCAATTTTATAAGCTTCTCTTCTAAAACCAATGACAATGCCTACTGTTCAGGAACAGTTCCCTCCACTGTTCAAACTCTAGTAACACCTAGAATAGTAGTGGAGGGAATATAGGAATCCAAACCTTTTCACGGCTAAGCTCCAGTATTTTGTTATGTATAAATACTAAGAGCTGGAAGAGCGTCCAAGAAAGGATGCCCTGAGGTTGGTGAACATTTTCTAGTCAAAGTATCCAGACAAGTCAAAGCCTCCAAACACCTGGAACTTATCCTAAAAGACGGGGGATAGTATCAAGTTGTGGTAAACCTGAAAATGCAGCAGCACCTGTTATATTTTGAAGATTTATATCTTGTTGTATGGACTTGTTTAGTGGATTATTCAAGATCATAAATGGTGTGCTGCTGATAGCCATCTTGCTTTTTGTCTTTACCCTTAACAAGATATTGTGACCATCACCTTTGCCATACTATTGTTATACATTTTCAGTCCAATGCTCCTGTAAATTTCTTGGTGGTGTTTGAACTTTGATTTGCTGTTTATAATTTTCCACAGCGAATATATTAAAGATTCTTTTCTTCTGCACTTTGATGTGTTATTCTCACGTCATTTAAATGCTGCCTGATTTAGGAGTACATCAAGCTGGGAGGTGTAATTTTGCACCTTGGCAAAATCATGCTGCCCTGCAGGGGAGACAAATTTAAAACATGCAGACAGATTTAGAGTTGGGAGCGGGGTGCGTCCTAATTCAGCCCTAGATTGCAATGTAAAAATAGAGCTGCCCTATATTTGTGTGATACATACAAAAGCAGACAGTGTTTTTCAGACAAACAATAGATACATATTGAATGTGCATTCCTTGCATTGCACCATGGTTTGCACCATTAAGCTAGATTTGTTTGTTGCCCCTAACTCTGATCAGGTCCCAGGTCTACATTGTACAAGATCTGCAACCTCTATTAACTGCAGTTATACTACTGATGTATTATCTGAATGATGTCCTCTTTAATCTTAGATTTAGTTGACAGAGCTTGCTAACATTAAAAACAATAGCTCATTTGTCAACTATATGCCTTATACAGCTCCTCTTATCTTCTTTTGAACATTTAGGCAATGAGGTTGCTTACAATGTTCTTTGTATATAATTAATATATCACCAAGCCTTAAACCTTATTCCTAAGCCTTAAATCACTGTTTTCTGTAGATATTCCCTGTTTAAAACTGGCAATTAAGATATATGAGAATCGAAGTTGTGCTTTATAGTTTAAAAAATAAATAAAAATATAGTTATTACCATAAAAGTACACTAGTTTATCAATTGCTGTGTGTCATAACAATGATTATAATAATTACAATACAACATGAATCTTGAGATCCGTGCCTTGATGGCTTCAGGAGTGCGCAAAGCCAATATACGTGCGTTTAGTGCTAAGTTTGGATTTCGCTCAGAATGGGTGCCTTGATGAATCCGGCACTTAGGTTCACTATCTTACATGCAAAAGGTTCTTTTACCATTAATCTGGCACAGTATTGGAAGAAGATTATTATATATACAGAATCCACCTATCATATGTATAAAACATTTGTCTCTGCATTAAAAGCAGGAAGGCATCATCTGCAAACACAACATCCGTACGTAAATGTGTAAAGCACTAACAGAAAAAAAAATTGTTGTTGTAGCTCCACTTCCAGTTGTAACATCCCCCTAGTTTAATTTACTTTCAGATAAAAAAATGCTAAAGGTGTGGGATCTATTTTCCAGAGAACTGGCATCTATGTTTCTAAAATCAGAAATAAAATAAATCATTTCTGTTGTTATTGGAATGCCGGAGGCAGCATAATATAAGATTGGTCATTTTTAAATGTGTTTTGATAGATTTAAAACTTGGTGTTCTAAATTAATTACACCTTATCCAGAAAAGCCAATGCTCTAAGCATTCTGGATGTATGTTATCGGTACACAGTGACAGGTTAGCTGCATTGGCCTTCACGCAACCATCTGCCGGCGTAATTATTGATACCCTGCAAAAGAGAGTAAAAGTCTACAATATGCACAGATTTATGTGACTCTTATTATGTTTCTATTTACTATAAATTGGTCCATGAAACATGGATATACTAGACTCAAATTTAACAGCAAACTAAAATTAGGTCTAAACATTATAGGTGTAATAATTAAAAGACAGTGATCTGAATTGAATAGATATTTTTTAAATGCACAAACTAAGTTCTAAAAAATGCACTCACATTGCTGCTTGGCTGTATTTCCATATACATTGGTCCAGCCCACAGAATGGCCATTTCCACGTTTTGCAGGTGAGGGGTACATGTCCGCGACATTACAGATGTCAAGACTTGACATGTACAATCGTTGGTCTTTATTGCTTGTGACATCAAATTGTTTGCCAAGGTATCACAAATATATTTAATGAATACTCAACAATGCCCCATCTGAAGTAACTCAGACAAAATACATTTCTAGCATATTTTCTTAACAAATTCACTTTAGGAAAATGTTAGTAATAATTGACATTTTACATTAAGGCTCCCCTGGAAAGATTAATTGTGACTTGTCTGCCCTTTAAACTATATTAATATTTATGAGGCAAAACCTCTTAATCTATTACTGTAATGAACTAAGATAAATAGACAACTGAGTATCCATCTGTCTAACCCGGAGCAAGAATTACTGTAGCCTAAAAGCGTAAGCTGAATCACAAGCCGTATCAGAATTTGTAACAACATTCTGATAAAGGAACTGGACGGTCATGAAACGTGTAAGTTAATATATTTATGACTAATAACAGATATCACCAAATACATAAAAAGATGATCCATTACAATTTTAGTATGTTTAATATTTTACGCATGTAATTTAAATTAGCTATTGTTAATTTTAAGTATATAGTAAATTTTTAAGTATAGTAAATATATAACAAAATAAAATTCTGGAATGTAGAGGAGCTCAAGTTGTAAGCATTCTATGTGAGGGGGTGCTTCAGTTGCATGTTAATATATTTTGTAGTAATGAGCTGCACTGTCTAGTAATCCTCTGCACTATAGAGGATTATAAACCTATAACAGTCCCTCTATTTTCCTGTTGCACCCAGCACATAATGCTCTTGGAACCTCAAGCCGATCATCTTACATAGAATGCTTTGGGGCACAATGACAATGGAAGCTCTGCAAAAGTATAGAAAGCAGTGGGAAATAGCTAAAACCATATAGGGGAATGTATAAGTGTTTTTTTTACTCTCTCTAGTAATCCAATTGGTAGACTGCAATGTCCATCATTATACACCTTATGTAAAACCCTCCTCCCTCTGTGCTATATAGATCTCTGATCTTTGCAACCCTATGTGGTACGAAGGGAAATCCGCGATTTTGCCATAACGGGAGCCATGAGTAACCGTGATCCGCCATGACAATTGAATATGCCACTAAGTCCTCTTAAATCTTTCTAATAAAAGCTCCTCCCCATTTCACTGAGCGTAATTGATAAGTTACTGTGCATATATATATATATATATATATATATATATATATATATATATATATATTTATATGCATTTAATAGAAAGATGTAACAAGGGGCATATTTAATTGACACACACACACATATATATATATATATATATATATATATATACATATATATATATATATATATATATATATATATATATATGTATATATATATAAGTATATATATATATATATATATATATATATATATATATATATATATATATATATATATATACATGTATGCACAGTAACTTATCAGTATATATATAGGATAGTACAGTCCCTTCCGTAAAAATATATGCTTATTAGAAGTCACTGGGGAGTTCTATGACAATTTAATTGCACAAGGCTTTAAGCTTTGTACTTTTAATCAGGTCACAGAAATATGGGGTGACTTCCAAAATCCATAGTATTTGCATTATTCGTTATAATGTATGTTTGCCTAATGAATACTGAAGTAATGAATCAGAGCTCATCGATTATAAGCAATGACTTCGGAAATTACAATTTTAATTTATGTTTTATTTTGCATGCATTAGAACAATGTATTTGAATATAATTTTATTATAATTCATTTGGAGCATACAGTTAGTACATTGCATTAGTATTAGTATGTTTTATCAGTTTTCGCCCACAAATCACAATATAGTTATCAGATTTGTTATGTAAAAAAATATATTGCATTTATGCATTTATGTAAGTCATGCTTCTGTGTATTACAGATGACTTACAGTATTTGCACTTTGGAACTGGAGGTAAGGTGGATGCTGATCTTTAGTAATAATATGAAAACATAGTAACTGTGAGTTATTACACTCTAGCTTGTTCACAACTTCTGACTAGTATTTTTTTTATAAAAAAAAAATAGTATGCATCTGTGCCCTTCACAATCATGTTGAAATGTTGGGTTCCTTATCGAGGGTCACAGCATATTTATTTTATTAATCTTCATCTAGTGCCCATCCGGATGTGCTCAGTTTTAAAGTGAGTAGGGAGAGAGAAACCTGTAGCCCAACATCTGAATGTTTGCAGCAACACAAAGTATTTCAGGACATGACTGTTCTGTTCTTGTTAGAGACAGTGTGCTGTTCATTAGTTTGATTGTGTAAGTTAGGACAGGGTTGCATATGACAGGAGCAGTGTCATAATATGAGGAGGGGAATGCAGTCAAGCCAGAAAGTCAAAGACTGAGAGATATCAGAAAGAACATGGTACGCCATAATGAAATGAGCCACCGTCTAATCTGATTTGAAAAGATTGTTATGTTAGTTATAGAGTGTACATCACAAATTAAATTGATTGTTATTAAAATCTGTTTGCAAAGAGCTAATCATGGTTTGTCCATGGATATAAGAAAGTCATAGAGCTTCAAACGGTCATTGAAAGCCCACCTAAAAAAAAGCCTAAAAAGCCTACCAGCCCCGTATGTATGTTGGGGTGCATCTCCTTTCCCACGCTACCACATCCATCTATTGTACTACTTTCCTTGTCTCTGGTGCATCGAGGTAGTGTGAATCCTCCTAGGACCCAGATTTGTCTTCCTGACAGCAAACCAGAATGGATAGTCTAGTGCAGGCCTCTGTTGTGGGGTCCAGGGTCCCCAGATTTGGAGCTGAAGTGCAGTGCTTCAAAGGTTGTGGAACTGGTGATTCTTCTTATGCCAGTGCCGCTCACATTCGGCCAATATCTCTGTATAGGAAAAATTGTAGGAATAGTCTCCCAGGTATTGGCCCCTGCCATCTTCAGCTTTTTTAAGCCTCTTTTTCCTGCTGACTTGGAACCTCATAACTAAGCGCTCGAATCTCTTGCCCCAATTATATCATCTTAAGGGCTGTCCAATACATTGCCTTCTTCCACTCAAACAATTTATCGATCTATAACACATCAAACAAAATTCCCAACTTTAACTGCTTGTCAACTCCTCTCCAATAGTATTTCCACCTTACAGACCTCTGAGCCCTGTACAAGGTCTGCTGAGGGGTTTGGACCCAGTACACTTACTGGGGCCACCTTACTGGCCCCTGTATTCCTGGGACAGAGTCCAATGCTCAGACATCTGCTTGCAGGGTGTACTAAACCCTTGCCAAGCCTGCACTTAGGCTGCACCTTAGTCCTAGCCTAATGCTCACAGCGCTTTTCGTAACATTTTACCTGAAAGTTTTTAAGAGTACGTTCAGGATAATATGGTAACTGGTTTCCAGTGCTATCTGCTTTTCAGAGCACTGGAATGTATCACAATACAGTTCCACTGCAGCTCTGCCCAGTGAGGACCTTAGAATGAGTGACCCCACTGACTGCTACCAAATGTGAAGATACCGGGTTTATCTGTCCCAATTATACAGACTTTATGCTGGCTGGCCAACCAGGCATTCCTTATTATACTAGGGAAGCATACCCAGTACCTTCTAAGTTTCTTATAGCCACTCAGGCAAATGCAGTTACATGAGTACAACAGTATTGTGAAGATACCGGGTGTATCTTGCCCAATGCTACCCACTTCACGCTGGCTGGCCACCCATGGGTGCCTTCCTATGCCAGGGAAGTCTACCCAGCACCTTCTAGGATTCGTATGGTCACTCAGGCAAAATGCAGTTATAAACATACAACAGTATATTTATTGTCATACAAACAACACTAGAATCTTATGTACACACAGTAAATAAATGCCAGGCAGGTTTACCACATTATCTGTCCCTTACCCCAATAACTTAGAGAGATATAGTCACCTGCTGTCCAGACTTCACGACCCATGGGCCCTCTCAACTGCATATATAGAGACTAGTTAGAAAACGATAATTCAAAACTAGATGCACCTTCATGAATGAAATCCCAGAATGAACAACCTTCCCCCCTGGAGTTGTTCCTTATATCACAGGTCTAATTTCCACAGTCTTTCCCCTCCCTGGGCAATCCCCTGGGTCTATTCTATTAGCCCTTCCTCCCTAGTGGCTCAACTTGCCCCAAGCGCACCTTTCTGCCCCAGCAGCCTATACATTATTAATACTATTATTATTATTATTATTATTATTATTATTATTATCATAGATTTATAAAGCGCCAAAATGCTCGACAGTGCCGTACATTAGGGAAAACAGTACATACAAAATAAATGCAGACATGAAAACAAAGGGTATGAAAAACCCTGCTCATTAGAAAACTCACATTTTAAGTCGAAGAGGGCACAGCTGAAACAAGAGGAGCGAATGTGTTTCAGAGTGGAGATTGGAACAGTTGTGAGGGTGTATTAGTGTGAATAGTTTTATCGGGGATAAAGTCACCTCTAAAAAAAGATATGGGGTTTCAAAGAGCATCTAAAGATTTGTAGGCTGTGGGAAAGTCTGATTTAGCATGGTAGGGAATTCCATAAATGGAAAGCAGCATGAGAGAAGTCTTGTAGGCGGGAGTGAGAGGGGTTACCAGAAATGAGACAAGGTGCAAATCAGAGGTAGATCTAAGAGGGAGGGAGGGAGAGTAATTTGATATGAGATTTGAGATGTGTGCAGGTGTAGTGTTGTTGAGGGCAATGTAGGTAAGAGTGTGTAATTTGAATTTGATTCGGGAAGACAAGGGAGCCAGTGTAAGGATTTGAGAGAGGAAGCTCAATCTTGCAGCAGCATTTATGATGGATTGAAGTGTGGATATATGAGTCAGCAATGCCAGATAACAGAAGGTTGCAATAATCAAGATGTGAGATGATGAGAGAATGGATAAGAGTTTAGGTAGCATGTTGAGTAAGAAAAGGGCGTATTCTGTATTTAAGGTGGAGTCAACAGGACTGGGAGAGAGTCTGAATGTGAGGAATAAAGCAGAGAGTGGAGTCAAGTATGACACAAGCAAGCGGTCTTGGGAGACTGAGGAAATTGTGGTGTTATTGGCAGTGAGGGAGACTTGAGGGTAGGTAATGACTCTGGCAGGAGAAAAGATAATAAGCTCTGTTTTGGACATGTTAAGCTTTAGGTTGCGTTGGGACATCCATGTGGAGATAGTAGAAAGACAGTTTGTTACACGAGATAATACAGAAGGAGAGGAAGTGATATAGATTTGCTTGTTATCGGTGTAGAGGTGGTATTGGAGGTTGAATGAGCAAATTAGTGCCCTAAGAGAAGAGCTGTACAAGAGCTGTACACTGAAAAAGATAAAGGGCCAAGAATAGAGCCATGTGGGGCCCCAACAGATAGTGGGAGTGGAGGGGAGGTTGTGCCAGAGGTAGAAACACTAAAGGAGCAGTTCGATAGGTAGGAAGTGAACCAGGAAAAAACTGTCACGAAGGCCAATGGAGTGAAGGGTGTGTAGAAGAAGAGGGTGATCAACAGTGTCAAAAGCAGCAGAGAGGTCCTGGAGAATGAGTATGTAGAATGACCCTTACACTTTGCAGTAATTAAATCATTGATCACTTTTGTGAGAGCAGTTTCAGTAGAATGTTGGCGGAGGAAGCCTGATAGCAGAGAGTCGAGAATGAAATAAGAGGAGAGAAAGTGAGGCAGGCGTTTGTACACTAATCACTCAAGTAATTTGGAGGCAATGGGGAGGCGAGAAATAGGGTGGTAGTTGGTGAGAGTGGCTGGATAATGAGATGGTTTCTTTAGAATTGATGAGATGAGCACATGTTTAAAATAGGATGGAAATATGCCAGTGGAGTGAGACAGGTTGAAGAGATGAGTTAGAGGGGGCATGCAGTGGAGGAGAGAGAGCAGAGAAGTTGGGAGGAAATAGGGTCGAGGATACAGGTTGTAGGGTGAGATGATAAGATGAGTGCAAAGACTTCATCTTCAGTTACTGAAGAGAATTTATTAAGAGTGGATTAGGAAGTGTAGGTAAAGTTGCGTAGAGTGAGTGTATTGAGTGGAATTTGGCATGATCGCAAAGGGAGTCTGTGATCCCATGTTATTGTCCAACCTATGGATCATTGTTAGAATACTGGCAAGAAAAATCTAACAGCTGGTCACTTAAACTCACTACTATAGTTGAATAAGAACATTTAATTTTCAAAACTAAAATATATAGCTGCATTACTCTACAGATAAACATTTTTTTATAAACACTATGTTACAAAAAAATCTCAAAAAATCTCAAAAGAAAATAATAATAATATTTTGCCATATTAGAGTTTTAGCTTGCATGAGTCAATTGCTTCTGTACTTTTTTCCCTTTCTTGTAAATAACATAATTACATTTTAATAAATATGTGTAATATTTGACATTGCGCTCACTTAAGTGTGGAAATTTAACGAGTGACTCATATCGTATTATCTATCAGTGTGGGAGTTTACCTGAGTAGGACTTATTTAGTAATGTGTAAAACTGATTCTGCTCAACCTGTCTTCATTTCATCCCACTTATGTGATCAACAAAATATGTTTTCTACATCACACTACATTTGGTAATGATTAATCATGTAAAATACCCTTAAATGTGACTATTGAAAAATATGGTAAAAACGGTAACTAAACGTGTTGCCATGGCTACCAGTGACCTATTATCTGATAAGACTGAGATTTTATGCTGTACATTTTAATATATCACAGTAGGCTGATTTATTCATTTTACCCGTGCACTGAATGTTAAACAAGGCACTTGATCAAAGTTTGCTATTCAGTTACAATTTCATTTCTCTGTAGGTGATCAGTAATTCACAGAAACTGTTGAAATTACATTTTAATATATATATATATATATATATATTATATAGGTTCAGTGGCAAAATGGCTGCTGTGGAGAGTTGCTTAATGTAGATTTTTGAGTGACTTTGAAGTCACTCAAAAATAGGGCACAAAAGCGATTCAAAATACAAATATAAAAAGCATATTTAAAAATTTTAAAAATAAAAAATTGTTGTAAAAATTATTCGGATGGACAGCATTTGAGACAAGACAGTCCTAAATAATGTATCTAAGATAGATAAATCCAATTTAGTCCTTCTTTAAAAGCCAAGCTTGCTCACTGACAAGGTTTTAATACACAATGGATGTCTAAACAATACAAGTACTAAGTGGATGTGGTATGCTATGCAACTGTTTACACAAATAATAGCATAGAACTAGGGAATATCACCTCGCCTTGAGCTTGTACCTGGCAAGAGTGCATATGTTAAATAAAATGGCAAATAAAATGTGGGCAGCAAGTGATGTACAGAGTGACACTTAATTAGCTGTCTTATTGTCCATAGGTCCCCATGCCAGTTACATCAGAGCTATTCCAGTGGGCTTCCTTGCAGGTATCCCTTTAACATGGCTTTGTTAAGTCCAGACCATCTCCAAGTGCCGTAATCAATGACAGTCTTCAACTGAGTTAAATTGACTGAAGGAGTATAGGAATTTCCAGAAGCATAAAAGACCAAGTCGGGGGAGAGGCTCGGGGTAAACAAGGCCATCCGGCTAATTTGTGGGAGAAGAATTTTGGACAGCTGCATAGCAAGAATTAGTTTGTCTCCACCGCAAAGGTTCTAATCATGGTATTGGGAGTGGGCTTGTCAAAGTGTCGAGACTCTAGGGACTGGTGCTGCATTTCATTATCGTCAGTGTGGGAAATATGAAATTCAGGAAGTATGCAAACCTATGGAAGCATTGAACCTCCTGGAACGTAAAATTAGCATGCTTCATTTTTAATTAATCTCTGTATTAATGAAGATTACTACCACACACTGGTTCCCAGTCCCTATGTTCTTAGTCACTTAAAAGAGGAACCCAGTTGAAATTGGTCTTTGGGATAGTCGTAGTTTTCTCTGGCATCATGACAGATGTTCGCAGCGGTACAATGCAGTGGTGGAATAAGATTAAATGATTGATTATCTAGTTCTTCTGAGGTCTAGCAAGAGTAAAACACTAGGATGAATATGGCATCTAGTTAGCCCTTAGAAGAAATTTGGTAGGTTGTTGAATACATTGGCCTCATTGGAGGAGGTTATGGGCACTTTTCCAGGGTTAAGGGCCTTTTCAGGGAATTTCTAAGTATAATAAGTATGCTTCACTGGTTCTGGAAAGAGATTATGGAACCTACTATTCACTGCATCCCTTCTAGAATTGTAAGAAGTCAGTAGCGTGCAAGTTGATATATTGGCTTGCAAAATGGGATCCTTGTAAAGTATAAAGAAGGTATCTTGGATGTTGATAAGAGATTTTATGTTGATAATTTAAAAGTTTCTGAACTGGACTTGCCAAGATAGCCAACTTTATAGAAGATAATTCAGTATCAGTAATCAGGGACATCTCTAAAGATGGTTCACAGAAGGCATAGTTACAAAAATATCACCAGGACCAGATGGCTTACCACTGTATTTTATAAAGGCTTTAGTGAAGTCCTAACATCCTATCTCAGAGAGGTTTTTAATAGTCTTAGATGAGGGTTAGCTCCCTTCCTGTATAAGGGAGTCTGCTCTTATTCTTCAATCCCAAGTGAAAGATACAACCATGACTGAGAATTGGCATCACTCTTTTAAATTCTGACAGGAAGATACTGTCAAAGATTCTTTTTATTGGTCTGATTTGTTTTTCAGGGCAGTTGCATTCCCCATTTCAGCACTGCAAAGTTAAGGGATGGGCACCATTTTGGCAATCTTAATAATCCGAGGAGCCCCAGGGAGTCCTGGAATTGTACAATTCTGACAGGATCAATCCTAATTACATTTGGGTCGTCCTTGATAAATATATCCTCCCAGGAAAATTTATTGTGTGATTTTAAGTTTTGTATAGGTGGGCGGATAACTTCATTCTGATTAATGATCAGGCAAGGTTTTCAGGGTCAACTGAAGGGTGAAGAAAGGTTGGCCCTTGAGCTTTCTACTATATGAGTTAACTCTTGACCTTCTGGTAAGGAAGATGTCTCTGGGTCCTTAGTAAGCCTTAAAGGTGGTTATCTATGTGGATGATGTTACAGCTGTAGTGCCAAGTGGGAAGGAGGCAGTGGTTGTTACTGTCATCATCTCTGAATATTCAAATATCTCTGGATATTGTCTAAATCATGGTGAAAAACATGCACAAATATAGGGAGGACATACAACTCAAAACAATAGGATTCTGGTTGAAACCGTGATCTCAGTATTATGAGCCAACAATGCCCAACCATGCCATTGTGCTGTCCCGATGATGGTTATGTCATTCTGTATGTTTTTTCTAATGAAATACGAAAGTGTGGTATCTTCTGCTCATCCAACATTAATAATATTTCACTAAATAATATTTTATATTATCTTCACACTTTGTTTTTATGGAACAACACAAGACAGTGAGAATTTCACTTCATCTATAGAGGACCTTCTCAACAGCTCATAAAGATTTGCATGAAATTTCATCACATATTTTTGAAAAGCTTGCTTTCTACTTACATAGTGTGAGTGTGATACCGTATGTTTTTCATATAACAATTATTCACTGTTATACAGAATTTCACTATATTCATTTGTTTTTTCTTTTTTGAGATTCACCTATTCATGAATTGTTTGAGAAAGAGTCGCCTAGATAAAGGATTTGACTATATTTTTGGAAACTTTATATGTTTATTAATTTTTAAATAAAATTTTTGTCCTATTTTATATCAAGTGGCAGTGTTCTTACTTCTTTGTCTTCTTCTTGTTTTCACTTTTTCGTACTAAGTGCTTAGCACCATTGCTATATTCCTTTATTCATGTTTTCTCTAAACAACATAAAAGTATAAGGAATTAAAATTAGTCAGGGCTATCATTCCAAGTCAAACAGAGAGGACAAAATATGTCAGCTTCTTTCAAGGTGACCCAGCGGAAAGGATGGAACCTGGGCCGGACTGGGATTAAAAATCAGCCCTGGCATTTAAAGCACATGGGCCCATCTCTGTTGATGAGCAGGAAAAAAAACACATGCCACAGCGCATTTGGTGCGCCGCCAAGGGCGTGGCTACATTATGTTGGGGGCATGGTCAAAATGGTGCGTTGATACATACATTATAATAAAACATTACATTTATCAGGCCCTCCCCATCCACATTACGTCACCCCCCCAGACACATTATGACACCCCTAGCCCACTGTACTTATCTATGCTTCTAATGCTGCTGACATTCCTGTAGAGTGAGCAGGGAAGCTCTTAGTCTCACGAGATTAATAAATCTCATGAAACTTCGAGCTCCTCGGCTTGATCTGCAGTCTGTGTCCTGCCCTGGACTGGGAGCACAGATTCCTCCTGCTGATCAGAACTGGATTAAGGCTCGGGGGGCCCGGGCACTTAAGTCAGGGAGGCTCCTATGATGTAATTTGGCTATTAGACACATTTTTGACAAATACACAGGCAATACTGTGTGCACTACTGTTAGGTGCACGCAGTTCTGCCTTAACAAGCAGTACAGTGTGAAGCAGGACATATCTCCCAACTGTTCTTGTAGTCAGACCAAATCCTGACTAAGCGGGACAGTCACCCACCAAATTCAGAACAGTTGGCAGACTGTCCTGGTCTCTCCTACCTGTCTTGTCATTGTCACCACTTGTGGCTGCTGGTGTCTTTAGATCAGTTGCTGGTTGTCTGGATCCTGGAATGTTGGGTGCCATATTTGGAAAAAAAAATGAGTAATGAAATTTAGCCCCGGTGTTAAATCAATACAGCATCCACGTTTTAAAATTAGGCCTCATTGCCCCAACATTAAAATACTAGTATTCACATTTGATAAATACATCAATTTCCCTCCAACTAGCCCTGACATTAAATAGTATTCCCATTTAATAAATAAAACTATTTACCTCTCTCCAAACAACTCCAGCAAGAAATTAAATAGCATTTACGTTTAATAAATATATCCATTTCCCACAACCACCCTAGGCATTAACTCATAATCACATTTAATAAATAGACCTCATTTTCCCCAAACAGCCCCACATTCAATTAATAGCTTCCAAACCACCCCAGCATTAAATTAAAAATCCAATCACCCTATCTTAAATTGTTAGGCCCCATTATTAAATTGCCCCACCATCACCCCACAAAATACCACCCAATAATCAGCCCCTAGCTGAAATTCACCATTAGAATAATAGTGTCACACACACAAAACATACCATAGATCCCCTATCACACACACAAAACATACCATAGAACCCCTTGTCACACACACAAAACCTACCGCAGATCCCCTGTCACACACACAAAACATACCATAGATCCCCTGTCACGCACACAAAACAAACCATAGATCCCGTCACACACACAAAACATACCATAGATCCCTGGTCACACACACAAAACCTACCGCAGATCCCCTGTCACACACACAAAACATACCATAGATCCCCTGTCACACACACAAAACATACCATAGATCCCCTGTCACACACACAAAACCTACCACAGATCCCCTGTCACACTCACAAAATCTATCATAGATCCCCTGTCACACTCACAAAACCTATCATAGAACCCCTGTCACACTCACAAAACCTATCATAGATCCCCTGTCACACTCACAAAACCTATCATAGATCCCCTGTCACACTCACAAAACCTATCATAGATCCCCTGTACACAAACTACCCCCCCCTTACCTTGTGCGCTCCACGGCACGCTCTGTAGTGTCTTCTATCACATGGGACGGCACCTATCACATGGTGCACGTCCCATGTGACAGTCATCGGCAGATCCATTCATCGGAGGGGAGGAGGGGACGCGCGGCAATCAGTAAGTGTAGGGCCGACCCCATCGCTTAGCGCACAGACTGTCATGCCGAATTCCGGCATGACAGTCTGTGCACTGAACAATGGGGCCGGCCAGCTAGCAACCAGCCCATCTGGCCATCGGCCCTTCTGGCATTTGCCAGAAGTGCCAGATGGCCAGTCCAGCCCTGGATGGAACTTATCTCCAAGGGAAAGGTTTGATCTGGTCAAAATCTTTTTGATCCCCATGCTGTTTTATGTCAAATATGCATGTCTTCTCCATTGCAATGTTTATAGGATTCTCTTCCAACTTATGAGAAGAAACAACCTATATCCTCTCAGGAGCAATGTTATATGCAAAGGAAAGAAGATTAGACATGGTGAATTCTGGGTTGTTTATTTTTTCAAGTTTAATTTAAGTAACTTTTCTTAAGAGAAGCCTGCTTTGTGGTTAGAAGGTTTCCGAGTTTAAATATTAACTTTTCTGAAAAACGAGATAATTAGTGGTTTAGAGAAGAGCCGGGTTAGTTTCCAGAATTATATCCAAACTCATGATGCCCCTTCGCTGAAATCTCTGAGGCAGTGGAAGGTGACAGTAAGTAAAACTAAATCAGTTCCCAGGAATTTGTTTAATAGGTGAATCCTGGGTTACCACTTTTCATGATCTTGAAAACAGGACTTATGTCAGTCAACTCTCCATCTCTCTATTTCTAGCTAGTGCAGTGGTTAAGTTTTATGTTGGGTGGAATAGTGTCATTTAAATAGTAGATGGAAATGTTTCTCATGTCAGGTTGGGATTCATACTAGTAGTAAAATGAGGAAGACATGCATTGCCATGTGGAGAGGTTTGAAGTTTGTTCCTTCATTGATTCCTGTTTCTAGTTCTAGTGTGACTTTTCACTTTCTCTTTCTACTGTACCCTCTAAATTTTAAATGTTTTTTCAAATTTTATGAAGGGCATTATGTGGTTTTAATTGATTCATCTATATTTTAGCCTATCTACTGTCAGTTGTTTTTTTCATACATTTTATGTTTTTATGAGTGTATATGATATTGTACACATTGTGCCTGATTCATCTTCGGACGTAAGTTCACTTACGTGCTGTATCTTGCATGAAAAACCTCTGTGTATGTGTCAAAACCGGATTTGCGCCAGTGAACGCAATTGCATGCAATTCCTATGCGAATGCAAATGACACTTACAACTGCCTATAGCTTGAAGGCGGAACAGGGGAGATAAGCGGTGGAGACAGATATACGTAATATACAGTTAGAGTGTGACGAGAGTGTGCCTATGCAGATGCGCCTGATTCAAGTTCAGGGGATCTCTTAAGTACGTGTATATTAGCCATATCATTTGCACTAGCTACAGGGCAGGCGTAATTGCCAACTGATAATGTTGACTACATGTATGCGTGCCAGAAAGTGTGTTTGAAATTAAGGAAAACTATTATAAGGATTATATTAAGAGTTGTAATTTTTTTTTATAATTTTTTTTTTTTGCATGCGTACTGATGGAACTTTATATTGCACACGTGCATATCCTGCAGTCTGTTCTGTCTGTCTACATACGGTAAGTAACATATAGCCAGAGCATACATCTACTCAGATTAAAATGAATATGTATTATTAAAGTAATTCTATCGTTTTCAAATAAGCATTGCCCAAGCGATTGTATTGTGTTTCCAACGCACAAAGTAATTTATTTTAGCAGATGTAAAATTTAACAGTTCAATACATGATTATAATACAGTACAGCCAATACCAAAAGATAAATACATACCACTGCGTTCGCTTGAGCTAGCTGCGCTCCCACGGGTACCAGTGAACAGTATTTCACTCCAGAATACTGTGGTCAGAGAATGACTGAAGCCAGTAGGAGCACAGCTATATTATATACACTCAGTGTTAGAGAGAACAATGCAGATGACGTGGCTTTCTTCAGACTGGTGGGTCCAATGTAAACAGGTCATAGGCTAGTTCAAACAACCCCCTCCAAGGCTGAGGGTCAACATTCCAGATGATTCTCCCGCCCAGAAACCAGTTACAACTAGTCCATTAGCATTTTATAGTAGGCATCACTTTAAGTGTTTTATTCCCTAACATCACTAACTAGAGTATGCAATGTGTGATCTCTTCGGCGAAAGAACAGGACAACTGCTGATGAACAGGGGATTAAAATGATACCAGACATGACACATTTCCTATAACCTGTACCTTAAATAACACTAAAGTGTATATATAATCATAATATATAAACTAATAATAAACTAAATACTATCTGCTCCTAAATCACTGTGGATTGGAATCAATATAAATATGAAATATATAACTAACTAAATGTTGTAGTGCGAGTGTGAGCGTGCGTATTTTACCACGTGATCACGCTATGCCACGTGTAGCATGGCATACTGAGTGCAATCGCACGATAAAACAATATTAACCAATATACTTTCGTTCATCCAATTATACGACTTTGACAGTATCTTGAGGACCACTTGAATTTGAATAAGGGTGAACATGTCTACAAGTTACTTGCAGGTTTTTTAAATGCAAGTTATGTTCACATTGCGTTTGAAGATTAATTAGGCCCATTATGTATATGTTTATTAATTAACATAAACTTTATTTTAAAGTGTCAACTCTTTACATAGTCCTGAAGATAAAACTTTTTCAAGCAAGCTTAAATAACCTGTAAGATGGCTGGCATCACATTGCAATTACAGATGGTGCATGTAGACCCCTCTGTTTACTAAGCTGCAATCACAACAATGATGAACATGGTCAAGGTGAGAGCTGAACAGCTTTACTCAATGTTTTTATATAGATCTAACACTTTCAGTCTGCTACACCACTCACAGCTAGGGCTTCAATAATTCTAAAATAAAAACCTAGGACATGAGGTTTAAAGTCATAGCATGCACCCCATACTTGATTTTGAATGTCAAATAAATTTAAACAGTAATAATAGTCTGCAATTTGAAAATCTAAATTTAAGCAATTTGTTGCATTGTAGGGCATGCTGGATAGATAGATAGATAGATAGATAGATAGATAGATAGATAGATAGATAGATAGATAGATAGTTAGATAGATAGATAGATAGATAGATTAGATTGATACATGCCAACTTTCAAAACTTCTCCTCCGTGAGATCTGGGGGAAAAGTCATGTGACAGGGGGTAGGAGGGGCGTGGTAATTTTGTCGCATCACCGTAGCCCCACCCCCACTATAAAATGCCGAAAGTCACAACATTGAATAGCGGGGGTGGGGCTTAATGACACAATTATGCCCTGCCCCCGCCATTCAATGCTGTGATATTCAATTTATCTGGGAGGTTTGCCTACTCTTCCGGGAGTCCAGGAGGACTGCCCCTGAAATTCGGGAACCTCCCGGGAATTCCGGGAGCGTAGCAAGTATGATATAGATTAGTTATATAGATAGACAGAGAGACAGACACAGATAGATAGATAGATAGATAGATAGATAGATAGATAGATAGATAGATAGATAGATAGATAGATAGATAGATAAATAGATAGACAGATTAGATAGGTAAGATAGATAGATAATTTTTCTGCAATTTAAGTTTTTTATTGCTGATCTTCTGCACTGGATGCTTTTGTTTTTAGCTAATACTGTACTGACTGAGTAATGGACACAATGTATTACTGTCTAACTAAATGTCAGACACATCATCTCATTTTACCTATTATTTACAAATCAACAGAAAGAATGTTGAAAGGTTTCAATATAGAGTACAGACACTTGAAGCAGAGATTAATGGCCACACACTAAACCATATTAGAACAGACATATGCTTAATGACAATTGATACAAAAAATACAAAATAAAAGAAATACACCATTTTTACATTTTGCAAATGTTGTAAAGGTCTCTGTTATAAAATATTACTACATATTATATAATAGCAACCCTTATGAAAATGTTGAAAAAGAATATAACAACAATGTGCTAAAGGCCAAATATACCATGCAGTTGTTTGATATTTACTTGTTTGTTATTTTAGCCATGGTAATACTATGCCTAGAGGCCTAACTAACAGCCCATGTGTCTTTTATGGGAGCCAGTGAAATTTGGTGTCTGGTATTTGGACTCCAATATATTATAAAGAATCTGGCAAGTTTTCCAGTCACAGCTTGCTTAGGACTTGGATCCCTTCCACTGGTGCCTCATGTGTTCCATCCTTACAAGGATAAATCCTCTCTCCAGTCAGAATGGTGCCAACAAGTCGCGCATCCTATTTTCAATATAGCTTGATTACTGGGCATCCCATCTTTTATTCAGCCCCCTACATCTTTCATCAGTCACAAACCTGTATGGGGTATTTTGAAATAGACCTAGTATCTTGTGACAAAACTGTATTAAAAGTTGTGTGCAAGAAGTGAAATCATTTGCTATCATTTTACTGAAGAGAGAGGCATTTCTGGGCAGTAAGACGAGGATTAACTTGCTTGTGACAAGTAACAGCTGTTTAACCTAGATATCAATAGGGAGGCAATGGATGCTAAAGAAATAGACAGAAAACAAATAACAACTCCTCACTTCACCCCAGATACTCACTGGATCCTGAGGGATACCTACAGAATACTAAATACTTACCAGGCTGTAAGAACTAGACCCAGCTGAACTCATCCTAGATGAGGAAGGGGCAGGAATGTACCAGCTATCAACCAGGAGGGAGACGCAACAGCTCTGGTCATGGGGCGGACACTATCATGCTCGCCACAGAAACCTTTCTCAAATTACTCAACATTTGTGGGCCACCAGATCCCAGACAGAACCTCACCTCAGCATTACTGTAGCCATCCGGCACGCAGCAGTTCCACTCAGTACCTAAGGGATGAAACAAAACAGTCCTCCAAGACAACTAAACTAACTCTCCCCACAGTATGACAGGCTATAACAGCATGCACGAAAATTCTTGGTACTAACTGACCTCTGCAGAGCAAACTAGTCTAAACCTGGGTTTAGCGCACTACTTTACCAATTGATGTCTGCAATAAACACTATACAATACAAAGATATCAAACACACTGTAACCGGGTGAAACCCACCTGCTCTTAAAGAGGAGCTGACTGGTGTTACCGTGTCTGAGTTACTGGTGCCTACTGTGGAAGCTAACCCTCCACTCAACTATGAGATGGTTGCACCCTTCTAGTGACCTGTCAACAACTCCAGCCAAGGAAGGGCCAGCAAGGAACAGTATACAGCTGACTGAGACCCCACCGGGAACAGTCAGTGGCTGCTGCCAGAACTCAGAATAAGTAACTCCACCACTCTACGAGGAACACTGCCTGAATTGGAACTACCAGATGCTCCACCGAAACTCAAATTACAGTCATGGCCAAAAGTTTTGAGAATGACACAAGTATTGGTTTTCACTAGGTTTGCTGCTTCATTGTTTTTAGACCTTTTGTCAGATGTTGCTATGGTATACTGAAGTAAAATTACAAGCATTTCATAAGTGTCAAAGGCTTTTATTAACAATTACATTAATTTTATGCAAAGAGTCAATATTTGCAGCGTTGACCCTTCTTTTTGAAGACCTCTGCAATTCACCCTGGCATGCTGTCAATCAACTTCAGGATCACATACTAACTGACGCAGCATGGTCCCAACATTGCCGCTTTAAATTTTAATTCATTCAGGTCGCACTGATGTCAGACTCTACTGCCGGAGAGCTGTCCATTCAGAAGGAGGTCCTGTCATCCTTCTGCTGCCATTGGATATCTGCAAAGTCGCTTTTCAGGCAAGTCTGTCAATGTTGCTGGTATTTTTTCATTAAATCTTTCTTTTCTTGCAGGTCTTCTCGGTGTCGGATTTTTTGTCATCGTGCAGCCGTACCCAACCCCTTTTTTCAACCTCATCAACTATCTAAAAGCTATAATAATATCTCCAAACCAGTGTGTTGAATTGATACAAGTACAGGAAACTTTGGATTAATGTAATTACTGTTATGCACGTCTAGTTGCTATCCAATAACGATTGTCGATTCCCGATGTGTGGTTCCAAAGCACAAAGTATTTAATAGCGAAAAGTAGCAGAATAACAATGCGAAAATAAAATAAGTACAGCCGTTACTTATCGCAGGCGCTCTGGATCCAGTGAACAGTCATTCAGGTCTGAAGGCTATGGTCAAAGAAGACTGGTTACTAAGCCCAGAGCCCCTGCTTATATGCAGCCAGTGAATACAGTAAAACAATGCAGATAATGTGGCTTGCTTCTATTGGTCCAGGCTTCAAGAAGGTCCAGTGTACTGCAGGTCATAGGCTAGTTCAAACCAAAATATCCAAAGGTGGGGGTCAACTCTCCAGGGGATGTGCTCCGACTTTCCCACCAAGAATCCAGTTTCAACTAGCCTATTTGCATTTTACAGTATGTATCACTTTAAACATTTATTCCCTAACATCACTAACTAGAGTATGCAATGTGCGATCTCTTCAGCGAATGAACCGGACAACTGCTGATGAATAGAGGATTAAACATGACATAGTTCCTGCAACCTGAACCTTTGATTTCACTAGCATGCATATAACTTATAATATTGAACATAAATACTACTATATTTTGACATAAATAACTATGTGTTGCAACTACAATTAATGTGTACTAATAACAAATGTGTATGTTCATGTGAATGTGTGTAAAAGTTCAAAACCTGTTATTGCCACGTGTTGTGACTGGATACGCCCTTCCACGCCGTAGCATGTTCTATGCATAATTTCAGACAAAGACAACCAACTCTGCACGATATTAATTGAAATGACAAAATGGGACATTTTCCTTGAATAGGATGTCAAAATTGTCCAAGCATTTACCAAAGAGATTATATAAATCTTCTGAAATATGTTAAAATGTCCATTCATGTCTTTGTTACCTGTCTTCTATATGGCCTTCTACATGATAAAATGCTCTGGTGACAAAGGAGATGTTAATTAATATTTCCAGAATCAGTGAATAGGAAGCAGCAAATTACTACTAATGCCCAGTATGCCCAATGTCCAGGCAGTGTAACAAAAGCTACTAGGTGCAGTGAAACAGAATTATATCACAAACGCAAGTCACTGGAGTCAGTGACTTGCGTTTGAGTGCTAATACACGCAAGAACTTTTTCATGAGCTATTAGCATGCCCCACTTGAGCTGTGTTCACTTCTTAGTTAATGCAGGAGAAATGGACAGACATCATTGAACCCTATGAAGAATTTACCAACAGCACACACAAGTATTCAGAGTGGGCACTTAATGACCCCTGACTGCAACATGTCCTAGTGTCTTGTGTACAAGATCCATCCAGATCCATTCACTGTGAACATATGTACTCACTATCAGTGCCTTCCTTGTAGAGTACAATGATCCCTATTTGAAGTGTTAGTTATGCTGCATTCACCGATTGGTGAACACAGATTAGATGGAATCTACCAGAGTCACCTAAGAAGCTTTCATGTAATGCATACCATTAAAATAAAGTAAAAATAACCACTCCTATATTTATTTATTTATTCATCTAAAGAAAGTACAAAAGTAAAATGAGCAGCAATATATTAAGGGTGGATATAAATTAAAATATACAGAATTAACTAAAATAATAAAATAATTTATTTTTAAGCTTGAGTCTCAGCAGTTACAATAAGGAACAAAGTGGAAGAACAAAATCATCAACATCATAATCATCTTTCAGCCAGCCGTACAATTATTTACCTATATATCTTCCACAGTTCACTTGCTGGTTTTATTCCCGGAGGTGACTCTGCAGATTTATCTGACTTTCATTCCTCATTAATGTTGTGATTCTATAGGTATTCTTGATGTTCTGGCTGCTTGCTCTGCTTCTAGGTATTTGTAAAGTCCAATGAGCACTTAGCAGGTTATCTGTCTAAGAATCACTCATAGAGGTGTCAGATTTTATGGCATCCACAGCTCATTATGTAGTATGCAGAAGGGAAGAAGATAGCAATTTTCCAGAAGAGAAGAAAGTCAAAAGGAGCAAAGTTTTGTTGAATATTTCCACTGTGAAACTTTGTATCAGTGTTGATATCACTGACTAACAATATTCAATGGTATTGAGAGATTTATTGTGAATTAAAAGGCCTCTGAGATTCTTGATCACCAGCTTTCTTCATGTAGAAAATTGAAACACTTTCTAACAAACCTAAGTCAGTAACAAGTATGACAAGCCAGCTACAATTATTTATTAATTTACATCACATAATCATTCTGCCACTGTTTATCTTGTACACTTTCACAGCTTGTTACTCTTCTACTGTAGCAACTTATATTGATTTCCCTGGTGTCTCAGGATTCCAGTCTAAATTTAACTTAAAGCATGATATAGTAACAACAAACCAACAGACACAATGTGCATTGTGTAGGGTGTTATTCCTGTAGGCAGTGCATGGTGACAGATCTATATGTGAATTAATAAAGAGTATTCTGTGCTACTGAGTGTATTCACATACCTCCAACATCAAATATCGAACAGCAATGAATTAATTCTGATACAATAAAAAATGCAATGAAGTAATAGTGTAAACCATAAATAAATAAAAAATACTTATATTCAAGTGATGATAAGATCCATATATCCCAGTATTGAGGTCATTCCTTCCTTATAGACTCGTAGTGATACATGGCATGTAAAAAGAAATATAGAATACAACATAGTGCAACATCATTTGGGTGATATTATTAGTTCAGCATTGCAAGAAATACATTTTTCTTGAAGCAATGGTTTGATATAAATCCATATGATTAATTTCACCATGTTCCCTCTCCTTTGTGATATTACTTACTAGACAGTAGATATATATTCGCCATAAGTGCTCCAAAGATTATAGTGTATAATATAGGTTGATCCTTCACCATCCAAATCCTCATGTAAGAAAACTTACAAGAAGGAAATTTGAATCAGACAGTGTATCATCAACAGAATGTCTTTGTTCCTATCTTACATCAGGGATAATCCCTCAGTAGGATATATGGAGAAAAATAAACGGATCTAGCGTGATACCGTTTAAAACTAAAAAATGCTTTTATTACACATAGTAGCTGACATGGCAGCTTGTATCAAACATACATGAGTTAACACAGATTTGTAAAAACAATAGAATTAAAAAGCTGGAACAGAGATGTATTAGACGGATCCCTACCAGATAGAGATCGAAATGAGCATGTAGTGAATAGCTCTCGGGATATCTGCCCAATCTTTACTCCTCTGGTCCTACAGATGGTAATTTAGGGGTCCAGCCTGTTCCAGAATGTGCAGCCCTTACCATCCAACGCGTTTCTACCTTTTAAAACAGGTCTTTATCAAGGATAGGGCTGCTCCAGTTTGGCTCCCTTTTATACAGGGAGTCATTCCGATACAGAGTTCATAGGTCACAAATTCATTTACACAGAAAAACATCACAAAACACTCATATTTGGAATAAGAGTTACAATAAATTCCAATTTCAGTGCATGGTGCCATTTATATGCAACAGACTAGTGTAAATATTAGCATTATATTTTTGCATTTCGATTGAAATATCCACCTTTGGCTAGGGTCCAGCATGAATGTCCAACACATGAGATAAACGTGACAATAGACAATAGTCTGGAAAACATTTTTTGATTGTTAGAATTATAATCACTTAGAGTGGGACATGTCCTTACTTAGAAGTTGTCTTTTTTTCATACACAGGATATTGTGCTTGTGGCATGGGGTCATCCATTACATCTGGAAAAAATATAGTTTCACCATCTGCATAGAAAAGGGTTCTTCACTGTAACAGTAGTAATGTTATAGAAATATATGCCAATGGAAGCGGAGATTGCCCATTCTTTAACTGTGTTAAAATGTTTTGCCTTTCTTACAAGAAATGGTAACTCTAGCTATAACTGTTAGGTCCAGGGATTTAACCTGATTGACATGTATGGGCTAATGCAGGAATGTTCTCCCTACTGTCAAGAGAAAATGGCAACAGCTTTACTGAGGGTTTGCGTTGTCTTCCTCTAGATCATCAAAGATTAATCTTGGTGGACTTTTTCAACCTCCTAACCGTGTAACTATGTGTGTTAATTTTAACATATTATGCATTGGCATAACTATAGTTAAAACATACATGGGTCCATACAGGACAGAATCAAATCCAAATCTTGAGCTTGGAGAGCCAGAAAAGTCAATCAAAATTTTGCTTAGGGATCCAGTAATTTCTAATTAAACTCATGACATTTTCATTTATCCCCTCCTATTACGTGGGAGTTGCAGATAATAGATATAAAGAATTTCCTTGCTAACAGTAGGTGTTCTATTATAATTATTCTACATAATGTAGGGGTAATTTTTAGCTTAATTGTAATAGGAAAACTTTAAAGAAAATCCTTAAGGCATCTATTAAAGTGCAAGAAAATACACTGAACTGACTCTGAGATCATAATGTATATATTAGACATTATTAAAACATATTGATTACAAAGTCTAATTGATTTTATAATATTATCAGAAGATAATATATGAAGTCAGTAATCACAGGGAGAAATCTCAACTGATGAGAAGTTTCCATGAGTTTTCTACAAGAGTCCAATATCATGTCACATATACTGACATAGGAAAGGTAGAGACTTAAAGCATAATGATTGGACAAAGATCAATATGTCATGGAGCTGTACAATCCCGAAAGTTAGAATATTTTCACAGCTACAACTCTGTTATAGGAAAGAGGAACAAATCCAGTGACACAACTGCAAGTACTTATACAAATTAAGAGCATGCTTCTTAACCCTTTATGTTAAAGAATATGATAATGAGGTCTATCTCTCATCACCCTTCACATTTTGAATTTCTTTTTGGCACAATATTATCTTACCTTTCAATACTTATTTATCTATTTACATGGTTTTTATTTTCCTGATCCCTTTCCAAAATGTTACAATACATACTTTAGTCATCACCTGTTCCTGTTAGATTAAACTAACAGCATTATTTGTCTAAACACTTGTCTACTTTCCTTAAGAGCAAGGGTAGTTCCATATACTGGGAATAATATGCCAAAGTATGTTTCTTTTTATGATATTTCTCTAACATTACTATTCTGCCATGGGTTAAGTTTAAATATGACGTACAGCTGGAAGGATATAGCTCAAATAACTGCAAACTTAAAATGTAACAGGTAAACAGGGGTAGACTTTATTTCCACATAACAAGCAATAGTCATGGACTAGTTCCCTCCCTTTTGAAAGTGTGTACTCTCTCTCCTACTCCTGGGGGTAAATGTATCAACCAGCTGATTCTGTAACTTGCCGATATTCGGCAACTTTGCAGGGCAAATTTAAAATGGCAAAGGCTTTCAAGGCAAAACTTGTCAACTGGCAGAATCTGCTGGTTGAAAATTTTACCCCCTGGTCGTAATACACCATAAAACTTGTCTGAAACATAGGAAGTTGCCCATAACATTTTTCTAAACCCACTAATGGGGTTGCATTGATATTTCCATTTGTGACAGACCTATCAAAATGTCCATTTTCTTGTATTCATACTTTTCTGTGTGTATTGTAAAATGCTTATCTGATCAATGACTGGGCCGAGACATCTCCACATATTATGCCCAGGCTGTGTTTCAGATGCTTCTGTACATGTGCAAAGAATGTATCTTGTTTATCAGTAATGTACCAATAGAGAGTCCGAAAACATATTCATATGTACGTTGATTCCAAGACCCTTTCTCTCTGAGTATAAAACTGGAATGCAGCCAGAGAGACCCTTGCCTCATGACTGGACCTTGATGAAGAAAGGTGACTATTGTTTTTCCAGCTTTCATGCGAAAAAGGGGTCCTGGAAATTGACTGTTACTTGAACATATTGGAAGCTAAGTATTTGATTTACTTTTTCTTTTATGTCATGTTTATTGTAAAATAAATGTAAACTTCACAATAAATCAATAAATCTTGCATTCATGAGTCACTAACTCTTTGAAACCGAAAGAACCTCATTCAACCTGGAACACCATATAACTATATCCCTTAACAATAGATATCTTTTACTGGGAACCAACATTTATTTGTGAAGAAGCCCAGAGAGGCAACTAGATAGGCTTAGACAGAGAGTTTGATAACATTCAGAGGGATTAGATTGAAGGGTCATATTTTAGACAATATCGTTAACTAAGTCAGTATAGTCTGAAAACTGCCAATGTATTAGAACTAAATTTAGTCTTCCCAGGAGTGGATGTATGGATACACGCACAACAGACAGTTTTATTGATAGTCTTAGTAGAGGTGATCAGGTTTACTTGATGATTCACATAGGACATATTGGTACAGAACATAAGCAACAACTCTTTGCAGCTGTAAATCCTCCTTACATATCAAGGCAAATCGCCTTCACATTGGGTTACATTCCTCCAACTCATGGCTTAGGTTGAGATAATGAAGGTGAGCTTGTAGAGGTGCAGGTTCACATTCAAACACAGCCTAAATAATAAGTAGGTTTTCTTCAGATGCAGCAGGTACATAAGTACTCGATTAGCAGGAGCTGAAGTCTTCTTGAAATGTGATGTATGGACCCAAAACCGCAGGCTTTGCTAATTGGCAGATGTGTACGTAGTGAGCAACACTTGATATGGACCCTTCCTATGGGGTTTCAGAGGTGTTTTTAATTGGTGCAATTTTATATACACCTGTCACCAACTTATATGGGGGGATACTGTTAGATATCTTAGCCAATGGAAAACCTTTATTACATCAGTCCATCAGTCATTTGTAGGTCTGAAAAGTGTGAGTTAACAGGATATGAAGACGGTAGTGATGGCTTAGTTTGATCCTTCTATTGGTGGTATGCCTCATACTCATTATAGCAACAAGAAGTGAGTCTGGCCATTTAAACCCAGCTTCTGCACACATTTTAACAATGCTATTTTCAAAACATCTTATTTTTGTTAAAAGGTGAAAACCATCATTTTGCCATTTTTATACATACTTGACCTGATTCATTAAGAAAAGTAAGGAAAAAAAATGAGCAAAAAACATGTTACAATGCAAGGGGTGCATATTGGTTTATTATTTTGCACAAAAGTTAAATACTGTCTGTTTTCTCATGTAGCACACAAATCCTTGATAACTCCATTTTTACACAGCAATTTAAAGTTGATATAGGATATGCTCTACCCCAACCATAAATCTGTCCCCACATATTAAATTTAGCTCACACTGCAATACAACATGGTTTTGCTGAAGTTCAAAGTTACTAATTTTTTTGCTTTACTGTCCTTAATGAATCAGGCCCACTGCATTAATACACTTAAGCAGTTGTTGGTCCTGTGATCAAGAGCTCTACAGTTATTGTTGTCATTTAATTGTCATATTAATCTAATTAAATGCTGAACCTCCAATGTGTTTTTACAACATGTGATACAAAAAAAGAAGAACAGTAATAAAAAAGAAAAAAATAACAGTATCGGGATGAAACAATCAAAGTTAGAGATCAGTACACCTAGCAAACAAAATTGAGATAGGTATGGCTTGAAAACCTGGTGTAAATGGCTAGGGTGTTGTGTTACAATGGAGGAAGAGGAGGAGGTGGCAGAAGAAGGAGAATAATAATAATAATAAGAATTTGCAAAATAGGGGAGAAATAAAGAACACGGAAGTACATCTGGGGGGGGGGAAGGGGGGCTAGGAGGGTGAGTACCAATGATCAAGAGCCAGGGAGGGGAAAAAGCATGTGAGTTGGAGTAGGTTAATTAGATTACTGGGAACCAGGTAGTGGAGAGTGGTAGAAGTCATACCATGGGTCCACACCTTGCGGAAATTGATGACCTTATCACGCAGCAGGCAAGTTATATACTCTGTCGCCAATATATACCAGACATATATATATATGAATATGCGAATTGGGTGATACCCACTTGTTGCCATGGCAGTACATATATCTGGGAGTTCCCTGCTGGAAGTGATGGCTGATGCCATAGAAGTGTGAGGTGGAGGGAAATTCAGTGAATTCCCGAGATTTGATAAATCTGTCCCATATGTCTAATGTGAACTTCATGCCAAGGCTGTTCTTTGGTTCCTGGGGAGCCAGGGAAGAAATTTGAAGGAGTGGTTAAGCATAAGAGCATTTTCCAAATCTACATAACGTTTGATCCGAGGGGCAGACTGCCACAAGATAATGTGACTGAGATTGACCACTTGATAGTATTGATCGAATATGGGAACCCTGTATCCTCTGGACGCAATAGATTTAGCAAGGCATGAACGCTTAATCCACGGTTTCTTGCCCTATTTATTTCATTTCTAACCCTGGGCCTTGCCGACTATTTTTGTCTGTGTTGGTGCTGCTGGATGTCTTATATCAGATGAAAACATTCATAAACACCTTTCTAATGCACCATGTTCACAAGCTCAACACAGGTAAATTCATTTCTGACTTTGGAGTGGAGAATACATTTTCACCATCTGCTGAAAATTGCTTCAATTTAAATTTTTCCTGTTCTGTCTTCAGAATAAAGAGTTGTACTCGGTGCACTTTAGCCTTTTTCCAACCTCAGTAGCTAAGTAGTTCAGCTGCAGAGTGCTTTGTCCCATTCAGCCTTCTTATGTTTATTTTAGACTTTACATAGACAAGTTGGTAACCTAATGTACTTTACAAAATATAGCTTTATACTCATGTAAAAAATCAGGTAATGTAGCTGAATGATTTTTACAGTTGCTAATGTAAAGTACAAATTGACAGTCCATGCAGTAATGTAGCCGAATATTAAAACTATAAAATAATGATAATAGACCTAAAATGTCACATAGATGTGAATGAAAATGTAGTTTTTTTTTTTATAAAAGCTGGTGCCTTGGATCCATTTCTAATTACAAGAGTTAGATATTTTAACCTAAATGCTTTGAGGCTTTTTTTGGTGAAGTTTTGAGCGCAATACCTACAATGTACTAAAGCAGAAAAATGTATCACTTCTTATTTGTGATTAGAATGTCTTTCTTTTTAAACACTTTTTATTGGCAACATCACATACAAGATAAGGTGGCAAAATCTAAGAAGTCCAGTTATGAACAGATGGGCAAGTGAGTTTGACTTTAGCTTAATACAGAGTTCTCATTGGTTATGCCCTAGGAATGCACCTACACAAAATGATAGAATGTCTTTTAATTTTATAGGAAAATATGAGGCATTAGGACAAATAGAAAAACAAAAGAGAAAGCATAAATAAAAAACTAACACAATAGTAGCAAATCAAAGTACAACTGTTATGATTTAATTCACTAACAAATTTCCAATTTGCCAAATTTGCCAAACACAGAATTCTAAAACTTCTTAAAAAAAGTATCAGACTGAAATTAACGTAAAGCTGGAGATTGTTTCCGAAGCACAAAATGCCTGAGGAGCAGCACAAAATCTGCTTTAGTTTCTCTGTGTACCTCATTTTGCACAAATGTGTCTAGATATTGACAGAGCGCGTAGGTTTATGGAACAAAGCTGTGGTGTTGGCAGAGGAGCAGAGGTTTGCTTAGATCAAGGGGAAATAGGATTGGGCATTCCTTGCACGTACACATTGGGGTACCTATTTTTCAGGAGCGCAGCAATGGTCCATTTTACTTGCAAAAGGACCTGCATTTTGCATCAGCTCAGAGGGGAAGCATTTTGTACCTTCATGTTACCCTTCAGCAGAGGAATTAGTTTGTAGGCACACTCTGAGCAATGTACTAAAAAGCATTGCACAAACAAATATGCAACATGTAATAAAACCAATCCTGATGTCCCTTCATTTATAGCCATAAATAAGACTGAAGCGAGCAAAATTTAAGGAGAAAATTGGAAAATTGGAAAGTTTATTTTATTGAAAGGGTTGGTTCCATGGTGTCAGGAGGTTGGACTTTCCTGTGACATGTACACTTTTCATCATTGCGTCTCTGGAGATCTTTCCTCTTCTCCACACACATTGTAGGTGCAATTCTAGTTTTCAAGACCAGAGAGTGCATGAACAGACCATCTAGGCCCATCTGTACAAAACCAAAGCTTTTTGGAGTGTACATGTGGTGCTCTTTGTACATGAGGTGCACAGAGTACAGAATTGCTTATCATTTAAGTAACCTGGCACCTCCAAATACATTTATGTTGCTGATTGGATTGTTGTCAGTTGTGTTATTATTGCTTTGATGTTTCACCTTAAATCAGTGCTGTCCGTTTAAGGTCCTCCTACCCAGCTTACATGTGCAGGTCACATGATGGCATTTTTTGCTTAAAAAAACCTTAACTTTTTGTGGGGTGAAGGATTAGGTCTTCTTATGCATATTACACTGTTCTCAGTGTATTGAAGGAAAGTGGATTATCCAATCAGGGCAATAGATATTTTCTCAGGTCATAACAACAGTTTAGGTGTGACCAGTGAAGGACTCTCACTTCTGCACATACTGGCAGTCCCAATGAGAATGGATGTCCATTTGGCCTCTAACTAGACTAGGCTCTTACAATTGTAGGATTAGTAGCACACATTTTCTAACTTTTAGTACCTTAAGACCTACTCACCACCTGTTGGTGGCATAGATTAGACAAAAAATGTCCCATCATCATATGTTTTTATTTCCAACAAATGTCTATAACATTTGCATGCATTTCTCACATATTTCATATACATTTGCTTGCTTCTTAGAGAGCCAGCAGAAATGCAACAAATGGCCTAATCTACAATACAAGCCAAGGAAGAAGGTGCAATAACTGATGTTTTTGCCAGGGCTCACCAAATGAGAAAATTGGTGTAAAATAACACAATCCAATAATTACCTGTTATTATGGCATAAAACCCTTCTGTCTGGCCACCAGAGGTACGTAAGTCTCGTTAGCTAGAAATCTAGCTACGTGAACATGGAGATCTTTTAGCAGTGTGCATGAAGTGTAAACAAATGGGCACTAGTCATTTTTGAATATTTTCAATTGTTTTACTCAATACTTTTACAAGGGACTGGAGAGTCTAGACAAGTCACAAAATGACCATAGTTGATGCATAAATTTACAGAATGCAATAAATAACCTACAAGGTTCACAAGACAGGCACTTATAAGTCACCTTCTCTTAAAAGCTGCTTTAGTAAATAAAGCTACTTTGAAATACCACCTCTTTTCCCACCTAACAGGGTCTAGCTTGCGTCAGTTACTCAGAGCACCTCCCTAGGACTCAGCTTGTATATATAAAACTCCAATAATCCAAGGGAACCCTGCTCACTAAATAAAGTACACTAGCATACCTGTAGGTGGGGACATTATATATGAGTCAAGAGTAAATTTTTGGTCCACTTTCTATGTATTCCTGGCTCTCAGTGTCAAGGGTGTAATACTATGGTACCCTGTTTAGACATGCATCACTTTCTTGCCTTTTCCCCAATATTATTTGGAAACATGAGCTGCATTTTAAAAGTTATTTTATGTCTAAAATACATGTTTTTGTTTCCCCATAGATTTTCCAAACATTTTTAAAGGTTATAATTTATGCATTCTAAGCTTCATTATAAAATAAAACATAATTCACTGAGTTTCCTTTTCATTTATAGCTAGCTCAAACCTTTGGGAGTTCATTTTCTTCAACACCATGTTCAACCTTTATTAATATCAAAGCATTAAGTCTTTGGAAACATACTGTACTGTACCACAGTCACATGTGCCTGCTACTTGTACAATCTGCAATAACTTCAAATTTTATATTCAAATGAGTTATATTCAAGTTATAATAATTAAATAAATTAAAGCTTTCTAACCATTCAAATCATATTTTGATGATCTTTATAATACAGAAGTAACATTAATATATGTATAAAAACCTGTAAATAATGACTATTATTGAGCTCTGATATCAATATTTCAGTGATCAAAGACGAACACTGAACACTATTACGGATATCAATATTGATTGGTAAACTGTTTAAGAGCTCTCATCCTACAGTCTTGTGTTTTTATAAGGTCACAGAACTTTTTAGGGCAGCACAGTGGATTAATGGTTTTTACTTCTGCCCCACAGCACTGGGGTCATGAGATCAATTCCTGACTATGGCCTTATCTGTGTAGAGTTTGTATATTCTCCCCGTGTTTGCGTGGGTTTCCTCCTACACTCCAATAACATACTAGTAGGTTAATTGGCTGCTATTAAATTGACCCAAGTCTGTGTGTGTATATTAGGGAATTTAACTATAAGCTCCAATGGGGCAGGGACTGATGTGAGTGAGTTCTCTGTACAACGTTGCAGAATTAGTGGTGTTATATAAATAGCTGATGATTATGATTTACAGTGTGACTGCATTATCCCATACATAATCCGCACATTATTTTCCTAATATTCATATTTTAAATTCAACACATTTTTACAAGCCAACAATAACAGTCAAGTCATTAAACAAAATGGATCTTGAGTTATATTAACAGGTTTCTGAATGTGATTTCTGAAGTGGCAAAATGTATTGGGATTTTCGGCAATGCAGAAATGACACCACAGGCTAACCTTTTTTGAAAAAAGTAAATGTTAATTGTCATGGTTTAATGACCATAAAAACGTAATTCGAAGTTCAATGAGTTATTTATGTTTTGTCTTGCCATACATGTCACTACCACCAAGCAGCAAAATTGATTTGTTGGCAGGTTTACAGATTAATTTTTTTTAATAACGTTTCTTTAATCTCTAAAATATTTGCATTTCAACATCTTTGCATGACCAGAATCAAACCCACCACTACAGTGGTTTGCTATGAAAATTCAATAATGATATATATTTGCTCATTTATAAACATGAATAGTTAAGCTTTACTCCATAACAAGAGTAAGTAAATTTTAAATTATGTGACTGACCAAAACCTTACTGTAAAGTTCCGGACAGATAGTTGGAGCATATTTGTCCCATACATTCCTGTCATGTTTGTTAAATTGCATTGCTCCTTAATTTCACTATAAAATAATATTGCCCCATAAGTTCAGTATAAATTAATTTTGCCCCCTTAATCAATAAATAATGCTTGCCTTATAAAAAAATAAAAAATACTACTATTGTTCTAATAGTACAACAAAACTTATTTTGTTTCGTGTTCATGTGCCGCCTTGATAATTAGAAAATAAGGAAGAATAAAAGGTAATTTTGGAGGCATTCCCTTATTGATATTGGTCGCAGTGCTAGTCAGACTGCAGATAAGCTGAAAACCTAACCGCGCTGACACTGGACTAGCAAGAAATCCTGCCCAGACTCAGGATTTGTTATTTCAAAATTGGCCAAATTTAAGGTGCACCAGAGCAATGGTGGCAGTAACAACATTGTTGTACAGTAGTGAAAATGCCTCATAGAAATTTGGTTGTTGTTAAATCAATACTGCAATTTTCTGGCTGGTAACATAAACTATATTGATAAATAATGGTGGAATTGTAATTCTTGTTTATCTGGGGTGTGGTGATAGTGTTCTATCCTTAACGCCTACCTTGCAGTACCTTTGGGTCATACAACTGGCTATAGCTCAGTCTATCACACCTCAATCTCCTGTGAGGTAAAACTTTAGCAAACAGGTGTTCTAAGTAATAGTGAGGAAGGTATATCAGGTGTCGCATTGTATACTGTTACCAGCTATTAAATCACCACCCTGTTTCATCTGAAAGAATGTAATAAGATCATTTATATGGTCACTTAGATACATCTCCACACTTGACTGCCGAGCACATGTCAACTACTTCATACATGCCAACTCTCCCGGAAAGTCCGGGAGACTCCCGAAATTCGGGTCAGTCTCCCGGGCTCCCGGGCAAGCTGGCATTTCTCCCGCATCCCAATCTCACCGAGAATCGCGTCATTTGACATGATTCTCGGTGAATCACACCATTTTGGAGGGCGGGAGGGGGTGGGACGAGGCCAATAGCGTCATTTTGGCCCCACCCCCCGCAATGCAAATCACGGTTTTCGTGGGGGCGGAGCCAAAACAACGCGATTAGCTTCATCCCGCCCCCTCCCGCCCTCCAGTCACGCCCCCTCCCGCCCTCCAGTCACGCCCCCTCTCCCGGAAACAAGTTTCCGGGAGTTGGTAAGTATGAACTACTTACAGGTGGCAGTAGAATCACTTTACATAAAGCCGGCAATCTTGCACTGTGGCACCTCTTGGGTGCTTCTCAGTGCAAGCACCCACACTCTATAAGCAGCATTTACTAAAATAGCAATTTTAATTAAAAAAAATTAAACCCATGAGGAAGGCAGGTGGTAGAAAGGTTCAATTCAATAGGTGAGAGTTAAGGAAGGTATCAAATTCAGTGTTTGCAAGTGAAAGGTGTCACACATCAGGGTTTTAGCTGCACTTACCTCATTCGTCGCTGTCATATCACCGCTACCCTAGTCCCTCCTGGTCGCCTGCAGCATTCCTGTCCATCACATCTTTGTTTGTAAACAAACAATTACTGGTTTTTCTGCTGCATGGGTGCGCCTATCTTGGATACAGTCAGATGATCATTCCAGGCCAACCAGATTCAGCAGTTGTGATCACATGAATTGTGCAGCCAATAGCTGTTTGAATCACCCTATTTAAACCTGCTGCTGAGGTCTGTTCATTACCAGAACAACACACTTCTCTCCTGAGTACATTTCTTGGCTCCAGGTTCCTGCACTGTTCCTGATTCCCTGTGTTTACAAAGTGATCATCTTTAGTGAACATCCTCCATTACCAACTAATCATCACATTGCAAGTATCCTGCATTTCCAAAGTGCAGATCTCTTTACAATTACCTGTAATTCCAACGTGCATATCTTCCTACAAGTATCCTGCATTTCCAAAGTGCAGATCTCTTTACAATTACCCGTAATTCCAAAGTGCATATCTTCCTACAAGTATCCTGCATTATCTGGAGTTCATCACTCTGCACTTTCAAGCTGCTCATCTTCCTGCAATATTCTGCATTCATCAAGAGTGCTTACCTCTGTAAGAACTTTGTACTATCCAGTATTTATTCTGCAGTACCTGTGACTTTATCGGTATCACCAGTTCTGTTGCTGCGGCTGGTTCAGTCTCTAGGGCTTATTTCCAGTTCCGTGTATCTTTGTGTGGATTCCAGGTCTGTGGTTGCCACACAGTCCTGAGTTCGCCATTCCGTGTCATGGTTCAGAATTCTGAGTTCTTGTCTCCAGTTCCAGTTCTTTCTACTCTGAGTTTCTGTGTGTTCACATTCTGAGTTCTTATTAGTGGGTTCCAGTCCCGTGTGCCTGGCCACAGGTGCCAGGATTGAGTTTCTACGAACAGTTCCAGTTTGTCATTACACCAGATTTCAGTTCTGTTCTCTGGCACAGACTCCGGTCCTAGACGCCTATACTGCTTGTGCTACTCCGTGTACTCTGAGAAGCAGAGAGATCATCAAGGGCTCAGGTTCTGTTTCACTCCTGCTTCAGCCAGAACAAAGGGTCGCGAATCAGATTGAGAAATACAGACAACCAGGACAAAAAGAGCCTGATTGACTGCTACCTTCTGGGTCCTATGGAATAAGGGGTCTGGTTGATTTGTACCTACAGCTGGGTTCTATGGGAAGTTCTCTTCCAGGGCCAGTGAACTCTAAGTCGGTTTCCAGGTAGGATAAAGGTGTATAGTGTTGGCAGTGCCAACAAACAATGTATGGAGTCCATTGATTGAAAAAGTAGTTCCACCACATGTCAATTAAGCAGTGCAGTCCGTATATCCGTGATCATGTTGTTAATAATTCTGAAGACTCGTTCACAGTCAGCATTGTTTACTGCAAGAGTGCCTACAGCAAGCAGCAATTTTTCTATTTTCTCAGGAATAGTCTTTCATGTGCAGCACTTATGTTCTACAAATCCTATGCATGTTTCATGGTAACTGACCTTCAAAGTTTCCCACCAAGCTTCAGGAGTCAAAACAGAAATATTGTCAGTCAGGTTGTGGTAATCAGTTTCTTGGCTTTCATACTTTCTTTAATTAGCCTTGTTAGAGGTGGTGGTGAATAACTTGCATCTCATATCTTCAATGAATTGTGAAGGATTCATTTGGCAATTTTCTCAGTTCATTGAATTTTGTTAGTCATTGTGACTATAGCTTGCTATGTCTGTTCTGTGTTAATTCAAGGAAATAGATGTATAATTTATATTTTCTACAGATATATTTATATGAGCTAGTCTGCTTTTGTAATGGTCAGTTATCTGTCTTGTAAGAGTTGACAAAATATTAAGTTCATTTAAGACATATGACATTAATGAGAGATTTTTTACAAAATTGACTGTATACAGTTTTGAAAGGAGGCTCCGATTTTTTCAATCCCTTCTAACCCTTGACTGGTTATGATTTGGCTTGCTCAAAATATTTAGCCAATTTTGGTTATATCTGCCAAACTGCACTGACTGCGCTCCACATTGAACTTACCCAACTCTGCCATTTTTTTTCCCGAAACATGCAGCTCATCATGTGCCCTGAGCTCATGGGCATTTTTTGGTGACTGTCTGTAGAGCAAGTATAAGTTGTCTAAACATCTCTTGAAATAATCTATACCATGAGTAATATCCAATGCTTGATCAACCGCCAGTTCAAGACAATGCCACAGAATGAGGTTTGGAAAGTCTTTATGTAGTTTTCACACCTCAGTTTTGATATTTCCACCATCGCTACAAAAGCGGAATACATGAAATTATTGATATATATGTAAAATACCCAATTGACTTACTGAGTTTGACGTGGGATATTATTTATTTTGTACTTTGGTTGGACAAGAAAAGATGACATTATTCCTAGATTAGAGTATTAATTGCTTAATACAAATATATATGGTTGATTATGATTTATTGCAGGTAAGTATTTGGATCCTGTCATGGGGGTAAATTTATCAAGCTCAAATGTCATTGCAAATCCCACTTTCTGACTACTGCACCCCTCTGGAGCAATCCTGACTTTTCTCCAGGGAAATGTTTGTCCCGTTCCCTACCCTAGCATGAAGGAGGCATTAGGATGATTTTAGATATCGTTGACTCTGGCCAATGCATCCTATTAGCTACCCTGCAAGATTTTTATTTTGCATCTAGCCCCTTTGCATACCTAAAGATGAAACGTAAAGTGCTACTGAAATAAATGTTGATGATGATGATTTCCCATGGCCACACAATACACCAAATTAGCTGAGTTAGGAGATACAGCACTAGACTGCGGCTATTATATTGTTCCACTGCCCCATCCCCCTACTTATACCAGTGAAAGTAACTTAGAAAAGTTCTCCTTAAGCTACTCTTTGAGACACTGGAATAGAGACATTTATTCTGCGAACTCATCTAGCCCCACACTGCACAGAGTGTACATGGTTTAAGGCCACCAAATTAAGACTGTGTCTTTACACCATCCACACACTTCTGTGAGAGACAGTGTTTTATCTTTTTCTTAAACCTAAAGTTGAACGAGTTTTTTAGGTGTCTCGTTGTGTTCTGCTGCAGGATTTAAACTCGTTATGCATCGTCACATGTATTTTACAACACTTTTACCATCCATGTGAATGCAAAGGACAATGTTTAGTTATAAATGACAATATATGATAAAATAAATACATTTCTTGTTCTTGGAGGAAAGAATGCATTACTGGACAAGCTGACATTTCAATGATAAAGTCAGTGTTTTTCTCAAGTTAACTATTGTAAAGAAAAAAAAAACATTTAATTATTTGCTTTAGTTTCTCTTTAGATATAAAGATCCCCCTTACCTCACAACCCCTGCGCCATTCACTACTTAGTTTACCTACCGCACTTGCGGTCCGGCTTTCCTTTCTTATTTACCTGTTGCTAGCATCTCTCTGTTTTGTTGCGGAGAATTGACAGTGACAGTGGACCCAATCCCTATGGTAAGGGGCAGAGCAGCAGGTGGTGGGGCTGGAGATTTCACCAGTACCACGATGGGCCAGATCGATCCAGCAAGAAATTTTTCCACTGACCCAGCCAATTGGAAATATCTGAAGTAAAATTTGAAAATATATATTTTTAATGATTAAGAAACTGTCTATTGCAAATATGTTTTACAGTGGCAGCATTGGAAATGAAAAATATCAGAGTAATGAAAGAGTTTGCTAATTGGCAAACAGCAAGCTTCCGACATTATTATTATGATTTCCTAGCAACACTGTTATTTGTTAATTATGGCTTTTATTTCAATGCATGAATAAGTGTTAAGAACGGCACATTCAAATGACTGATGCTGTTGGGAATTATCACCTCTACCAAAAAAGAAAAAGGTCAAGGACATTTCTTTCAGAAGCATGTGGTTAGAGATAATATAGTACTTACCTCATTTTCAGCTGGCAGTCAACTGTACAGGAAGGAAAAATCATTTTTTCCTGAATGCACTTTAGTATGTCATGACATTCATAAATATACTGTATGTACTAATTATCTGACACTGCAAATAAAAAAAGCAAGTCACAGTTAGTGGCAGGTTAAGTGAGTTTTACATCCATAGTTGACAAACAAAAGGAAATACCTGGTTAAATGAATTACACTGATAATGGTATATTCATACCTCCAACTGTGCGGAAATATCTCCATCTTCTCAACCAAATTGAGCCCCGACCTATTTTTCTAAATCAATACCTATACCAACAGTAAACAACCCCTTTAAGTTCTAAAATCGAGACTGCGTTGCCAAAAATGGGAGTATTGGTAGGTATTGTGTGTTCAGAGCAATTTTAGTTGCAAATTACTCTTTACATCATAGGATTTTAATATGCAGTCAACATTTTTATTCTTTCCTTTGTTTTATTAATTAATTAATATTCATATTTTGTTGCACTTCTTTCATCATAAATCTAGTAGGTGTGTTAAATCTGCATCTACAAAGTGCGGGAACGAGCAGACTTTAACAGACGTTAACGTCAAGATTTCGCTAAAGATTATTGTTCTAGAAAACTATTACTTCTGAACTAACTAGTTTTCAATATATGTTTTTTTTTCTCTGGTTTAATTTGATGATAATTTAAATATAAGTCACCCACTTATTTTCAATTTTCATTCTGCCTAAAAGCAAATGCTCTCTGCATTCTTTTCTCCAATGTATTGCTCTTTGTGGATAAATGTCATGACCCTGGGGTAACATTTGCCTTATACCTCATATTTCAGTTTATGTGTATAGTTTGGGATTATTAGTACTATAACCCCAGCCGGTGTAAGGGTATTGGGTGCCCTAGATGTGCCTCCCTCTTAAGCACACAACCTCACCCTGATTTGGAGCAAGCAGGGAGTGGCAGGAGGCAGAATAAGGGCATGTCAGAGTAGGCACTGGCTGTCATGCTGCCAGCTCCTCCTCCTCCATGTCAGTGACAGACTTGGAGTATGGTGTGACATTACTGCGCAGAGTCACACTCCTATCACTGACACAGCATCACAGCACATGGTAGGGGTCTGCAAGGTGCACTCAGGATAATTTAAATATTAAATGCACACTCTATTCACCATTGTAATCCAATGAGATAGGAGTTATGTTTAATTTAAATTCTGGAGGTTGACTGCACTCAGTGCCAGTAAAAATAATTTAGTGTTTTAGGCACCCCAGAAATGTTGATGTAACTGCCTTAGTTCACCTAATTGGCCCTGATTCAATTATTACCAGAGATGCTCACTGACCCCCGTGGTTTTGGTTTTAGTTTTGGATCTGGATTAGCTTTGTGTTTTGGTTTTGATTTTGGCAAAACCGCCCTCGTGTTTTTTGGTTTTGGTTTTGGATATTTTAGGAAAAATCTTAAAATATGCTAAAATAACATATATTTGCTCTTTTTTGTTCCTTATTATTAACCTCAATAACAGTAATTTTAATCCATTTGCAATCAATTTTGACCACCTTACGTCACAATATTAGTTACATACACTTTCGTACAAATACTGTAGCGACCTGGCTGGATGGTAAGCGACAGAGCAATGACACATAGCAGTTCCTAGCACATCTAGGACACATTGGAACACAGCAGTGGCAGAAAAGAAAAATGGTGCAAGATGGGCTCGCCCTCCCTTCCAGGAATTGTCCTTGGGCCTGCCCTCCCTCCCACCCCCGCTATGTTGGATCTTAAAAATGAATTCAAAACTCACGAGATCCGAGATCCGATGACGTAACAATGACGTTTTGCCTCATTTTCGATTCCGAGGGCGTGCGAGATTACCGAGCCGGCTCGGCTTGGTATTCGGATCCCCTAAGTTCGGGTGTGTTCGGTATCCGATGAACTGAGCCTGAGCATCTCTAATTATTATACAGCACTGCAGAATATATTGGCATTTTTGAATAGTAAAAATAGTAATAAAAATAGATTTCCTGAGCTGTATATTATTGTTAGTTTAATTATTATCCTTTATTTATAAAATGCTAACATATTACACAGCACTGTACATTGCGGGATCATGATACAAAAACATTACTTACAGTGACATGAAACAGAAGGTACTGATGGCCCTGTCCAAATGAGCTTACAATTTAAGAGGTATGGGGAACAACTGATATATAATGTTGTGGAATAACAATTGTAGCTTTTGGTCAGGAATGGGTTTCAAGCTACGTAAACCAGAGGCATTTTCAGCCACCAATATTAAAGCAGTAATTGGTGACTAGTATTTTTGTCCATCTTCCAGTGGTGTCATACGGTTGGAATGGGTAGGGAGAGTGGAAGGTGGAGACACGGTGAACTGGTTGTGGTAGAAAACATAAGACAGGTACCTGCTGCCGACCATAACTGTTCTTTCACCATTTATATTATATCTGATTCTGGTTCTGTAGCAGGCTTTCACTTTTGTGCTGCATGGGCACTCTTTTGGTTATCCACCAGCTCAGAAGGAGTTGTGTGCCTGGTATATTTGGTTGGCATTGTGCTCACTGACACAGAGCCAGGACACTTGTTTGCCATGTTTGCAGAAGTTGAGGCTGCAGCTGCTGCCACCAAGTTCACAGAGGTTACTGAAGTGTTGATAGAGATGACAACAGCAGTGACAGTTTAACTCACTGGGTCCAGCAGAGGAACTGAGACTAGCAGATCTTTGAAACAATCCTGTCCTCGGGGCGATGGCACTCATTGGCAATACTCTGTATTTCCCCCCTGCTTGATTTAAATATTACATTTGGGAGGAGAGAATTATGAGGGCTATGAGCATAACTAACACACTTTGTAAATTGCTGTTATAGATAATTTTATTTCTTGGTTTATCCCACCTGTGGCCATTTAACTCACGCAAATATATTTTTCACACAATTAGTTGCCAAATCCATGCACTGCAACATGACTGAGAAATACTATTGCATTGTGCTCAAAGCTGTTATACCGTCGCCTAGAATTTATCCTTTCCAGAGACTGAACAGTGCAAGGTTACATGAACTCATGGTAGCTCTAAGCCCAAAATTCATGCAAGGGAAAAATCCGTACACTACTCCTTATTAACCAGGTAAAGTAACCTCACGTATATTCTTCATGGCCATTCTTACACTTGTACAATTCTAGCTAAGATGACTCCCAAGTAATGTATCAGGGCCATCTTTTCCATAGGGCATGATGGGCAGGTGCCCGGGGGGCCCACGGGCAAGGGGGCCCCATAGGCAGGGCTCTTAATTAGTATAAATAATCCTGCAAAAGAAAAAAACCCTGCAAAAAAAAAACTTCAAGGGTCACTGAGCAGGTACATCTATCTATCTCTATCTCTATATATCTATATCTGTATCTCTCTCTCTCTCTCTCTCTGTATATATATATATATATATATATATATATATATATATATATATATAGGGGCCCCGGTGCACTGCTTTGCCCGGGGGCCCATAATGTTGTTAAGATGGCCCTGTAATGTATACATACCATACTGAGTACTAACAGTCAGTGTACGTTCTTGTTTTTTACTAGTTTATTACTTTATTTACCTAAGTAACTAGCAGTTGATGATGTAAGGACCCACTACCTGGGATCTGTGACCTGTATAAAAGAAACTTGGCCTGCAGTCTGCATTTATATAGTCACAGAAATCCTCAGTGACTTGTATGTTACATTAGGGGAACATTATACACAATTTATGAGACTTATTCTATGTTACACCAATTTGAAACATCAGTTACCTAAATATAGAAGACCCCAACTGATAATTTAGCAAACAAAACATGTTGAAGGAATATGAACAATGATCTCAAAAAAACAAACCATGAAATGCTGAATAAATGTTATTTTATTTAAAAGTAGAATATTCATTTATTTTATTTTATTGGGGAATATTCGTGATAAAAATCCTTTAAAAAGACAAATCCAATCCCTTTGTTCAATGAAGGCTGTATTTGTGGTGTTAGAATGTCAGAATAATGTTGTTTATTGTTAGAGAATAGAATGCCACTTAAACAGCCATCTGTTTTATCTGTAATAAATATAAAAACACAAACAAGTCTTTGCAGGGTGGCCTTTTTGAACTAGTTACAAAGAGTGAGTCATAATTCACCATCTGCTAATTTAGATATAAATAGACCTAATAATGTACTTGAACTTGAATGTTAAGAGAGAAATAAATTAAGCACAACACCTGTATAACACCTGTACCATAAAAAAAACAAAGCACATTAGTACAACACATGTAACCTGAAGGAGTCAGAGAATACTTTATTTTGTCATCTATCTGGAGGTTTGATTGGAATATGAGTCCTCATATGGTCATTTTCTTTGGATATATCTTTTTATATCTCTGTAGCTTCAGATCTGTGTATCTGATGATTTATACAGTTTGTCACAGCTGCCAGAGATGCATGTTTCTATGAGCATTAGGAAGATATTCAGAGGCACTGGGACCGATGCAGAGCTGACAGCAAAAATTGCATAATTTACATTAAAAAGGTGTACTCAAAACTAGCATATGTGCTCCTATATTCTGAGCCATACTGATCCTTGAGATCCATGTGCATCAGGATATAGGAGCAAATGTGTGTGTTTCAGTATAGCATGATGATATGCTAGTAAATGTATCATCATGTTGTTAAGACACCAGTTCATCATCATTATCATCATCATCTTGATCATGATGACTGGTGTTTTAAAATAATTTTTTAGCAAATTAATTAAAAAAAAATTATATTTAAAAACTTTGTGGCCCCCAATCATTATCAATTAACTACATTGTGTCAATGTAGCTCATTGTGGTTAGTAACAAGATCCCACTTGGGGTCTCAACACTTCTAACCAATTCACAGTAGTTTTACAAAACTATGGCCTTCTGAATTAATTAGTGTGATAGGCTCAGAGCCTGTCATCAGCTTTGCGACTCCGCATGGACTAGCTCTTCGTAGGCCACTTATTGTCTTTTTTCATCCAAATAGATTTTAAACTCCTAGAAAGAAGATGTTACACCATGGAGCAATACATTGGTAAATGAGAGTCTGTTGGGTAGACTTTTTTTTAATTAAAGGACTTTGTTTGCATTTCAATGTTTTGATTTATTTTTTTACAAATACATTACAGATCCCAGCGGGCCCTGGATGCCAGCATAATAATGGCTGCCAAAGCCTGCTGGCACTTGTAGAACTGCAAGCGCCAGCAGGAGGGCGGGCTTTAATCTTCCTTACAGTAGCTCACATCACTGCTGCTCCAAGTAAAAAGAACATTATCACTGTGCTCTGCACAGAATACCCAAATGTAGAAATTGCACTAGATGCTGCTGTGCATTGCCGCACAGCCCTCTGTCCAAAGGCATATCTAGAAATAATGAGGCTCCTAAGAAAAAATATGAAGGATACTTATGCCTTAAATCTCAGCTCCGCTGCTACAGCCGTACCCAACCTGACAACACCCTAACCCTCTCCTATTGCCTAATATATAGCCATCATCATTATCATCAACATTTATTTATATAGCACCAGCATATTCCGTAGCGCTTTACAATTGGGTACAACACAGTAATAATTCATTACTGGATAATATAACCAGACTGAGAGGTAAGAAGGCCCTGCTCGCAAGCTTACAATCTATAGGAAAATGGGAGTCTCATACATGAGGGTATGTGCTACATATTGCATATTGGTCCAGCCAGATTGCAAAGATAAAAAGTGCTTAGTGGGCTACATGATCCAGTAACACAGCAGTGTTGGTCAAACATGTTGTTGTCTTGTGTAAACTGTGTAAAGGGTGGTAATAGGGTACCTAAGGAAGGTTAAGAGGGTAGGTGAGAAATTTTATAAGCAAGCCTGAAGAGGTGGGTTTTCAGGGAATGCATGAAGGTTTGAAGACGAGAGGAAGTCTTATTGTGCGAGGGAGGGACTTCCACAAAGTGGTGCAGTCCGAAGAAAGTCCTGTAACTGAGAATGGGAGCAAGTAATGAGAGTGGTTTAGAGACTCAGATCTTGTGCAGAACGGAGGTATCGAATTAGAAGATACTTTGAGACAAGTGAGGATATGTATTTTGGTGCAGTTTTGTTGTTGGCCTTGTATGTTAGTAGAAATATTTTATATTGGATTCGGTGAAAAACAGGCAATCCAGAGAGGCTAAAACTGAAAGAGCAATTAGATAAGTAGGATGAGAACTAGGATTGTATAATGTTTTGAAGACCTAAGGATTTTAGCATTTGTATGAGGAGAGTGGTCAACAGTGTTGAATGCAGCAGAGAGATCCAGGAGAATTAGAAAAATGAAATGGCCTTTAGATTTAGTAATGATCAAATCTTTGACAACCTTAGTCAACACAGTCTTCTTGGAGTGTTGAGAACGAAAGCCTGATTGAAGTGGATCCAATAGTTTGTGTGAGGAAAGAAAGTGTTTGAGGCGAGTGTAGGCAATTCTCTAGCGAATCTTGGAAGGGCATGGGAGCTGGGAGATGGGACAATAATTTGAGAGAGAATATGGTTCAGAAATTAGTTTTATTCAGAATATGAGTTATCACTGCACGACTGAATAATGATGGAACGATATTAGTAGACAGAGATAGACCATAGATTTTAGTAACCAGCAAAACCTTTCTCCATGCCTTATACTTCTGATCACAAATGCTGTGAAACTCACAACAGACCATTGCCGGCTTAAGACATGGTCTGACTGGATGGCTACCCTGGAGAGCAGCATGCTAGGGGTGCCAGCTGTACTTTTTGCTATTTATATTATGGACCACACTACTCAGATATCAGCATTGGGACAGATATCAGGATGGCAATAACAGATTAAATCATTTAAAAATGCTTTATTCTTTGATACTATAATAATGTATAAAGGTTTTTATATATTTTGTTAATTGTTTTAAATACATTTTATTTATTGTTAAGTTTTTTTTATTTTTCTTTCCATATTAGTGGAAGTGAAAACCCAAATCTGGCAAGATAATGCATTCTCACATCTGCAACGTCTGGCCTGATGAGATAGGTTAGCCATTACCACTACTGGTCAGTATAGCAGGGATAGCACGATATTGCTGAGCTGTGCTAATCGTATTTTTTTATTTCAATACATTCATTCAATATATCATTGTTGTCACGAACACCCAGCCTGTCCCAGATACAGCAATCTGAACAGCTGGCCGTGACTGGCGTCACCTTAGTCACTTAGCAATGAATTAACCTTTTCTGCCACCACAAAGGATTTATTATGGCGTCCTTACGTTCACCAGAAACCACTTATTAATTTTTCACACTTAAATCACATACACATGTAGCATGAGCCTCCCTGGGTTTCGTAAATTCACAAAGAATCACAGAGAACACGCTAGATTAAATTTATTTAATCTGAAAATGTTTCCAAGGCTTAATTACAAAAAAAAGTTAATAACAAGACATACAATAAATTAAGCCAAGTGCAGACTAGATGTGTTCAGCAAAAGTAGTTCCAGATATCCTCATAGTTATAAAGGAAGGTCCCTGGATATTTGGGATTGTGGTCTGTAGAGCAGCAGCAGGATTGCCCCCTTGGAAAGTACTTCCCCACAGTTAGGAGGAGGGGCTGCTATGTGGCAGCAGCGTAGCTGCAAGTTGAGTTGTGGAAGAGGGTCTGTGGTATACACAGAAGTAGGAAAATCCCTGGCCAGTGGAATGGTAATAGAGGACTGACTCATGCGGTGTCAGTTTTGAATATATTTAACAAACAGGCTCCACTGGCTTTGCTTGATTGGAAGAGAACCATAGCAGCTGCATGGACTGTTATTCCAGTAATTACACCACTGTCTATGACTCCCTTTTCCAGGGATACTGCAGCAGGCTAAGAGCCATAACTAGGCAGGTGCGGGCAGTGCCATAGCACAGGGCGCAAGCTCAAGGGGGCACAGCAACCACCCACTATCTGCCTCTGTGCCCCCTGGCTCTGTAACAGTCTGTGACAGACCCTGACTGCAGACCTCAGAATCAGATTACCGGGCACCCGGTGCGTCCAAAATGGCGCCCGCACGCATCTCCTCCTAACTTCTAAAATCTGCCCTCCACCCCTGCAGCGCCTGATGTCATGATGCTGCTAGTAAGAGCAGAAGAGCAGAGAAGAGCGGCTGGACAGCTGGTAAAACTAAGGCAGCAAGGTACAAGCAGGGGGCAGCAGTGAAGACAGTGAGGAGGGAGAAGAATACAGAAGAAAAGCTGAAAGCTGAGAAGGTAATTAAACTTCAGAAACAAAAGAGAGGGGTGGAGGGGTTGTTGCTAAGGGGATCTTTTAATACTTTATTTAATGGGAGTTATTGAGATACCTTGGATAATCCTGAATCAATTGCAATATATTTGCTAAAATGATAGATCAGTTAACAAATGGTCATAACTTAGTAATTAGACATAAATAGAATTGTTATGACAACATTTGCCTTCTAACCTTATTTTCATGTGCAAATCTACCTAAATTGTCCACAGTGACATATGCATAATGTGGAAGACAAATAAAAGTCACTTTAATAACACAGTATGTGCTTTTTCCCCACATGCCTATTTTATATTCCTGGCAAACCAAATAATTAAATATTCTACACCTTGCTAGCATCTCTCCATAAAAACATTAATTTTACTTATTAATGTATAAAAAAAAATATCCAGTATTACTGTATATATTTAATATGCAAGAACATATATGGCTGATATCAAATCAGTTGTACATCTCCCAATATACCATCACCTGTCACTCTGGCAAGAGTGTTGTTTGTACATTTTGTTTTTGATTGTGATGGTAGTATGTACAGAAAAAGGCTACACTGTCTGGGATTACTATATTATTTTTATTGTTGTTTTAAGCCCATTTTTTTGGAACCCCTCCCAAGAAAGGCTTACTCTTGTGCCCCAGGCCAGGACCAGGTACAGCAACTAGAGAAGGAGAAACACGCCAACTGACCTGTCTCAGGACACAAAGGACGGACCAGTCTTTTCATTTGCACCCTATCAGAGAGTGATGGTAAGTCACGTTCTCATATGTAACACACAATTACACTGAGACAGGGTTTATTAAGTTTTGTGTTTGTATTTTCAAATTTATTGCATTTAAAAATATATATATATATATATATATATTCATGCATTTGGCCTACCATGAATTTGTAAATGTGTGTAACTGAGAATTCTTTCAGTAAAGTGCAAGCCACACCCCCACAGTAGGTTGGCCATGCCCACTCAACAACTGTCACTACCACTTAGCCACTTAGATGGGGGGCGCCAGTGCCCTGTCTCGCCGAGAGCACTAAAATGTCTAGTTACGGCACTGTTCAGACGTGACTCTATTTGCCAAGGATAGTGTTTGTATTGTAGCCTGCCTCTGCTTCCAAGTTACTCTCCTTTATGTTCTATGCTCTCTCCCAGGTTTGCGAGAGGAAGAAGGACTTTAATATATGAGAAAGCTTTCCCAGAGAGAACATAACTTATTATGCCATATGACCCAGGAGTTAAATAGGGCTATTTGACTCTACTTATTAGTATACATGTATGTATACATTGGGAATCCAGAACCTGGGGACAGATTATCTTTGTACACCATCATCCCATGAGGGGATATGCACATGAAAACACATGTGCACAAATAATCAGGAGCAATGAAGAGCCGGAATGTACATATGCACAGTAAGGACTTCACTATAGATTAATAATGATGTTAAATTAAGAATAAAACTTGTAAAAATTAAAACAAAATTAAACTTCATCCTAAAAACAATTCTCATTATTAAGAGTGCCAAAAGGGGTGTGGGTACAAAGTACCTGTGCCTGAGCCTCCCATTGGTGGTGATTATTGAGGGGGCAAATGGGCTCCATCTAAGCAGAATTGTGTTTATGGGAAAGTGAATGCACAGATCGATAGCTTCCTATTGGTGCCAACAGTAACACCACTCCTAGGCTATATGCACAGCACATGCTTTAGATGAAGCTACAAGCATTGCCTGGGGAAGGTCTGCATTGGCACACACCCCCTAGACCAGGGGTGCAGAGCATCCGGCCAGCGGACCGTATAAGGCCTGCGACATCAATTGTTCTGGCCCTCTGCCATCCTCCACTTCTCCACCCCAATTTTTTTTAAAAAAACAAACAAAAAACCCCCAACCTATGTTACAGGCAGGACCGATACACTCCTCCCCGCACACAGAATGTTGGGTGAGACGTCATCACGCCCGACAGTTGCAGTGTGGATCGCCTACGGAGCAGCCACAAGAAGAACAGAAGAAAACAGGAGAGAAGAATTAAGGCAATATAAAAGTAAGTGAAGGGGAGAAAAAGCAGCATGAAGGGTACAGTATAAAAGAGGAGAGACAGATAAAGGAGAGAAAAAGCAGGATGAAGGGTGTAGTGTGATAGAGGGGAGACAGAAAATGGAGAGAAAAAGCAGGATGAATGTGATTATTTTTAAGTTGATAATTTTGTATTACCCCCAAATGATGTTATAAATATTCAAATGGCCCTTGGCAGAAAAAGGTTCCCCACCACTGCCCTAGACTGTGCATGCAGCTCAAGTTGTTTCCTAGGTTACAGACACAGACTGGAGGGGTCTCAAGAAGTGGTCAAACTAAGGTCTGAAATTTGTCTTGATGGACTGCACGGGACTCGTCCAGTCGACATTGTCTATACAACCTGCACCAGATGACAAGCTGAGACAATTTTAAACATTTCCTACCTGGAGAATGTTTTTCAGCAGGGTTGCTGTGGTGGTGATGAGCAACTATAAAACTGCAGGGATCCCTGTGGAGAAACCCTCATAGCTTCACTAGTTGGAGGAATACGGGATATAAAAGAAAAATGTTAGGTTATTCTTTAAAAAGAGTTTTCTTATCAGAAGAAAAGTCCTCTATTTTATAGACCTTGCAGTGTAAATATTTTCTACTACATATATGCAAAAAAAATAATTATGTCCTGTAGTGTCCTCTCTGGATTGTTCATCTCTTCTATTTGTAAAATTATGAACAATAAACTTCCTCCTGGATTCTTAGCCATCCAATTTAAAAAAGCCCTAAAATTAAAGTAAATTGAACTAAAAAGTATTGATTGCTTTTTAATTTTCATCAACTCAATTTGTCTTTGTTGTGGGCAACCCGTAATATATTGCTCTACGCTTGTCACCAGGATTTGTGTCTTTCCCATCCAATATCTATGTAACTTTTATTTCTTAAATGTATATTTAATTTTAAATTTGAAATGGCATAGATATTGTTACAATTATTGTTGTTTATATCATAGCAAGATGCTTTCTCTAATGTGTGCTACTATTATAACATAGAGATCTGCATTAAATATTTAAAATATCTGTACATAAGCGCAAAGCCTCTAATGGAAGATTACACTGGACATTTCACTATACCATTTAAACTAGGGATGTGCACCGGCGACTTTTGAGGTCTCGTGTTTTGTGTTTTGGATCCGGATTTTCGTTATTTTTGAGGTTCGGATTTGTCTCGCAAAACACTTGACGAAAGGTCTCGGTTCGGATTTAAGGTATTGGATTCGGATTTTTTTTGAAAAAAACATAAAAAGTTTAAAAATCAAGTTTTTGGGCTTATTTTCACTCCTAGGCTATTATTAACCTCAATAACATTCAATAACAAGCATTTCCACTAATTTACAGTGTATTCTGAACACCTCACAATATAGTTATTAGTCCAAAACGTTACAACAAGGTATCTTTCTGGACTGCGTAGAGGAGTGGGTCACCACAATATATATTAAAAACCCTGAACTTTTATGATTCGCACCAATAAATGTACCTGGACTGCGTAGAGGAGTGGGTCACCACAATATATATTAAAAACCCTGAACTTTTATGATTCGCACCAATAAATGTACCTGGACTGCGTAGAGGAGTGGGTCACCACAATATATATTAAAAACCCTGAACTTTTATGAATCGCACCAATAATTGTACCTGGACTGCGTAGAGGAGTGGGTCACCACAATATATTAAAAACCCTGAACTTTTATGAATCGCACCAATAATTGTACCTGGACTGCGTAGAGGAGTGGGTCACCACAATATATTAAAAACCCTGAACTTTTATGATTCGCACCAATAATTGTACCTGGACTGCGTAGAGGAGTGGGTCACCACAATATCTTAAAATCCCTGAACTTTTATGATTCGCACCAATAATTGTACCTGGACTGCGTAGAGGAGTGGGTCACCACAATATCTTAAAAACCCTGAACTTTTATGATTCGCACCAATAATTGTACCTGGACTGCGTAGAGGAGTGGGTCACCACAATATCTTAAAAACCCTGAACTTTTATGATTCGCACCAATAATTGTACCTGGACTGCGTAGAGGAGTGGGTCACCACAATATCTTAAAAACCCTGAACTTTTATGATTCGCACCAATAATTGTACCTGGACTGCGTAGAGGAGTGGGTCACCACAATATCTTAAAAACCCTGAACTTTTATGATTCGCACCAATAATTGTACCTGGACTGCGTAGAGGAGTGGGTCACCACAATATCTTAAAAACCCTGAACTTTTATGATTCGCACCAATAATTGTACCTGGACTGCGTAGAGGAGTGGGCACTGGGCACCACAATAAAATATATAAAAAAACCTTCAACAGATCTGCATTACACTACACATACGGCTGCTCCTCCATCCTCTCCATCATATACATGTTGGAGTTTTAGCGTGTGACAACCTCTTGTTTTTGATAATGTCAGTGCATTTTGAATATTTTTCAATTTGCCCCACACCACTGAATGTACTTTATCTATGATACGCAATACGCATCTATCTATCTTGACTGCGTAGTGTGGTGGCCCCGGTACACAATTTGGTACCGAGGCCACAATATAATTAAAAAACCCTCCACGTGTCTGAATTCCACCAAACAAGTATCTGGACTGCATAGTGGGGTGGCCCCGGTACCCAATTTGATACCGGGGCCACAATACCTCCTCCAAACATGGTACAGACAATTCGTCATTGAGATCCCAGACAGACAGGGTCAAAGTGTTATTGTTTGACTTTGTAAACCCAAAAAACTGTCCCTGTTGCACATAGTCGTGCAATGAAGACTGACTTTTTCATTTAAAGGCACGATCTTTCAAGTGTAGTGTTTGTAAGTCTAAGTCATATTATACTTTTGGTAAAATTGGTTTATTTTGTTCCTCTTTATGGTAATTAGTAATAGAATTAAAGTATGAAATAGAATTAAAGTATGAAATAGAATTAAAGTATGAAATAGAATTAAAGTATGAAATAGAGTGGTATAGAGTTGTAGTGTGGTATAGATAGAGTGGTCCACACAATATAATAATAAAACCCTCAACTGGTCTGAATTCCACCAAACAAGTATCTGGACTGCGTAGTGTGGTGGCCCCGGTACACAATTTGGTACTGAGGCCACAATGTAATTAAAAAATTGGGCATCAACTGTCACCGTTGTTTAATATCTGATACACCTAAATATGGACTGCACAGTGGAGTGGCCCCGGTAGTAAATTTGGTGCCGGGGCCACAATACCTCCTCCAACTTCCAAGTGTAGTGTTTATAAAGACAGACAGCGTCGAAGTGTTATTAGTTGACTTTCTTAACCCTAAAATTGTCCCTGTTGCAAATATTCGTGCAATGGACAGTTACTTTTTTATTGAAAGACTCAAGCTTTCAAGTGTAGTGTTTATAAAATATAAACAACAATACAGTAGTTTTAGAGCACGTCAATACCTCTTGTTTTAAATTATGACACGGCATTTTACTTTTGGTTTAATTTCTTGTATTTTTTTAAATTTGGTTTTACTTTTTGAACATGGCAAACGACTGTTGATTGGTCATATAATGCCAAAAAAAAAGGTCCAAGATGGAATTGTCCTTGGGCCCTCACACCCACCCTTATGTTGTTGAAATAGGACATGCACACTTTAACAAACCAATCATTTCAGCGACAGGGCCTACCAAACAACTTTGGCTGAAATGATTGGTTTGTTTGGGCCCCCACACCAAAAAAGCTATTCATCTCTCCCTGTACAGACTAAACAGGCTCTACTGAGGCAAGATGTCGTCCTCATCCTCAACCTCTGATTCCTCTCCCCCTACAGTGTGTACTTCCTCCTCATCACACATTATCAATTCGTCCCCGCTGGACTCCACAACCACAGGTCCCTCTGTAGTATCTGGAGGGCAGTGCTGTACTTCATTGAGGAATTGATTATTCATTTTTATAAACATCATTTTTTCAACGTTGTGAGGAAGCAACCTCCTTCGCCGCTCACTGACCAGGTTCCCCGCTGCACTAAAAACTCTTTCCGAGTACACACTGGAGGGGGGACAACTCAGTTAAAAAATAGAGCCAGTTTGTACAGGGGCTTCCAAACTGCCTTTTGGAGTTCTACCACGTCACTACCTCTAGTTAATTTAGATTGCAAGGCTTGTAAATATAAATACTTTGAAGATAAAAAAAAGCAGGCTGCACAGACTGTGGAGCTAGAAAGTGAAATTAAATGGACCACGTTACTTTGGTGGCTATCTATGCCCCCCCCCCCGCCCTACACTTGTAGTTGAATATAAATAAAGCAGCCTGCATAGACTGTAGAACTAGCAATTCAAATATACAAAGAAATGGACAAAGGCAGTTTGGTATCTGTCTGCATCAGATCCCCTCTCCACTAGGAGTAAAACAGAAAACTTTTCAGCCGTTATATAATCTAGAATATAAATAGAAATTGAGAAAGGCAATTTGGTATCTGTCTGCATCATAATCATCAACATCCTCCTCAGCGCCAGCTACATCAATATCCTCCTCCCAGTGTACAACATTCACACCTTCATTAGCCAAATCTGTAACTGGACTGTGGGTGATCCTTCCAGCATATGCAGAGGGTGTGCTGCAAATGCTGGATGGAGTCACCTCTTCCCGTACAGTGATGGGAAGGTCAGGGTTCACAACCAACAACACCCTTGGACTCGCCTTGGGGATTTGTGATGTCATCTGTTTAGAAGGCAGAGTTCTTTGCTGTTTTGTTGTTGTTGCTGACAGCATAACTCTCTTAAATTTTTTGTAGGGGGGGGAGGAGGGCTTAGATCCTTGGGTGAAGCTGGACCACTAGTCATGAACACGGGACAGGGCCTAAGCCGTTCCTTGCCACTACTTGTCGTAATTGGCATATTGCCAACTTTACGTTTCTCCTCAGAGGATTTTAAGTTTCTTTTTTTGCTGTTTTTTGAGAACTTGGGCTTTTTGGATTTTACATGCCCTGTACTAGGAGATTGGGCATCGTGCTTGCCAGACGACGTTGATGGCATTTCATCGTCTATGTCATGACTAGTGGCAGCAGCTTCAGCATTAGGAGGAAGTGGGTCTTGATCTTTCCCTACTTTATCCTCCAAATTTTTGGTCTCCATTATATGTAGCACAAGATACTGCAGAATGTGTGAACTTGGTAATATTGCAGTACCAATGGACTTATACTGCTGTATTGTTTTTGCAAATTTGGTTATAATTATTATATATTTTTTTTTTTTTTTAAATTTTTTTTTTTTTTTACTTTTTTTTAATTTTTAAAAAACTTGGGAATAGTGGGGAAAAAACTATGCCCTTAGAAGCACAGAGCACAGGACACAGCACCACTGGACTGAACAGGACACGGCACAGGACCCAGCAGCACTACGGAACTCAGCAGGACAGAGCACAGGACACAGCACCACTGGACTGATACTGCAGAATGTGTGAACTTGGTAATATTGCAGTACCAATGGACTTATACTGCTGGATTGGTTTTGCAAATTTGGTTATAATTATTATATATATTTTTTTTTTTTTAATTTTTTTTTTTTTTTTACTTTTTTTTTATTTTTTAAAAACTTGGGAATAATGGGGAAATAACTATGCCCTTAGAAGCACAGAGCACAGGACACAGCACCACTGGACTGAACAGGACACGGCACAGGACCCAGCAGCACTACGGAACTCAGCAGGACAGAGCACAGGACACAGCACCACTGGACTGATACTGCAGAATGTGTGAACTTGGTAATATTGCAGTACCAATGGACTTATACTGCTGGATTGGTTTTGCACATTTGGTTATAATTATATATATTTTTTTTAATTTCTAATTTTTTATTTTTTTTTACTTTTTTTTTATTTTTTAAAAACTTGGGAATAATGGGGAAATAACTATGCCCTTAGAAGCACAGAGCACAGGACACAGCACCACTGGACTGAACAGGACACAGCACAGGACCCAGCAGCACCACTGACCTCAGAAGGACAGAGCACAGCACACAGCACCACTGGACTGATACTGCAGAACACAGCACAGCACAGCACAGCACAGCACAGCACAGCACAGCACAGCACAGAACTAAACTAGGGATGTGCACCGGCGACTTTTGAGGTCTCGTGTTTTGTGTTTTGGATCCGGATTTTCGTTATTTTTGAGGTTCGGATTTGTCTCGCAAAACACTTGACGAAAGGTCTCGGTTCGGATTTAAGGTATTGGATTCGGATTTTTTTTGAAAAAAACATAAAAAGTTTAAAAATCAAGTTTTTGGGCTTATTTTCACTCCTAGGCTATTATTAACCTCAATAACATTCAATAACAAGCATTTCCACTAATTTACAGTGTATTCTGAACACCTCACAATATAGTTATTAGTCCAAAACGTTGCAACAAGGTATCTTTCTGGACTGCGTAGAGGAGTGGGTCACCACAATATATATTAAAAACCCTGAACTTTTATGATTCGCACCAATAATTGTACCTGGACTGCGTAGAGGAGTGGGTCACCACAATATATTAAAAACCCTGAACTTTTATGAATCGCACCAATAAATGTACCTGGACTGCGTAGAGGAGTGGGTCACCACAATATATATAATAAGAAAACCATCAACTGGTTTGATTCGCACCAATAAATGTACCTGGACTGCGTAGAGGAGTGGGTCACCACAATATATTAAAAACCCTGAACTTTTATGAATCGCACCAATAAATGTACCTGGACTGCGTAGAGGAGTGGGTCACCACAATATATATAATAAGAAAACCATCAACTTGTTTGATTCGCACCAATAAATGTACCTGGACTGCGTAGAGGAGTGGGTCACCACAATATCTTAAAAACCCTGAACTTTTATGAATCGCACCAATAAATGTACCTGGACTGCGTAGAGGAGTGGGTCACCACAATATATATAATAAGAAAACCATCAACTTGTTTGATTCGCACCAATAAATGTACCTGGACTGCGTAGAGGAGTGGGTCACCACAATATATATAATAAGAAAACCATCAACTTGTTTGATTCGCACCAATAAATGTACCTGGACTGCGTAGAGGAGTGGGCACTGGGCACCACAATAAAATATATAAAAAACCTTCAACAGGTCTGCATTACACTACACATACGGCTGCTCCTCCATCCTCTCCATCATATACATGTTGGAGTTTTAGCATGTGACAACCTCTTGTTTTTGATAATGTCAGTGCATTTTGAATATTTTTCAATTTGCCCCACACCACTGAATGTACTTTATCTATGATACGCATCTATCTATCTTGACTGCGTAGTGTGGTGGCCCCGGTACACAATTTGGTACCGGGGCCACAATAAAATAAATACACCCTCCACGTGTCAGAATTCCACCAAACAAGTATCTGGACTGCGTAGTGGGGTGGCCCCGGTACCCAACTTGATACCGGGGCCACAATAAAATAAATACACCCTCCACGTGTCAGAATTCCACCAAACAAGTATCTGGACTGCGTAGTGGGGTGGCCCCGGTACCCAACTTGATACCGGGGCCACAATAAAATAAATACACCCTCCACGTGTCAGAATTCCACCAAACAAGTATCTGGACTGCGTAGTGGGGTGGCCCCGGTACCCAACTTGATACCGGGGCCACAATACCTCCATCAACCCTCTAAATCCCACTCCACTGATGGCGGACACCGGGCGCACGTCTAACACCAACATTGCAGTTACAGCCGCAGTTATACGCTTTGCAATAGGGTGACTACTATCGTATTTGGTGGTCATGGCAAACGACTGTTGGACGGTCAATTGTTTGGTGAAAGACTTAGCGGTCTTACGACTTCCCCTCTGGGAAGATGACCGACTAACAGCAGCAACAGCAGCAGTGGCAGTAGTAGGCGTACCGCTGCAGGATTCCTCGGATGAATCCCGTATTGAGGAGGACTCAGTCTGGCTGGTGACTTGGGCTGCAGGACTGAATCTGATGGAGATTGTGGAGGAAGTTGACGAGGAGGGTGTTGCTGGTGTGTATCCAACTGGACCACGGGATTTAGGTGTCCCTGTACCGATGAGGGTCCTAGCCCCAGTTCCTGAACTAACCACTGAACTATGAAGGTTATTCAGGTGACGTATAAGGGAGGATGTTCCTAGGTGGGCAAGATCCTTACCCCTGCTTATTTGAGCTTTACATAAGCTACATATTGCCATACATTGGTTGTCTGGATTTGGATAAAAATAACTCCAGACCGAAGAGGTGCATTTTTTGGTCTTCTGACCAGGCATGACGATGGGCTTTTTCATCCCATGGACATCAGCTGTTTCCCCCCCTGGTGCCTCATTTACAATAACCACATCACCATCCTCATCATCAAGTTCCTCCACAGCGCCAGCTACATCATCAATAGCCTCCTCCCGAGCCACCTCTTCCCGTACAGTGATGGGAAGGTCAGGCTTGACAACCACCAACACGCTTGGACTCGCCTTGGGGATTTGTGATAATTTCTCTTTAGAAGGCAGAGTTGTTTGCTGTTTTGTTGCTGACAGCATAACTCTCTTCAATTTTTTGTAGGGGGGGGGAGGAGGAGGAGGGCTAAGATCCGTGGGTGAAGCTGAACCACTAGTCATGAACACGGGCCAGGGCCTAAGCCGTTCCTTGCCACTCCGTGTCGTAAATGGCATATTGGCAACTTTACGTTTCTCCTCAGATGATTTTAAGTTTCTCTTTTTGCTACTTTTTCTTAACTTGGGCTTTTTGGATTTTACATGCCCGGTACTACGAGATTGGGCATCGGGCTTGGAAGACGACGTTGATGGCATTTCATCGTCTATGTCATGACTAGTGGCAGCAGCTTCAGCATTAGGAGGAAGTGGGTCTTGATCTTTCCCTACTTTATCCTCCAAATTTTTGGTCTCCATTATATGTAGCACAAGATACTGCAGAATGTGTGAACTTGGTAATATTGCAGTACCAATGGACTTATAATGCTGGATTGGTTTTGCAAATTTGGTTATAATTATTATATATATTTTTTTTTTTTTAAATTTTTTATTTTTTTTTACTTTTTTTTTATTTTTTACAAACTTGGGAATAATGGGGAAATAACTATGCCCTTAGAAGCACAGAGCACAGGACACAGCACCACTGGACTGAACAGGACACGGCACAGGACCCAGCAGCACTACGGAACTCAGCAGGACAGAGCACAGGACACAGCACCACTGGACTGATACTGCAGAATGTGTAAACTTTGTAATATTGCAGTACCACTGGACTTTTACTGCTGAATGTGTGAACTTGGTAATATTGCAGTACCAATGGACTTATAATGCTGGATTGGTTTTGCAAATTTGGTTATAATTATTATATATTTTTTTTTTTTTTTTATTTTTTTATTTTTTTTTACTTTTTTTTTATTTTTTACAAACTTGGGAATAATGGGGAAATAACTATGCCCTTAGAAGCACAGAGCACAGGACACAGCACCACTGGACTGAACAGGACACGGCACAGGACCCAGCAGCACTACGGAACTCAGCAGGACAGAGCACAGGACACAGCACCACTGGACTGATACTGCAGAATGTGTAAACTTTGTAATATTGCAGTACCACTGGACTTTTACTGCTGAATGTGTGAACTTGGTAATATTGCAGTACCAATGGGCTTATACTGCAGGATTGGTTGTGAAAATTTTGTGGTAATTAAAAAATATTAAAGTAGTTTTTGGTATTTTATAAAAAAAACTTTTTTTTATTTTTTTAAACACAGGGGAATATTGGGGAAATAACTATGCCCTTAGAAGCACAGAGCACAGGACACAGCACCACTGGACTGAACAGGACACAGCACAGGACCCAGCAGCACCACTGACCTCAGAAGGACAGAGCACAGCACACAGCACCACTGGACTGATACTGCAGAACACAGCACAGCACAGCACAGCACAGCACTAAACAGCACAGCACTAAACAGCACAGAACTAAACAGCACAGAACTAAACAGCACAGAGGACCACCTAACACACCCTCCCTCTACCCTGATCAATGCCCGAGTGAAGATGGCGGCGACTAGCGGGGAATTTATAGGATCCGAGTATCGCGAGATCCGACAACGGGATTATGAGTCAGAGCCTCAGTTTCACTTTTGAATTTGGCGCCAATACCCGGATCTGTCTCGGATCCGACTCGGATCCGCAACGTTCGGGTGGGCTCGGATTTCAGAAATCCGAGCGCGCTCATCCCTAAACTAAACAGCACAGAACTAAACAGCACAGAACTAAACAGCACAGAACTAAACAGCACAGAGGACCACCTAACACACCCTCCCTCTACCCTGATCAATGCCCGAGTGAAGATGGCGGCGACTAGCGGGGAATTTATAGGATCCGAGTATCGCGAGATCCGACAATGGGATTATGAGTCAGAGCCTCAGTTTCACTTTTGAATTTGGCGCCAATACCCGGATCTGTCTCGGATCCGACTCGGATCCGCAACGTTCGGGTGGGCTCGGATTTCATAAATCCGAGTGCGCTCATCCCTAATTTAAACACTCTAAAATTTGTCACAGTATATGTCAATGTTAAAAATAAACTTGATTAAATAGAATAATATTTAGTGACACTCTAACCTCTACAGATGAGAGAGTGAAAGCTTCTTTATAAAAGCAGATACGGGTTTCTGTGTGCAATTAACTTGTCTTGCTAAACCGAAAAATACACTAAGGTTGTAAATATATTTTAATATAAAAAACAGTGTTGTGCACAGTAATTATGTAGCACCCCAGTACAGAGCCACAGCGTACCAATTACAAGTAAAATCCAATTATATTGTAAAGTTCACATTAAAAAATGCAAAATGGTGTCATATCCTCACAGCACAAGCCAGGAAACATTAATCAGTGGACAAGGTATGGAAAGAAATTGATTAACTTTGTTAAAATTACCAAAATGCACAGTGGGTCGGGAGGTCTCATTTTGACATCAACTAATATCTGTACTTGTGTTGTTCTAATTTACTGTTCGTGATTATCTATAGAGCAAGAATATATTATAGTAATACTTTATATGCATGTATGTTGTATGTACTTCATATTTATTCTTTATCTTTCAGCAAAAAGACATGACAAAGGCCAGGGCCCGATTAAGTGTTCTGGCCATCCTAGGCTATTACACTCGTAGCGCCCCATCACCTACCAAGTTTACACCTCTCTATCAAAATTTTGCACCTTCAGTAATGTTGTGCCCCTCCAAATCCTAGCGCCTTAGGCTGCAGGCTAGTCAACCTACTGGATAATCAGGCCCTGACAAAGGCAAATACCCTTATTAAAAATAGCAAAATTGATACTTTTCAATGGAAGAGTGATGGCCATGATATTTATTGTTATGCAATTACAACATCTCAGCAAATGAGATAATTAAATACAGAAACAAAATACCAACAATATATAATAAATTTATCACAATGCTAACACATAGACTGCAAGTCTTTGATAATATACACCATAAAACCATAGCAATATTGTCCCAGCCACTGCAAATATGCGAGGGATACTGCATTATACATGAAAAAAATATTTTAACCACTTACTGCGGACCATTGGCTTCAAAAAAGTACATTTAATCATCTAACTAAAATGATTTAATCCTCCAAAACTAAATTTCAACTGTTGTCAAGGACCCGCCACAGTTTGCAAAATTGACCCCCATAAAGTACATGCTCTTTCAAACACCTGCGGTGATCTCAAGAGCCTTCATGATGTCATCATTAAATACAGATAGCCCCATCCCTGCCAATGTAGCAAGTATCTGACTACAACAAATGTTCTGATTCAGACACAGCCTTGTTAATTTTAACTTTAGTACAAATCAATGCAGCACCTTGGCACAGCCCCTGTCCAACAATGTCCGAAAGCCTAGGAAATCAATCACAAAACCATAAAAGATATCTTGATCTCCTTGATCAATTGTCTCATGGGTTGATTTCCTATATCACTTCTCACACATGAATGACAAGAATTAGCTATTTCCTGTATCCTAGGAATTTATGAGTAATGTAGCAGTTCATTGGTGTGTTGTGTGGTTTGGGTAGGAATGGGAAAGCTTAAGGCAAAATTCTTATGGGAAATATGCAATATTTTGTAGCCACATTTTTTAAATATAGTTCATCTTTAATCACAGGCCTAAAGTGATTAAAGATCATACCTCTCATTACATGCCAATGAACTTCAACTGCATACCTCTGCAGACCAAACAATGTACCACTGGGTTACCTGCTTTCTTCTCAGTCTACTAAATAACAATACAATGCAAAACAAATTTCCACGTCCCCATTCAACACAGAAATCCACAACTGAATAATGAACCAAAAGGGACTAATATACTAATATATATACATATATTAGGGATGTGCAGCGGCGACTTTTGAGGTCTCGTGTTTTGTGTTTTGGATCCGGATTTTCTCGATGTTTTGGGTTTGGATTTGTTTCGCAAAACACCTGCCGAAAGGTTTTGGTTCGGATTTAAGGTTTTGGATTCGGATTTTTTTTTAAAAAAGCATAAAAAGTTAAAAAATCAAGTTTTTGGGCTTATTTTAACTCCTACGCTATTATTGACCTCAATAACATTCAATAACAAGCATTTCCACTAATTTACCGTGTATTCTGAACACCTCACAATATAGTTATTAGTCCAAAACGTTGCAACGAGGTATCTTTCTGGACTGCGTAGTGGAGTGGTCCCCACAATATAATAAGAAAACCATCAACTGGTCTTATTCGCACCAAAACATGTACCTGGACTGCGTAGAGGAGTGGGTCACCACAATATAAATTAAAAACCCTGAACTTGTATGATTCGCACCAATAATGTACCTGGACTGCGTAGAGGAGTGGGTCACCACAATATATATAATAAGAAAACCATCAACTGGTATGAATCACATCGAATAATGTACCTGGACTGCGTAGAGGAGTGGGTCACCACAATATAAATTAAAAACCTTGAACTTGTATGATTCGCACCAATAATGTACCTGGACTGCGTAGAGGAGTGGGTCACCACAATATATATAATAAGAAAACCATCAACTGGTATGAATCGCACCGAATAATGTACCTAGACTGCGTAGAGGAGTGGGTCACCACAATATAAATTAAAAACCCTGAACTTGTATGATTCGTACCAATAAGTACCTGGAGTGCGTAGAGGAGTGGGTCACCACATTATAAATTAAAAACCCTGAACTTGTATGATTCGCACCAATAATGTACCTGGACTGCGTAGAGGAGTGGGTCACCACAATATATATAATAAGAAAACCATCAACTGGTATGAATCGCACCGAATAATGTACCTGGACTGCGTAGAGGAGTGGGTCACCACAATATAAATTAAAAACCCTGAACTTGTATGATTTGCACCAATAATGTACCTGGACTGCGTAGAGGAGTGGGTCACCACAATATATATAATAAGAAAACCATCAACTGGTATGAATCGCATCGAATAATGTACCTGGACTGCGTAGAGGAGTGGGTCACCACAATATAAATTAAAAACCTTGAACTTGTATGATTTGCACCAATAATGTACCTGGACTGCGTAGAGGAGTGGGTCACCACAATATATATAATAAGAAAACCATCAACTGGTATGAATCGCACCGAATAATGTACCTAGACTGCGTAGAGGAGTGGGTCACCACAATATAAATTAAAAACCCTGAACTTGTATGATTCGTACCAATAAGTACCTGGAGTGCGTAGAGGAGTGGGTCACCACAATATAAATTAAAAACCCTGAACTTGTATGATTCGCACCAATAATGTACCTGGACTGCGTAGAGGAGTGGGTCACCACAATATATATAATAAGAAAACCATCAACTGGTATGAATCGCACCGAATAATGTACCTGGACTGCGTAGAGGAGTGGGTCACCACAATATAAATTAAAAACCCTGAACTTGTATGATTTGCACCAATAATGTACCTGGACTGCGTAGAGGAGTGGGTCACCACAATATATATAATAAGAAAACCATCAACTGGTATGAATCGCATCGAATAATGTACCTGGACTGCGTAGAGGAGTGGGTCACCACAATATAAATTAAAAACCTTGAACTTGTATGATTCGCACCAATAATGTACCTGGACTGCGTAGAGGAGTGGGTCACCACAATATATATAATAAGAAAACCATCAACTGGTATGAATCGCACCGAATAATGTACCTGGACTGCGTAGAGGAGTGGGTCACCACAATATAAATTAAAAACCCTGAACTTGTATGATTCGTACCAATAAGTACCTGGAGTGCGTAGAGGAGTGGGTCACCACAATATAAATTAAAAACCCTGAACTTGTATGATTCGCACCAATAATGTACCTGGACTGCGTAGAGGAGTGGGTCACCACAATATATATAATAAGAAAACCATCAACTGGTATGAATCGCACCGAATAATGTACCTGGACTGCGTAGAGGAGTGGGTCACCACAATATAAATTAAAAACCCTGAACTTGTATGATTTGCACCAATAATGTACCTGGACTGCGTAGAGGAGTGGGTCACCACAATATATATAATAAGAAAACCATCAACTGGTATGAATCGCACCGAATAATGTACCTGGACTGCGTAGAGGAGTGGGTCACCACAATATAAATTAAAAACCCTGAACTTGTATGATTTGCACCAATAACGTACCTAGACTGCGTAGAGGAGTGGGTCACCACAATATAAATTAAAAACCCTGAACTTGTATGATTCGCAGCAATAATGTACCTGGACTGCGTAGAGGAGTGGGTCACCACAATATTATTAAAAAACCCTACACAGGTCTGAATTCCACCCAAAAAGTTTATGGACTGCGTAGTGTAGTGTTCCCCACAATATTATTTAAAAATTTTGCAGCAACAGTCAACATTGTTTAATATCTGATACACCTCTATCTGGATTGCATAGTGGAGTGGCCCCGGTACCCAATTTGGTACCGGGGCCACAATACCTCCTCCAACCATGGTACAGACCATTCGTCATTGAGATCCCATCAAGTATGTTAAAGACAGACAGGGTCGAAGTGTTATTGGTTGACTTTGTAAACCAAAAAACTGTCCCTGTTGCACATAGTCGTGCAATGAAGACTGACTTTTTCATTTAAAGGCACCATCTTTCAAGTGTAGTGTTTGTAAGTCATATTATACTTTTGGTAAAATTTGTTTATTTTGTTCCTCTTTATGGTAACTACTAATAGAATTAAAGTATTAAATAGAAGCGGCAGTTCCTCTTTATGGCAATTAGTAATAGAATTAAAGTATTAAATAGAATTAAAGTATTAAATAGAGTGGTATAGAGTGGTAGTGTGGTATAGAGTGGTCCCCACAATATAATAATAAAACCCTCAACTGGTCTGATTTCCACCAAACAAGTATCTGGACTGCGTAGTGGGGTGGCCCTGGTACCCAATTTGATACCGGGGCCACAATAAAATAAATACACCCTCAACTGGTCTGAATTCCACCAAACAAGTATCTGGACTGCGTAGTGTGGTGGACCCGGTACCCAATTTGATACCGGGGCCATAATACCTCCTCCAAGTTCCAAGTGTAGTGTTTATAACATCTTAACACTACACTAATTCTAGCACGTCAAAACCTCTTGTTTTAAATAATGACAGGGCATTTAACTTTTGATTTAATTTATTGAATTTGTTGGCATTTTCTTTTACTTTTTGAACATGGCGAACGACTGTTGAATAGTCACATAATGCCAAAAAAATAGTTGCAAGATGGAATTGTCCTTGGGCCCTCCCACCCACCCTTATGTTGTTGAAATAGGACATGCACACTTTAACAAACCAATCATTTCAGTGACAGGGCCTACCAAACAACTGTGGCTGAAATGATTGGTTTGTTTGGGCCCCCACACCAATAAAACAATTCATCTCTCCCTGTACAAACTAAACAGGCTCTACTGAGGAAAGATGTCGTCCTCATCCTCAACCTCTGATTCCTCTCCCCCTACAGTGTGTACTTCCTCCTCCTCACACATTATCAATTCACCCCCGCTGGACTCCACAACCACAGGTCCCTCTGTACTGTCTGGAGGGCAGTGCTGTACTTCATTGAGGAATTGATTATTCATTTTTATAAACATAATTTTTTCAACGTTGTGAGGAAGCAACCTCCTTCGCCGCTCACTGACCAGGTTCCCCGCTGCACTAAAAACTCTTTCCGAGTACACACTGGAGGGGGGACAACTCAGTTAAAACATAGAGCCAGTTTGTACAGGGGCTTCCAAACTGCCTTTTGGAGTTCTACCACGTCACTACCTCTAGTTAATTTAGATTGCAAGGCTTGTAAATATAAATACTTTGAAGATAAAAAAAAGCAGGCTGCACAGACTTGTGGAGCTAGAAAGTGAAATTAAATGGACCACATTACTTTGGTCGCTATCTATGCCCCCCCCCCCCCCCCCCCCCAGCCCTACACTTGCAGTTGAATATAAATAAAGCAGCCTGCATAGACTGTAGAACTAGAAATTCAAATATACAAAGAAATGGACAAAGGCAGTTTGGTATCTGTCTGCATCAGATCCCCTCTCCACTAGGAGTAAAACAGAAAAATTTTCAGCCGTTATATAATCTAGAATATAAATAGAAATTGAGAAAGGCAATTTGGTATCTGTCTGCATCATAATCATCAACATCCTCCTCAGCGCCAGCTACATCAATATCCTCCTCCCGGTGTACAACATTCACACCTTTATTAGCCAAATCTGTAACTGGACTGTGGGTGATCCTTCCAGCATATGCAGAGGGCATGCTGCAAATGCTGGATGGAGTCACCTCTTCCCGTACAGTGATGGGAAGGTCAGGGTTCACAACCAACAACACCCTTGGACTCGCCTTGGGGATTTGTGATGTCATCTGTCTAGAAGGCAGAGTTCTTTGCTGTTTTGTTGTTGTTACTGACAGCATAACTCTCTTAAATTTTTTGTAGGGGGGGGGGAGGAGGAGGGCTTAGATCCTTGGGTGAAGCTGGACCACTAGTCATGAACACCAGCCAGGGCCTAAGCCGTTCCTTGCCACTACGTGTTGTAAATGGCATATTGCCAACTTTACGTTTCTCCTCAGATGATTTTAAGTTTCTCTTTTTGCTATTTTTGGAGAACTTGGGCTTTTTGGATTTTACATGCCCTGTACTAGGAGATTGGGCATCGGGCTTGCCAGACGACGTTGATGGCATTTCATCGTCTATGTCATGACTAGTGGCAGCAGCTTCAGCATTAGGAGGAAGTGGGTCTTGATCTTTCCTTACTTTATCCTCCAAATTTTGGTTTTCCATTATATGTAGCACAAGAGAGCGTACCCCTAAGCCACACACACTCGGCAAAGCCTTTAAAAATTATATGCGGCACAGGAGAGTAGCACTGGACTTATACTGCTGAATCAGTGAACTTTGTAATAGCAGTACCACTGGATTTATACTGCTGAATCAGTGAACTTTGTAATCGCAGTACCACTGGACTTATACACTGCTGAATCAGTGAACTTTGTAATAGCAGTACCACTGGACTTATACTGCTGAATCAGTGAACTTTGTAATAGCAGTACCACTGGACTTATACACTGCTGAATCAGTGAACTTTGTAATAGCAGTACCACTGGACTTATACACTGCTGAATCAGTGAACTTTGTAATAGCAGTACCACTGGACTTATACTGCTGAATCAGTGAACTTTGTAATAGCAGTACCACTGGACTTATACACTGCTGAATCAGTGAACTTTGTAATAGCAGTACCACTGGAATTTTACTGCTGAATGTGTGAACTTGGTAATATTGCAGTACCAATGGGCTTATACTGCAGGATTGGTTGTGCAAATTTGGTTATAATTTTTTTTTTTTAAAATTTTTTATTTTAATTTTTTTTATAACTTTTTTTTTATTTTTTAAAAACTTGGGAATAATGGGGAAATTACTATGCCCTTAGAAGCACAGAGCACAGGACACAGCACCACTGGACTGAACAGGACACAGCACAGGACCCAGCAGCAATACTGAACTCAGCAGGACAGAGCACAGGACACAGCACCACTGGACTGATACTGCAGAATGTGTGAACTTTGTAATATTGCAGAACCACTGGACTTTTATTGCTGAACGTGTTAACTTGGGAATATTGCAGTACCAATGGGCTTATACTGCAGGATTGGTTGTGCAAATTTTGTTGTAATTAAAAAAAATTTAATTAGTTTTTTGTATTTTTTTTAAATAACTTTTTTTTTATTTTTTTAAACACTTGGGAATATTGGGGAAATAACTATGCCCTTAGAAGCACAGAGCACAGGACACAGCACCACTGGACTGAACAGGACACAGCACAGGACCCAGCAGCACCACTGACCTCAGAAGGACAGAGCACAGGACACAGCACCACTGGACTGAGCACAGCACAGCACAGCACAGCAAAGAACTTAACTGAACAGCACAGAACTTAACTGAACAGCACGAGATATAGCAGGACAGAGGACCACCTAACACACCCTCCCTCTACCCTGATCAATGCCCGAGTGAAGATGGCGGCGACTAGCGGGGAATTTATAGGATCCGAGTATCGCGAGATCCGACAACGGGATTATGAGTCAGAGCCTCAGTTTCAGATTTGAATTTGGCGCCAATACCCGGATCTGTCTCGGATCCGACTCGGACCGGCAACGTTCGGATGGGCTCGGATTTCATAAATCCGAGTGCGCTCATCTCTAACATATATATATATATATATATATATATATATATATATATATATACTGGGCCGGTGCAAGGTTGCCCGGTACCCTAGGCAAAGCTTAAAAATAATAACTCTTACCTCCTCTTGGCTGGCTACAATGCAGTCCAGATGTCTGATGCAGCACTAATGTCTGATGCAGAATGCTGTCCAGGCTTCACTGCTGCCCAGGAGCAAACACAGGATATCTAGAGGGGAGGCTCCAAATGCTAGACTTCAGAACAAAACAAACGAAGGAAAAGAAAACATGACATCACTCACCTGTTACACACTGACATGTACCCCGCTGCCCACCAACTTCACTCACACATGCCCATCTGCCCACTAGCTGTTCTCACTTATGTCACCCCTTGCCCATCAGCTTGTGTCACATATGCCAGCCGCATAGGCGACACCAGCTTTACTCACATGCCCCCCTGCCCACTACTTGGCTCTCCTCTGTTGCTGTCTATTAATGTATTCTGTAGATGATATATTAAATATACTAACACATGCAAATAAATAGAGAAAGGTAATCTAAATGACAGATAATCCAGACCGTTCTATTTTATTTGCATTTGTTAAAGTATTCTGCAGATGTAAAATTAATTATACTAATAGAGGGCAACAAAGTAGAGCCAAATAGAGGGCAAATAGTAATACACATAAATGGTTTCTTAACTATCCTAGAGTAGCCCCAGCAAGGTGAATTAAAGCTGTGCTTCATTATGCATAGCTGCATTTTGTCACAGAACTATTTTAGTATAAAGACCCCATAGTCTCTAACTCAAGGACATTTCTAAGTGTAATCCCCGTCTCCCTATTTTCTCCAGCCTCCTCCTCCCCCCCCAATTTTCTGTAACCTCCATTCCCCCCCTCTTTGTATAGCCTCCATTCTCCCCCCTTTGTATAGCCTCCATTCTCACCCCCTTTGTATAGCCTCCATTCTCCCCCCTTTGTATAGCCTCCAATCTCCCCCCTTTGTATAGCCTCCATTCTCCCCCCTTTGTATAGCCTCCATTCTCCCCCTTTGTATAGCCTCCATTCTCCCCCCTTTGTATAGCCTCCATTCTCCCTCCTTACTGTAGCTTCCGTTCTCCCCCCAATGTATAGCATCCGTCCCCCGTCCCCTCCTGTTATCTGTAGCCTCCTCTTTCCTGTACTCACCTTAACTTCTTCATTTTCCTTCCTTTCTCTTCTTCCTCGCTTCTGTCTTCTTTCTCTGTCGGCTCCTCTTCACTGGCAGCGTCGTGCGTCGTGACGTCACGACGCTGCCAGGCGCCGGGTAAATTTTAAAATGCGGTGCTGCTACAGTGCAGCACCGCATTATAGCCATCGGGCGGGCGTGCGGGCGATCGATCGGGCGGGCGGTAGCATTTATTTCTAAATTATCACTGGGTCCCCCGCTTCAGTGCCGCCCTCCAGAGCCCGGCGCCCTAGGCAACTGCCTAACGTTGCCTAATGGGAGCGCCGGGCCTGTATATATATATATGCAACATTGAAATCTTTCAACAGCCTGTCCCCCTCATCCAAGCCCTATGTCAGCAGCCAGTTTCATAGTTCCTGAACCTATTTCAAAGAAAACATGTCCAGTTAATTTGTCATAGGCAAATGATCTGCCGACAGTGGTTCAGAAGTTGCTGACATTGTTTGTCCTTTTGAACCTCTAATACCCTGCAATTTCATGAGAAGAAATGAGACAACCCCAACCCACTTCTCTCTGTTGTCCTACTTCCACATACTCCCACCAGCAGGTGGCACTGTATCCTTAGCAAGGACAGAGCCCTTGCTTGCTGTTTCTTCCCTTCTCCCACATTAGGTGCACTATAACTATATTTTGTGCAAAATCACTCTGCGCATGCCCAGAAATGAACCACACCACAGAGAACGCAGCAACGTCCATTTCAACTTCAGGTGCAAAAGATCCTTACTACAACCTAGGATTTCAGGGGTGAAAAGAAGGGGATGATGGGCGTAAGCACGTAGTCAATGTACAGTAAGGGCGTGCCAGGCTCGAGCACACGCAGCAGCATTTGATTCAAGCTTTGGGCATCTCAAAGGTACGTGTTTTTCAGTCGTATCACAGCTACAGGTGTATGTGCTGATTACTAGTGATGACAGCTGTGTATGCATGCTATAACATGTGTTTGCAATCAGGAGCAACCGTAAAAAATTATTTTATCTTAAATAGACATTCATAACATTCTAATAAATGTATTTTATTGGGGGGGGGGATTATTAAAAAACGGTGACAATTGAAAAGATTTTTGGGTTTTTTTCTATGCGTTCTTTTGTGACTTTATATTTCACATGTATCCTGCAGAGTATTGTTTGTTAGAGCAGAGTGGACCTAGACCTGTATTCATCAACAGACAATTCTTCAGATCCGCTCATTGTTGAATACGGACGTCCATATGACCAATGTATGTGTATTTCTTTTATAAACAGACATTACAATCGTTTTGAGTTTTTTAATGAATGAGGCTCTATTTTAATTTTGTATAAGGTAATTCCAGGATTTGACAGGGTGTAGAGAGGCTTGCTTGAGCTAAACCAATCAGCATGATTTCTGACTGTGTCATATTTGTACATTTTAATGTTTTTATTACACTAGCATTTGTGCACAGAGGGAGTAATGTCTGAGAATAGATCTAATATATCTTGGAGTACTGTATTCTTTTCAGTATTATGGTCATTCTGCAATGTTCCTGTGTGAATAACAGCTCAATCCACACTTATAGTTGTCTAAATCACACTCACACTAATCTATGGTATGCTAAAAGGCAGCTAGGGCCAGTCACAAATGTGTCTTATAGAAAAAAAAACACAAATACCGACTTTAAGAAAATGACGAATGAGGTTTTGGGAGAGATTTTAGTTTAATTAAAATGCTTTTAAACAGCTAAGTCTATAGGTAGTCCATAGGAATCTTCATGATGTAATCCAAAGGGAAATAAACACAAAAAGCTATAAGAGATTAACTCAACTGCTCTCTACAGAACCCGCCACTAAATAACATAGAACTGAATGGATCTCCCTAACTGTAGAGTTATGATTCCTGTATGAATATGCTAGCATCTAGAATATAGTGTAATACAGTATTACAGTATGTTCTCTATTTGAGTACATACTATGTATTTTTCATACCTACTGAGCCTGACAACTATAGTAAATGCCATTGAACTGAATAGAGCCCGAGAATCTTTCTGCATTTATCGGTGCAGTGTTATGCAGTGTGTACGATATATTTTTGCACTTGATGCATCCATATAATTATTATTAATCTTAATTTATAAGCTGCCACATGAGGTCTGCAGCACCATACAGATGGCAAACAAGACAATACATGCTATAACAGAACAATACAGTAAACAATTAAAACTACAACTCTCAACACAGCAGAAAGAGGGTGAGGTATACTACATGGTGAAATAGTTAAGTGGAGGACTGCTTTTCTAAACAGGTTTCAATGACCATTTGAAGTTATACAGGATAGGGGGTAGTCTGATGGACCGAGGGAGATTGTTCCACTGGTGGAATGAGAGAAATCTTGGATAAGGGAGTGAGATGTGGTTACCAGAAGAGAGGAAAGACAACAGTCATGGTCCGAATTGGGAGGACGTGAGGGAGTATGGAGATGAGGTTGAAGATATAGGGAGCAGTGGGGTTGGAGAAGGCCTTGTACATGAGGGTAAAAAGTATGTAGAGGATAGGGAAGGGGAAGTGGAGCCAGTGTAAGGGCTGATAGAGAGGGGAGGCAGATGTAGAGCAGCGAGAGAGGAAGATAAGTCTAGCTGCAGCATTAAGTATAGATCGAAGAGGAACGAGATGGGAGTGGGTGAGACCAGTAAGGACCAGTAAGAAAAGATCAGTGAACGGATAAGAGTTTTGGCGGCATCCTGGGAAAGAAACTGTTTAATACGGACGATGTTGCGAAGCTGGAAGTGACAGGATTTGGCAACAGATTGAATGTGAATGGCAAAGGAGAGGGAGCAAAATGACACACAGGCAGTGGAAAAGAGATTCTGGCTATGCAAAAGGAGAAAAACAGAAACTATGGGGAGACACGGGGGTATCGTCATATGGTGAGGGGGAGGAAGTTACTCAACAGGACTAATGCACATTTCAAGGTAAATGCACAGAAAAAAAAGTTAGAAAGAACATGGCATATCATTAGGCTATAATCAAACTAGTTGGACAATCCGGAAATAAATGCCAGCCGCTCAGTGTTACTCAGGTACTCTTGCCATTTAAACCATTTCTTAAGGGAGCTGAAGCAGATATGGAATAGGGAATCTCTATAGTCTTTATGTCAAAACTATACTGGATCTTTAAAACTATTTTAGATAGAGGGGATGGGACAGAGGACTTACAGTTTTGGGCTATTGCGGCTCTAGCCGTAGTTAGGTTCTTTTCCAGGACATATCTATCTTGCTGTGGAACAGAGGCTAGGTAGATGTGGCGGAGTGCCAGGGAGGGTTCTGTGACAACAGTAGTCCAGAGCACTTTAAGTATTAAAATGAAAACTTTCCTCTAAAGTAATTGGATGAGCAGACGGGCAGGACCAAGAAACATGGATTATGTCAGCAACTTGGGTATAATGTAGGTCCTGTAGGACAGCAAAAGGGAGGAGGAGATCCTGGGCAAAGAGATCCTTCAGGGAGACCAGACCCCCTGGAATGCCAGGCGAACAGGTTCAAATTAGGAATAATCTTTGACAAACAGTGATGGAACAGGTTGTGGGTGGGGAGTACCCATTCTTTTTGTACACCAATCAGTCTATCACAGATCTGCAAAGCATCAGAAATGGGGAGGAGGCTACGAGAAGATAGCGGGCAGATGCTCTTGCGAGTCCAGAGCAGGTCAGCTAGGGGAAAGTCCAGGCATATGGTCCTTTCGAGATCCACTTGTGGTATAGTGGTGGTTGGGGAGAAACAAATCTTGAAAGTTTGTCAATATACAGGCTTCCTGATATTGTACCAGGTTAGGGAGCATTAGACTAACCCTCTTTTTAGGGAGGGTCATACTGTGAGAGTATAAAACAATGCATAGTTATTATAGGTACAAATATATGTGTGAAGCACCTTAAAAAAAAGCTATAACTACAGGTATGAGAACTGCGCCCTTGATATAAGAGTCAAAGAGAAAACAAGTGTTTCCCTTGGAACAGAGACAATAACAGTATGCAAGACTAAAAACAATGACCTGAAAGACACTTTGCAGTACTGGAAAAGGAAAGTGCCTTATATGTACTTATTGTTGCAAAGAAAGAATTGTTGAACTAAAAAAGATTTTCTTATATGTTCTTGTTTTTAACCAGTTAATGCTCAAGCTTAGGTATAAATAATGGAACAGTCTGAGAAGTCCATCAGAGCTGATTCTGAAACTACAACTACTCATCTGTGTTGCATTTTATCCTCTCCAGTCTACAGTAAGGATATCAGGTTATCAAAGATCAATAACAGGGGCACCAAGCCTCGGCACCCCCAAATTTACTGGGGCTTTTGTCCGGGATACCCCAAGTACCAGCCCAGGACTGACCAGATACCTCCTCGATCTTTGGGAATGCAAACAAATCCGTACAGTGAGTAGTTGAAGTTTTGTGCATTTGCACCTCTATACTCTATCTGCTCTTCCTGTAAGATATAAAGTGGGTTCACTAAGGGATAGTATAACGGGTATTTGAACAATTACTGAATAACCTGTTTTCCTGACTTATTAATTAATTAATTGTTTTTGTGAGAAATAGATAAGAGTGAATGTATGTGTTTGTGTCGATACAGGATGTATAAAAAAGGATACCAATACATAACTTATTCATTGTGCTTGATAATCAAAGGCATTCCTCTATATTCGCAATTGAGGATTAACCTTGTTCTGTGTAGATGATTATCCCTAGGTTTGAGAGGTCATTATAAGAAATCCTTCGCTCCTGTAAAGACTGAGTGATATTGTACTGATAAGAGATGTATAAGGGGACAACATAACCTTGAAAAGACTGACCTGATCAAAGACTGTACTTTGCACCCGCAACAGAGGCTTGACCTTTACCACTGGGTCAGCTGTCAGTCCACAAGGGTCCTCAGCTCTCTTATAAGTTGAATGAAGTAACAACTAAGTAACACACTAAAAGTGTGAAATAAGGTTGCTCAGTGATTCTGGAAAGGGGCCTTTGCATTGCCTTGGAGGTACCCCTGTTGAGGGGTGCCTGAAGTCAGAGGATAGGTCTGTTTATTGTCTACTGTTTTTAGAAATATTAAATGACACCTTCAGAAAAAATAGCTGAGCATATTGGTGGAATTATTGTAGTAATAATAATAATTGTACTAGTCTTAATATATTGTCTCATAAAAACAACAAGGGGAGTGGAAGGAATTAGAGGCATGCTGTGGGGAGTATAAAAGTCAGAAAATAATCTTAGTTGTCCAGACTGTAAATGTGTTGTTATAATTCAAAAGACATTGACAATACTAATTAGTAAATTGATAGCGGTGATGGGAACTGACACTGATTGTTCAGTAACATATGGTAAACATAAGGAGGGAGTTTATAATCCAATGATATATACAGCAATAGTTGGAAATCACGGTTGTCCAGACTATCTGAAAACCCAAGTAGGACTGGGATGGTGGAAAATATATCATTTTTTACCAGAAAACATTAGAAGAATAGGGCCACTTACATGTCCATCAATAAATAAAATACCTGGAAAGTATGTACCCAAGTTCATCAAAGAATCCATACAAAAAGGATTTAATTGTAAATCGTCCCTTCTCAGACACAGAAGGGGCTGGTATTCCCATAACTGCAGTAATTGGGGCCCAGGGCAGTAAAGGTATGATTGTACAGACATCATACACTTCTGTGGATCTAGTAAAGGAAAAAAAAGGTAATGTGGCTGTTAGAGAAATCCATATTATTTTCAGGAAGACAGGAATGCCAGATATAGGGTCATTGTATCCTAGAAGATGGGAGACTTTCACAAAGAACATAGTATATGGATTACTAGGAATAACAAAGAACATCAAGTATCAGCATGGATAAGGGCATGTAGACAAATAGAACAAGAACAAATAGTATAGGAGGAGATGTTAGAAGACATCCAGGGACAAACAACCGTAAACCTGCCTCCTACTCAGCCACCCCCTAGTGCACCACCATCAGCCCTACATAATCACCCATTAAAGAGACTTCAGGGCAAATGTCCCACGATAATCCATTTGTAACACCAGTAAGATACCCCAGTCTTAGAACATGGGGTGTGAGAGAGGATAGAAAGTGTCCAGCTTGTGAATTATGTATCCCAGGGACAGGGAGTACCTGCCCAAACTGTGATAATCAGGTATCAGATGAAGGAGAATCATGTGACTCCCTCCTAGGAAACTCAAATAGAAAATCTCCCTTGTGGTCACCCTCATCACACTGGAATAGGAGTAAGGTTAATATCTGCAATTGTGGTCAAGTTGACTCCAAGGGTACCAAATGGGAAGACTACAATGTATCCAGTGGAAGTAGGGCCACCCCCATATCCTCATAGTACTGTCCCCTGTTACCTAGTTACTATGCAGACAGTGCACGAACCAAATCCAGAATTTGGTCAATTAAACCACCCCAATGCTTGTAGATTAAGAGTAACTCGAAGACAGGAACAATATAGACCTTGGACACCGGCAGAATTCACTAAGGAGTGAGCTAATGGACAAAAGGCCAGGGGCCGGTACCATGACAGTACCGTTCCTGTTAGAAGTATTAAGGGCTATAGAGGATCAGAGAGAAGAAAAAAAGAGAAAGAGCCAAGAAAAGTCCTCCCGGGTTACTCTCCATGTGGTCCAGAGACTCCCAGACCAAAGGTCTTTAATCAGAAAAAGAGAGTCACTGGGGAAGAAGCAAAAAGAAAGGGATTATGTTTCTTTTGTAACCAACCTGGACATATGAAAAGGGATTGTCAGAAATACTGGCGGCAGAAAAACTCACCAAAACCCAGACATCTCAGCATTCATAACCTCCACTCCCAAACCCCACCCATAGGAAATAGGCTATCCAAGTGTCAGGACCCCAACAACCCACTATTAATACCCCAGGGCCCACAGGAAAAATTCAGTTGGAATTACTCCAAGGGGAAATTATTGATTGCATAGTGGACACTGGAGCAAGCAGCACTGTATTGAGGGCCTCATAAATACCTGAGTAAAGTAAAAATCACTGGCACGGGTTTATCAGGGGATGGAGTTCAGCTTAAGCAAAGTGAACCAGTATTTATTAAATTGCATCATAAGATTTTGACGGTACCTGTACAATTTCTAACCTCAACTACCTGTCCAGTCAATCTATTAGGGGCTGATATACTGTCAGCAATCCAAGCCAAAATACCTTACAAAGAAGGGAGGGTCCAGATTACTTCCCTGACAGAAAATCAGAGTTATCAGCTGCATGCTGCCATGTATTTGGTTCAAAGTATTCCCCCAGAAAAACCGAGCTCAATACCCCTGTGGCTCAGTGAAAAAGTGCTACAAGAAGTGTGGTCAAGGGTAAAGACAGATGTGGGATTACTGGCACTAAAGTCTACATTTAAAAATGAAAACAAATACCATCCCTGTTAAGATTAGACAATGTCCTCTGTCTCAACAACAAGAGGCAGCTATAACCAAACAGATAGTGGCATACCAACAGGCTAAGGTTCTCAGGGAATGCAGGTCTCCCTGGAACACGCCCTTTTTCCCAGTGAAAAAGAAGCTAGAACCTAGAAAACCACAGGAATATAGAATGGTTCAAGATCTTAGAGAAATTAACAAAAGGATGGTGATTGATGCACCTATTGTACCCAACCCACATACCCTCCTCAATCAGATCCCTGCAGAAGCAGAGTATTTTACTGTTATAGATCTGGCAAATGCATTCTTCTCTGTCCCTCTTACAGAGGACAGCCAGCTTTTCTTAGCATTTTCACATCAGGGAAAACAATACTGTTGGACTAGATTTCCACAGAGGGGGCCACCTCACCCTCAGCATTTTCAGAAGCAATGAACCTCATATTACAAAGATGGAGACCACAATATCCAGCCACACAATGGCTCCAATATGTAGATGACTTACTACTGTGTTGCCAAACGATTAAGGAGTGTCAAGAAGAGACAATATCATTAATTAACTTCTTAGGGCAGCAACATTGCAAGGTATTACCCCCAAAAATACAAGCAACTTCCCTTTACAAGGCAGCCCTGCTTTAAATTTAAGCTGCGAAGACGCCGATCTCCCGCGAGTTGCAAAAAACAGGGTATGATACATTTACCCCCTAGTCTTAAGCAGCAATCTGTAGATTGCAGCTACATTGTAATAAATAACATAGCTGGTATTGAAGTTAATACATATTTTTTTATATTATTGATCGAAATTTCATTGGTTTTGTTGTCAATATGTTTGAGATTAAGCCCTTTTTTAAAAATACTACGGATCCTGAGGGAATTGTGTTGTGAGTACCTAGTTTAGTATATAGTTCTTTTTAATAATCTGTTTAATTTCATTTGAGGATCTGTTATACCTAGACATTAATGCTATGTTAGAATCTATTCTCAATTTAGTAGTTTTTTGGTATATGCATCGGTTGACCCTTTAATAATTTTTTTTCCTGGGTTTGTAATTGTTAGTATCCACTTTCTTATGGAAAATGGAGGTGGTGACAGTAAAGCACTATACTGAAGGGGTCACATCCAGAAAATCTGTGGAAACTTTGCTGTCGCTGTGTATAAACTTGAGATGTTGAGAAAAATATAAAAATAAATGCTGAATCTTCATCCCCATCCCAAATAATGAACATATAGTAAATGGAGCAGCTATGGGTAACCAGGCTTGCCCCATAACTGCCTCCCACCATTTATATTTTGGCTCAAAGTCTCTATATAGAGGTTGGCATAACTTGGGCTCCATTTTTATAATCAACGATGTCCTGAATAACCAACCCCCTCCTTGTCAGCTAATAAAATGATTATGGCAGTATCCGATCTAAGGTCTGACAAGGCTTGGCTTCCAATTTGGAAATATTAATATATTACATGGTTGGCTTATGGCACAAGACTGATCTTTATCATCCATAATTATCAGGAAAAAAGTCTCTTTTGTCTTTTTTTCATTTATCTGAAAAAATATTTTTTACGACGTGTTGAGTGGATAAATCTATTCTGCTTAACAAAGTTAATGTTAAAATATTTATTTAATAAAGATATTTGAGTTGGTGTTAACTTCTTTGCTAGACAAATTAAAAATGCCTCTAACCTTATTTCAGACGCATTTTCCTTGTTTTTTTTCCCCTGAACTGTCTCTTAAACATCTTGGCGTCCCTGAGCAAAGAAGTTGAAATGGGTTTTGTTATGTGTGGTCATTTGGCTCATGAGGACAAAGTTCCTCAAAAAATGGCTGTCTCAGTCCTATACTTATATCTCTAACTTTGGGTCTCATGCCAAAATTAGAATCCTTATTTTCATCAGCAGAAATTCTCCGGTGTGAAATATACTTAACTCTCGACTGAATTGGTTCCTTCTTACTTACTTTTCTCTGTCTCTCTCCATTTTTATATGAAAAGCCTATATTATGGGCAAATCTATTTGATTCTGGTGCTGCATTTCGGTATTCAAATAAGTCTCCCCAAGTGCGGAAAGGACTTAAGGAACATACCATTTACATGGTGTCTTTATGAGTGTCCCAATCGTTGGCCCGTATCATGCTATAAAAAATGTTGGACCTTCATTTGACAGCATTGTGCATCTTTTACTGCATTATACAGGGGAAAACAGGCAAAGAAAGTCATTTTGCATAATTATTTTAGTAGTAACTTTTATCAATTATTATTATTATTATTATTATCATTTATTTGTTAGGCGCCACAAGGTTTCCGCAGCGCCGTACATAGTACAAACAGGAGACCATACAGGGTGACATTGTACAGAGCAATAAACACAAAGTACCAATACTTCAGAACTCCGGGCAGACATATGAGCGATGATGGAGTAGAAGAACAGGTATGGAGACAGGAGGGGAGAGGGGCCCTGCTCATACGAGCTCACATCCTAAGGGAGGGTGGACAAACAGGCACAGGAGGGAGCCATTAAAGTAAGGGAGAGAAAGGCGGGGCTGGTGGAGAGAGGGGAGAATGAGAGAAGGATGTTTGCGAAGGTGCAACAAGGTAAGGGTTAAGTGGATTGTTGGTAGGCTTTGAGGAACAGGTGAGTTTTGAGTGCGCGTTTGAAGGAGCACAGACTGGGTGAGAGACGGATGGAGCGAGGGAGGTCATTCCAGTGGAGGGGAGCAGCTCGGGAGAAGTCTTGGATTCTGGAGTGGGAAGACGTGATCAGAGTGGAGGAGAGGCGACGGTCATTGGCCGAGCGCAGGGAGCGGGCAGGGGTGTGAATGGTGAGGAGGTTGGAGATATAGGGGGCAGTAGACTGGGAAAGGGCTTTGTAAGTGGTGGTAGTGCAATAGTTAGTGCAATAATAGAAAGTTACCCTAAAAATCAATTGTTTTGTATCTCAAGTATAGGTATACCAAATATGTATAAGTTCTATAAGGTATTACAACATTTTGTTTTGTTTTTTTAAATTCTTCGATTTTTTTTATTCTGGGAGCCTGTCACATGTCTTATGTTTGTCAGCATTGTATTCAGAGTAACTTAGGAATGAACAGTAGCTGACATGTAAGTTGCACTGTGCAATATATATTAATGCTGACTGTCATGAGACAATTAAGACCATTTTTCCATACAACAGCCTGATACTTCCTTATGCGTTTAGTAGTCAGCATTTCTGCCTCACAGCCCTGGGGTCATGAGTTCAATTCCTGACCATGGCCTTATCTGTGTGGAGTTTGTATGATCTCCCTGTGTTTGCATGAGTTTCCTCAGGGTGCTCCGGTTTCCTCACACACTCCAAAAACATACTAATAGATTAGGTGGCTGCTATTAAATTAACCTTAGTCTCTCTCAGTCTGTGTGTGTATATATTAGCGAATTTAGACTGTATAGACTATAAGATCCAATGGGGGCAGGGACTGATGTGAGTGAGTTCTCTGTACAGCGCTGCAAAATTAGTGGTGCTATATAAATATGATGATAATGATGATGATGATGATGAAATCCCTGGTGATGTCATTACTGTGACATCACAGTATGTCCTGTTAAGCCCATGCTTCCACATTGAGTTGCACATATGATAATAATATTACGTAATTAACAGTTCCTGGCCACTTCACTTCCCTGGACATTGACAGCCCAGTTGTAGGTATAAGTCTACCTGCTGGTGTTGAGACAGTATCTACATCTCTTAGCATAAGGCCCACCTGCTGTGGACATGGATTTATCAATAGTGGATGGAAAATGGTTAAAAAGGGACTGTCCCCCAAAGCCACTACCACTATTTAACAGGCCATTCCTATTTTGTGTTCTGAAACTTTGGATTGTCCTTTCAAAAACTGGACTATTGGTAGTTATGCTGTTTCTAAAGGGCTACGACACAAATTCCAGGTAGGTTAGGTATTCTATTTTACTATTTTATTTCAAAATTAATTTATTTTATTGTTATTGTGAGTAGTGTTTCTAAAATTTTGGACCTGTCAGTTTTCACTTAATTAGATGACGTCATCAGTCATTTTAATCTACCTGGCAAGTTTGATGATTTTCGTTGCCTTTTTAAACCTAATGTTCAGTCGACAAGACTGACCATGACATAATCCAGCTCAAAGTTGTATACCATTGGTATGGGATATTTCTTATTTTATATACTTTAATGTGAAGAGTAGGGTTTGTTCTGGCAAATAGTTTTAAAAGCACTTGCTCTATGATTTATTAGGTTTTGAATCCTATTAACTTCTTTGTATCTCCCTGTCTTGACGCATTTCACACTGCATGTTTCCAGCTTATCTGAAAATTATATTGCTCTCTGTAGATTGCCAAAAACAATACATCACATCTTAAAAGCCCTCCTGGAAGAGAACTTTGTTGATTCGAGAAAAGCTGCTGGTGCTGTCGTCAGCATTACATAATTTTGTCTAGACATTTCTCCCCTCCGTTTCAATCTCATTACTCTGTATTTCTGTATGTGTAAGCATGGAGAAAGAGTAAATGGATTTACTTTGAATCTTCTAAATATGATATGGTCTCTACAGAAAGCCTTACAGGGATAAAAATAGGACAGAGTTAAATAAATGACGCAATGTTGTAAATTGTTGTCAAATAATATCTCAAATATTTATGATATAAAAGAAAAACTATTAATTAGATAAAAGTAACTGCTATATGTGCTTGCTACAGTATATTTAAGATTGCAATTTCATAGAAACTAATATTTTTTTTCTTTAACGTAATGATCATACACACTTTGGGCCTGATTAATTAATTCATGTAAATGCTGATACCTGTCCTATTTCGCATAATATCACACTGCGCATGTCCAGAAACGGACTATAAGCTAGTGAGCACAAGAACATCCAACTAATCTTCGAGCGCAAAGGACACTTATGACAGCCTACTAGTCAAAATACAACTTGTAGTTTATTATGGATGTGTGTATGCCCGAATTACGTGCATTTTTGAATTATGTGCATTTTTAAAAAAGCACAACACGTTCAATTTGCATGCCTTAATGAATCAAGCCCTACATGTATTTCACCATAATGCATCCCTCATTAACAGCTTAAATACTTTGGAGTAAATATAAAAAGTATACCCAAGCCGAACGACCAACACATTGGTTTGGCACTAGTGCATTTCGATGGGCCGCCCAGTGCGTGTCAATGCGTATGCTTCCTCTCTAAACTCAGAAGCATTCTCTACAATGTAAAAGTGCACCTCGATGATTGAAGAGTTGGATAAATCTTTAGGTGTACTGTGCAAATGTCACAACAATGTTTCATATCCTACCCATTTGGTACCATCCCTTTCAATTAATTAAATCTTTCAGTTTTCACCTAAAATACCAATTTGTTAAGCCTCATTTATGACTTAAATAAATCATGACAGTAAGTTTTTTTGATGGGTGCTTAATATAAATGGTTTTACTTTCGTGTCAACATGGAGGCAGGGCTTTGGTCAGGCTGCTGCAGTAATCCACTGGAACCAAACCTGCTCCTGCTTGCAGTCCTCTCTGGTGCCACGTTGTTCATCCAGACCAGGAGACTTCAGTTCTGGTCACGGGCCATCTATATATTCCCAGAAGTAATTCTTTACAAGGCTCACCGTCACCTTCACAGACACAGGTCCTTTGTAAACGTTTGACACAGCATGTCACTCCAGTCTTCCTGACTGGCTTTGACCAGTTTGTCGGCTGTCCTCCAACACTTTTGTCACAGGAACTCCCCTCAGTCAGCTTCTCCATACCCTCCCAAGATGGCTGCTAGCTTTCTTCTCTCAGGCAGCTTCTACTTACCTGCTCTTCTCTTTTGATTGCAGTCGTTGGGCTTCTCAATTAGTCTCCACCACCTTCCTTTTTGCTTTCCCCCAGTGCTGTGAGAGCCAACTAGAGTGCTGGATCATGCACCATTTAGTTGTAGATCATTGAGGCCGCCATTTTGGTAACAGGAACATTGTTTTTTCTATTTTCAGGCAGAAACAATTGGCCACTGTAAGATTTTTAGCCCAAAAATATATGAGATGGGATGGGATACATTTGGTTATTGCAGCCACATTTATATTTTTTGCACAATAGTACTTAAATAATTACAATGCAATTTCACTGTTATTTACATACTCCCTGTTATGATCTATCTTGTATCTTTGTGTGCATTTTACCATGTGTTATGATTTGCTTTGTTCCCTGTGTGCATATTACCTTACATTACCTGTGATCCTCAGAGGTGCTGTTGTTTGGCCTTTCCTATCAGGGGTTAACCAGCACTGCTTGTTAATCATCCACACCTGTCTGTGGCCTATATATGCCTGCGTTTTCCTGCATCCTTTGCTGGTCATTGAAGTGCCTAGCCTGCTCATGTGTCTCTGTTCCTGGTTTCAGTTAAGTTATTTGCTGCATTTCATTATTATTTTACCTGTTTGCCAAGATCTGGAAATCCGTTGTTTCAACTGTTTACTGTTTATTTGCCTTCCGTGGACTATACCTTTATTGCAATAAACAGTTTAAACATTTATATCATGTGTCTGGCTCCATGGCTGTAATCAAGGAATTGGTTTTGAACAGAACCATAACACTCTCCTTATTAAAAACACAAAATAAAGAATAGCAAAATAAACCTGAGACCTGAATCTAGAACACGGAACAAATGAAATGTTGCTCTATATAAAAACAAATTCCAGGACAGTCTACAATTATGTAATGCTTTCTTATTATGTACAGTACAAGATCAGTGCAGTAAAGAATGTGCCACCAATGATTTTAATCTACAGGCTGAATGTATAAATATCCTATGGTACAAAATATAAATGGGAGATCTACTAAGTGTTGATTTTACTAGCATTTCAATTGAGCAATGCTGCTACAAATGATTAGAATAAAAATGGGAAATCTTCCCAAACTTAATTCATAAAGTAGTGATTTTTAGAGATTTTCATCAATTTCAAAAAGGTGAATTCACCAGCGATGTTTACAAAATCGCAGAGCCTTTCCCATTCATTTCAATGTGTCCATGTATTTCCACTTAATTAAGCTTACAGATTTCTACTGATGTTTGGGTGCTGTGGGGACATGGAAAAATAGGATTATTTGAAACTCTAGGGTTGCCAAATGACCACTACCTGCTCAGAGAACAGTGGCAGGTGGAGAGTTTGACTGGGACGGCATACCAGTGACATGGTGATGTAGGTGTCCTAAAGCCATTCATGGAGGACAGAACATGAAGGATGAATTTATATCTAGCCTGTTGGCTTGTAAAGGAAAGCTCCATGGACGGAGCTTTAAACATTCATTTTTATGTGCCAGCTCAATTCAATTTAGTTTTTTATTTTTGTTTTTTTCTTAACTCTGTCAAGTGTCTGAAACTAGGGTTTTTGTGTTTGTCAATTTCCAACATTGATCTACTAAATCTTTACTAGACCTACTGATTTTAAACTTAGCTATTGATTGTGATTGCATGAAATCTGGTGATTTTTACTGGAAAGTTGTGATTGCTAGGTCAATTTGCCTTTATTAGATTCTGTACCATGTAAATTACTAACAAAAATAGTGATTATATCAGTATTTATCCAAATCAAAATTGTTTTTTACCCCCAAAGCCCACTTTAGGCATTGGATTTGAGAACCCCGTATTTGAATCTTCAAAACTGTTTTACAGATATTGGACCACAATTTGTTAGTGCAGAACTCAACAAAATATTTTTTCTAAAATTATTCTCATATGAAAGTTACTTTTTCCATTTCTGTGTCAAGATTTCTGCTGTTCCATCTGGTCATTAAAAGGTAATACGCATCCCCTATATGCAAGTAGGGAACATGTTTTAATTGGAATGATAAATTCCCTCTTGGCATATTATGCTAAAATATAACTTGAAAACACTAGATATTTTGTACACTAAATCAACAGTGCTACCACGTATGACAGATGTGGAAAGAGTAGCATGTATTATCCTTCTTAGCATAATAAATTAGATTTAATTCTAGAAAAGGTTATGCATTGTGGCAAAATAAGCATCAACATATTTTAGCATTAAAACACTAATTAATTTTCTTCTTAATTAGTGAAAATATAAAATGTTTCGGTGCAGTGTCCACAAGGGGTTAGTTTTGAACTATCAATGTTTATTTTTCACAGTTCTATGGTAGTAAGTGCAATTTGATTATGTTTTCAGAGCATTAAACTACAAATATTTTCTTTTAGATAATTGTGCATTTTGAACCTTATATTTTTGCCAATTAAATTTAATGCCTCTTTTTGGAAGCTTATGGTTGCTTTAAGCAGAAAGATGAGCCATTAATTAATATGAATCCGACAGCATCAATACAAACTGTTTGATGGTTAAATATTGTGTGTTTAGTTGTGGTACAGAATGATCAATCATCGTCAGCACCCCGCTGGAAGTATCTACTGCACCAGCAGGATTCACCTCTTTCTCCCTCTGTGAACTTACAATTTACAGTTTCATAATAAATGTTCCAACTGAGCAAACAGCAGAGTTTCACATCTCATTTTTTGGTGTAATTAACTCTACTCATAGTGAATTATTTGTAGACTTTACTGCTTAAATCTTTGTGAATTAATTCAAGGCCAGAAATTATGCTAAGAATGTATATATAATCCGCCCTAGTTTTAAGACAATGGGGTAGATTTACTAAGCTGCGGGTTTGAAAAAGTGGGGATGTTGCCTATAGCAACCAATCAGATTCTAGCTTTCATTTATTTAGTGCATTCTACAAAATGACAGCTAGAATCTGATTGGTTGCTATAGGCAACATCCCCACTTTTTCAAACCCGCAGCTTAGTAAATCTAGTCCAATGTCTGTAACATTGCAATAAAGATACTATCATATTATAAAAGCAATCGCCGTAATGTATTTTTTATCCCTGCATAGGAGTTGCATTAATACAGAACTTAACTAATGATGGCGTACATAACATTCTTATGTGTCAATGAGGGTGAAGCATTCATGGACAGTCACTACCATTGAAACATCGGCCTTTGCAGTGTGCAGTTATGTAATGTGCCTAATTTTTTTTCATTGTATCGCTGCAAAAATCATAACAGTACTATGCTTTAGCTTTAACCCAAACCTCATCTATATAGACTTCAAATTGTGTATATAGTGTGCATACTTCTTTAGATTCTTGATTAAAAAATCAGAATAAACTGGGCCACACCACAATATACCCAGACCACTGTCTGTTCTGGAAATACCACACATCACATCCATTTCCTGTACTTCTATGACCATTTCTCAGTAGACTATGGTAGGTATAATAGATATACTTACCGGGGCTGAGTCATTAAAATAAAACAGGAGCAAATGTTTATTTATTATTTTGCTCATAAGTTAAATACTGACTGTTTTTTCATCTAGCACACAAATACTTGATAGCTTTATTTTTACACTTACATTTAAGGTTGATCTAGGACATGCCCTACCCCAACTATAAATCTGTCCCCACATTTTAAATTTACCTCCCCCTCCAATGCAACATGGTTTTGCCCAGGTGCAAAGTTACTCCTTTTTTTATGCTTTGCTCTCCTTAATGACTCAGCCCCACCATATCTTCAAGAGTGCAGAGGACATGCCCTGACAAATCAAGGGGGACCCCCTGCACACAGAGTGACACAGCCGGGGCTGACATTGAGATTGTATGGGATTACATTTTTAGAGGTAACCTTGTCTGAAGCCAATAACCTACCAGTATGTTTTTGGAGTGTGGGAAGAACCCAGACATATGGAGAAAACTCAAACACAGAGATAACATGCAAACTCCACAGAGATAGTGCCCTGGCCGGATTCAAACCCATGGCCCCAGAGCTAATTATAATAACATAATGATAATAATGATTTTATAATAATCGTGATAAATTTCGTAGAAGAAAGAAAATAACCTACATCCCATATAATACCTGCTGGACACTTTTTTTTACTAGTCCTCCTACTCCTCACACTAGAATGCGCATCGCAAAAGCGACTCCCCCTCAAGGTCGTTCGTCTTTCGCTTTTTGATGCTTCATCTTCTAGCTCTAAATTCAGATCTGTCACCTGCAAATCATTCACATGAAAGAATCTGAAGACGAACACTGGGGCTGAAGAAGAATCAATTGGGCCTTTACATAATCCTGAGGAGAGTGTTCATGATTTGTAAGCCTGACATTTCAGAGATTGACACCATTATATTTAGTGATGATCTTGTTGACATCAGTGCAGACACTGAGGATGATGATGAGTAAATTAAGGAAGATTTGTATCCTTGAAGTAGCGCAGCGTTAAACCTATTACTGTTAATGCGGTAATTTTAACCCTGCTTTCTTCGCAGCTCAAAGAACTGCAAGAAAAAAGCCGGCATTGAAATTGCTATATTAATGATAATTATGCGCACTATTTCCGCAATATTGGTAATAGTGCACAGGCTGCTTTACTTTCGGCAGTAACGTGGTCAATTCAATTCCCCTATTAGTCTAATCAATAATCCAAACAAACCATGAATAATATCTACATTATTTAAATTACTTGGATTACTTCTCTATGAGGCAGCGTCTACCTTCTTTCTTGGTATTTCGAAAATACCGCTGCAGGGGCAAATACAAGATTCATAGAGGGGGTCTCCAAATGCTTTATTATGGAATAAATGAAACACAACAGCAACAAGAAAACATGCTGCAATAACCCTTCAACTGGCACTTATTTTACAAAGTGTGGCAATGGTTGTAAATGTCAGATGTTTACATTAGCAACAATTGCAACCAATGTAAATTGCTTAATAATCACAAAACTGATTATAACATGTTATAATGCATTGTGTCTAATAATAATTTTTAATTTTTAATGTATTTTACATTATACTTTAACTTGCACATGCCTACACATGGTAGTGCAGGTAGGAAAAGAGCCCAGGCATGAACAGACTCCTAGAGTATATGGTGCAGGTAGGATTAGGGCTATGATGGGGGTCCCCACTTAAGTGTCACCAGAAGGTTATTTTTTATCTGTCACACATGCCTCATTCTATGTCTATGATCACATCATTTGAGCATGAAGAGAGGAGGGGTTTCTGGGCAACAGAAAAAAAAAACCCTAAGTGCATATCTGAGCTGTCACAGAAAATGTAATATTCACCAGAGAATCTTGAGTTTATCCCTGGTGTTATAAATTACTACACTATATTGCACTCTTTCCGTTTCTTTTCTTTTGGATTTATTAGGTAGATTAAGATATTGTGCATGGATCCTGAAAGGAACAGCATTTCATGATGAATATTGTTTAGAATTATTGACATCAATAGTAATTTCCATACAAAGTTAAGTTATGTATTGCTATTATTGTTGACTGCACCAGTGAAACAGTTTTTCTTTTCATTATTTATTATGCAATACTGGACTTTGCCCAAATTGATATTATATTAAATTACCATCCTACTATATATATGAGGCTGCTCATTTCATTTTCTTTGTTCTTAATTTATCAACGCAAGAAAATTATTCTACCAAAGAGAATAAAAACAATTAAAAAGTAAGACATTACTGCAATTGTTATGGTTTTCTTCACTTTTCCCTGTTTACACTTCACTACTTCTATTCCTACTCTCTGGACAGCGGTTTTGTGCACATTTTCCCTATAGGGTGACTCTATACTTTTATACTTTTTTGCCACAGTGTAAACTGATAATTTTTATTGTCATAAAGTAAAAGGAGTAAGAAAAGGCCTAAGATCCTATTGGTATTTTTCCACACACTTTTCAGTGAGCATGGCAGTAATAATTTTATTTAAAATAAGTAACATACATTGTTTGAAATATAAAACGCATTGACATACATTGTGTTCCAATAATTGTGCTGGCTGTTTGCTAGATACAGCTATCATTATTCTTCGTTATCATTGCGCTTTCGATTTACCTTATACTTGGGTCTATCTCATCTAAAATACATCTGAATAAATGTCATGTCAAGGTCATTTATATTTTCCTTATGCACTATCCATCCAATACTGTGTTCCCTACATTAACTTCAGACTTTTAACTTATACCGCAATATTAATTACTTTTTCAGGAACTATCATGAATACCTGCAGTAATTGTCTGAAACTTATTTCTTATTGTTAGGGGGTTGTCTGAGCCAAAGAAAAGTACCCAGTTACTTTATTGAGCAATAGTAGTGTGAAGTGTCTAACTTGGCATTAAAAGACAATAGACATACTTACCAGGCCTTAGTCATTAAGGCAAAAAAGGAGTAAATGTTCTCTGGGACAAACCATGTTATAATGCAAGAGGTGCAAGTTAGTTTTCTATTTTGCACATAAGTTAAATACTGGCTGTTTTTCATGTAGCACACAAATACTTGATAGCTTATTTGTATGCTGAAATTTAAAGTTGATAATTGTGTGCTACATGAAAAAACAGCCAGTATTTAACTTAAGTGCAAAATAATAAACTAATTTACACCCCTTGTATTGCAACATGGTTTTGTCCAGAAAAACTTGAATAAGAAAACTTAACTCAAATTCTTTCCTAAGTTTCTTAATGAGTCAGGCCCATAGATCTTACTAAATAATAAATGACACAAAGCCATTTGACACAATGTACCATTTCTCTACTTGACTCCCCAGGGCACATTTCTACAGGCAGTAAGGGATTGAAGGACTGCACGTATTCTGCTTAGATTAACCTTCCAGTGCACACTAGATAGGACTATGTCTTCCAGGTATGTCACAACACAATTTTGATGAGGCTTAAGTAACTCATCCTTGAGCAACTGGGAGTCAGAAGTAGTGCCATTGTCCAAATGGCATCATTTATGAATTGGTATAGCCCCATGGGGATGGCAAAGGGGCTTTTTTTGCTTTGACTACTCTGTCATCTCCATGCATGGCAAATGTGAGCTGGTCAAAGAGTTCATCCACCTGAGGCATGAGATAGACAGTACAGGCCTCATGTAGTGATGGATGCAGGTCCATTTGCATAGTGCAAAATTAGATTTTCACTACTGTGCATGCCCACAAAAAAATACTTCATTGCGCTTATAGAGGCACAGGAAAGAGGTGTACAAATGTGACACAAATTGAATACAATAACATCATGATCATCAACATTTATTTATTTATATAACGCTACTAATTCCACAGCACTGTACAGAGAACTCAATCAAATCAGACCCTTCCCCAATAGAGTTTACAGCCTAAATTCCGTAACACATACACAGACAGACTAGGGTCAATATGATAGCAGCCAATTAACCTACTATTGTGTTTTTGGACTGTGGGAGGAAACAGGGAAACCCACGCAAATACAGGGAGAACATACAAACTCCACACAGATAAGGCCATTGTCGGGACTCAAACCCATGACTCATGAATTATGACCCCAGTGCTGTGCATAGAAAATAAGGTACAGATAACTCTGCCTAAATGAGCTTACAATCTCAGAGGTGTGCAAAAGCTTTATACACAAGGTAGTTGTTAATTAATAACAATTATTAATAGCCTTTACGTGGATTTTTTGGTGTTTTGATTCCACACAGAAAATCAATGTGTTATTATACATAATGAAGGAGCTGCTGTAAGTACAGGTAGAGCTGACAAGTGGTTTTCCACGCTCCACTGCAGTTTCTTCTTACCCCTACAGGGGGTACTCTGAACACCCAAATTGTCAACCCCAAGTACACATACTCCCTAAATGTTCTGTTTTCTTAGAACAATACTATTTTTAAAAGGCAAAAACATGAGATTCATTGAATGCCTAGAGAATGTTATTGCGCAGACCAACAGGAATCTATTGTTCTATAAAATCCCCCTCCAAAAATCTGGCTCTGATGAGATTGGAGCCCCATCTTCCGCACCTAAATTCCAAGGCTGGGAAATCTGTACTCCTCCTTAGGGCATCCCTAAGTACATATACCCCCTAATTGTTATGTTCTCATAGGACAGTACTGTTTTAAACGGTCAAATGGAGTGTGCCTCCTATATTAGTTGTGTGGCCAAACTCAATGAGCGGCTATCTGTGTGGATCGGGGTGTAACCTAGGTGGATCCCGTTAGAAATGTTGAGATGTATGATTACAGTTAATAATATGGACAAATAAATATTACATTCAATTTTTGTAACCTTTCATTGAGTTTTATATTGGGGTGTATAGGATAGTGATGCACCTTCAGCTTTCCTCTGCCCTGGTTAACTATTGGGTGTATGGACATAAGTGACCAGGTACTCGCACATGCAGGTTTTACAGCAATGTCTCTTATATGTTGGACACAGGTGTTAAGTTGGAGGTGCAGTACAATACAAATCACAGTAAGTTGGGCACCAGACCATTTCTATCACAAAATAATCTTTTTATTTACACAACTCTTCACTTCAGCTGCAGTTGCACAAAAGCCTATAAGATAAAATCTGCCATCTTAGAGCAGAAACATTTTCGCTCATTATGGGCAGATGCTTTTATGGGCCCACATACAACTGAAAGGCTGGATCATAATTTTTAGTGTTAATGAGTCCTTAATCTTTAGTAATATCTTTGATGTACTATACTGCAGCTGCATGCCTGCACATTTATTACCTGGATTTGTTACTGTTGCTGTGAATTCAAAAAGTTTTGTTCTCGGGAATACCTAAAATTTCTGCCTGTGTGGATTTTGGATGAGTAAAACATGACTCACTGTAACCTTCAGTAATTTCCCCCCTTTTGCTGCAAATAAATTCAATCTGCAAAGCATTCTAATGAGTGTTCTTGTACAGCACCATTATGAGTCTTGTATATGAACAGCTAATAGTACTATTTATAATTCCCTCCATCAACTTCAAACACTATGCTAAACTAAAGCAAACATTTATAACTTTATAACCACACTTTATACACTGTACATGTCGTACAGGATCCAGACCTGTCAGAAGGTGCATTATGATCAGGTGTTGCGAAAGAGCAGCAGAGAAAGCTGCAGGGATGGACTTACAGCTGCGGACACAGCAAGTTGTCACATCAATGCACAAAGATGGCTACTTGCCTGGCCTGAACACCTGGATAGGATCTGTACTCCCTCTGGACTGAATGACCAGATCTTGACTGCCTCTGAACACCTGTACCTGACATGACTGAACTCTCCTGTCTCCCTGGTAATGGCAACTGGTATTTGCAGTTCCCTCTCATTACAGTATCTCTTTCCTTGGTTTTCCCTGTCCCAGCAGTTTCATTACTCACTGCCAAGCTTCTTTGGCTTGGCTGCACTCCATTTTCTTCCCCAGCAGCTCACCCTGGACAGGCAGTGGATTCAGCAAAGAAAACGCCCCCTTTCTCATCGACCACACTCCTGCGTTTCCCCTCTTATGGTACCAAACTGCTCGCTCCTGGCAGGGCGGGTACAAATTTCCCCCACACAGATAAAATACTGACATTGTGATTACCGACAGTGAAATGCCAACAGTCAAAATGCCGACACTAAATCGGCAATGCCAGCAGGTCCAATGGCTATACAGCCCCTGGAGCCGCCGGAAGTAAACAGTCTTAAAAATAAATAAATGTATGTAAAAAAATCTAGTGTCCCCTTCCCAGTCATATTAACCCTAGTGCCGTCAGCCTAATGCTGGTTGGAGGAAAATCGGGGGGCTGGGACAAGCAGTGTGAGGTCCCCCCAATTCTCCTTCAACCAGCCTTAGGCTTACATAAATAGAAAAGAAGCACACATTCTCTTACATGGGGGCACTCCTCTTATTCTTATTAATGGAACATATATGGTTAATAAAAGGTAAATCTTTAGTTCTGCACATTAAAAAAAACAAAAAAACACATGTATTAAAGTCGGCAGAATATAATTAAAACCAGATAGAAGTAATGTAATCAAACAAAAGATAGAAAAGTGATATCTAAAATGTTGTATAAAAACAACAAAAGGGAATTCCTTGACTGTATTAATTAGCGCTCAAAATTGATCAATACTTAGTATATTGATCATCATCATCATTTATTTATATATTAATACTGATGTAATTCAACTGTTGGTTAATTCTGTACAGGAGTACCATATACACTATATTGTATTCCATGTGCTATGATTCTAGTTACTTAAGACATATTGAAATAGCCAAGTGGTTCAGTAGTGTTAAATGTAGTATAAACAGTGTCGGACTGGGGCATGAAGGGCCCACCGGGGGACTGCAACACTAGGGGCCCACAAGAGGGGCTGTGGTCAGCCATCATAGAGGTGGGACCAGAAACTAGAGGGGGAGTGGTCAGTCCACGAAGGACAGCTAGCACCATAGTGTAGTATATAAAGAATGCAGTGTGTGTATAAGGAGTACACAGTGTTGACCTGCCCCTTAGATTGGGCAGAACAGTCACCAAAAATCAGGATTGTCCCACTATACCAGGCTTGGCTAACCTGTGAAACTACAAGCCCCAGCATGCTTTACCAATATATAGCAGCTTATTGCTGGAAGGGTATGCTGGGTTTCACAACACCTGGAGTACCACAGGTTAGCCAAGCCTGCACTAGAGATCATTTGACAGACTGTCCTTCCTGTTCTTGTGACTTTTACCACCTGTGGCTGCTGGTTTCTTTAGTTGCGGCTTGTCTGGATCCTGGAATGTTGAGGCCCCTATTTGGAAAAAATAATGGGTACATTTAGAAAATTCCAACCAGCCCCGGCATTAAATAAATAGGACCCACAATTAATACTTAGGCCTTCCTCCAGCCCCAACATTAAATAGTATTCCCATTTAATAAATAAACCTGATACCCTCCCTCCAAACACCACCTGCAATAAATTAATAGCATTTACAATTAATACATCCATTTCCCACAACCATTCCCAGCATTAAATAATATTCACATTTAATAGATAGCTCTCCTCCCCACACTCAGCCCCACATTCAATTATAGACCCAAAACACCTTGGCATTAAATTAAAGGTCCCATCACAGCCAGTCATCTTTCAAATGCGATGCCAGCTGGGATCGCATTTGAGGAAGAAATATAAGGATTTGGTGAGCACTCCCTAGTAGTTGAGATAAGGGGAAAAAAAAGGGGGGGGGGAATGCTGCTTAGGGGGATTGGGATTTGTAAGGGTAGTTCCAACCCTTAAATAGGTAGGTTTAAGTATAGTGTCCCCTTAGCGCACACATAAGTAATATGTATAGAAAGAATGGTTTATTTGGTGACAAATTATACAGTGATATCACATAAAATAAGATTGCAACCTCAATAATAGTAAACAGACATGTCACATATAAATTGACATAAACAATCGTCGCCTTGGCTCAAACCTAGACAACTTGCAATATTCTTATATAATTGGACACGGAGGTCCCAAGGAAGCTATATAGATATAATGAGTCCCAAAAAAGTACATAAATCCAAGTTGTACTTAGAGTCACAGTCTCTGAATATATGACCAGGCAATGCCTCACACTGGGATAAATGGTAGTGTTATCGGAGGCAGTACTTATAGTAATAGACTTACCCCTATGGGGTTGGTGCGCTGCTGTGTCCTCCCGAGATGACCGTCTTTTTAGGCGTGGAGTATAGCGAGATCCTAGATGTGCTGGTGCAGTCGCGGCCGCGGCTGACACCATAAATGCGCATGCGCATGTGTCGGGGGTAGACATTGGTAATAGCGCTGTTCTTTAATCGGTTCTGGTCCGAAACGAAGTGGTGGAACAGCTACCTTCCAACGCGTTTGAAGCAACGGTGACGCCGGGGAGGACAGCGGGCTGCCTAGTGCGGACAACGGGTCCCCAGGGGCAGCTCCGCCCACTTTTAAAAGGGGGTGTGGCGTAAGGTCCCCTGGCCTACCGGTGATTTTACCGATAGCCCGCTGAGCCAGTCTGATGCTGAGTATAAATGTTGCATAATGTTTACTGTTACTTAGTTTTGACTTATGATTGTTAGGGGGGAATTCAATTCCCCCCAAAGTACCGCCGCACTAAAACTATTACCGCTATTACAGTAGTTTTAACCTGGCTTTTTTAACCTGGCTTTAAGCCGGCGTTAGAACTATCATAATAATGGTAATTACGCACACTATTACCGTCATAACGGTAATAATGTGCAAGCCGAGTTACTTTTAACAGTAACGCGGCCAATTGATTTCCCCCCTCATAGTCTTGCCATTAGTTGTTGGCTTCAATTTTTTTTAAAAAAGTGTACTTTTTATCAAAAATTTATTTTTGATAATATTTACCTTAACAGGAAAATATTTCATTTAATTTTGAGCAGGATATTCTTCTTTTTATTGTGTTACCCCCTTACAATTGTTCATATTTGCTACTAGTTCAGAAATTTGGAAATACTAACATTGCATGAAGCAATATTTCTGTGATTTTGTTTTACTTTTTTTTTATTTTAAAGGGTCCCCAATAATGTTCTTGTATGTTGTATTTAATATGATTTCCATATTGAATGTATATGGATTTTACTGATTCACAGATTATATTTAATATTTGTTACCATTATTATTTTGAATCAACCCCTAGTATCTGGAAATCCAAAGAGCAAACATGACACAGGTAGAGGTGCTGTGTTTGAGAAATTGAGAAAGAGGTGAGCTTACACTAATGAGATTTACCACCCTTACATCCTCCAGGTACCTGGGTCATCTGTTTGGATTAGCAATTTACATGGGAAGCATCCTTATAAGATTGTCTCTGGGAATTGACTCTGATGGGTATATTTACTAAACTGCAGGTTTGAAAAAGAGGAGCTGTTATCTATAGAAACCAATCAGATTCTAGTTATCATTTATTTAGTACAGTCTTCAAAATTCAGCTAGAATCTAATTGGTTGCTATAGGCAACATCTCCACTTTTTCAAAACCACAGTTTAGTAGATATATCTCTGCGTCTTGCTCAGGCTTTATCAAACTGTTGCTCTTGGTTTAAAGAAATGTACTGGAGAGATAGATTTGCTTGGTCTTTGTTTATTTGGGCTCATTGTATTTGCAGAAGGGCCTTAAATATTGTTTTCAAATATAGTTGAATATTAATAGCTTTATAACATGACATTAGGTCTCAATCATTCATTTTATACCCATGCATACTGTTTCATAGCTTAATGTGAATTAATAGATTTAATGATTAAAGACTGTGAGATCAATGGAGAAAAAGCCTCCCAATGGAAGTAACTGTGTTTAGTCCTTTGGTGTATTGGTATTGAAAAACAATTTAGAGAGTAGGTTTCTAAGGAAGAGCTATAGTTGATAAGTCAACTTCAGACATTATTACCTATCAGAATAAATACATTTTCACTAGAGATGCTCGGGTTTGGTTTTCCGAAAACCGAGCCCACCCGAACACTGCGATCCGAGTACCAAGCAGAGCCAGCTTGGTACTTTCGCATGCCCTCGGAACTGAAAAACATCATTGTTGCATCGTCGGATCTTGCAAGTTTTGGATTCTATAAGTACCGCCCTCCAAGGAGATCCAGCGCCATTTCACAGACAAACACAGAAGGGATAGCAGGGTTCTTGGCAATCTCCAGTACAGTTGGTCAGCTTCATTTATGTAACAGAAAGAGGAGGGATGGCAGTGTTCTTGCCAGTCTACAGTGGCAGTGCCATTGCTCATTGTCATTGCTGAAACAGAAACAATAGGGATGGCAGTGTTCTTAAAAGTCTCCAGTCACATTGTTCTGTGCCATAGCTCACACAGAAACAGGAGAGGTAGCAGTGTTCTTGCCAGTCTACAGTGTCAATGCCATTGCTCATTGTCTGAAACAGAAACAATAGGGGTGACGGTGTTCTGAAAAGGCTCTAGTCACATTTCTCTGTGCCATTGCTCATACAGAAACAGGAGGGGTGACAGTTTTCTTCTTATCAGTCTACAGTGACATAGTAGTGGTAGTGTTCTTATAAGTCTCCAATGACATTGCTCTGTGTCATTGCTCATACAGAAACAGGGGAGGTGGCAGTGTTCTTGTCACTCTCCTGTCACATTGCTCTGTGCCATTGCTCATACAGAAACAGGAGAATTGACAGTGGTCTTGTCACTCTCCAGTCTCAGTGCTGTTGGTAACACAGAAACCGGGGTAACAGGGTTGTTGTCACTCTCCAGTCTCCAGTCACATTGTTCTTGTCACTCTCCAGTCTCAGTGCCATTGGTCACACAGAAACAGGGGTAGCAGTGTGTCACGCACGCCCAGTCTATCCCAGATACAGGCTGGGCGTTCTTTGTAAGTTCACAAAGAATCACGGAGAACACAGTAGATTAAATTTATTTAATCTGAAAAATGCTTCCAAGGCTTAGTTACAAAAATTAATAACAAAACATACAATATGTGTGCACACATAAGTTTCAGAAAATAAAAAAATAAATAAAATCCAAGTCACCACTTAGTAGTTAAAAGCTGGTGTGCGAGGGAACACATTTGAGATATATGGGACATTTCAGTCTTGATAAACCCCCTCATGAAAATGCACATGTTATTGTCTAAGTCAAAAGCTTTTAAACCTTTTTTCCACATAGCTCTTACCCCCCACCTTTAGAGATTAGCTGTCAATAAGGACAGATTGATCTCCCAAATGTCACAGGGCTTTCGAAATTAGCTAGGGAGGTCCTGAGATCGGGAATGTTCACAGGACCTTGAATTCTCACCTCTGCTCATTCTGCTTAAGTGGTTAGATGGTGTAAACCATCTAGCCACTTTGGGGCTTCAAACTGCTCCAAGATCCTTATCTATCCTTGGTATGGCTAGTTTCAAAAGACTTGCACAGGTTCAAACTTATGTTATCTAGCAAAGCATATGTTGAGATTATATTACAAGGTTACATACAATATACATTATCATATATGAATTCAACAGAAAATAGCATTCAGTCATTAGATATACTAAATAATCGTCACACAGTGTTCTTGTCACTCTCCAGTCTCCAGTCACATTGCTCTGTGCTATCGATATGGATTTGCATCAGTCCACAGAAGTCCAGGAGCACCAAGCAGCTGCTGGCACGAGTCATGATAAGACTAATCCCTCTACGTCATCTACTAAAGCCAATGTTCAAGTGCATATGGGTTTTAAGTCAGGGAAACAAAAATGTAAAAAAAAAAGCTTTTACCTTTTTAAAGAAAAAAACACTTCTCTAATAAAGGTGAAAGTTTACTGTAGAAAAACGTAAAATTGCCAACATGTCATTCTACCCAAAATATTAAAAATCATATCAGCATCAGCTAGCTCCACTTTCTCATCTAGATACTAGCACCTGCAATCTACAATGTCATCATCCTCACCCTCATTCTCACCCTCATCAATGTGTACATGATCCTCACACAACACTAATTCATCCCCGCTGGAATCCACCATTACAGGAGTCTCTGTACTTTGATGGAATTGCCAGTAATGGCCTTCCTCATGGAATTTCTAGTTCATTTTATGACAGAGCTGTCACTATTTTTGGTTTTTCTTTTAGACCAGACCAAATGTCAAAATGTTGTGCTGACTCATCTGCATTACCACTGGGTGTCTTGGGAAAGCTAAATATCTCCTAACAGCAGTTGTAGCTCTCACAATATTGGTGCGTTGTTATCAGAAATTAAATCAGGAGAGTCCAAGCGAGATAAGCCATGTTGCAATGATGTCCCTTTATTTTATCAAACAGGTTGTCAGTGGTATGCTTCTTAGTGTAGTCGGTGATACATAAATGTAGGATACCACTTTGTGTTTGCAACAGGATGAGGGGGATATTTGTGTAGCTGACAACAACACTAAAGAGGATGTTGATGAGGATGATGTTGTTTGTGTAAGTCCTGCTCCAGTGGAAGCAGTTCTTGCTAGTGATAAGAAGAAGGCCATTGTCATGCCTGTGCAAAAGACCAAAAAATCCACCTCTTATGTGTGGAATTATTTTTACCAAACCCTATCAACAGTTGTCTAGCCATTTGTAGCGTTTATAAAGCAACACCGACAACAGCTTCCTCATCAATATCCTCACTAGAGATCGGAGTCAGTCCTGCATCCAAGTTGCTATAGCTCGATGACTTCTCCTGTATCCAGGATTCCTCTGAATAATTCTCGATCGTTAGTCCCGTTGCTGCTGCTCCTGTTGCTGGGGGTAGATCTTCAACTCAGAAGTAGACCAAGAAGTAGGCTACTAGTAGTTTACAACAATTGACTGTTAAACAATCCTTTGCAAGAGGAAACAAGTATGAAATCTGTCACCCAGTTGCAAATCGGATCACAGAGGCCATGGTGCCTATGCTAGTATTAGATCTGTGTCCAATATCCACTATTAATGCCACTGGTTTTAGACAGTTAATTGAGGTCTTGTGTCCCCGTTACCAAATTCCATCATGACGCCATTTTACAAGAAAAGCTTTTACTCACCTCTACCAGAAGCTTTGTAAAAATGTAATTATTGGACTACAAGATGCCATTCTACCCACTGTACACTTAACCACAGATATGTGGATAACCGGAACTGGGCAAACTAAAGATTATATGACTGTGACAGTCCACTAGGTTGGTATTTTGCCTTCACCAGCAGAAATAACAGCAGCATGTACCCAACCATGGCACATTTTTCAGAGGCAGACTACTCTGTGTATCACTGGCTTCATTAAGATGCATACAGCTGACAATCAGCTACAAAAACTTAGGGATGTCATGCTACATGGCTTATCCCACTTTGTCTCTCCTCAGGACATGTCATTTCTGATAATGCCACCATTATTTTGAGAGCATTTCAGCTGGGTAAATTTCATCACATTCCCTGTTTTGCTCACACAATCAACTTGGTGGTGCAGACCTTTTTGAAATATGACAGGGATGTGCAGGAAATGCTGCCTATGCCCATTAAACTTTGGGAAATGTCCAGCATTCTGCAACAGCATTAATTGCAGTAGCAACTAGAAAAATTTAATTTGTCTTGCCACCAACTGAAGCAAGAAGTGGTAGCTTGGTGGAATTGCATCCTTTATATTCTTCAGAGGATGTAGGAACAGCGAAAAGCCATCAGTCTTAGAGTTCATTGGTTTGTTAATCTGTACCTGCTACCCCTCTTATTTCTGTGTGAGTTTGTTAAAACTTTTTAACATATTTCCCAAGGACAATTCCATCTTGTACTGTTTGACATTTTGAGCTTGGTCTATCAGCTTGTGTAACAGTCGACAAATGAGGTTTCAACAGAATTATTAAGTTGCCAATTCATAAGGTTGTACAATATGATTAGATAGACTATTCAAATGTGGACACTATTATTATAGGGGTAGAAATATGGTTAAGGACAGGTCTAGAGATAGTGACAGGTATAGGGATAGGGATAGGGACAGTTCTAGGACAGGGATAGAGACAGGTCTTGGGATAGGGACACAGATAAAGTTAGTGATAATACTGTCTGCATTTGAATTGTCAACCTAATAAATACTGTCTACATTGCAATTGATGTCCTAATAATACTGTTAATGTCATTATATTGTCGACTTTATTACCTTGTTTACTCTGCTGCCCATCAATCATATTATGTCAATCCAACATAAGGGTGGGTGGAAGTTCCGAAGGACAATTTCATCTTGCACCAATTTTCTTTTCTGCCATTGCTGTGTTCCAATGTTTCCTAAATGTGTTATTAACTGCCATGTGTTTATGCCGATATGAATCGACAGAGCATCCAGACAGCTCGCTGCAGTCTTACTGTTCATTGACAGCACTGTTAGCTTACCTGCCTTAAGCCCATTGTTACCTTATTTTGTGGGGGACCAAACAAACCAAGCACTCCTTGTCACTGAAGTGCTTGGTTTCTTAAAGTGTGCAATGTCCTTTTTAAGATCCATTATAAGGGTGGGAGGGAGGATCCAAGGACAATTCCAACTTGCACCATTTTTCCTTGTAGCTATCACTCTGTGCCAATGTTACCTAGATTTACTTTAAACTTTCATGTGCTTTGCAAAACTAAGCTTTCCCAAGACACCCATTGATGATGCAGATGGCATCATCTGCATCATCAGCACAACATTTTGGCATCTGGTCTGGTCTGGTCTAAAAGAATTGACCAAAATTTGTGACACCGATGCCGTAAATCCACCTGATCCTACTATCAATATCCCAAGAATGGTGGAGGATAATTTTAATGACAGCATAGAAATAGACATGTCAGACAGTCCCTTTACATACTGGAGGAAAAAAGGCAATTTGGAGACTCATGTACAAACTCGCTTTGCAATAGCTAAGGTACCCACCCTCCAGTGTGTACTTGGAAAGAGTTTTCAGCACAGCAGGAAACCTTGTCAGCGATTGGTGTAGGAGGCTACTTCCTAAAAATGTGCTAAAGATGATGTTCATCAAAATGAACTACAAATTCCATTAGGAAGGCCTCTACTGGCAATTACATCAAAGTGCAGAGACTTCTGTAATAGTGGATTCCATTGGTGATTATTTAATATTGTTTTAGGATGATGTACACACTGATGAGGGTGAGGATGATGACAACATGACAACAACATCTTGCCACTGTAGAGTTCATTAACAGCACTGTTGGGCTTAAGGCAGCTAAGCTATTGGTAGCTTGTTTTGTGGGGGCCCAAACAAACCAACCACTTCAGCCACAAAAGTGGCACCCCTTGTCACTGGAGTGCTTGGTTTGTTAAACTGCACATGTCCTTTTGAATATCTACCTTAAGGCTGGGTGAGAGGACCCAAGGTCAACTCCATCTTGCACCACTTTTTTGTCTGCCACTGCTGTGTGACAATGTTTCCTACATGTGCATTGAACTGTTGTGTGTTTTTGCCATTGCACTGTCGCTTAGTATCCAGCCAGCTCGCTGCAGTCTTTGGCTGAAAGTGGATGTAAATAATATTGTGACCTGTGAGGTGTTCAAAATTGACTGAAAATGACTGCAAATTAGTGTTATTGAGGTTAATAATAATGTAGACAAACAAAAAAAGAGCAACATTATGTGATTTTAGCATATTTTAGCAATTTTTCTAAAAAATACAGATTCAAAATAAAAACCAAAATTGAAACACGCAAAACCAAAACCAAAACGAAGTTAATACAGATCCAGAACCAAAACCAAAATACGATGATCAGTGAACATCACTAATTTTGACCTGGAGTCCAAATTAATAAGTAATAAGTATAATAATAAGTAATTAGAATAATACATTGCATACATGCTCTTCAAGCTTGGATTTCTGTTTCTTTCCATATACGGAACAGGGAGTGATACAGAGTAAGTCAGCAGCTTGCATTAGCTGCTTTACTCTTTACTGACACTTGTTGACATTGCTCACATTCATCTACAAAAATGATGACATCCAGATTCATCTGGTTCTTTACACAGAATGTCATATGCCAATATGGTTTATTGAGGATTTACTGTACTGAACAATAAAGTAAAACAACAAAAACACTACCAATTACATTATATTTTCTTTAAGAAAAGTTATTCTAGTGCCCTAGACTGTCCTCCAAAATATTTTAGCGTATAAGGATGTTAGAATGAAAGAATTATAATATATTACATAGGAAGTAATAAATAATGTGATAGTATTTTATGTTAATATGCTAAACATATCTGGCCTGATTCATCAATGAATATAATACAAACGTATTGCGTTTTTTTTAAACGCATGTATTTTGTGCATACATTCGTCCGTGTTCAAAGACAAATGCACAAAAGGAATACATATTATTGCATTTTTATTTGCTCTTCTATGTGACTTGTGAGCAACTGCACCTTATTGCACTACATGCTTCTATATTGATTCACTTCTGAACGCACATGCAATTCCTTTACTACCTGAATTCACTTCATAAACATCCATGTTTCATGACAATTGCTGCATATTAACCCTTTCTATGCATGACCACATAAACCAGCACTATTCCATGATAACCGAAAAAACTTTAAAACATACTTTAATCACACTAATACACATATGCTTAGAAAAAAAATAAAACACACACACACACAAAAGTTTTTTATAAATAATAACATTTTTGGTATAACAAAAAATCAAATGTGTAAATTTAACTAACCTAAAAATACAAATGACTATAATGCTTTTTAAACAAATCCAAATATTTTTTTTATTTGTTTTTTTCTATTGTTGCTATAAGGATGTGTGCTGGTGGTATCTCTTCATCACCTGGAAAAAAAGGAAAAAAAAATATTGTAACCTCTCAACATTATGACATTTTGTTAACATATCTTTGCTCTATGGTTGTAAATTTGGCCCACATTTTTCTAGCTCTGCAGAGTTCAGAGGTGCTACATTAGTAGAAATTATTTTAAACATTCATCTTAGTGTGAACACAGTATTAGTCATAGGACTGCATTTTGGAGGCACATGCCAATATATTGTGGGGGGTTGCTTTGCAATAAACACTTATTAGACCCATGAAGTCAGACACCTTTAGAATAGCAACTTAGGCCTAGGCAAAGACATATTTAGTAAAGAAATGATTTCTGAGGCCTATACTTTTATGATGCAAAAAAAAAAATATATAATACTAGATTATAAAATAAAACAAAACATTCCTCTTTAAGGGCCTGGGATGGCTTCCAGCCTCGTCCAGCTGGGGCTCCTCCCAGTCTGCCTCTAGGGGCTGGAAAAGAGGTTCCTCTGATGGTGGGCTGAGAGGATTGCTCCTGGGTCTCCTCTTTGGGCTCCTCCTTGGCCTCCTGTTGACAGCGGAGGCAGCAATGTTCTGTTTGAAGGAATGAGACGCATAAGTCTAACATTTTATCTCTCTCCTAGATAGATAGATACATAGATATCATGTTAGGTTTCAATGCTAGCTATCAAATACCACACATGGAGCATTACTCCATCATTGGTCAAATATATACACCTCTATACTACTTGCATACAAATCTTGACCTAGGAGGTTTATTAAACCTTCAGTATCCTAAAGCGAATGTAATCACATACTGATACTGAAGCATCACTATTAAATAGCAGGTCTTGTACTTTGTCGAATTGAGGTTATTACAAGCTAAATTGCTTTCTCTTTAACTACATGGGCCAAATAACATTGCAATCATATTTATTTATTAGTAATATACAGCCTATACCTTGTAACCTCCCTATCTTTGCCTGCTGAGAGATGGAAATTATTGTGCAGCTTGTGGTGTAGAAGCTGCACCATACTAACCGGCAGCTATCTACCCCAGCAAAGCACCTCATTTGGGAGCACATCAATGCTGTGCCTCCTATACGGAGTTCTGTGACTGACGTCAAGAAACAGGTTGGGTACGGCATATCGTTGCTGAGTACTCCGACAAGACTTACCCCAACATCTTGACTCCGAACGTCTCCTCCCCGATGCAGTATCAATGACGACAGTTCTGCAATGCGACTTGAAGCAATGCGATGTAGGACGAAGCCGGCGGCACTTAATGACGTCAGTGACAAAGGCGACGGTATTATCGCTGCTGTGTAGGGGGTTATGCAAGTATGCGGCGAAGTACAATGTAAAAGCCTTTGTAAACTACATTGTACATCGCCACATACTTACATTACCCCATTCACAACAGCAATAATACCGTCGCCTTTGTCACTGACATCATTAAGTGGCGCCGGCTTCTTCCTACATGGCAATTGATTGAGTCGGGGAGGAGACGTTTGGAGTCAAGATGTCTCTGTAAGTCTTGTCTGGGTACTCAGCATCGATATGCTGAATACCCCTGCAAAAAACAGTAAGTGAATGAACATTTTTTTTCAGTTATGTTGTGCTCAGAACACATTACCAAAGTGTCCACCTTCTTTCAATATTGTCAAACACAAAAATTGTTTGTGGCTGAGTAGCAACAGTCTGTTGTTATTGTGTGACCTTCTGGCACACAAAAAAAATTACATTTCTGTCTATATGTATGTCTGCGGGTATACATTGTATACAGGCACATTTCTTTACTTTTAACATTTCATGCAGGTGTCAGGAAATATGTGTTGTTTAATGAACAAACTTAGAGACCACTGCAGACATGCCAGGGAGACAGGCGGTGGTCCTATGGCGTCCTTAGACCTCAGACCTCTCGAGCGCACTGAATCGGCCTACAATTGTTGCAATGCGGGACACATCGATACTGGAGAGAGCCCTCCCCCAACCACACAACAATCCCCTCCAGGTTAATTCCACGTATTCAAATGACTGTAATGTTGTGACAACTCGCACCAACAATGTAAATATGCTTTCTACGTTAATATTCACTTGCCTTTTTACAAATGGGATTTTTACAACCCAACCTAGTCAGCCTATTGGATAATCTGGCCAAGTAGTGAAGATTACTACAAGTTATAAATGGATTCAAAGGTAAAATTGCCCTTAAGCCAAAGATATAAAATTTGCAATTTATGTATATTGTCAAATAATTTGGTGTAATATTTTCTCTACATGACCCCGCATATACACTCATGGAACAAAAATTACATTTCACTTGTGAAATTATTAATGTACGTTATGAAATCTAGTGATATGATGCAAAAACTTGGATATTGCGGGCAAAAACATACATGGTTATGATGTTATTTTTTCCCCATTATGATAGATGAATAGGAGCCAAGTGAGGTGGAACAGGACCCCACAGATGATGATACCTGTGATGGAGCGGAGGAACAGCAGGCACAGGAAGAACAATCTGGGGATAGTGGTCATTCATCAATCTACCAAGATTGTTTTCATAAAATATTTGCAAGCAAAAAATCATTGGAAGAAAAAATGGATCAAGTTGGAAATACTCTTAGCATGATCCATACAACCTTGAAAAGATTGCCTGATACCATTGTTGATTATATTTGGCATCTACCAGTTTACCCTTCTTCCCTGTGTCACATGTTTACTCTCCTTTTCCTGTGCCAGATGTATATCTTCCCTCCCCAGTGCCATATATTTACCCTCATGCCCCTATGGGACCTGGTTACTCTCCTGCCACTATGCCACATGCTTACCCTCCTTCACCTATCCCACATGTTTATCCTCCAGTCCATGTTCCACCAGTTTACCCTCCTGTCCCTGTGCCACAAGTTTACCCTCCTTCCCCTGTGGCACATGTTTAACCTCATGTCCCTGTGCCTTGTGCCATATACTCCTTCCCCTTTTGCACATATTTACCATCATGCCCTGTGCCACATGTTGACCCGCCTTCCCTTGTGTAACATGATTACCATCATATCCCTGTGCCACATGTTTCCACCCCTTCCACAGTGCCACATGTTTACCATCATGTCTTTGTGCCACATGTTTGCCATCCTGTCCCTGTGCCACATGTTCACATTCCTGCCCCTGTGCCACATGTTTAACATCATGACTCTGTGCCACATGTTTACCATCCTGTCCCTGTGCCACATGCTTACCATCCTGCCCCTATGGCATCTGTTGCACCTCTGCACCTGTGTCATCTGCTGCTTGGCGACCTGTAGAATGAAGATTGAGCAGCACAGGGAATGTTGGGTCAGGGAGCAAGCGAGGAATCTAAATGAATTTGTTTATTTTCACCTGTGTTTGTATGTGACACTATTTTTATTGTTTATTCCACCAAACACAAAATTTTGAGCTTTTTAGAGAGACATTTTACCTCTACACTGTTAGTGGAAGACACTTATTTTTCTTTACTAATATAACGGGTTTCATACATATGTTTGACAGTCACATGATCGATATTTGTACACCATAATATAGACATGGTTGGAAAGTCAACAATTATAACATCAACAGTATTATTAGGTTGACAATTCTAATGTACACAGTATTATTAGGTTGACAATTCAAATGTAGATAGTATTATTAGTTCGACAACAATATCCCTAACCCTAACCCTATCCCTAACCCTATAATACTGAATATTTGAATTGTCGATCTAAGAAAACTGTCTATATTTGTATTGTCGACCTAATAATACTGTCTACATTTGAATTGTTGACCTAATAATACTGTCTACATTTAAATTGTTGACCTAATAATACTTTCCACATTTCAATTGTCAACCTAATAATACTGTCAACATTTAAATTGTCGATCTAATTTTGCAGACTTTCTGAATGTCGAACAAATGAATGTCTATCTGTCAACCGCATACTTATATAAAAGGTGTGAGAGATGTTTACTTGTGCCAAAAGAAGGTCCCCCGAGATTAGCAGAACAAATTACATAGCACTGGACCTCTAAACATAACAACAGCATCAACACAAATTTTAACCTGAAATATATTACCGTAATTTATGGAACATTGTGAAAGGAAGGCTCCAATGCAGTCCCATTAAGGTGTTTTGGTAGTAAGTTGGGATATGTAGTATATATGTGACATTGGTAGATTAGTACAATTATATTCTGATCAAAGAACTGACAAGATATCTTACAAATATACAGCATTGTCTTAACCCACTACACTTTAGAGTTCCAAAGTCAATGTGCATCAGGAGCAACTGTATTGACAACATTGCAAGATGTTGGCCTGTTATGAATATCAATGTACTGTATGTTAGCGATTCTTGCTGCTATTTAGTGAGAAAACACCTAAATCATATGTATAACATGGTTTTCTTTGGGTTGGAAATCGAACAAGAGCCATTTTCAAAATCTGATGTGTTGCAGGAATTATTAAAAAAAATATCTATCAATAATATTAGTACCTATTGCAGCTTAGACGTTTTTCTTGAGTTTTAAAGTAAGGTCATGTTAATGAATGTAATTGTGATCAAATTAGACTTGGACACAGATGTAGATATGTCTTTAAGGTGACTTTTTTTATTGCTTGCTGATGCTGGAGACCTTGTGCAAATACATGCAGTTATGATGACTATCAGCAGCTATCTAGCGCTTTTGATTAGCTGTTTGCAGATTGACCTCCAGTTGATATATCTTCATTCATTAGTATTACGGCTCTATTAGATTTATTTATCAAATTAATCAGTGCCAATCTATTCACATTGTTTAATTGCCAAAAACAATGAATGTGTAGACGCTGGATTTCTTTTTTTAATATGGTAAATGTAACTTCCACATTTTTTAATAAGATGTTATTTTCTCTTGGGTAACTAACCTCATTACCGTATTTGTACATAATAATATACTAAAAGAAGTTCTTTTACATTATTAGTTTGTGTACCAATACAACAATGACACTTCTGAATTTGGATACCAACACACATGCCTAGTGCTTGTGCATCCTACGTTTCTGTCAGACATACATGAACACATTGGATTGCCTGGTATAATTAGTAATATGCATAAGGTAATTTTACTGTCTGAAGTTTACAGTTTGCTTCACAATATACACAATTTTATTTTATTTAATTTTAACAGAAAAAAAAATGTTTTGTTGATACCATCTCTGTAAAGGGTAATTGCATTGTTAAACAATATCTGTAATAAAACTAACATTTTCCCAAGAAATGTGTCTGTGCTTTTCTTTTATTAGAATTGTCATTCAGACACACTTGGAACTTTGAGGACAACACAATAATGTCATGAAATATTCCTGTGATGAAATAATATACATTGATACAATAGATACATTGGAAAAAAAAGAAAAAAGGGGGTTAATTCTAAACACAAACTGGTAATGAAGTAAATGGTGAGACTTGACCCAAAATCAAAGACAAACCCAAAAATAAAAGACAAACCCAAAACCAAAAATGTAATGTGTTTCAGACTTTGTCAGATATCTATGAGTGATTTGCATGATTCAATACATGGACAAAATAAAATAGCTTGGGAAATAGTATTATTTCACTAGTGGAATTCTCTACAAAGGGAATGCCAGATTACTCAAATGAAGTTATATATCAATTTAGAGTATTGTCTGGCCAGGAAGTTTCATCATTCATGAATTGATTGCTTTGGGAATCAGTTTACCAGCAATCAGACATAAAGTAGATTGGTTGCTTTGAAAGCTGGGTTAAGGGTTAATGACATTTGGGCCTTTAGAGTAATTGAGTATACCATAATAGGACTGGTTTGTAATAAAGAAGTGTTATTTCATTCAGGTACAATAAATGCGCTGAAGATCTATGTCAAAGAATTATACTTCTGAAATATTAAAATATAGCATTTTATTAAGAATATTAGGTCACAATTAATTAGTTAGCAAATAATAAACTTTATAGACTATGTAAATAGACTTGTTACCTGACGGGTCTGTAGCAATTAGGTATGCTTATTAGATGGACATCCACGTAGGTACAGGCAAACCTGGTGATCTCTAAAATAAGAGAGGTTGGGACCCAACAGATCTCAGTGCATCCACCTCAGGTATCCAATGGTAGACAGGTAGAACAACAATGCTAACATTTAAATAGTTTACAGAGGGAGTACGAAGAATGAAAAAATTTGTAATAATAGCTCATGGGGTTAAATGTATCAAGCTGTATACCAGCGGGATTGAAAAGTGGAGATGTTGCCTCTAGCAACCAATTCGTTTTTAGATATCATTTATTTAGTACATCCTACAAAATGATAGCTAGAATCTGATACATTTACTCCATGGTCTTCTGCAATATCTGTTTTATAAGCGTAAAACACTCATTATCGGGCTGCACTTGTGGTCAAAAACAGACTTAGTTACATTTTACGCTTGCGAGTCCTTACGACTGGAATGGTGAAAGAGAGGAGGGAAGGGGCGTACTAACATAGCCAAATACAATGAACAAAAAAGTATAAAGATAAAAAATATATCTCTCTTATCACTCGGCGCATAAGACACTATAATGTAAAGAAATGGATCTAGCACAAAATGCAAAAATAACAATGAATAAACACACAGTAATGTTTATACTCTTTTGCTGATGTTAGCAAGTAACGAGCACTTGGTAAGGTATAAAGGAGATGGATCTTACCCTACACTCTCCCTGACAAAGAACAGCTTCTCCGCGTCCTGATGTATCCAGATATGTTGCTCGCAGTGGGGAGTTCTTTCGAGGAGAGGAATCTGTAGATGCAAGTGATCCTCCGCTCTTGGCACATAGATTTCTCCACTCAGTGCAGCAGTGGTTAGGAACGCAGAATCCGTTCCTCCTATCATCATCATCATCATCATTTATTTATATATGGACGGAAAGCCTGATAGTTAAAAATAACTCCAAGTTTGGCTCTCCGCCGACGCGTTTCGTCTTATAAAGAATTTTTCAAGGATGGAATAGGCAAAGTTTATTCCATTTCTTTACATTATAGTGTCTTATGCGCCGAGTGATAAGAGAGATATATTTTTTCTATTTATACTTTTTTGTTCATTGTATTTTGTGACACTTAGCAGCTAAGTTACCACTTAAAGGAGAAGCACCAATATATCCTTTTCACTATAGCATAGCCAAATACAGTAAGAGCATTTTCACGTATTCGTAACTGAGTTAGAGCTAGACACCGACGCATATACACCTGACAGGAAGTGTATATCTTACGGGAGCTGGGGGGTTGATGCAACACTGCACAATGTTGATGCTGCCGATTGACAGCACTAGTTAAGTTATATATTTCTATTTTTAAATCTATATTGTGACAAGGATGGTTATTTTCCACACCTCTCCTACATAGGGACAGGTGAAACCCCAAAGACTCTGTAGGTACAGGCTGCAGACAGGGTTAAATTCGAACTCATGCTTTTATACATTGTACAGACACACAGGTGCACCACATGGGTGTAATTAGTTTATTATTATTTCTGTCAGTTAGTTGTCACAGGGATCTTGAATAGCTACATGTGTCAGTATATGGCGAGCAAACTCATGTCCTTACCATCCTGGCAATAAAATTGGACACTTAATTCAGCTAAACACTGACAGTTTACTGTAAATAATCCGAATGTAAAGACAGCGACATGCTAAAAACACTGACTTACGTTTACACAGCCCAGTTCCGATGTGAGGATACCCTCGACAATTTAAAATGACATTACTTTGAATCGCGACTTCAATATTTAAAGTGGCAACGGACCCGGCGTACGATCATGCAATGTAAGTACCCTAATCTTAACCCTAAATCTAACCCTAGCCCTAATCCTAACCCTAACCCTGGTACGGTAAAGTTCATACTTACATTTCATGATTGGGGCTGGGGGGATCCTAGTTAGGATGGCCACCATTGCTGCACCAACCACAATCTGTTGGTCAAAATGCCTGTTTAGCAGGACATTTTTTTCTTTTCAAACCTTTTCACAATGTAATAAAGCTGCTTGTTTTTAGATTTTATATTGAGAAATAGTTGTGGGAACAGACTTCATTTCACTGTGAAAAGCGGAGATAAATAAATCATGGTAGAAAGTAGGTTGCTAAGAGCCTTTTCACACGTGCAGAAATCACGGGGAATAAGTCTGAGTTCCAACTTTGTAATTCTGTGTGTAATTATGTAAATGGGTCATTGTGCATATTTAAAGCGATAGGCACATTTTTTTATTCCAGACCAGCATGTACCAATCTTACTTTTACAAAGATGTGTATTAAAAAACCTACAATTTTGTCTGCATTACATTGTCATATTCACATAGCTATAATGTAGGCAAGGTTATCTGTTATAACTAATGTGTAACTTTTACAATGCATACTTGTTATAATTAAACATGTTTATGTGTTTCAGCTCTTAAGTTTAGTCTTTTTCAAGGACGACATCAGGTGCAGAGAGATCTTTCTTCCCATGAATACAGATGAACACTTCCACCTAAAATAATAACAACTGAAGAAGAATTGAACATTGCAGCATTCCTGGGAGCTCCTATGTTTAATACTACACTTATTACATCTTCCTTCTGGTAGGAAGCTATTTATACCTATCTGTTTTTAGACAATTTTATGTTTTTTAAACTCTATGTTTTTTATATGTGTAATTTAATAAAGTATGATATATAAACCATATCACACTTGAAAAATTTATTTTCATCCATACATGATATATTGATATATGGGGAAGAAAATATTATTAGGATTTCTACAAAGAAAAGATCAAATTTAATTTTATATAACAAAGCTTGATCGTTTTCTGCAGTCAGTAAGTACAATCACAAGAGGGTGATTGGTGAAGGAAGAAGGGGTTCTCTTAAACTCCGGAAGAGAAGGAATGAGAACACAGATATTCACATAAGACGCACATTATATTTAGTAGTGAAACAGGATCACAGCAAGATGTACCCATATACAAGTTTTGCACTCCTTGAAAAGTATATCTCCTACACTTATAGGGATTTATGTGATTTAACAATATTATGCTAGGTGTATTTTTTTTTCTATTTTTTCACATGCACTAAATTGAATATTCCGAGTGAACATCTTGATGGTCTAAAAGAGGGATAAAACCATTAGCGCTGGTACATCTTATCTCTATAACTTATTGTAATCAGTCTGTTTCACATGTTTATTAACCTGACTAGCATGCTAAATAGCACAGTCAGCAAGCTAATCGTGGCCACTATCGTCCGCCTGCTTCATATCAACTCCCTTCACCAGTGACAAGTGATGTTGTGAATCAGGTGGCTGGCAGAGGGACAAACAGAGCAATGTTTGGTATGCAATTGCCATGCAGACCACAATTATGCTTATCAAAAGACGACCTGTCACACAGATGATAAGACCTCTTTAAGTTTTATTAAATGCGGAACCAGTTTAATAATGTAATAACTAGTTGTTGTGACTTGTCTTTAATTAAGCTGAAGGTTTACAGCATAGTTTTCATTTTAAACTTAATAGTTCTAGTATGCTATAACACAAATATCATACCTTCATATTAAGACTAACTATATCATTTAATAAATTAGTCTCTATATAGCATGAAATCTCCCTGTAAAATGATTGAACATTGTCCACTGAAGAAGCTTTATTTGATTAACAATCCCAAAGTCTATTTCATTTGCAGCTCAGAAACTGTATAATTTGCCATTTCCACAAATGAGCAGTTTTCATATTTTAATATCAGTTTTTACACTTGTCAGTGTTGTAAGAAGATCCTGCTGGAAATTAAGATAAAGATTATGTTATGATGGCAAGCATTAAAAGGTCAAGTAAGTTATATTTATACGGGCATATTCAAATGTTAGAATATCCCGCCGCGTAAAAACTACTACCGTTATTACGGTAATAGTAAGCTGGATTTCAAATCCAGCGAGAAAACTACCGTAATAACGGTTTTTACGCGCAATATTACCGCAATAACGGTAATAGTACGTGCGCAATGAGATTTTCTGCGGTTAAGCCGACAATTGAATATGCCCCATAAAGTCTTAAAACAAGTTTGTAAAATATAGGGGGGGTGAGGGGTGTTTGTTATTTGCAACTCTATCTACTCCTACTAATAATTTATACAGTATACTTTTTCCTGGTTTGCTTTTTGGAAGCCCTTCTTTGCAGTTGTGTTGCATAGGGATTTTTGGGATCGTCCTCTGTAATAATACTGCAAATACATAAGTGAAAGTAGAAACATCACTTAAAAGTCCTACTTAAGGTACTTTCGATCACAATCCTGAATGATTTATGGGGGCACTTTCAAACTCTGCAATGTGTGTGTGCTCCTTGCTATGCCCAAGGTAGACAATTAGGCATAATTGCGTAAAAAAAAATGCTTTGCACATCCACATATTTTGTTGTTCATAAATTACCTTTTGAGTCCTTTTTTAAATCAATAAAACATGAATATATAATACTGTTGAAGTAAAATAGCTAATAAAATCTGAAAAGTATAATTATAAATTAAATCATATATTATTATTACTATTATTATTTAGAATGATTAGTAAAATACTTGTATGATTTTATATTAACTATATTATTATACTGGGTGAGTATTAATACATACTTCACAACATTCCCAATTCATCATGACACGCTCATCCATGCCCCTGTTTTAAGCAGGTCATCCAGCCGCACCCATGATCCATATTCATACAAACTCTCCTCCATCCATGACCTCTTTCTCTCCAAGTCTCTTAACCTTCTCGCTATCACTGAAACCTGGCTCACCTCTTCTGACACCGTCTCACCTGCAGCTCTCTCCTATGGGGGCCAATCCTTCACCCACTCCACCAGGCCGGATGGGCGTCAGGGTGGCGGAGTGGGCCCCCTCTTATCCCCTAACTGCACTTTCAAGGTCGTCCCCACTGAACCTTCCCTCTCCTTCTCCTCCTTTGAAGTACACTCCATCCGTCTCTTTTCCCCATCCACCTCCGCATCTCTGTCATCAACCGTCCCCCCGGCCCCACCTCCCTTTTCCTGGACAACTTCTCTGCCTGGCTCCCCCACTACCTTTCCTCCGACCTCCCCTCCATCATACTTGGTGACTTAAACATCCCCATTGATAACTCCTCTGACCCTGCCACCATCAAACTTCTCACCATTTCCAACTCCCTAGGCCTCACTCAGTGGACCTCCTCCCCCAGTTACTGTCTTGGTCACGCCCTGGACCTTGTCTTCTCTCATCTCTGTGATCTCACTGAATTCTCCAACTCTCCCTTCCCACTCTCTGACCACCATCTCCTCTCCTTCACTCTGTCCTCCTCCCCTGCTCCCACCTCGCCTAAAGCTACCTTCACTAGGCGCAACCTTGAGGCTATCGACCCCATCTCCTTCTCCTCCTCTCTTGATACTCTCCTATCACCGCTTCCCTCCCTGGTCTGCCCTGACCAGGCATCCTCTCTCTACAACCTCTTCCTCACTACTGCCCTAGACGGTGTCGCTCCAGCCTCTTCTATCCGCCAGCGCCGCCTCATTCCCTAACCCTGGCACTCCAAACTCACCTGCTTCCTCCAAAGGTGCTCTCTCCAACTACTGAACGCCTCTGGAGGAAATCCCGCTCCCTGGCCGATTTCCTTCACTTTAAATTTATACTCACCTCATTCTGCTCTGCCCTCTCCCTGGCTAAACAATCCTTCTTCAAGTCCCTGATTTCCCCTCAGTCCCCCAGTCTCCGCTTCTGACTTCGCCACTTTTTTCTCTTCGAAAATTGAGACCATCTGTGTGAACATTTCCTCATCCCATTCCTCTCCCGCCCCCCTCATCCCTTCTCTTTCCAACAACCTACTCTGGTGCTCCTTCTGCCCCACTTCGGGTGACGAAGTTCGCTCCCTCATTCTTTCCTCTCCACCCTCCACCTGTCCTCTCGACCCTATCCCCTCTAACCTCCTTCGCTCTCTCTCTCCCACTGCCTGCTCTTACCTTGCTCACCTTTTCAACCTATCACTCTCCTCTGGTGTAGTCCCCTCTTCATTTAAACACGCTCTTATCTCTCCCATCCTCAAAAAACCTAATCTTGACCCCACCTCTCTTGCAAACTATTGCCCTATCTCACTTCTCCCCTTTGCCTCCAAATTACTTGAGAGTATTGTCTGTTGCCGCCTCACTAGACACCTCTCGGACAATTCTCTCCTCGACCCTCTCCAATCCGGTTACCGCCCCCTCCACTCCACCGAAACTGCCCCGGCCAAAGTTACTAATGATCTACTTTTAGCCAAATCTAAGGGTCACTTCTCCCTGCTCATCCTCCTTGACCTCTCTGCGGCCTTCGACACCGTGGACCACCCCCTCCTGCTACAAACACTTGGCCTCTCTGGATCTGTCCTTGCCTGGTGTCACCCAACTCCGCTGTCTGGGCATTACCCTCGACTCCTCTCTCTCCTTCGCCCCCCACATCCAATCCCTCACCCAATGCTGTCGCTATCAGCTACGCAACATTGCCCGCATCCGGCCCTTCCTCTCCCAGGATGCCACCAAAACTATCATCCACGCACTCATCATCTCCCGCCTTGATTATTGCAACCTCCTTCTTACCGGCCTCCCCCATTCCCATCTCGCCCCCCTCCGCTCTATACTCAATGTGGCTGCAAGACTCATCTTCCTTTCTCGCCACTCCTCGTCTGTCTCCCCTCTCTGCCTTGCCCTACACTGGCTCCCCATTCCCCACAGAATACTTTTTAAACTCCTGACCGTCACTTACAAGGCTCTCTCCCAGTCTACTGCTACCTATATCTCTAACCTCCTCTCCATTCACACCCCTGCCCGCTCCCTGTGCTCGGCCAATGACCGTCGCCTCTCCTCCACTCTGATCACCTCTTCCCACTCCAGAATCCAAGACTTTTCCCGTGCTGCCCCCCTTCACTGGAACGACCTCCCTCGCTCCATCCGTCTTTCTCCCAATCTGTCCTCCTTCAAGAGGGCACTCAAAACTTACCTGTTCCTAAAGGCTTACCAACCTTCCACCTAACCTCTCCTCCACCTGTTCTTCCCCTCTCTCCTCCCAGCCCCCCTGCTCTCTCCCCACTTACTTCAACTTGCTCCCTGTGTGCCTGAGTTCTGTCTACCCTCCCTTAGGATGTAAGCTCATTTGAGCAGGGCCCTCTTCCCTTTGTTCTCCATACCTGCTCTTCTGCTCCATCTTTACTGCATTAGCCTGCCTGGAGTCTCTGAAGTTTTGGTATTTTTTGTTAACCGTTTGTAATGTGTCACCTTGTTTAGTCTACTGTTTGTGCTGTGTACGGCGCTGCGGAACTCTTGTGGCGCCTAATAAATAAAGGATAATAATAATAATATTGTGCGGGCAGTTTTAATCAACAATGAAAACATGACCCACAAAAAGTAACTGTTGGAGTGAGTGATATTCTATACTGTTATGTCAGTATTGAGTAGTTTTATTTTAACTTACAGTAGGAAAACTAAGATGTAATAATAAATAGCATCTTTGTAGTTTAGGGGAAAAGGACATAACAATTCGCTTTGGAGTCCAGTGCCCCGAATTCACCCTTGTTCGATTTATGGTTCTCTATTATTTTTTTATATTTTAATAATGTAGAGTAAGAGATACATAATTCCATCTTTAATCCATCTTTAATATAGGGCTACTGCTAATTTTACAGTGCTGCAATATTAATTTTCAGGGTGTAAATAATAAAAAATACAGGTATACATAAATGCTACAGCTTAATAGTAGCAATATTAGAAAAGTAGTATGAGTACGTTAAATAGGGAATAAATGTATTTTAAATGTATCTTAAACATATAAAAAATTGGTATGATTTAAATTATATTTTGCCATCAAAGAATTTTTTTTTATGTGTGTGTATGAGAATAATAAATGCACATAAAACATTGTGAACATAGAGAAGATTAATGGACCGGATACTAGGCGAAAATATGGGGGTGGATAATTTCTTCAAGAGGAAAACAGGAAATTGTACATTGCAGTTGTTTACTGTAATTCTGAAATGCACTACCACAAATCAATTAAATAACAGTTCTAGTATAGTAATTAATTCCATACAAAGGGTGTACATGGATAAGGCTGAACTCAAATATCTAAACAGACCTTTTCATTACAAATAACACTAAATGTAAATGATGTTCTTGTTATTTTTAGGGAAATGTGTACAAACTGCTTTGTTGTAAACAAATTATACTTTCACACCAAAACAAAAACTCACATCTATATAAAATTAGATTTAATGTTATTTATAGGAAACAAAACAGACAACAGCAAAACAATGCTTATTGTTTTACTTAACAAAGCTAAATATATACAAACAGATTGATAGACTAATAAATATACAGTATGTCTAATAGATTTTCTGTTTTATTGGATATACATGCTTAAAGCAGAAATCATATACATACTCGCAGGTGGCATCGTTTAAAATAGGAAATAAACAAAATTATTTTTTTTTATATCTATGCAAAATTAATACAACCTTAAAGAAAAACTAATCTACCTTCTCTTTATAATTATACATGTCATTTAAGATATTTTTGCATGACAAAAGTAATCAATCAATTGATTCACTGATCAAATTTACATAAAGATCCTGAAACGATATGAAAAAAAAATAAAATGTTAGTAATTTACAATATGTTGTTATTAATTAACAATAAATTGTAGAAGATGTTTGTGATATATTTTGCATTTTAGAAAGGCTAAATTAAGTAAAAGAAAAACTAACTTTTCAGTTTGGACAATATGGTGTATGTTAGACATTTTTTTGCTTTATTATTCTGTACATTGCTATGAGCACATTTAGGTAGTTGTACTGTATATGTCATTTGTTACACAATCTGAACCTTGCATCTCCCCCAATAACCTTATATCCAGAGACACAGCATGGGTGAAGCTGTTCTCCAGGTCGCCAGCCACCCTTTTGGACATTCAGCTGGCACAGTGCTGATGGGGCTTCCTGGCAGTTGAGCTGGTCCATTCTCTCCTCCATCTGTACCCCCCACTCTCCCTGCCGCACTGTTTTAGTGTAGCTGCAGTACCTGTACTGCCACAGCACTCACTAATTCCTCCAATTGTGGCTCAGTACACACTCATCTGATGCTTATCCTAATGTGACTGATGCTGAGTGGTGGAGGAGGATGGAGAATGAAGAGTATAGAGAAGGAAAAAAATTGTATAGAGTGTGATTTCACTTACATGCTTTAAAGTAGTTTGAAAGTGTCTATCTCCAAAGCTAACAGCAAGCTGACAGGATGTGTCTGAAGAGAGGCTAATCAAGCAGAGAACCTGATGAGACAAGGTGGGAGAGTCACCTCTGGGAGGAGTTTAATATATTCAAACCTGTCTTTTTGGCCGGTATTTAGGGAGTTTATTTAGCATTGTTTATTTAGCATTAGATTCACAAGAAGGTGTGTGGAAGTTTGCGTTATGTGTTACTTTGCTATTCTAACATTAAAAGCAAAGAAACATGCAAGAAATTGGTTTTGTGTGCTTCATCAGAAGGATGCCGGTGCTACTATATATATATATATATATATATATATATATATATATATATATATGTGTGTGTGTATATATATATATATATATATATATATATATATATATATATATATATATATATATATTGATATATATTTCCCACATTTGTTTGATACTATGTCTGTAAGCTTGGAGGGAAAGGTGGCTGGAAGGAGTTCTAACACTTCTAAATCTCCAGGCATGCCTTTTCCATATGGATCACTCCACTATTGCCCTTGCTGATGCTCTGTGGCAGCACATGCCCTTTTGTACTAACAGGGATGGAGTAGGCATCTGAGCAGGTGCTACACTTCTGATCATGCCATGCCACAGCAGCTGCCAGGCAGAGTGTTGAAGTGGCAAATGGAGCATCTTCTCTGGGTGCTAGATGAGCGGTGGGGTGCAAAGGCCAGTGTAATTCCTTAAACTGTATTTCCCCCCTACTGTTGTGCTCTGAACGGGCAGTGCAATTGTGGGGGTTGGTTGCTTATTTATATGATTCACGTGAACACCCTCATACCCATCAACTACACAGAAGGAGGGGGTGCTCTGTGGCAGGTAGAGTAGAGGAGCACAGAGCCAAGGCAACATGATCCCCTGAGCTGACTTGTGCAGTTAGAACGTGAGAGGCAGAGAGCGGCTAAGGGGTATATAGTAGAGAAACGAGCAGGAGACAGAGGAAGATGCAGGAAAAATAATGCTGAGGAGAAAATGAATGAAGGGTGACATAAGATAAGAAGGTGAAAGAAAAATAATGTTTAAACTGAAGAGAGAGAAATAGCTTTGAAAATAAAGAGAGTAGGAAAGTGGAAAATATACCAGTAAATAGTTTAACTTATTAGGGAGAGAAGGAAAGTGAGGTATAACTTTATAGTAAAAAGAGAGAAACAACTTTAAAACGGAGTGAGAGATGAGGAGAAGGCTTCTGTGAGTAATAGCAACACCCCCTCCAGTTAGGTGTGGGGACCTATAATGGATATTGCAGGTGTTCCAACATTTGCAATTGTGAGAAGTCACACTGTCATCAATCTAATTTATGTGTACTTCTAAGACCTACCCACTGCAATTATAATTCCAATTATTTATGTTGGCTGTTAGAAAAAAGAGGATCTCTGGAGACTGGCTAGGATGTCTGTTTGTCCGGTGACCCTTCAGTTTAATAAACCCTGCATTTAATAAATGCTGGCTACAAATCCTAATCACTTACACGGAATACCGGGTGCATTTTGGCAAATGTACGCATATAACAGCCTAATGCCATTTGCGCTGAGTTTTTGACCGTTCATAGATATTTATTGTCTTGAATATACTAAAAATTTCAAAATGATCATATTGACCTTAAACTACAAAGCTAATTGTTCAGAAATGAAAATATTTCAACAAGACCCATCAATTTTCTTAATGATTTAGTTATCCAGCTAGGATATTTTTTTTCATAAATGATTTCCAACAAATCAGGTAATTATTTGAAAATGTATTTGAAAATTAGCATTTGGACGACTAAACCAATAGATATGCGACCAGCTTTCCTCTCCTGACGTGGATAATTCTGAGCTGTAATAAGTTGTTAAAATAGATTTAAATTTGATAACAAAAGCAAAATGTAGGCTCCAAACCCCAATGTTCAATGCATATTTGTAATTACATTTTCAAGGAACTCTCAGGTCTCTGTCTGACTTGTATTAACTACGTAATTTTCTACAACCTGTGATTTATATACCTCCGTACCTCTCTCCTCTACCTCCACTCTGTTTCCTTTGCATGCAATAAATCCTGACAGCAGTTCCTTGGAGAAATGTACAACTGTCTTCTTTCACTCTGCCTTGACTTCTGCAGTCAATAAACTATTATCTGTTTCTATGCTTTTCTGTAACTTTATCTCATCTTCCTGATATACATTTATGTGTAGATTGCTATTTGAAATGCCCAGCTGACCATCATTACTTAAACATTACTTTACACTTGATGAGGAGAGAAGAATCTATGCCCTGACAGGATGTAGAATGTTATTGGCAACTGGTAAAAAACAATGTCAGCAATCACTGCAAAGCACATTCACTTTACTGCTATTGTAGCCCTGGACTGAAATAGCTACAATAATTCAGCTTAATCGAAATAAAGTAACTGCTCAACTTGCCCTGTCTCACTTTAAAAAGTTAATTCTGAAAACTGCAATGTTATACAACTGGTCAGGTTCTCGTACATATCTTTTATTTTCTAAACTTTATTTAAAAGAATCAAGATTTCAAAGGTGTATGAGGATGGTCTTATTTGTGTGTGCTATTCATATAAGTATTGTATTGTTCTCAGCACTTTACAAGTTTGCAAGTTAATAAATATATATGTAAATGCCCATTTGTACGAGTGAGTGTATATCATACCCATTTTAACGTGAGAGAAGGGTAATGCCTTAAGGGCGTGTTGACAGTGTTTCTGGGATATGAATGCTTAGAATGTGGGACTTAGGGCTAGATTTACTAAGCTGCGGGTTTTAAAAAGTGGGGATGTTGCCTATAGCAACCAATCAGATTCTAGCTATCATTTATTTAGTGCTTTCTGCAAAATGACAGCTAGAATCTGATTGGTTGCTATAGGCAACTTCCCCACTTTTTCAAACCCGCAGCTTAGTAAATCCTGCCCATAGTCTCAAGGTAAGCTGTGGTATTAGTCTTAACTTCAGCTTTTAATATTAAATCCTACAGTTTGAGTGTAAGGTGTCTATTTATTAATACTGAGAAGTGACAATCCATATGCATCACTGCAAGTAGAAGCGATGCATAATGAAAGACCACTGCGATTTTCTATCCTAATGCTGCCAGCGAATGGAAAAAATGCTATGTGTATAGCACTTATCCGGTGAGGGGTCCAGAGAAGCAGGAAAGGCTTCAGGTGGATCCCATAGAAAAGGACCAGTAACGCCATCCTGAGCAAAGATTTTCGCAGCTTAATAAATGAACATATGCTGCTGTCCCCATAGAGGTAAGTGGTGAAAGAGCCCTTTGCCTGCTTTTATTTTAGGATTTTGGCTCTTCTCCACATCTTACATAGCGTCCTGAGTGCGCTACTCCTTTCACTCTACTTGTTGGGCATGTTGAGTACATATTGAGTGGGGCTGCTGGGCGAGTTCAAGTCTGTGTTGCTTAGATTTTGCCAATGTTCATGTGCTCGAGTTCCGAGTGGGACACTCTGGGACATGCAGACAGAGTGGTGATTGCTAGTACCTCAGGTGTAGTTCATGAACAGAGTAATGTGATATGATTCCCTTGGAGACGTGTGATTATGCAGCACGGCTAATGTAACCGTAGCTATGTAGAGGCAAAAGGGTGAAAGATGGCCCCACTACACATGAGTGTCAACTCTTAAGCCATGTGAAACAGCGGGTTGTAACTAAGTGAAATGTGCTGGAGAGTAGTTGGAAGATGTACATAAAGATCTACCGATTATATTTTCATAAACAGAGATCTGGGACCCATTTATTTCCACACTGGTGAGTGTACACTGCTGACCGGTATGTTACATATTTCGCTTTTATTAAACCAGTGTGTGCAGGGACATCTCTTATTCACTCACAGGAGCCAGAGGTGAGAAACTGAGTAACGGCCAGGAAGTTGACCTTTCTATATAAAGTTCTACATTAGTACCATGGAGAAATACATCACCACGACGATCCAGACAAAAGGGGGGTGCAACTATCTGTTATGTCTTATTGTGAGTGTTCCACAGGTGACATATGTTACTAAATAAAGAAATAGATATCTGTCATTTTAGCATATTATGAACTGTGTAATTGACATAAGGTTTTAAACATGTTTGTAAACATGGGTGTCCAGATAATCTCAGAAATGATGTGAACTCTACATTATTTACTGGTCTCCAGATAGTTATTTGACCTATTTACTGGTCTGCCTTATTTTCTGCTAGTGAGGAGCCTTAACACTCCCTATAGGGGTGTTCAACCTTTTTTTGGTCTTAGGGCCACATTGGGAGAAAGTACACATTTAAAAACTTAAGTTGCTTAAAAATGTCAAATACTCAAAATTTAGTTCAGAAATATAGGAACCTCGTTACAGTCACGCCATATCTCTCAACATTATGAATGTCACAGGCAAAAACGATCACTTATGTAAAACTTCATGTAAATGAGAAATCTATTTGCTAATTTTGCTGTCAGAAATGATCCATTCTTTGTCCTATTGGTGCATGTCAGAAATATCTCTAATTGGGATTCAATTTGCTTATCCTAAATCAACAATGCAATAGATTCTCTTTAATAACATCCTAAATAGTTTCCACAATATTTCCACAACATGTGTCTCTATTTACATATGTCTTATAAAAATGTTCAGTTAAAGGCTACTATCTAGATCAGTGTTTTCTAAACCCAGTCCTCAAGGACTCCTAGCAGTTCATGTTTTCCAATCTGTAGCACAGGTGTATTCATTACTCACTGACACATTTGAAAGATCCACAGATGCTAATTGCTAAATTTGAGATCTGGAAAACGTGCACTGTTAGGGGTTCTGGGTTTGGGAAACACTGATCTAGATGGATATCCATAACACAATATACTATTTTTAACCCCTGGACCCTGCTCTCACATGACGGGGAGAAGCAAGTTCTGAGATTTGATTGCCATAGGAGGAATTTCCAGCTGTAGAGGGCCATTAAATTCAACCTTGGGTGCCGAAAACTACAACTTCCAGCATGCCCAAGATGTAGAGGCAATGACTCAGAATGTGATGGAAGAACTGACCAAAATTGCTGCTTTTGGCGATAGCACATGAGGAAGAGAAAGAGAAATGCGGGAGAGTGGTAGAGGAGGAGGTAGGTCTGAGGTCTTACCATAGTTGGGTTGGCTGCCATACCCTGAGGATCCATTGCAACTCGCAAGCATCTACTGAGCCTGCTGGAATGTAGAAAACACACAGCCAGAGTGAGAACTGTATGTTTGCTAGTCCCAGAGTCAAGCAGTGCAGCAGAGAAACTGCACAACAATTCAGAGGCTGAGTCTGCTGGAGAGAAAAGAACACACAGTGTGCGTACTGTGTGCTTGAGAGACCTAGAGCCAGGCAGAAGAATGGAGTGTTTACACAGCATTTAATGACTATAGAAGACGAGAAGGTCTTCACATCCCAACACTGTCACGGTAGAGGAGCCTAGAGGCTACAAGAAACAATGAAGAAACCAGAAAGAAGAAGCAAGAAGCAGAGAAGATGAGAAAAAAAAATAAAAAGTAATTATATTAAAATAGAGAAAACAGAGGGAGAGGGTTTGAAGAGAATGAGGCAGGGGCAGAGGAAACTACAGAAGAGTAGGTGGTTGAAAGGGGGTAACAGAAAATGGGTGGGAGAGGGGGCTGGAAAAAATTGGGGGCAGAGGGTTCTACAGAAAATGTGGAGCGTGGGCTGGAGAAAATGGTGGGTCAGGGGGGCTAAGAAAATGTGGAGAGGGGACTGGAGAAAATGGAGCCTCAGAGGGGTCTACAGGAGGTGTGGAGAGGGGCCTGGAGAAAATGGGTGGGCAGAAGGGGCTATAGAAAATATTGAGAGTGGGCTACAGAAAATGTAGAGAGGAAGCTGCATTTTGCAGCTAGTTATTTATTAAAATCTTGTGGGCAACAGGGCATGTAAGAAAAAGAACTGTTTGGCAGGGGGCCATTTGTGAAAAAAGCTGGTGGGCAGGGGGACATGTGTGATTAAAGCTGGGTAGGGCGCATTGGGCAAGTATGCATATGAGAGAAAAGCTAGTGGGCAGGGGGTATGTGAGAAAAGCTGGTGGAATGGATATTGCATGTATGACAAAAGCTAATGGGTATAGGTGGCATGTGTAAGAATAGCTGGTGGGAAGGGGGCATGTGTTAGTAAAGCTGGTGGGCAACAGGGGAATATGTCAGTATGTGACAGGTGAGGAATGTCAAGTTTTCTTTGCTTTGTTCTGAAACCTAACATTTCGAGCCTCCCTTCTGGAAATTGCCTAAAGGCCAAGAAACCTTGCATCGGCCCTGCAGACAAGTCTGCTGTCTTGTTATCCAATGCTGCCAAAGAGGATGGCAATCAAATAGGGGAGGTAGCATTGAACATTGTGATCAATCAGGAGAAGGAGCAATGTGGATGGCAATCAGACAGGAGAGAACGCAATGATGATGGGATTCAGACAGGAGAGTTACAATGAGACATGGTAGTAGGAAAAGAGAATAGCAATGAAGCATGAAGGGGGGGAAACTAAGATGACATTAACAGAAATGACAGTGAGCAATTAGAGAATTGACAGGTGGCAATTTGTGTCAATGAAATATGCATTTGAATACCTGACCTGCCCGTTCTATTAGATAGCCATGGCCTCTCCATGGGATGGTAACAAACCCTATGTAATCAAGCATTTGGAAACCCCTCCTCTGGAAATCATGCATTTGTCCTGAGGCATGTATTGGTAAATAGTGAAACAGATGGAGTACGTCTTTTAGTGGAATCAATACCTACGCTATGGATACAGTGAAGGTGAACTAATAGAAATCTGCTCCTTCTGAATAAAGGTATACTATTAGCAAATAATGTAAAATGTTTATAATATGATGTAAAAATTCTGAATGTGATATAATGAAAAAGGATATAGTATAATAAAATACATTTTATAAATTTAGGAAGTAATGTAAAGAGGATTCAATTTAGAAATTTAAAATACTTGTAAAAAAATGGTAGAAATAAACTATTAGCTAAGAAAAGATAAGCAAAAAATGCAGAAAGCTTATCCATAACTATTGTAATATTATAATTGTATGTCACTTTTCAGTTATGTAACTAGTCTGTAAGGAACAATTTTAACTTTAGAAACAAATGTTGAAGTATAGTGGTTGATTAGATAAACTAAGAAGTAATATTTTACCGTAAAAATGTCATACACATATTGGGGTGTCAACCTCTACTTTAAATGTATTTTATCTCAATGTTTAGTTTGCAAATACATAATATATAATTCCACCCTAAAATATTTTTTTAGACATGCAGCACATGAAACTCAAACTAGTAAAACTTCAGGGTCTCGTATCACTTCAAATACTTTCATCACAAAAGGGAGTTGCAAAAAGAAAAGTTCTGGTTAGTAACAGTCATTTGGGCCTATTTATGAACCTCCGAAAAGGTTTCTTAATAGAGGATATTAGCAATCACAAATCCAGTCCTCTTAGGTGTCTATGAAGACTGCATTTTTGCCCTGTTTATTAAGTTCTGAAATTCGGAGCTTGACCCCGGTGAGTAACTCCATCTGAGAATGGCATTAGTTGTTATAACCTATGGAAAGAGCACTGCAGGACTGAGATCTTCAAATCCCTCCCCTGCAGACTTCATGTTCCCATCGTAAATTTTACTCATACTATTAAGAACCTGTTCGCAAAGTGATCACAATTACAATCATTTTTCTATATATTTTTATCTAAGATGGGCTCCTATTGGAGCCACTGTCCCAGCTGATCAATTTTAATAAATTGCAACGTTAATTTATATCTTATTATTGTAGTTGTGTATAAATAGACCCCTTTGACTGCATGAAGCCAAGGCTTTGTCCAATCTCTTTCTGTGTTAGAAAGTTTGAATTCTCATTGGTTGTTAATGCACGGAGATGCTGTGTTGGAGCAGTGAGTTCTCCTGAACTGTAGGAGTCCCTGGTACAGGACACCCACAGTTCTGCTAGTTCAGTGAGGTGGCAATTGTTAAAAAAAATTCCTTTATTTACCCTTCTCTTTATTTTCCTTCCTTGCATATGCAATACAGAAATGCATTTTTTACACAAATAAAACTTTAGCTGACAACCTTTGTGAGCAAATGAAACTGACTTGATTTTTATGCTGCCATGCATACACAATGAAAAAGATGAGAAAATAAGAGGCAGCCCCTGTACTTCAGCAAACCTCGGCCATGGTGTAGATGGCCTTTCTACAATTCTAGGCCTGTTGGTGTTAAAAAAAAAAATTTTTCTTCAAAATTCAGTTACCTCTTCATTTATTCACCCTCCAATTGTTAGTTTTATGACCTGGAGCCCAAGAAGTGTCCATATTGCTGTGAGGTAAAGATAAATGTATACATTCATTCTGTACAGTACCCGTTAGTTATTAAAGACTGGCAGTCAGCACTGTTGATGAGATACTGTAGACAGTTCACACAAGTTGTTTGTTGTCTGTGGTAATTGCACCATTGTCTGAACAGCATCTATAAATGAACCCCCAAAGGCTAGGTTGGCCATTCTAGATTATTTTTAACAAGGTTGCTGGACCACAATAAAGCTGTGTTCTTGTCATGTGACGTAACTTAAAATAGCCATAGTAAGCCGAAGAAATATGAACATATTGTACATTTTACACATTGCTTATGAGTAATTCTGTTGGAAATCTTTGAAAAGGGTGCCAAGTAGACAAGCTATATTTAGTCTTTCAAAAAGCTTTCGATAAGCTCTTTCTCTAAGCTTTACTTTTAAAATTGAGCAGTATTAGGACAGTAGGTCACATAATATTTTTGCAACATGTTAGGTGAAGGGATATAGATCGACACTTCAACTGCTCTGAAGAATTCAATCTAGACATTCAGTATTGTAGCTATAAAGAGAGCAAAAAGTTGGCACATGTAGAAAATCAAATATTTTACATGTATTATTCCGTTCTTATTTAATATCACTTATCCTGATGTTCTACATGAATAATCTGAAAAGCTCAGTCTGACATTTGCAATTTTAGTTTGACAAAGCTTTATCGAGAAAGTAGAGTATAACGCTTAACATTGATTCTGGAGGTGATTGTCACTATAGGAAGAATTTACTTTTACTTATAAGACACTATTCATTTTTATCCCTTTTTCCGAAAAGGCTTATTCGCTTTTCAAAACATGCAGATTTGATTGACTGTATTCATTATGGATTAGTGGCTACTTATTGTTCACAGTACACTTTGACAGGCTCACTATAGATTTGACTTGCCATTATGAAAACAGTGAAGCTCTATTGTGTGCAGGAACAGCTCATTTGATAATGACAAAGATAGCAAAGGAAAGAAACTGAAGTACATTTAGGCTTTGTAACTCATGTATGAATAATTGTGTTCGAAATTACAACATGCAGGCAGATGACACAAAGAATAAGAAGTTTCAAGAAAGAAGTGATACAAATAACCGGTCAGGATGTTTAATAAATCTTTTCTATCTTTCATGTTTTATTATGCAAAGTTGTTATAGAAGGCTGAAAATAAAGACATAACTTCTCAAATATTGAGTGGTAACAAGTTAGATGTAAATAAATTGTTGTATAAATAAATATAAAAATGTGATTTTAAGATGTTATCCTACATATATTTTTAAATAACTAAGCAATTTCAAGTTTTCCCCTAAGTCCTCTTAGGGGCTTGGAAACTTGAAATGAGATCCTATATACCATAGTCATCTATTAAAGACATAGGGCTAGATTTACTAAGCTGCGGGTTTGAAAAAGTGGGGATGTTGCCTATAGCAACCAATCAGATTCTAGCTGTCATTTTGTAGAAAGCACTAAATAAATGAAAGCTAGAATCTGATTGGTTGCTATAGGCAACATCCCCACTTTTTCAAACCCGCAACTTAGTAAATCTAGCCCATAGGGCCTGATTCATTAAGGAACTTAGGCAAGAAATTTGAGTGAGTTTTCTTACTTAAATTTTCTTGACAAAACCATGTTGCAATACAAGGGGTGCAAATTAGTTTATTATTTTGCACATAAGTTAAATACTAGCTGTTTTTTCATATAGCACACTAAACTTTCTCTATCAAATAGCATTTGTAATATAAATCAGGCCGGGTTTTTGTCATTAACAGATTCTAGACTGAGGTCTAAAAGTTATTTTACTCCCCCACAAATCATCTGATTGAAACATTTATCCAATGTGTTAAAAAAAGATGTTTCTGACCTCGAAAATCCATACAGAAAGTTTTTGTTTTACTACATTTTCACGATAACCTGAGAAATGTGCTCTATCCACCCATATCATTAGGAACTATATTATTATAAACCTGCCAACAAGGGAGGTGTAATAGTTATCATGGGAAAACTATGTATGTTACTAATACCCCTTTCACACAGAGGCAGGGACCCAGGAATTACCCAGGTCGTGTGTCTATGGGAATGGGGAGAACTTTGTCATGTGACTCGGGTCCACGACCCTGGTTGTAACCAGGGTTATTCTCTGGTTGGAGCCAGATGAACTGTCTGATAGGTGTTCCCGAGTTAATCGACCCAAGTTCAGTTAAAAGCAGCACATTGGAGGGGCTCAACTTGAAAATGCAGGGCAGACACGGGTCCAGTGAAAAAGGCAGAGACCTAGGGTATACTCGGGACCAAAATGCAGTGTAAATGGTTGCAACACTGTTTGAAACCGTGTTCATTATCCTGTGTCTGACCTGGGATTTTGGTGTGAAAGGGCTGTGAGTAATCATGCCAATTGTAAGATGATTCAACTTATCACAAGTTAGATACTGAACTTAAAAAAATTTCCAATGTGGCCCAATCATATGGTAATGTCTGTCAGAGGTTGAGGAACTCCATGATCATATAACCTATTTTGAATTATATTCTACACACCCCTGCATTGTTTTCATTAACTTACTTAAAAGTTTTAAATCGAAATATCTATATGTTGACATAAGCATTATAACATGACAAGGTAGAGTTTCAACTGAAAAATGCATAATCTCTGTAATCCAGCTCAGCACTCAGTAACTATTAGCAATGACAAAAAAACCTGATTATTCAAAAAGAAAAGGCAGCGATTTCCGAAGTAAGTAAACATATCCTTAATGGTTTAGGGTTTACCAGGATGTCTCTTACATAAGTGGTTTTAAAAATAGAATGGTATGACCCTCTGAAAGTTTCTTTCCATCTGCCAATAGCCTGGGGCACCTCTGCTAAAATACTATAGAACACTGGGCTATGAGACAACCTCGGGAGTTCATGATGGCTCCTAAGTAATCACTCCAGTTTGAATGGCAGGTCATTTATAAAGGGAACTCAGGGGACACACAGTATTTGATTCGGAGACTATATTTCAGTCGGGATTTATTTTTTTTAAAAAAAATCCATCTACCTCTTTAAATAGTTGGTTTATGTAACTTTCCATTTTAAATACAGAATTTTTCAACAGTCTATGATACTTAGAGATTTAAATTATATTCTTTGTACCCTTAGATAACATTGATAAATTTAAGCAGCAGTGAGCTCATGGTCTTTCCAGTCATTTCTTATTTCAGCGAGTTTTATGGTTATTCCTGTTCTGTGTACTGAAGTGTAGAGCAAGTGATAACTTATCCAGACACACAGTAATAATACTTTTTTTTTTTGTTATTGAACGGCTATGAAGTCCTGGTCTGCAGTTAATATGAAATTAGAGCAATGAATATACCATGGTGTATAATTAGTAAAATCTAGGTGCTATTTATGAAATGTAGAAATACTTTTGTGATATAATGTTTATCCATCAGGGCTTCTGTCACATAATTGGAGACATACAGTGCATTGGAGGTGCATATGCGGGCATCCTGGGACCAAAACTGTGCTAAGCTCTAGATTATTGGTTCTAACTGCATAGAGAGGAATAACGATGGAGACACTGGAAAAAGTGAGAAGGAGAAACCTGATATTGAGAGATCAGAAGGGCTGATGTGGAGGGCAGTGTATAGGTTGGGAGACAGAGGGACACACCCCAGGGTGTGTGAGTTTAAGCACTTATGCAGGTCTTGTGGGCACAATTTATGGTCTGTGGTGCCCATTTACTATCTGTAATGTAAAGTATACCATTACATCGGTAATATCCAATAGTTTGAATGGTAGAGGAAAGTGCAGGCTATATAATCCCTAATTCTTCTACGGTTTGTGGTCCTACTGAAACTATTACATTGTGAAACTGAACAATAATAATAATAATAATAATAATAATACTTATAAAACGATGCCTTTAGAAATCTTACATTTTTGACAACTGCTCCACATTCATAAACACCTGGCACTGTTCATTTGTTTACACTTCCTCCTTTTTTTCTAACCGTTTGAAATGTCTAGCAAATCTGTTGCATGTCTCTTATAGTGAGTACAGGCAGTACTATAAATTTAATTTGCATTTCAAATCTATTTTTGCATTGTTATATGTTTACCTTCATTGTAGCTGGAGGCAGCAACTGAGTAACAGCAAGCAGTGTATTATTTTTTATTTGTCAGCTTTAGTTTCTTGCTGTCATGTATAGTCTTATGGATCATTAATCCTTTGGATTATTTCATGGCAATGAAACTGCTGTGTGAAAATGTCAGAGATGGTTTCTGTGCTGGTGGTTGGTCCCCTGTTATTGCCGGTAATGCCACATTATACAATATGTGACTGTCATTGCAGCAGTCTCTTTAGCTGCACAGTTATCACCTGTGACTGCTCTGTATGCAGTCAGCAAGGACTATCTCAAGGGCAAGACTCATTGTCTCAAATCAGGATTTGAACCTTATTTGTGGAATTTGTAACCAGAGAAGGACAAGTGTTAAGTAAAAATTGTCAATGATGGCAGTAATATAAACATGGTAGGAGAACTAATCTAACCACACAATTTATCTGTGCATGGGTTATATATTTGGATAATGTATTCTTAGAGTGCACAAAGGCACAAAGTTGATATTTATTTGTGGAGTCTTTAAACAAAATAAATTGGCAAAAAATTAAAGCATGAAAATGCCCTGAATAAAAACTTGCCTCCCAAACGACATATTGGTAGTGGTCCAATGCCTGCCTGGCTGATGCCACTCTAGAGGGCATATTCAATTCTTGCCGTTTTCTGCGGCCTTAAAACTACTACCGTTACTATGGTAATAGTAAGCTGGATTACAGCTCGCGGCTCAGGGAGCTGCGAGCTGAAATCCAGTGAGAAAACTACCGTAATAACGTTTTTTACGCGCACTATTACCGTAATAACAGTAATAGTGTCCGGAGCGCGAGATTTTCAGCGTTTACGCCGACAATTGAATATGCCCCTAACACTCTATTCTCCTTCCAGAGAAAGCAAGAGCATTTTGAATGTTCAACACTTCAGTAGTTTCCTGTGTCAACAGCACTGGGTGGATACTGTCCAATCAGCATTCTTGGCATAAGAGGTGTCGAAATGTTCCTGATTATTTGAAAGGTACTGGTGTGGCAAGTATCTGACAGCAGGGGACTTTTATATCGCCCACTGCCCTACTGCTAGTCGGAGGGAAACAGGGCTTTATCATATAATGTATGCCTAGGGTGGAGATCTGTAAGTGTGACAGCAACATAACTAGAAATTACTGGGCCCCATAGCAGCATTCAGAAGGAGCCCATTAACAATAAATTGTGTCTTTATTTATAACTGACATGTGCTTCCCTAATCTCTTTTCTTGTGTGTGTGTTTTTTTTAAACAAATTAGGCTATTATGAGAGAAAACATCACAGTATATTATTTTGTGTTTCTTGTGTACTTCAAAGACGATATGTCTTCCTGTGCTAATGCAAATGCTGTCTGGTGTTGCTAGGCAACACTTACACTTATCTATACTCAATCAGTGTACACTAGAGGTTCCATAGAAATGTACTGGCACCCTGTAAGCATTAAAATGGGCCCTCAACAAAGCCAGTAAGATCCTGATGTTGGAATATTTCTAAGAAAAACTTGTAAATAAATACAAGGGGAAAATAGAGAGCACAATCAAGGACAATGTTAATAGAGCAGAATTCACCTTAGAAACACAAGATTGGGGGGTAAGAACTATAGTTAGTAACATGAAACACATGAATGTTTTCTATACAAGAAAGATGGTTGCCTAAAGGATGACGGCAGAGTTTGGAAAGCTGGAATGAATCAGCTGAGAAGCAAAGTAATCACCAGAAAGCCAAAAGTCAGTCAGCACCAACATATAAACTGCGTCCATATGTGGCACTGATGTCTAGGATATAGTGTAGGAACCCAGAAGCGATATGGAAGCTAGCTAAAGAACAGCTTGTTAACAGTATCAACAATACTTAGTGCAACTAGATATTAAATACACTGGCTGCTTCTAGGATGTGAGCACAGCACCAGCTTTTGGAAAGACTGTACAGCCAAGGGGCGCCCCAAAATGAACCGTACCTGGGCCCATGGTTGATTTCTGAGGTCCTGATGTTCCCAGCAAAGATGAATTTCCACAGAAACTAAAGGAATATCTTGATCAATTAAGCAGCAACTTTGGCAGTATGCCTAAGAAAACATGTACAGATGCATACAAACATGGTAAAACACAAGTCATCATTATAAAGAACAGAATTGCAACAGTACTATACTACCCCAAACAGAATTGTATAACAGAGATAAATAACTGTCCTGTCTGTGAAAGCAGGCAATGTATGCTGTTTGATTTCAGATATGCCACCCCATACTGGGGTTTAACTATCATGACAGCCTGTTATCTCCAAAATAATTCAACAAGTAAGGCTACAGAGAAAACTCTATATGAACAATGGAAGAGAAAGATGTTTGAGCTGCAGCATATTAGAATATTTGGAAGCAATTCCTATGTATATGTTCCAAAAGAAAGGCGTACCAAATGGGAAGCTCCTGCAAAGGAGGGAATTCTGTTAGACTACAGTGAGAGCCAAAAAGGATACAGAATTCTGCACCAAGACACCAACAAGATAACGATTAGCATAAGTGTGGTCTATGGACTGATAGCTAGTGGTAAGTCTATCATTTATATAGTGGTCCAATCCATATGCCTATCTTTTAAGAAAATAAATGTAATTTTTTGGAGGTGTTTTTTTATGAAAAAGGCTTTCTTTTTCTTAGTTTTTAAATGCATTTTATATAAGTTAGAGTAATACATCTTTTTTTCTGCCAATTTGTTTTGTAGTGTTTTCTGCCATATTGTTTTTTTATATACATTGATGTTTATCTCTTACAAATTTACAGGTTTTAAGTTTTGGGCTAACTGGCATTTACTCTCATTTAGAACAGCTGCATATTTTTTTTTATATTGTTTAGTGTTAAGGTATTTTATACCTCTCCTGTGTGTTGTGTGTGTCACATAAGTGTAGTGATTAGAAAAGACTTAGGGGTATATTTACTAAACTGCAGGTTTGAAAAAGTGGAGATGTTGCCTATAGCAACCAATCAGATTCTAGCTATCATTTATTTAGCACATTCTACAAAATGACAGCTAGAATCTGATTGGTTGCTATAGGCAACATCGCCACTTTTTCAAACCCGCAGTTTAGTAAATCCAGCCCCTAGTATCATTAAAAATTCACAAAATTTCAAATTAGTTCAGTCTGAGCAAAAGACTCAATCAGAAATGCAGAGAAATGAGAAAAGTACACTAAAGTTGAATTAGGTGATCCCTTTCACAAAGAAGAAGAGAGGATAGTACCAACTCTACATTCAATTTGAACCAAGACAGGACTAACATATGTAGCTGGTGAAGTTGGGGGCTTTAGAATCATGATAATGATATATTTATGCCTACACTTTCTGTGCTCTGGAACAGACTAGGTCATGCATAGTGGGCTGGCGCCCTATGGGAATTGCACACAGAATCAGTTTTTCCTGGGCTGCAGCATTCTGGAGTTACCGCCCGCAGAATATTCAGTGTTAACTGAATATGTCTATCTTGGGGGTGTGATACCGTGGGCCAAATTGAAGCTGCAAACTCCAAGGGGGGGTGCTCAGCATCACATAACTGTAGACTGTATGCACAGCACCAGCAAAATCCCCTGGGATGATTTTTTATTTTCCATTCTGACCCATGTTTTATTGTATGTATTTTCTTACATTTTTAATGCTGACAATAACACATTCTATCACAATAATTTATATCCCCCACAACACCATTTTCACTCAGCTAACTTCATAACTTCTGCCTAACCTTCTGGGTCAGAACAGTATATATACTGTGTGATGCACCGCTGAAGAGGTACTAAAGTAACACAGCTGCACATAAAGCCTTTTATGCAATACAAGTTATACTTCAAAAGTACACACAATAAACCCACGTTTGTAGACTGTAGCCTAGAATATGTATTGCATAGCGCAAAACATTACACAGCCCATTAAGCATTAGAGAGAGAAAAGGTTAAACAACAGCATTATTTTGGTCTCACAACAAAGCAAGGCTTCAGCTTGTAAAAAGGGTTAATTTGTGTTGATCCAATAGATTGCCTTTAATTGCTTCTTTCTGTTAGAAGCTACATTTTTGTTTCAAGTCATAAAGCCACAAAACTATGAAGCAAGCACTGCATCAGTCAGTTAGCACACATTTAATTTTCACTTTTATTGCTCCCTTTGCTTTGCTGCAAGTCTTATTGTGCAATGCAGCCTAGGCAGTATTTTTCTATTGCTGTATTCATAGTTTCACAGGAGTTCACTGGTATCATTTATGTTTCATGATCCTATAAAACAACTGTTAACTGTTAATCAAACTTTATTAGTAAATCAGGCATTCAAACTGTTTGTAACTTGGTTAACAGCTATCGCAACATATAACCAAAGCCCAAATAACATAACAAATACTTAAAACTACATAGAGATGTAGCACAAGACTTTGAGATAAACATGGCATGCTTAGTATATTGGCGTTAGCGCATTGAACATAAAAGCAGACAGCACTAGTAATGTGTCAGTTTTTTGGTTACTTCACTAAATGAAAGTGTCAATCGGTCTTTGTTGAGGTATGTCTTCAGGATTCTAATGTTGTTCTAATGTTATTTCAAAGACCCCTGTTATTCAGGTAAATAATTTTGGATTGCATAGCTGTCATTTCTGTGGTTTGTTGTGCAAATTTTTGCTGCGTCAATTCTTGCAATCTTTGTTCTAAGACTAGGGAACCTTACTTAGGTTATTTGACAAGTGCAAGGATCTCACTAATTTCATTCTTGGCTATAGTGTTTGAGCCTAGTTTGCCCATCTGTGAGGATTGTTCTGTTGTTTCACAATGAGTAGGGGCGGCTGAGGCTCTTCCTCTGGAGCACCAGTGGGGTTTGAGACTTTTAGGAATGGCCTCTGATTTGCTTGTGGTGAATTTTTGTGCAGCTTTCCCACTTCTCTTCACTTCATTAAATGGACCAGTGACCCCATCCCTGCTATGAAATGCCAAAATACCTGACATTGCATGCAGGGGGCGTGGCTTAATGGCGCAATTGCGACATGAAGCACCACCTCCTCAACAATCCAGGAGAATGCCTATTCTTCCAGGGGTTTTGGAGGACTCCCCGAAATTTGGGAGCCAGGCAAGTATGATTTAAGCCATGTAAAAAAGGAGTAAACATAAATGTATCCTTATTTAAGAGTTATTACACCAATGATGATAATAATAATGATGACAATGTTGGTGAAGAACTTGTGTCTTAAGCTTTTTTGTACACTCTAGAACATACTTGCCCACTTTTGCTTGTAGGCCTCCGGAGATCCAGGGGGAGGCAAAAATGTCACTATTTTTGCCATTTACAACAGGAGCAGGGCCACAATGATACGATAATCGCGTCACTAAGCCCTGCCCCCACCCACTTTCTTTAATGAAGTGGGCTTGATCCTGGAGGTTGCCCTGCTGTCAGGGGATTCCTAGAACTTCGGGATTTTTCCATTCCGGGAGAGTAGGAAACTATGGTCTAGAATCACCAGTCTGTGAGAGGTAACAGCTATATAATGATCCATACCTGTTGTGGTATGAATATTAGTACATATTTTGAGACTGCAACTCTATTTTTGTAACAATATTGTCGTATACAGCATTTAAAACTAAAACAAAACTAGGTACTACCCATCTCAGCTCTGCACAAGCCATCAATTCCCAAAGTGACGCAGATTCAACAAACCTTAAAGATGTTATTTCTAAAGCTATGATTTTGGCTTAGGTCAGGATGTATTAAAGTATATTTATGGATATAGTTTTAAATTAGACAGACATCGTTTGAGGTTGAAGAAAAAAATCAGAATGCATGCAATGATTTGTTTAAAACCACATCTGATGCCCATCTAAATTGAAAATACAAAATGCAATTTTAAGGAAAGCACGGTTAAACCAGACATGAAACATCCTGTTTAAGTGCCACATTTTGTTTTGTAAACAACACACTTGGCCTCTACCTTGAATCCTAAACAAGCCCCAGTGCTATACAGCCTGGGATGGTTGAGTGTGGTGCCTTTGGGCAAGAGCCCACTACAGCAGGCGAAGCTACAGTATTGTGTCTCCTTGTCATAATGGGAACCAGACCCAGCCTCAGTGCGTGGAGTCTCTATAAGGTGGGGGACCTACAATTTAATTAGCAACCTCAACCTCTTAAAAGACAATTAGCCCTGTTATTATACCCATTTGGGCTCATCCTGCCACTAGTGGGCTGTGGGTTCTGGAGTAATAGAAAAACCCTTTGCTACCCCAGTAGTCCCTTGCCCATTTTACAAATATAGCATAAATAAGTTAATAATACACTGACACATATTAAAAAATAATAATAAATAAATAAAAGACTTCCAAAACTATTGGCTCCAAGTATGACTGTTTAGATTTTGTAAAACTGGAGAGCTACAATGATGTCACTAATTTAATGGATATGGGATGGATGTATGGATAGATAGATAGATAGATAGATAGATAGATAGATAGATAGATAGATAGATTTTGCATTACTGTGATAAATGAAGTTTCACATAATTAGTTCAGTTTAGTATGAGCTAATCTGATCCACTTTCCATTAATTCCCAGCTTGAGAGAGAAGTCTTTGAATTACAGAATAGATAAAGGTTTTCATTATTTAAAAGGAGGTATAGGAAGCAGATAAGAGTCATTTGATTCTTGCAAATCGTGAATTGCTAATATTTTTTAGCTAGGACCATTTTCTAAGAATAAAAATATTGTACAGAAAGTGACACAGCGCCATCTAGAGGCTTAACCTCAATAATATCCCAGGAAATAAAACATTTGGCCATAGAATACATTTGCTGTTTAATAGATGGCTTTAGCATTCGTGAGAAATCTTCTGTTTTATTTAGCAAAGTCATTTTCTGCAGGAAATTGCATGCAAACTCCCACTCACAATTCAGTTCTCTTTAAATGTCAAAGATAATGGGATCATGGGGAGTGATATCAGATTAGCTTTTTCCACCTATTAAAGAATGATGAATCTCACAATGTTTGCATCCTGTGAACATGACCGCTGTGGACAGCATTATGTATGTGGTATAACACCATATGCCTAGTAGATTTAGAAAGAGGGAATAAGGGCCATGCCCACTGCACTTTGTATTCTTCTTGCTTTTCTCTGTTGTTAAAGGAGTTTTCCACTTCAGGTGATTTCATTTAATTGGATTTTACCTGCTTCCTGCTACTTATTTAACACATTGCTTTACCCTTCTAGTCTTCTGCTATACCTCCTAACTTAAATCAGGACAGTGTGCATGTGCACATTAAAGGAGGTGTGCCCACAGCACAACAAGGTGTGACAATAGTACAATGGGATATGCCACTAATTCTCCAACTTTCACCTTAACACTCCCATGCTTTGTGCACACACTTGTGGTAAGTTACTGTTTCATCCGTTCACTGCTGTGCAGGGCAGCAGTGCACTAGTCATACCTCCCAATACACCAACAAAGGTACCATGGACATGACTGCTGGACAGACCCCTCCCCAGGGTAGGGCTGGTAAATGCTTGGTAATATTTTGGGTAGAATAACATCTTGGCAATTTTATGTTTTTCTACAGTAAACTTTCACCTTTAATAGAGATGTTTTATTCTTTAAAAAGGTACAAGCTTTTTATTTATTTTTTTATTTCCCTGACTTAAAACCACTATGCACTTGAACAAAGGCTTTAGCACATGAGGTAGAGGGATTAGCATCATCATGACTGAGACTGGAGAGTGACAAGAACAATGCCACCCCTCCTGTCTCTGTATGAGCTATGGCACAGTAGAATTTCACTGGAGACTTTTAAGAAGACTGACATCCCTATTATTATAATGCCACCTCTCCTGTTTCTGAGTGAGCTATGGTACAGTAAAATGTAATTGCAGATTTAGACCAAGCCTGCCAGCCCTATCATTTCTATTTTAGCAATGACAATTAGCAATGGAGCAATGGAGCTCTCCTCTTTGTGTGTAACCTATATAACACCGTACAATTTGACTGCAAATTTACACCAAGCCTGACAGCCCTAGTAATTGTATTTCAGCAATGACAATTAGAAATGGAGCAATGGAGCTCTCCTCTTTGTGTGTAACTTATATAACACAGTACAATGTGACTGCAGATTTACAAAAAGCCTGCCAGCCCTACTATTTGTATTTCAGCAATAACAATTAGCAGAGGAGCAATGGAGCTCTCCTCTTTGTGTGTTACCTATATAACATTGTACATTATGGAACTGCAGATTTAGAAGACCAAGCCTGCCAGTCCTATTATTAATTATATTTCAGCAATGAAAATTAGCAATGGAGCTCTCCTGAATGTCATTGTAGACTTTGAAGAACACTGCTACCCCCTCCTCTTTCTATTCTACCTATGACGCTGCCCAACTGCTCTACAGACTGTGCTACCCCTTCTGTGTCCCTCTGTGAAATGGCGCTGGATCGCCGTGGAGGGCGGTACTTATAGAATCAAATACTTGCAAGAACTGAGATCTGACAATGTAACAATGACGTTTTGCCTTATTTTCAATTCCGAAATCGCACGAAAGTACCTAGCCGTCTCGGCTCGGTACTCGGATCTGCTAAGTTCGGGTGTGTTCGGTTTTCGGGGAGCCGAGCTTGAGCATCTCTAGTCTTTAGTAATACATTTAGGGGTCGATATAGCAAGTGATGAAGAGTCACAGTGTCGGCATAAACACCAACAAAGGGCTCTTTAACCACTTTTTCTTATTTACCTAAAGGCTAACGCTGGAGAAATCATAGGGGTAGAACAGTGTATTGCTGGGACCCATAGCAAAACTTAGGATCCTGATGATGCTGTGTTGCCTCCCAGGCTCCACTGAAAATAGCAGAGAGGGCCTCTTCTGAGCATGAGGTCAGACGTATGCTCCCACTGCATATGCGTCAGCTCAGAAGAAGACTCTGAAGAGGATTCTGTCGTGCTTTTTTCAGAGCAGAGAGGGGTCCACAGGGTGTACTGAGGGGCATTGCTGGGCACCCCTTACCTATTGGCATAGCAGCAGCAACTTTTGCACCCACGGTAGTTTTGCCACTGGCTACAACATTTTATTTGGGATAAGGTTTGGATTTTGATTCGGCCAATCTAAAAAGCAATGTTTTTCTTTACTTCTGTGTTTGCAATCATTCTCATGCTGCTTGGCCAACACTCTGCTAAGCTTCAGCTCAAAAATAGATGCCCTGACATTCTACTGTGCAATTTAGAATTCATCATTCCTTCACTGTCTGTAATCTTTTCAGGACCTGAGGCTGCCAAGTCTGAAGTATTGTATGCTTTGATCTTTGAAGTGGTGTTTGTTGGACAACCACTCCTTGGAAGTGTAAGTATGGTGTTAAATTTTCTCCTTTGTAACATATCTGTACGTAGTGGATGTGACAGGAACTCAGACTTTACATTGACCAAGTATATACAGGCTCAATTTATATGGCACAAAACTCCCATTTTCTAATGTTATCTAAACTTACGAAACAGACTGATGCCTTATAATATCAATAACTAAAGACATCTTACGGCTCCTGGGGGTGCTTCCTCCTATTAAATAGAGCCAACACACCAACATTGTACAATATGTAAATAAAAAAATCATGCGATTCCCGACCGCGGCCTTCGCTGTGTGAAGTTTGCATGTTCTCCCCGTCTTTGCGTGGATTTCCTCCCAGTGCTCCGGTTTCCTCCCACACTCCAAAAACATACTAGTAGGTTAATTGGCTGCTAACAAATTGACCCTAGATTGTGTGTCTGTCTGTGTTAGGGAATCCAATGTGGCAGGGACTGATGTGAATGACAAATATTCTCTGTACAGTGCTGCGAAATTGGTGGAGCTATATAAATAAATAGTGATGATGATGATGATGATGATGTGGTTTAAATCCATACAATAGAGGTGCACTTCTCCACAGTAATATTCAATATAGTGGCAACACCACTCTTGTGAATGCACTTACTTCAAATATATATATATATATATATATATATATATATATATATATATATATATATATATATCTATAATATAAACGCCTAGCGGCGTGTGTTAGTCTGTGTGTGGAAAAAACTACCGGGTGACAGAGAGCTCAAGCTGCAGCGCCACCTGCTGGGCGGAGTTATATACTACACTGACCTACTAAATTCTTAGCATTATCTAATATATAAAAGTAAAAGCCTAGCGGTGTGTGTGTGTGTGTGTGTGTGTTTGTGTGAATAAAACTATTTTTTCAGAAAGGGCTCATCCAATTGACCTGAAATTTGGTATACTGACATTATTTGACAAAAAAATTAGAATAGTGATGTCAGTTAACTTCCATCATCCCCCCTTTCCCCCGTCGGAGGGGTAGTAAAGGCTAAATTTACGAGTTGAGGGGTCAAACTCATTTTCGTGAGGTAATTTTACCTCATGAACATACATTAAAAAGGGCGCTTGCGTCGGGAAGTAACGCTCTTCCCCTGAGGAGGCCTGTGCTAGGCCCAAATGCATGACAAGAACCTTTTTAAAACCTTTCGTAGCTTGATTTGACTAGAATGCATGAGTATCATGCACGGGTTAACTTGTGTGTGTGTATATATATATATATATATATATATATATATATATATATATATATGAATGAGCCTGTAATATAAATCTTTGTCACTCCACAGTGAGTTTAAAACATTTCTAAAATATCTCAATCCAAGCATATTCCAGCATGATTTCCAAAAGCATTAGGCAGAAAGAGAGCTTCTAACACACTATGCATTTTCATTTTATATTAATACCATGTCAAAAACACAATTACACAGCAGATAAAATAGATAAGTGTATAAAACCAAATCCCCAACTACAATGAGGTCATCCAGTCGGTAGGCTTATCCTCATCCACACACACAACACCAACACTTTTCGATGTAGTAAAGTCTTTATCATGATTGTCCTTTATCAAGGATATTTTGGCAAACTGGGTGTTCTATTCTGTTTTATCAATTCTGGTCTGTTTAGATTCAATTTTGGTTGAAGGTTAATGAAAAATACAGGACCACACATAGGGGTTATGTTGGAATATCTGAACTAGTTAGATTAAAGCAGTGTTGTCCAAGTCCTTCCATGAAGAGTACCCCCTATTTGTTATTACTGTGTTTTTGGGTGGGATACTTTTTTTTACTACAACAGATTCCCCAGAGCTTTCAGGAAATACATGGTCTAGGGAGAAGTGAAATCACGTCAAGTTTTGTGACAAACTTTGAGTTGAATTTTTCACCATTCTGAATTTACAGTACAGTCATGGCCCAAAGTTTTAAGAATGACATTGATTAGGCAAGAATGGGCGGCCATCAGTCAGTATGTGGCCCAGAAGTTGATTGACAGCATGCCAGGGCGAATTCCAGAGGTCTTCAAAAAAAAAAGGGTCAACACTGCAAATATTTACTATTTGCATAAACTTAATGTAAATGTCAATAAAAGCCTTTGACACTTATGAAATGCTTGTAATTTTACTTTAGTATACTATAGCAAATTCTGACAAAAAGGTCTCAAAACATTGAAGCAGCAAACTTTGTGAAAACCAGTATTTGCGTCGTTCTCAAAACTTTTGGCCCTGACTGTACTGTGTAAAAATAAGTAAGTAAATAAATAAATAAGTAAATAAAGAATGGACAGCATGCTCTCCCCAGCCCAAATCTTCACAGGCTGGTGAGGGCAGAGCTTTTGCCACTATGGGGAGGCTGACAGGTTAGAAAATGCCTGTGACACCTAACTTTAATAACGATTGGGAATTGTGAACAAGGGTACATTTTGCACGGAAGACTTGAGGCCACATTTCGCCAGCGAAGCATGAAACATTTTGCAGACAAACACAAATATCCCATGAAACACTTTTGAAAATTGCACTCTTCTTTAAGAAGTGCCACTAAAAAATAAAGAAAAAACACCTTACTAGCTGCCAGTTGAGTAGCCCCGGAGTAGACTACCTGTCAGTGTTGGGTCTAATATGAATTCTTATTTGCCAAATTGTCTATTCACTGCAATAAATATGTTGTATTTTAATCTAATTTGTTTTATTTATTTGTTTTATTGCAGCTTGTATTGCCTTACTTTTCTGTGGCTGTGTTTGTGTCATTTATTAGTAAGTTGCCAGCAGTTATTGCTGCAGAAACAGGTTAGAGCAATTGTAATATGATCTAACAAATGCTGCCCCACAGGGTGTCTCAACTGATTCATCCCATAAATCATCTAAACAGTATGTTGATCAAAGATAGCTAATTTACCGTTAAACAGTGATATATATCTTCCTTCACAGCTTGTATAAAGGGCTTTCTATTGCAATCTTTTCCATCAAGTTTATTTCTAAATGGGAGAGAGGGGATTCTGGGAAAAAATACACTTCTGCTCTTCTAATACACAAAGCTGGAGACCACAAGACTTGTTAGTGAGCTATGTAGTGAACAATCATTAGGTTAGCAAGGGTAAAAATAACTTATTGCAACTGTAATACAAATCATTCCAGTGATATGGTACATATATTTTCTATGCATTGCTAATTGTTTAGCTATTCAATTCCTCATATTGCATACAACACATCATGGTGAAATTGAACACTGTTCATAGTAATTCAATTAAAATGTAACGTTTTTGACTTTATTTGTCCATGAATATTTAATTTATTCCAACATGCCTTACTTATCTAAGTGTCTTGACAATGTAAGGTTAACGTGCTAATTTAAAGCAAAGCTAAACCATGACTGGTACTTTGCAATAATATATTATTAAAATAAATCTCACATGGCTTTGGTTAGAACAGCATCTCCAGGGATGCAAACCCTTGAAAATATTTTTACTGACAACTTTATAAACAGTTACTGATAGACAGTATTTTTACTGACACATCGTTTATACCACAATTTCTCCAAAAAGGGGAGCAGTAGGATTAGGGATGGCAAGGAAGGAATTTACAAACTTGCACATTGCTTGTGACAGGGAGATGTCCATTTATTAGTGACAACCTTACTGTCAGATGAAGATATCACTGCATTTTAACTGACCTTTAGTTCATTTACTGATAGTCGTCAACACTGCATCTGTTTTCTGGCCATTTATCTTGATGAACAATGAAAAAGACTCCAATCTTGGGTTCAGTGCCAGGTTAAGGGACACATGGGCCTGAAGCTGAAAATGGAGAAGGGCTATTGTCGGCAGTGCCTTGCCACCAGAGAGGGTATGGCCAGTGCTATGTGGGCGTCACCAGCGCTATGGAGGTCATAGCTAGCGCCTCCCTCCAACCACATCCATCTCCCTCCTTTCTTCCCTTACTTAAAGCGTACATCACCAGCCTCAGACTGGCCTGCAGGGCAGCTGGGCTAACCATCGGCAAGCCCCACCGCATTGAAACTTTGCCCCCTCCATTGTTAGGGTGGGCGGAGCTTACAGAATAGGTGACTCCAGACCAACACTTGTTGCGACTGCAGCTTCAAAATTTTGTGTAACCACACTACCACGCAGGCCCAGAAGCGGCTCTCTGCACCTGTGTGGTAGTGTGCTTTTCAGTTTCAGCAGGGGAGGAGGAGTTCGGGATCCTGTAATCCAGCCACAGCTGCCCAGAGGAGCATGAAGAAAGGATGCCGGAGCTTTGCACAGGTAAGTAAGTGCACTCCCAAGCCAGCCTGTCATTTTATTTTTTTACAGATCAATGAGCACTGCAGAGAAAAATGAGGGACATGAAAGAGGAAAATGGTCAGAGGGATGAAAGAGGGATAAGGGGCCAAGGCAGCATGGCAGAGGGAGAAGGGGCCAGGTCAGATTGGTGGAGGGTGAAGGGGGGCCATGTCAGCATGGCAGAGTGTGAAGGGGGCCAGGTCAGCATGGCAGAGTGTGAAGGGGGGCCAGGTCAGCATGGCAGAGTGTGATGGGGGGGCCAGGTCAGCATGGCAGAGTGTGATGGGGGGGGCCAGGTCAACATGGCAGAGTGTGATGGGGGGCCAGGTCAGCATGACAGAGTGTGAAGGGGGGCCAGGTCAGCATGGCAGTGTGTGAAGGGGGGCCAGGTCACATGGCAAAGTGTGAAGGGGGGCCAGGTGAGCATGGCAGAGTGTGAAGGGGGGTAAGGTCAGCATGGCAGAGTGTGATAGGGGGCCAAGGCAGCATGGCAGAGTGTGAAGGGGGGCCAAAGCAGTATGGCAGTGTCAAGGGGGGGGCAAAGCAGCATGGCACAGGGTGATAAAGGGAGGCCAGGAAAAAGGGGGAGCAAAAGCAGCATGGTGGGTGTAGTGTGATCATAAGGAGGCACAGCATGGTGATTAAGGGGCACAGTAGTGTGTGTGATGGCACAGCCGGCTTGTGGCAATGTAGTGTGTGCGTGGTAGGTGATGGCTAAGTATTAATTGTGGGTCCTATTGATTTAACGCGGAGGCTGGTTGGAATTTTCTAAATGTCCCCATTATTTTTTCCAAATAGGGCCCCCAACATTCCAGGATCCAGACAAGCCACAACTAAAGAAACCAGCAGCCACAGGTGGTAAAAGTGACTGTCAAATGTTCTGAGTCTAGTGCAGACTTGGCTAACCTGTGACACTCCAGGTGTTGTGAAACTACAAGTCCCAGCATACCCTTTCAGCAATAAGCTGCAATATATTGGCAAAGCTTCCTGGGGCTTGTAGTTTCACAACACCTGGAGTGCTACAGGTTAGCCAAGCCTGTTCTAGTGGGACAATCCAGATTTTTGGTGACTGTTCTGCCCAATCTAAGGGGCAGGTCAAGACTGTGTACTCTTTATATACACACTGCATTCTTTATATACTACACTATGGTGCTAGCTGTCCTTCGTGGGCTGACCACTCCTCCTCTAGTGTCTGGTCTCGCCACTATGATGGTTGGCCACACCCCCTCTGGTGGGCCCCTAGCGTTGCAGTCCCCCGGTAGGCACTTCATGTCCCATTCCGACACTGCACATCACTAACTGTTTCACTCAGCATGTAAGAAGAATGACGAGTGGAAAAAATGTCCCAACAGTCCTTCATGCTGGGACAAGCTCCTGGCTGACCAGGAGAGCCCCCCAAAATCAAGACTATCCTGATGGAATCAGAACTGTTTGGAAGTAAAGGTATGTTATTTTGCTGACCGTTAAACAAAAACACAAACTATGGTTTATTACTAAAATACCATTATCTTTATTTATAAAAATGCTTTAACCGTCTAAATTATAATTATAAGAAATCCAAAGATCTTTGTGTAATCTGAAATCATTTTTGTAAATTAAGTGCATGTGTTTTCATATAACCACACTTATCTTTAAACTCTAACATTACATCTAAATTTCTAGTAGAAAGTCACATAAAAACAAAAAGAAACAACAACAACTAGACTGCAACAAACTCTGTTTATGGATTGACGAAGAAAAAAAACACATACAACTTTTGAACAAAGTAAAAAATAAAAATGCCTCTGGGCAGCATTTTACAGCATGTTGTCCAATAAGATCTAAGAAATGTCCATTGCATGGAATTTATTAAGCTAACGTTTTCTTATTAACCAAGTACTGCATAACAATATACAATATGTTCTACTCATATCTTATGCATTGTTATATGCATGGCCTGGAAAAGCTGAATGGAATTTCCATTACCTTCAAGAAAATGAAGAAGGAAGTATGCCAAGTGATCACCAGTATGTCCATGTACCGGGATAAATTTGGCGAAACACTCAATTGGACCAATTGGAAGCATAACAAAATATAAGAGTTAGCTGATCTGGATGTGAAATATCGGTTGTTGAATCCACACTTAGCTTTCCATCTCCAGTATCATCTCCTGTAATACTTGTTGGCCAATCACCTTAATAAATTCATCACAAATTGTTGATGATAGTTATGATTCATTCCTTTGTAGGCATACAAGATTCAGCAAGGAAGGTATTATTCTAGACAAATAATTTTCATTGTTAGCTGATTCAAAGATTTCATCATTTCCATGAAAGCTGATAGCACTTAAAATTCTGCCAAAAAATTGACACCAATATTTGAATTACAAAACATTTGTCTATAGGTTTTCCAGTAAATTTTCATCTAATAAGATTTTCAAGAGAATCTGCATGAGATGCACTGTTTTCACGGCAGCTTAAATCTCTGGTTGTCAAACCTTGATCTCTTTGTCATGTTCCCCAAACCATAATTCAACAACTTTTGAAGTGTGTCTACTCCTGGCTGTCACCTCGCACACCCCCTTCATTCCACTCTATATCCATACCCTTCAGTAATTTGTTATGGGTTCTTCCTAGACTGAAGAGGTGTGGAGCCGTGTTGAGGAGTTCATATGAGCCGTAGGTCTTAATATGGGTCAGATACATAGACGATATTTTGATTTTTTTTGGGGTAATAGTGATCTGTTCCATGAATTTATTGCTATCTTGAACGATAATTCTAATAACCTTAAACTTATGATCAATATGAGTCAAAAAGAAATAAATTTTCTTGACATCACTATTCGCAAAAAATCGGATGGCTACTTAGAAACAGACCTTTTCAGAAAAACCACAGCAACTAACAGTTTCTTGTATCATAGTAGCTTCCATTACCCCCCGGTCATTCGCAATATCCCTAAAGGTGAGTTCCTTAGGATCAGGAGGAATTGCTCCAGTTCCACGGACTATGAAATTCGGGCTAAGGAACTAGCCTGTAGATTAAGGGAGAGAGGATATAGTAAGAGATCAATTAAAAGAACGGCCAATGATGTGAGAAGAGAGGATAGAAATTCTCTTATTCATTCTTCAAAGGTACCAGCAAATTCAAACCCTATTAGATTTATAGGGGACTTTTGTGATGAGTGGAGAGAGATTCAGACCATCATTCAGAAGAACTGGTCCATTCTATTATCTGATGAAGGGTTGAAAAATATCTAAGGGGAAAGAGCATTTTTTAGCTGGAGACGTGCAGCAAATTTAAAGGACAAGTTGGTGAAAAACCACTTTAAGTAAAGAAGGTCAAAAGATATTGTCAATGGTTCCTATCGTTGTGGAGGCTGCAAAGCTTGTGATCACATGGAGAAAACAGTTAACACCGCGGACAAATATGGAACCATACATTTTATCAATGGACACATAAACTGTAATACTAGTGGAGTTATATGTGTGCTCAGGTGTCCATGTTCTAAAATCTATGTGGGAAAAACCAAGAGAAAATTAAAATTGAGAATTTTGGAACATATTGGATCCATCAGAAATGCTCGGCGATATAACGAACGTTTGAAACAGCTACCCACAGTAGCGAAACATTTTCTTCTTAGACACAATTGTAATGCTGCAGGGCTTAAGTGCTATGGCATAGAAAAATCAACCTGGGAATTAGAGGGGGTGACATTGATAAATGTTTATTACAACGCGAAAGTACATGGATTTTCCTACTTGACTCACTATCTCCACAAGGACTTAATGAACATAATAGTTATGCTAGTTTCTTATAAAAATGTTTAAAATATCTCTGCAATAATTGCAAAATACATGGGGATTTTTGGGTTAAATATTCCTTATGATGACTTTCTCTTATAATTGATTTGATGACATGTGATAGGGAATACTTGGAATATGTCTGAATAGTACTTAATAAAAATTGATATGGATTAACAATATAGGACATGTCTCTACTGATATGGATTTAATATAATACAATTAATAGAGATGTGAGCTCTCACAAGAATGCCCTCAGAATTACTTCAAGAATTTTACATATAATAAATAATATATGGAGGGTGAGAGTATGTGATAGTGTGATGATATTTAGATAATTGTCCTATAATATCTATAAATGTGTATCAACTTTATTGTTGATCCTAGAGTACACATCTGGGACAGGAGATGTGTTTTCTTCACACATGCATTCATTGAATTATGATAAATATAAGAAACTAATTAGATATGTTTTAAATGATTTGGGAAAAACTGTAACTTTCAATATGACTTTTCTGTTACATACTGTATCTCTCTTCCTTCAAATTTATTATATGAGTGAGATTTCCTTAATAAATATCTCTCTTTATTATTTAACAAATTACCTGGAGGAAATCCTGAATATGAATATTATCATATACACCCACAATTTAACATGTGGTAAACGTGGAATATAAGAGCTAAATAGACTAGGAATGAGGATTGGAATTACTATCTATTTACTGTTTTTAATATGTTCAGCCAAGGATTACTTTTGTGACTGGTGATTTGCCAATCCATATGTCAATCAAACTCTTGTAAACTGATTGGATGGGCTTTGTTTATTAGTGTCCCGGGAAGGTCTCTCTTTGAGAAAGCTACGAGCGAAACATACGTCAGGGGAATGTGACTTCATTAGTGACGTCACAAGCACCCAACAGCGGCATCTGACTCCGTCGTCTCAATAATTTGTGTGGCTATACTTGCACGTAATTGGTTACCTCTAATATTATGCGCATATGATTGCCTGTGAAATGGAGGAATTTGAATAGGTTTTCCAATGAGTGCCTAATAACAGACATTAGGGAATAGCGAGATATACACTACCATGTGTCTGATAGTCCTAGTATTACATGCAATGTGAGGCTATCTTGCAGCTGACCCTGAATAGAGAGCCTTAGAGTAACTAATACTAGCATATATTTAGTATGTGTTCAAGGAACTACTAGCACTAATTATACATACCAGGGCTAATGGGATATATATTGATGTGATTGATTCTGGAGTAATGACAATGTGTAATGCACGTTCTACTGTCAATTATAGGACCTTAATATATTGTGAGAATACATACCAGTTGGATCCTAATAAAGGAGGATGAAATCAACCCTATGCTAATAAAAGTTACCCTCTGGTATATGTATAAGGAATCATTGGAATTACATCTGATGTTGATCTGTACATGGAATTGATTCCCACATCCCCCCTTTTTCTTTAAGATGATTTGTTATGAGTAGGGACTCCATATATAATGATTCATATCCAATGAGATCATTATAATTTATGGATGATCAAATTGCTCTTTAATATATTATGTAAAGCATATCTTATGCCGCTGTTTGGGTGCCGATTTTGATACACAACACACATATTAGATATACTTTTAAGGTATTTCGCTGCTTTTTGGTTATTTTAATATGATGACATAAAAGTGAAGTTTTATCTATATAATATTCATTAATTGGGGACTGGAGGGCCTCTTTTGCTCTTTTCTCTATCGTTCTGTCTATGAGCCGTAGATGGACCATTTGTGACAATTACCTTTGTGTGTGTCTGTCCATTATTTGCAGGCGTTGCATTGGCATCATCATACACCTTGTCTCATCTACTTAATGAATTAAATAAAGCCATCAAGCTCTGCCCCTAAAGGTTAGAAAAGTCTTAGCGGTTTCTTTATATAAGGCAATTTAAATTTTCGTTCTGTTTAAATAGCTGCAAAAATGTAATTCACTGAGAACATATTTTTCTAAACTTTTTGTTAAACTTTTTGTAAAATAATCTTTCGATCTTGACGGAAATGACTAGAATAAGCACAAATGCCGGAGTTACTTTCAATGAATACCAGATGTTAAAGTAAGTCATGGCAAAAGCAATACTGTGGGCACAGCAAGGCACCTGCTAGTTTCTTGTTAAGCAGGAACAAGATATAGAAGTGAAGAAAATTACAGCAAAGTCATATGATTCTAATATATCTACATAAATATGCAAACAGCTGTAGGCTAGAGATGCCTCGTAGACATGATATATTTGCATTATATATTAAAATAAAGTACAGCAGACTAAATTATCTATTCACAACCCTCTTTACTGTTCCCTATACGCATCTATGATAATAACAGCTAATCTGCAGAAGGTGATGACTAGGGGTTTGGATTTTGCATTAATATATGATGAAGCCAATCAGAGGACAATTATACAGAGACCTTCATGTGTAGTATCCTGCAAAGCAGATGGCAGTTTAGTGCACTGAAAATATGTCAGATTCTATTTTCAGGAAGTATAGAGGATGATGTATGAAAGAACATCAGTGCCAGCTCGTGAAATGAGAGGTGTCAGCTCACAGGTTGCCAGAGGTAATAAGACAGGTGGATATTGTATTGATAGTAGAGCTTAGTGGAAACTATAGTTTAAAAGACAGAAAGACCAAACTGTCAAAAGTTTGCTGTTAAGTGAAAGAGCATATATGCGACTTACATTTGGGGTGTAACTACTTACTATTTTACATAGTTTTCTAATTGATTGTAGGTTTTCTAACCAAACTACAATTTAAATATAGCAATAGCTATAGCTGAACTAATGTAACCTTAAATAATTGTGGGTTTGTAATAAATAATTTGTGGAGATGTCATTGTCTAGATAAAAGACACTATACGTTCTTGTCATTTCAATCTATGCTGACTTCTCCTCTACAGAATAGAATCAGCTGAAACATTGGCATTATTCCCTTTAAGATCAATGAAGACCAGGGCCGTAACTAGGGCTGTGCGATAGGGGCGACCGCCCAGGGCGCAACGCTGAAGGGGGGTGCAGGTTAGGAATAATTTCGGTTTATTTCGTTAAAATTGAGGGCTAGGGGGGCGGCATTTGACATTCTCGCCCCAGGCGCTAGAATTTTAATATACGGCTCTGATGAAGACTAATGGGTAGATTTAGCAAACCTTCTAAAAAGGGAAAGTGGAGGTTTTGCCCCAAGCAACGAATCATATTTTAGCTATCATTTATATAATACAATCTAAAAATCTATAGCTAGATACTGATTGGTTGCTATAGGTAACACCTTTGCTTTTGCGTTTTAGGTTTGATTCATCTACCCCTAAATGTTAGACTAAAAAATATTAATGATACTAAGCACTGCAATAAATTGGTTTTATATCAATAACAAGTGTGACATGCATAAACAAAGCTGTTTCAATAATAAATTAATTCAATGTAGGTGTTCTGTTTGTTAAATACACTTTTACTTACATTTTTATTACACTTGTTGTTTTTGTCTTTCTGAATAATCAATGACGCTACGCTTAGTTTCTTGCCTCAACATTAACTAGGAAATATACTTATTATTTGACAAGTGTTTTCCTTATTTGTTTAATTGCAGAAATTTCAAAAGAGATGTAAATGTCAAAATAATGCAGTCTGCAAGAAGCTGTATGTTATGCTCAGAGGCACAATTTTGATATGATTTGTATCAGACCAAATCTCAAACATTTATCTCTAAAACTGTGTACACTAAACTACCCTAATACTAAACATAGTAGCACAATAGTCAGCATTGCTGCCTCACAACAATGGAGCCACGGTCTCCATTCTGTTTATGTGAAGCTTTTTGACATGCTCCAGTCCAAAAGCATAATGGTAAGTTTATTGACTGAGAATTAGGAACTGAGTGAGAGCTTTTTTGTCAATTGTTTACTGATTATGCATTTTCATAACGCACAAGTGCGTAAAAAATGTATACTCCCACAGCTATTTGCAGATTGATATGTATCTAACTCCTTCCTTTTAGGGGAAGGTAAGGGGTGGGTAAGCGTAGGCAGTGTACAGTAAAAGTGCAAATGAACCTAAGTCAGACCCAGATACATGTTTTTAGTAGCCATATCTCTTGTGGCTAATGAAGGGCTGGTGCTGCTGATGCTCATGGTGATGCTCAGCACAGACCTTTGTAATGTAAAATAAATGGTTTAATAATTCATTTTTGTAAAAAAAGAGGTACACCCTTCCCCCCCCAAAAATAAAATGCTCCTGACACCAGCACTTATGGGCGGGGCAGATAGTGGCAATTTCATAAGGTCAGGGGTCCCCTTGTAAAAGTCACAGCCAGCCCCAGGCTATGACAGCCTGGATTGGTAACACTATAACAGGAAAACCTGCAGCATTGTGTCCCCTGTCATAATGTCACACACACAGTCCTAACCTGTTCAACATGGGGCTGGGCTAGGGCTACTCACAAAACCCCTTGCCGGTGACATAATAAAATGTGCAAAGATAGATTTCAGCATTTTTTCTTGTGTACTATCCCAGAAAGCCCTAAACTGATTGGGTGTGCTGGCAGTTATAGAAATTCAAGTGCCAACCTACCCATGGAATCTAGGGTCCTGTCACGATCTTCCTCCTGCAGCTCTTGTTTACCAAGAACTATGTTGGATTTTTGTCTTTATATGTATCTGGCTTGCAGTACCACTGTTCTACCAAAGGGGCCACTGTGGTACTTGGACTGCTCTCCTACCTCCCAGAGCTATGCTTGTTACCCCAGGATGCTTAGCACTTGTCCCTGGCCTATAAATGCCTGCCTGTCACAGCAGCCTTGGCCAGTTCATCTGTTGCCTTTACTGCTGCTGGTTTTCCTGTGTATGAATCCTGTTTGAATCTTGTTTGAGTAACGAGATCATGTAGCAAATGAGACTCAGATGCATGATGCATTTTTAATATACTTTAACTATTAAGCCTCTTACAGGACATTTACTTGGGAACAGTGTCTGCTCTGTGGGCAGAGAAAATGTGTACACTAAAGCTTGCAAACAGCAGAGATATCATACAAATGACAAGAAATTACATTTACTTTGAATAACCTTGTTTGACTTTAAAAACTGCAGCAACTTTATTGACTTTAACTTATATAGCACTTAAAGTTGCCTTTTTCATTTGTATAATGAAGTACATAGCCTGGGATGTGCAGGTGACAAGGTGGCACCGACTTCATCTAAAGGCTAACTTTTTCAAAGACTTTTTCTTTGAAAAAGTTAGCCTTTAGCTAACGAAACGCGTTAGTTGTTATTTCTTATCATCTGGAGATTGCTTTTTGAAAGAAAGAATACCATCTATTATATCATCCTCATTATCTCTAAGGAGATTTTTTCTATACTTCCAAGGAGGATCGTGATTATATCACCATTATCAGCGTGACCGCAGAGCTATATTTCAACCACGGGACAGCTGACAAGCGGGGGACATCTGTTCCTTGTTGTTATTCAGAAGAACGTGAGTGCCTGGGAACCTTAATAATATTTGGCAACATTGTTTGAATGGAAAGATCCTTAATTCATCTGGCGAGGTATTATCTCTATTATAAGACTGAGCACTTCTATATCACTTTTCTGCTTATGAGGAACCTTGAAGCTACCTACAATAACCCTGGGAGCCGGGTTAGGTGATATTTTCACGTTTCCAGTACGGACAATATCGCACATTTGTACAACGTTTTGCGAGAGACTGTACCATCACGTTATAGATGAAAATCATACACGGGTGAGATCCTTCCCATTTAAAAAGTACTTGTCCATTTTGAATTAGGATTCTGCATTACAGATCTGTGTTTTGTCTTGATGGTGTACTGGCCAGACACCTAATTAATAATACTCTATAGAGATGTGTTAAAACACCTGTTGAGCTCAACATGCTATATACTGCAATACCAATCATACTTGTTGCATATGTTTAAAAGTTGTATTTATCATATGTTTATATATATGAGATCTGTCCATTTTTATATTGAACTTTTAAGTTAATAAATTATTTTACCTCTTTGGACGCACCCTGTTTACTCTGTTTGTTTATAATCCTACAAGATACCATCTTATCATTTGGCTGAAGGACAGTCATCAGATGGTGACAGACATGTTATTTGGCATTACACCTCTGATGAAGATTGGACTGCTCTAGAATATTTGATTTTTAACTGATTTCAGTGTTATTTGAAGCACAGATACAAGTGTCAGGACTTGCAAAAATGAGGACAATTGAGGCCTATTGGATTGTAGGCTGTTAAAGGATATTTTTCAATACTTTTCACAGTGTGATGCTGAAAAGCATAAAGTTTTAAAACAAGAGAATAAATCCAAGGGGCTAATGGGTAGATAACGCTAATACATGTATAAATGCAATAAGATGAAAATACTATAATATAAGTGTGACGAAACGAGTTTGATAACACTGTAACCATCCTGTTTCGTGTTTCTCACATAATGTGGATTATAGAAAGTACTTTTTATAGCCCTTATATTTTTGTTCCCCAGCTCAACAGACTACAACTGCAGTGTCTAATTACATGTGGATAAGGGGACATTGTAGCTCATTGTAAATATGTAACTTGTTTTCTGTATATTGGTGATGTGGCAGTGAGGTTGTTATTCGTTGTCCTTAAAGTGAAACCAGGGGGTTAGGGGTAGGGATCAGGTTGCAAGATACTGGAGGGGAAACACTAATTAGTGTCCATTGTTCTCACAAGACTAGTCCAGATATGCCATCTAGCAGGGGAGGTTCTGTGGAAGGACAGCTCATCTTCACTCCCCTCTCCAACCACCCCTAGTCCAGCACTGACCAATGGTTAAGAAGGATAGACCCAGGGGTTTGCACAGGGAGGGGAAAACACTGTGAAAATTAGACCCTAGATATAAGGAGCCACTCCGTGGGGGATGAGATATTCATTCTGCGACTGGAAGCTGCAGGGTGACTGGTTTTAGAGTTGCCGTTCTCTACCAGTGAAATACATCGGCAGATTCACGGGTCGTCAAGTCCGGACAGCCAGGTGACTGTAACTCTTTAAGCTAGTGGAGTAAGGGACAGATAATGTGGTAAACCTGCCTGGTATTTTTTTTACTGTGCGTACATAATGATCTAGTGATTGTTTTTATTACATGTATTGCTTTACTTTCTAATTGCATTTGCCTGAGTGACTAATAAGAACCTGGGTAGGCTTCCCTGGCCTAGGAAGGCTCCCGTGGTGGGCCAGCCAGAGTGAAGTGGGTAGAATTGGGCCAGAAAACCTGGTATCTTCACAGTAAGTATCAAGTAATTTAAGAACAACAGCAAAAAAATTTACACACAATCAGCTATAATAGGCAAATGTTGTTTTCTTTGTTTTGTCTGAAGCAGGTAAATTAGCCATAATTTGTAAACCGCCTTGTTAATGAGGAACCTAATAAATGGGGTCCCGAATGAAATATTATAACAAAAATGTAGTATTAAAAATTAAATCCAACTTTTGGGAATATATTAATCACCTTGTCCAAATATATAGGGACTCATTTAGGACAATTTTCAGATTAGGTGTACACAATCCCTTACATTTGATCCACCTGACTGTCTAATGTAGCAATGATCTTTACATGTAATTTTCAATAGAGTCTTCAGGTGGGAACATTTGTATCTATGTACACACAGGCAACAAACCCCTTTCTAATGCTTCAGGAACTTACCCAATTGGCGTGGATGACTATGAAGCGCCTCTCTGCTTCCTGTCCCAGCTGGGGGACCTCTGTCAGCTCACCAGTCTTCTCCCTAGGGAGGAAACAGAGATTTAGACCCGTGCCCAGCAGAAAAGGACTGTCCGAGTCTACGGCATGGAGCAGAGACACTCCGTCAACCCCCTTGCCACCACCTCGATTTGTTCTTGCCAAGGGCGCAGAACTACGAGTATTTGGGACCAGGAACAGTCCCGCCCAAATACCCTACTCGCCTCTCGGTGAGGGCCTGACCAGGAGCGTTATACTAACCCGGGCACTCCAACTTCCGGTCCCTGCTCTCCTGTTTCTCTCTGTCACCTGTGGAAGACAGAAATCAACACAGCCTCCCTCTACTTTACAAGTGAGGCTAGAATGTACCACCCACACAACTGGCACTAGCTAACAACGGGCGGCCTGACCCTAAAACAAACAACTAATGTTCTGGTGCGCAACTTGGCTAAGTACTGGGTGTAGTGCACTCCCTAGACCTCCTCCCTCTACTTGCGGGGAACACCAGCCAAGCAAATTGCTGATTAGTAGTGACATTGTCAGTTCCGAATTTTGTACACTGTTTGGAATATTCTTTTGGACAGTTGTTTAGGCAGTCTAGGGGGCATAATAATTACACTTTGTGGGACCTTTGTTTGTATAAATGTATTTTTTTAAATTATATTATGCTTTATTAATGGATTCCTGCTATCCTCATCACAAACTTACTGATGATTATAATTTTAAGCAGCACAGAGATGTTTTCGACAGTGAGTGAGATTGGAAGGTATTTGGTAACTCAGGCATGAGGGACAATAAAAAGCTTGGTTTAGAACATCTTGAGCTTTAGGTATCGTTGTGACATCCATGTGAGAATGCAGAGAGACAGTGGTTTACAACAGATAGTACTGAAGGAAATAGGTAAGGGAAAGCAAAGTACATTTGGGTGTCCTCAGCATAGAGGTGGTAGTGAAGGCCAAATGAGCAAATTAGTATCCCAAGAGAATAGGAGTACAATATTAAAAGTACAAAATTTAGAGAGAGAAAAAGGAGCCATGTGAGATCTCAATAGAGAGTGGGAGTGGAAGGAAGAATGTGTCAAAGGTGGGTAAACCAGGAGGGAACTGTGTCACAATGGACAATGGAGTGAAGATAATGTAGGAGAAGAGGGTCCAAACAGTGTCCAAAGCAGCAGAGAGTTATAGGAAAATGAGTATTGAGAAATTACAAATATTTAGATTTATTCATAAACACCTTTTCATTAATCAAATAAAACACAAATTAAAAACAAACTTCATACAAAATCCTTTAATTAAATACAAAACAAACAAAATACAAACACATGGATGTTGGTTTTAGCCCATGGTTAGAGGTGTTGCAAGGCAAATCATGCTGGAACCCATAATAGCTGTCTTCTTTATCTCTTTAAATTCTAGAAAAATATATCAACATTAGGCCATTTTGAAATAAAATATTACTTGACATCGTGTACTTTGTACACACCTGTACTTTCCAGCTGTAAAATCCACAATTTCTGATGCCTTAAACTGTAACGCAGCTTCCCCAATAACCTAAAAGGACTAACATTGTTAACTATAGATACTTACATGCTTACAAAGGCAACTTCTTGATCTCTTGATCCTCCTCCATGAAAGGATCCTTGCCGCACCTCCTTTGTGCTCCAGCTGACAGCTGGATCATAAGGTCTGCTGTGTGTGTTAGGGAATTTAGACTGTAAGTTCTCTGTACATCGCTGCAGAATTAGTGGCGCTATATAAATATATAAATGATGATGATGATGATGATGCTACATAAATGTAATCCTTTAATTTGGTCTTTTTACAGCTAAGCTCTAACAGTCAGACATCAACATTATTTTTATAAGTGCTATGGCTAGAAAACTCACATCTGAAATTCTCAGCAGGGGCAGAGGCAGCCCTTATAGCCCCATTACAAAATACTTGCAAATTTCAAAGGTAAACATTTTTTTCAGTCAAAACTGTCTGGTGCATGCATTTGTTTATGTATTGAAAAATTAAACATGCCTTTACTTTCATCACCAAACAATTGTATTTTTAGAATGTTAGATCATTTTAAAAGTGTGATTTAAATCATATTAGAAAAAATATTTTACCTTGCAAATCAGTGTGGAACCTCAAGTGTCCTGCCTCCACAGTTTCAGGAGGGCTGGAAATCTGTTGGATGAACATGTAATATGGGAAAGTGCCAAAACATATCAGAATCATATAAGAATCATCTTAATAGATATTAGATTGAAAAGATTCACAACACACGTTAAAATTAGAGATGGTCACTGAACGCCGTATTTTGGTTTTGGATTTGGTTTTGGATCTGGATTACCGTCGTGTTTTGGTTTTGGTTTTGCAAAACCGCCATTGCGTATTTTGGTTTTGGTTGGTTTTGTTTTGCTATTTTGTTGGAAAATCAATGTTTTTGGGCCTAAAATAACCCAATTTAGTGCTTCAACTGTTTCATAAATAAGTAATCTAATTGTAGAGGTAATAAATCATCCAAAAAACAGTTTAATTCCTGGTAGGTAGGCCTTCATTTATTCTACACACAAAACAGATTGTCTTCCTCTTCATCTATGCATATTGGCAATGCAGCCATCGTCTTTGGATGTATATTACACCCTACACTTATAGTTAAATATGTAAAGAAATGAAAAAAGGCAGTTTGCTTTCTGTCTCTATAGGCCCCCCTCCACTTGTTTAAAAAAACCAAAAAATTCAGCCGTTATAGACTGTACAATATTAATTGAAATGGACAAAGCCAGTTTGGTTTCTGTCTCTCTAGGCCTTCCTCCACTTGTCGAAAATACAAAAATTTCAGCCGTTATAAACTGTACAATATTAATTGAAATGGACAAAGCCAGTTTGGTTTCTGGCTCTCTAGGCCTTCATCCACTTGACGAATATACAAAAAAATTCAGCCGTTATAGACTGTACAATATTAAGAGAAATGGACAAAGCCAGTTTGGGGTTACTCTGTCTATGACACCCTACCCTTAAGGATAAATTGCCCAAACAGCAGCCTTTCAAGACGGTACATGATATGAAAATGCCACAAGTCCCTTTCCTCTTTTGGGGTAGATTGCACCCTACACTTACATAGAAAGTTTTAAAAAGATGTTATTGTCATCATCTTCAGCTTCATCCTCACCCTCATCAGTGTGTACGTCATCATCACAGACTATCAATTCATCACCGCTTGAATCTGCCATTAGAGAACAGTCAGTGCAGGATGTCTTGGATGGTGTAGGCCTTCCTCGTGGAAGATGTAGTTCATTTTTATAAACATCATTCTCTCCACATTTTTGGGAAGTAATCTTCTACGGCGATCACTGACTAAGTTCCCTGCTGTGCTGAACACTCATTCAGAGTACACACTGGAGGGTGGGCAGCTTAAGTATTGCAAAGCAAGTTTGTACATGGGTTTCCAAATGGCCTGCTTTTCTTCCCAGTAAGGGAAGGGACTGTCTGACATTTCCATATCAACTACCTCTTGAAAGTAATCCTCCACCATCCTTTGCATGTTTATACTCGTATTGGATGGAGTTATGGGCAAAGTGACAAATTTTTTTGAAAAATCCTTCAAACCAGCCCAGATGTTAAATTGGTCTGGTGTGCCCCCTGCGTCTTCCCTGCTTCTTTTTGGGAAATTTAATTTTTTACAAGCAGCAGCAGCTTGAGAAAGTGAAGGAGAAAACGTCGTCAAGCCGAGGCCCAGTTCAGCGGCCAACTTGCTGAGCAATAGCTCCTTGCAAAAGTTCACATCTCGCTCATTTACAAGTAAAGACTCAATGTAGGTTTTAAACCTTGGATCAAGCACAGTGGCCAAAACGTACTGATCCGAGTTCAAGATCTTAATAAATCGAGGATCATTGTGAAGCGCATTAAGTACTTGATCGACAAGGCCAACATACTTTGCTGAATTGCTTGCTTTCAGCTCCTCCTTCATTTTCTCAAGCTGCTTTTCCAATAGTCTAATTAAAGGAATGACTTGGCTCAAACTAGCAGGGTCTGCACTTACCTCACATGTCACAACTTCAAATGGTTTCAGCACCTTGCACAGCACTGAATGGATTCCCCACTGTGCAAGAGTGAAATGCATCCCCCCACCTTTCCCAATGTCATGGCTTGTGCAATATGCTTGGATGGCTTTCTGCTGTTCCTCCATCCTCTGAAGCATGTACAGGGTGGAATTCCACCTAGTTACCACCTCTTGCTTAAGTTGGTGGCAGGGCAAGTTAAACTGCTCTTGGAGCTGCTGTAATCTCCTGCATGCTGTGGCTGAATGCCTGAAATGACCTGAAATTTTACGGGCCACCGAAAGCATCTCCTGCACCTCACTGTCATTTCGTAGGAAGCTCTACACCACCAAGTTGATGGTGTGAGCAAAACAGGGAATGTGTTGGAAATCACCCAGCTGTAATGTTCGCACTATATTGTTGGCATTATCAGAAATGACATACCCTGGGGAGAGTCAAAGTGGTATAAGCCATGCATCAATCACATCTCTCAGTTTGCGTAACAAATTGTCAGCTGTATGCCTGTTAGTGAAGCCGGTGATACAAAGAGTGGCCTGCCTGTGACAAATGTTACGTAGTGGTGTACATGCTGCTGCTGTTCCTGCTGGGGAAGGTGAATGACCAACCCAGTGGGCTGTCACAGTCATATAGTCTTTGGTTTGGCCACTTCCACTTGTCCACATATCTGTGGTTAAGTGGACAGTGGGCAGAATGACATTTTTCAGCGCAATTTCAATATTTTTGCGCACTTTTTGGTATAGTTGTGGAATTGCTTTACGGGAGAAATGTTGTCGCGATGGAATTCTGTAACGCGGACACAAAACCTCAATAAACTGTGAAAAACCAGCTGCATTTATTGTGGAGATTGGACGCAGATCTAACACTAACATTGCAGCCATGGCGTCTGTGATTCGCTTGGCGACTGGGTGACTGCTGTCATATTTGCTTCCCCTCGCAAATGATTGTTTCACAGTTAATTGCTGAAATGTAGGACTGCTCATTTTCTTGACATGCCTCTGGGATGACAATTCACCCCCAGCAGCAGCAACAGCAGCAGCAGTGGGACTAACGCTTTCTTCAGAGGAATCAATAATAGTGCAGGAGTCATCCAGCCTTAAGTGGGATGCCGGGCTAACTCCGAGCACTACTGAGAATATTGATGAGGATGGTGTGGTGGGTGTATTTTGTAGGCGTCGGGATGTCAGTGAGCGGAGGTTCTTAGCTGATGATGAAGTGCTTGTAATTTTTTGGGAAGAACTTTCAGTTTTTTCCAACACTTTGCCATGAACTCTTGTTAAATGGCGTAACATAGACGAGATTCCAAGATGGTTAAGGTCCCTCCCTCGACTGACTGTGGCTTGACATACACTACAAATGGCTATACAATTGTTGTCTGGATTTGGGTAGAAATAACTCCACACATAAGAAGTGGATTTTTTTGTTTTATGCCCAGGCATGACAATGGCCTTTTTCTTGTCATGTGCCAGAACTGCTGCCACTGGTGCAGGACTTACACAAACAACCTCATTCTCATCAACATCCTCATTAGCCACCTCGTCGCCTACACAAATCTCCCCCTCATCCTCTTCTAATTCCAAAGTGGCATCCTCAATTTGTATATCACCGGCTACACTCGGGCTATTAAGGCACACATCAGCAGAATGCTCACGATTAGACATCCCACTGTTGGATGGACTCTCCACAGGGATTGTTGTCATTTGTGAATCAGAGCAAACATTATCCTCTAATGCCTTACTGTTATCTTGCAGCTCGGCTTTGACGCGTAACAGTAGTTGTGCACCAATTGTAGGCTCTGTAACTTTTTGGGATCTGCCACCAATAGTCAAAGGTGAAGGCCTCATTCTCTCTTTGCCACTGCGTGTGTAGAATGGCATGTTGGCAAAAAAAAATTAACGGCACTTAACTTTTGCTCAGTAACACTTCTTTTTCGCTTCAACACAGTAATTTTTTTTTTTTATTTTGTTTTTTGGACTGATTTCGAAACACTCTGTAGTTTGACATCGCCTTGCCCAGATGACGTACTGGGAGCACTAACATCAGGACTGGAGACAGAACCTGGTTGCTCATTCTGATCATATGTGAACTGCTTTGAATCCATTCCGAGCGCAAAGCACTTGTAGTGGTAAAAATTATTTGGTAGATACTGCTGACAGTTATGACTTTTGACAGCCAGAAATATTAATGCACAATTATGGGGGACACCCCAAAAGCACTGTGGAGTGCTAAACATTATTTGGTAGATACTGCTGACAGATATGACTTTTGACAGCCAGAAATATTTAGGCACAATTATGGGGGACACCCCAAAAGCACTGGGGAGTGCTAAAAAGTATTTGGTAGATACTGCTGACAGATGTGACTTTTGACAGCCAGAAATATTTATGCACAATTATGGAGGACACCCCAAAAGCACTGGGGAGTGCTAAAAATTATTTGGTAGATACTGCTGACAGATATGACTTTTGACAGCCAGAAATATTTATGCACAATTATGGGGAACACCCCAAAAGCACTGGGGAGTGCTAACAAATTATTTGGTAGATACTGCTGACAGATATGACTTTTGACAGCCAGAAATATTTATGCACAATTAGGGGGGACACCACAAAAGCACTGGGGAGTGCTAAAAATTATTTGGTAGATACTGCTGACAGATAGTAATTTTGACAGCCAGAAATATTTATGCAAAATTATGGGTGGGACCCCAAAAGAACTGAGGAGTGCTAAAAATTATTTGGTAGATACTGCTGACAGATATGACTTTTGACAGCCAGAAATATTTATGCACAATTATGGGGAACACCCCAAAAGCACTGGGGAGTGCTAAAAATTATTTGGTAGATACTGCTGACAGATATGACTTTTAACAGCCAGAAATATTTATGCACAATTAGGGGGGACACCCCAAAAGCAATGGGGAGTGCTAAAAATTAGTTGGTAGATACTGCTGACAGATAGTAATTTTGACAGCCAGAAATATTTATGCAAGATTATGGGGGACACCCCAAAAGCACTGGGGAGTGCCAAGGATTAAAAAAATTAAATAAACCTCTATCCTCCTCTCTTCTCTAGCGATTTTTGTTACAGCAATTGGAATAAGTATATTGTATTCTCTGTCCCTGCTCTAATCAGCCTGTGACTACACCCTGCTCTCTCCCTCTGTCAAATGGCGATGGATTGCTGTGGAGGCGTGTATTTATAATCTTGAAGTATCGCGAGAACCGAGCCACGAGACCCGACGACGTCACAATGACGTTCGGCCTCGATTTGGATTCAGAGCGGGCGGGAGAGTACCAAGCTTCGGATATCCAAAGTTCGGGTGGGATCAGTTCTCGGGGAACCGGACCCGCCCATCTCTAGTTAAAATGCACATTACATATAAAAACCGAGATGCATTGTTTACTGTGGAACATAGAACATCTTACACACACAAACTTTTAAAGTTTCTATAAAAGAGTAAGAGAAAAGATAACTGCCAATACAAATAAAAGTCAACTATACAAAACCACACCAGTAAACTCCACTATAGACTCCTAACCAACTTCAAGTGTGCATGAAGCAGTCTTTTATAGTGGATTGTAATGAGACAAGTATATGCAGGTGAATGGCCCACTGTTGTATCAGGTGACAAGATCTGATGCTGGGTCTATGCAACGCTGTTTATGGATATCTGTTGTTTAATTTTATGCTGATTACAATATATTTACATTTATTTCTGATTGCAATTTATTCTGAGATTCATTTGCATAGACATTCTTATTTAAAATTTTTGACAAAAGAATATGACCCTTTATGTCGGTAATTAAGAAGGTGTATTCAATTGTTCAATTAATTATGCTCATTAACACTTTAGGTCACCACTAGTGCCTGTGTTGTGTTGTATGTATGTTTCCATCTGAAGTATGAATTAGTGGTTAGACAATCCAGCTGCCAACAGTAGGGTCATGAGTTTGAATCAAGGGTCATGCCTGTATCTGTGTGGACTTTATATATCCCCACTTATAGAAGAGTATGCTAGTATATGTTTTGGTGTTGGCTCTGTCTATAGAGTATTGTATCGTGCATGTATATTTATAACTGCAAATTATTAATGGGCAGCACGATTGCTAAGTGGTTAGCACTTCTGCCTCACAGCACTGGGGCCATGAGTTCAATTTGCAACCACGGCCTTATCTGTGTGGAGTTTGTATGTACTCCCAGTGTTTGCATGGGTTTCCTCCGGGTGCTCCGGTTTCCTCCCACACTCCAAAAACATACTGATAATTTAAATGGCTGCTAAGAAATTGACCCTAGTCTGTGTGCCTGTCTGTGTGTGTTAGGGAATTAAGACTGTAAGCCCCAATGGGGCAGGGAGTGATGTAAGTGAGTTCTCGGTACAGCACAGCAGAATTAGTGGCGCTATATAAATAAATGACGATGATTATTAGCTGTTGAATTCGCATGCACATTTATTGTTATTTAACCTGATTGGACTTTCAAACATGGTGCTTGTCATTCAAGTCTATATAATGTATGTATTGCTCAATGTGCATGTTGCATTAGTGGTTAGACAATCCACTTTTCATTAGATGGGTCATGAGTTTGATTCGACCCATTTTGTGGAATATGCCTATATTGCATGTTGAAATTTGTGTGAAGCTACAACAGAGCCAACATGCTGTTACAAATAAATTTAATCCAAACAAATAGAACATATGCACAGCTATAAGCAATACACCTAAGTCCCAAAAAGAAGGCAAAAGGCAAAAAATGACAAACAATTTAAAGTTCAACTATTATTATTATTACAATTATTACATTATACATCAATGAATTTACATTGCAAATTATTAAAACTGTGCATATACCATGGATTTAGGGCACAAATATTTCATTGTATAATTATTGACATTAATAAAAATTAAAAAAGAAAAAAAGTTTGTTATGAGAGAAGTGTATGCAGGTGTATGTTGTGCATAGTTTTTTGGGGATTATGGGTTTTTAAAGCAAACATTGTTTTTGCAACAGTTTAGTATGGTGGCTTATTTGGCGCTACTAGTGTGTGTAATTGTTAATTTTTCACAGTAACACTTTAGCCTGCCAGTAACACTTGACTTGCATGCAATTGTGTATCGTCATCATCATTTATTTATAAAGCGCCACTAATTCCGCAGCGCTGTACAGAGAACTCATTCACATCAGTCCCTGCCCCATTGGAGCTTACAGTCTAAATTCCCTGATATAGACACACACTCACACTGACAGACAGACAGAGGGGGAACTTTTCCTTGTTTTCGTTGTTGAGCTTTTTGTTCTAGTCTATATAATGCACATATTGTTTCCATCTGCATGTTGGTTTAGTGGTTAGACATTCCACCTTACAACAGTAGAATCATGAGTTTGAATCCTCAGTCTCGGCCTTATCTCTGTGGAGTTTAAATATCCTCCCTATGTTTTTGTGGATTTCCTATGTGTCCCTTATGGAGGATTACACATTGTTTATGTACTCTCATTTTATTTACATAGTTGAAACAAATTAAACTGTAATGCCTTTCATTTATACTAGCAGGTTATTAACCGTTTATGTAATTAACAGTTTATAACAAAATACCAAATAAGGTATTGGATAACTATTAGATATTACACATCAATCACTTCACATTGCAATTTTTTACAACTGTGTATCCACCATGGTGGTTGAAAAAAATAGGACATTGTTTAATATTTGACATTAACATAAATTAAAAAATAAAATAAAATTCAGAGTGTAGATGTTAAGATGTATATTGGGCATATTTAGTTGTGAGTGTTTTAAACGAATAATGCTTTTTTTACTCTTTAGTGTTGTTATTCAGCGCTGCTGCTATAGCTTTTTTGGACTTAAACATGACCCCTAGCTTCCTTATGTTTAAACAAGAAGTTAAGAAAAACGTGAAACAATTCTTCTTATATATCCGACGGATCCAGAGGTAAACGCATACACTTCTTAAGTCAGTACGATCTCCAGTAAATCTCTGCCCATTCCCCTCCCTTTCCCAACCCTTTTTTCTTAAGTGTTCGGAGAACTTCTTAAGTGCAGTTAAGAAGGATTTTCATCTCCCTTTTCTGGGCATACACGGAGACAATTTTTGTAAGATTCTCAAAAAATGGTAGATAAGATCGCTAATGATTCAGGTCCAACATCTACTTAAAAAAAACCTTTAGAGATCCATGCCTCACTAATAAAGATGCCAATGTGGCTTCTAAAGACCAATTTGATATGTTAATATTTCCTTTGTGTGTGCTGTGGTCCAGTGCATGGGGCCGGAGGGTTCCTTCATCTCTCTCTGGTGTTGCTAACTCCAGAACACTATCTCACAAATAGCCTATAGTACTTAGACCAAGGTGGAGGCAATGCGCGAAATTGAATACAAGGTAAAGAGTCCATTTGCAGAAAGGATACACAAAGACTAGTACACACACCCAAGCTGAGGAAAGGGGGTGTTACAGTTATTTTTGTGCTTTGTGCCAGCCTCCAGATAATGGGGAAAACTTACAATACATAAAAAAGGGACATACAATGTAAATAAAATAAATGCAAATGTGAAAACAAAGGTTATTAATGTCCCTGCTTACAATGTAGTTGGAAAAGGGCAAAACTGAGACATGAGGAGCAAATGTAAGTAAGAGCGAATATCGGGACAGCAGTAAGAATATGCCAGTGGGAGTAGGAAAGGCTCTAGTAAAGAGTTTGGTTTTCAGGGAAAGGGAAAACCATAGGGATGTATGCAAGAGTGAGTGATGGTTATCAGAGAGGAGGCGAAGAGTAGGTAGAGACAGAACTAAAAGGGTGTGAGAGTATTTTGAAGTGTTGTTGAGGGCTTTGTAGGTGAGAGTAGGTAATGTGAATTGAATTCTGGAGGATATGAGGATTCTATGTAAGGATTTGCAGAATGGTGCTTGTATCTGGAAAGAACAAGACTGTTTGAGAGAGGGTCAAAGCAGAGGATGGAGTCAAGGTGACCCCAATATTGTAGGCTTTAAAGACTAAGAAAAGTGTAGTATTTAAGTGCATTGGAAGTGTACGCAATGTAATATGTCAAAATAATAATAAAGCCATTATTCATTAACAGTAAATCTTGTAGAAATATGTCAAAAGATATCCTGTGTAAAAAAAATGTTTGGGGCGCTCACTGTTCTCCACCCCAGTGCCCCTGCCCTTATTTTATACCATCCACAGTCCATCTTCAATCTCTGAAGGTGCAGTAGGTGTGCTCATATTAAGTGAGAGATTTATTGTTACAACTGTAAACACTTTTGTTGTAGATAAATGAATAGTCTGACAAGAATTTATTTCCCTTCTGCATACTGTCTTTAATTAAAGCTAAACTAAAGCTAAAACTGAATGAGCAGGATAATTTATTTCAATTAAATTGAAATTGAATTTAGAACAATGCGGGGCACGCATTATTACCATTACTATAGTAATTTTAACACAGATTTTTGCTTGCGACTCATAGAGCTGTGAGCAAAAATCAGCATTGAAATTACCGTAGTAACGGTAATAATGCGCAGCTATTACCGTAGTAATGGTATTAATGAGCAGCTATTACCATGGTAACGGTAACAGTGCATGGCCCGCATTTTTCTAAAGTACAAAGCATGGAATTGAATCTACCTCTCTGACCTGGACGCACTCTAAAGAATTTTTTGATGTTATGTGCCGATATAACTGCGAGTCATATACTGTCCATGATTGAGTGCACTACTAATTGTAGATCTTTTGGTGTTTTGTCCCTGTCTGACTCCCGAAATTGCCTCTTGCATTATTTGCCTGCCTAGACATTAGCATTGGACTTTTCTCCTGGACACTGTTTTGGTTGTCATCTGTCTGACTGTTGCTATTGCTTACTTGACATTGAACCTGCCTTCTGAGGACACCATTTACAATGGACAAAACTGCCAAGGCATTGTATAGAATACACTTTGGTAAGATAGAGTGCCTCAGCATGTGCTGCTGCACCTAGATCTCTGGCAAAGTCCATGGGTTTGTGGAGTAAAATGGCTGTGTTTACAAAGGATCAGAAATTTGAACTAGCAGTGGGAGAGGTTGGTCTGAGCGAGGATATTCCTTACTATGTGCAGATTAGTTTTGTGAACCTGTGTGAAACCAAACATCTTTTGTTTAAATTGTTTAGATTGTTAAAATGATATAAAAGGCTGGAGAAAGTGCATTATTAGCAGAGATGCTCAGGCTCGGTTCCCCGAGAACTGAACATACTCGAAGTTAGCATATCCAAATACCGAGATGATCCAGCTCAGTACTTTCGCACTTTTTTCGGAATTGAAAACGAGGCAAAACGTCTTTGTTACTTCGTCGGATCTCGCGAGTTTTGGATTCTTATAAGTACCGGCCTCCACGGCGATCCAGCGCCATTTCACAGAGGGACACAGAAGAGGTAGCATAGTCTGTAGAGTAGTTGGGCAGCAACATTGGTAGAATAGAAAGAGGAGGGGATAGAAGTGTTTTTCAAAGTCTACAGTGACATTCAGGAGAGCTCCATTGCTCCATTGCTAATTGTCATTGATGAAATAAAATTAATAGGGCAGGCTTGGTCTTCTAAATGTGCAGTCCCATAATGTACAGTGTTATATAGGTAACACACAAATAGGAGAGCTCAATTGCTAATTGTCATTGCTGAAATACAATTAATAGGGCAGGCTTGGTCTTCTAAATCTGCAGTCCCATAATGTACAGTGTTATATAGGTAACAGACAAAGAGGAGAGCTCCATTGCTCCATTGCTAATTGTCATTGCTGAAATACAAATAATAGGACTGGCAGGCATTTCTTCTGACTTTGCAGTCAAATTATAGGGTGTTATATAAGTTACACACAAAGAGGAGAGCTCCATTGCTATTAGTCATTGCTGAAATACAAATACTAGGCCTGGCTAACTTTTCTTCTGAATTTGCAATCAAATTTTACAGTGTTATATAGGTTACACACAAAGAGAAGAGCTCAATTGCTCCATTGTTAATTGTCAATGCTGAAATTAAAATACTAGGCCTGGCAGGCTTTTCTTCTGAATTTGCAGTCAAAGTGTACGGTGTTATCAAAATGGATTCACAGCAGTACACAGAAGAGCAGGAGCACCAAGTAGCTGCTGGCACCAGTCATGATGATAGTAATCCCTCTACGTCATCTGATAAAGCCTATGTAAAGGTGCAAAGTGTTTTTAAGTCAGGGAAACAAAAATGTAAAAAACCACCCTTTACCTTGGTCAAGAAAAAAAGACCTGTAATCCAGGCAAAGTTATCTGCAGAAAAAAAATAAAATTGCCAACATGCCATTCTACACACTCAGTGGCAAAGAAAGAATGAGGCCTTCGTCTTTCTCTATGAGTGCGAGTTCTGCAACTGTCACTGGGGCATCTTCTTGTAAGGTCAGTCGTGACCAAGCAAGACCTTGTCATTCAGACTCCAAAAGTGGTGTCGAAATACTTTTACGTGTAAAAGCCGAGCTGGAAGAAAACAGTAAGGCATTACAGGAAAATGTATGTTCAGATTCAGAAATTGCACAAATCCCTGAGGAGAGTCTATCCACGAGTGCTATGTGTAATCGTGACCATTCTGATAGTGTACCCATGAAGAAGGCCCCTTTCAGCAATTCTGCAGATGTGTGCCTGAACAGCCCAAGTGTAGCCGGTGAAAAACCAATTGAGGATGCCACTTTGGAATTGCAACAGGATGAGGGTGATATTTGTGTAGCCGACGAGGGCGCTAATGAGGATGTTGATGAGGATGATGTTGTTTGTGTAAGTCCTGCACAGGTGGAAGTAGTTCTGGCACGTGATAAGAAGACCATTGTTATGCCTGGATATAAGACCAAAAAATCCACTTCCTATGTATGGAATTATTTTTACCCAAATCCTGACAACAGTTGTCTAGCCATTTGTAGTGTATGCAAAGCCACAGTCAGTAGAGGTAGGGACCTTAACCATCTAGGAACATCATCAATGTTACGCCATTTGAAGCGAGTTCATGGCAAGCTGTTGGGAAAATCAGAAACTTATGCTAAAAATATAGCAACAAGCAGTCCATCATCAGCTAGGACCCTTCTCTCACCTACATCTCGATACCTGCAATCTACACTTATAACACTGTCCTCATCAATATCCTCAGCAGCGATCGGAGTTAGTCCTGCATCCAAGTTGCTAAGACTAGATGACTCCTCCACTATCCTGGATTCCTCAGAAGAATTCTTGAGCGTTAGTCCCACTGCTGCTGCTGCTGTTGCTGGGGGTGAATCTTCATCCCAGAAGCAGACCAAGTAGAAGACTACTAGTAGTTTACAACAATTGACTGTTAAACAATCCTTTGCAAGAGGAAGCAAGTGCGAAAGCTGTCACCCAGTCGCAAAGCGGATCACAGACGCCATGGCGACTATGCTAGTATTAGATCAGCGTCCAATATCCACTATTAATGCAACTGGTTTTAGACAGTTACTTGAGGTCTTGTATCCCTGTTACCAAACTCCATCACGACACCATTTCAGTAGAAAAGCTATTCCTCACCTCTACCAGAAGGTTCATAAAAATTTAATTATTGGGATACAAAATGCCATTCTACCCACTGTACACTTAACCACAAATATGTGGACAAGCAGAACTGGGCAAACTAAAGATTATATGACTGTGACAGCCCACTGGGTTTTTTATTCGCCTTTACCAGCAGGAACAGCAGCAGCATATACCAAGTATGTCACATTTGTCAGAGGCAGGCTACTTTGTGTATCACCAGCTTCACTAAGAGGCATACAGCTGACAATCTGTTACAAAAACTAAGGGATGTCACTGAAACATGACTTATCCTGCTTGGACTCTCCTCAGGATATGTAATTTCTGATAATGCAACCAATATTGTGAGAGTATTACAGCTGGGAGAATTCCATCACATTCCCTGTTTTGCTCAAACAATCAACTTGGTGGTGGAGAGCTTTTTAAAAATGACACAGACGTGCAGGAGATGCTGTCTGTGGCCCGTAAAATATCTGGACATTTCCGACATTCGGCAGCAGCCTGTAGGAGATTGCAACAGCTGCGACAGCAATTTAATTTGCCCTGCCACCAACTGAAGCAAGAGGTGGGGACAAGGTGGAATTCCACCCTGTATATGCTTCTGTGAATGGAGGAACAGCGAAAAGTCATCCACGCTTATTCCACAAGCCATGACATTGGGAAAGGAGGGGGATGTATTTAAGTCAAGCACAGTGGAGATTACTTTCAGTGTTGTGCAAGGTGCTGACACCATTCAAAGTAGTCACCTGTGAAGGGAGTTCAGACACTGCTAACTTGAGTCAAGTGATTACATTAATTAGACTTTTGGAAAAGCAGCTTGAGAAACTGAAGGAGGAGATGAAACAAAGCAATTATGTTAAGTATGTCGGACTTGTAGATCAAGTACTTTATTCGCTTCGCCAGGGTCCAAGAGTTATCAAAATCTTGAAATCGGATCACTACATTTTGGGGACTGTGCTTGATCCTCAGTTTAAGAGCTATGTCTTCTCTCTGTTTCTAACAGACCCAGGTCTGAAGAGATGCAAGGAGCTCCTTCAGTTTCTCACTCAACTGCTTCTAGGAAAAAATTTAACTTTCCCAAGAGACTCAGGGATGATGCAGATGACTCAGCACCAAATTTTGACATCTGGTCTGGTCTAAAAGAATTGACCAAAAAACGTGACACCTCTGCCATAACTCCACCTGCTCCTACTATCAGCATCCAAAGGATGGTGGAGGATTATTTTCACGACAGCATAGAAATAGACACACCAGAAAGTCCCTTTAGATACTGAGAGGAAAAAAAAGGGAATTTGGAGACCCATGTACCAACTCGCTTTGCACTGTCTAAGGTGCCCACACTCCAGTGTGTACTCAGAAAGAGTTTTCAGCACAGCCGGGAACCTTGTCAGCGATCGGCGTAGGAGGCTACTTCCTCAAAATGTGGAAAATATGATGTTCATAAAAATGAACTTCAAGTTCCACAAGCCCTTTCTCGCCAACTGCATCAAAATACTGAGACTTCTGTAACTGTGGATTCCAACGGTGATGAATTAATAATGTGTGAGGATGATGTACACATTGATGAGGATGAGGCTGAGGATGATAACAACAACATCTTGCCACAGTAGAGTTCATTAACAGCACTGTTACCTTAGGTGTCTTAAGCCCATTGTTAGCTTGTTCTGTTGGGGCCCAAACAAACTAAGCACTTCAGCCACAAGGAGTGGCACTTTTGTGGCTGAAGTGCTTTGTTTGTTAAAGTGTGCATGTCTTTTTAAGATCCAACATGAGGGTGGGTGGGAGGGCCCAAGGACAATTCCATCTTGCACCACTTTTCTTTTCTGCCACTGCTGTGTGTCAATGTGTCCTAGATGTGGAACTGCCTTGTGTTTGAGTCATTGCTCTTTCGCTTAGCATCAAGTCAGGTCGCTGCAGTATTTGTCCGAAAGTGTATGAAAATAATATTGTGACCTGTGAGGTGGTCAAACTTAACTGCAAATGACTTGAAATTAGTGTTGTTGAGGTTAGCGATTTTAGCATATTTTAGGAATTTTTCTAAAAAATTCAGATCCAAAACCAAAACCAAAACTAAAATAAACGAGGGTTTTTGCCAAAACACAAAGCTAATCCAGATCCAAAACCAAAACCAGTTCACGGGGGTCAGTGAGCATCATAATCTAATTATTAGAGGCATTCCTTGTTTTGCAACAGGGTGCACAGTCTTTTTTTACTCTGCAAAAGCATTTGAATTTTGCATCAGCCCACAGATGCCAAAGATCATGTCTCATCTATACTACAGCTCGCGTTTTGCGCCATGCAGTCATACATCAGCAGAGAAGCACCTTTCTATGCATTCTTTTACAAAATGTAAAATAAAGTTAAAACCTATCAATATGCTACATATAATAAACAGTTCTGATATCCCCTCAGTCTCATGCTTAATTTAAGTCATAAATGAGGCTAAATCAAACTGTATTTTAGGTGAAGGAAGGAAAAGTTTTATTTAATAAAAGGCCACCTCCAAAGACCATAAAGCAAGAGTGCACTTTGAAATGCTGAACAAACCAATGAAAAATCAAAGCCAATTGTGGTAAACATCCAATACGCTTTGCAAAAGAGACTCTGGAGTATCTTTACTAAACGGTGGCCTTGTAAAAGTGGAGATGTTGCCTATAGCAACCAATCAGATTCTAGCTGTCATTTTGTAGAATGTACTAAATAAATGATAAAATTAATCTGATTGGTTGCTATAGGCAACATCTCCACTTTTTCAAACCCACAGTTTAGTAAATCTAGCCCCCTGTAACTTTCATTTGGATCCTGAGTTATCTTTGTTGTTTCCTAGGTCTTGTACCCTATATCCTTTGTCAACAAACATCTCTGACACATTCATAAGTGCTGGGGCAACTTACCATCGGTAAGCACAACACACGTTAAAGGAAAGGTTACTGTTATAGGTAAAGAGCATTATTCTACTCTGGTCACTAGCGTTTATCTACAGGGAGTGGACCCAGAACTGAGCCATTCTACTAGCAGAATCTGGTTGGGAGAATGTCACCCTACCAGCTCCTGCAGTCACATGATCCTTTTAGGGCTCATAGTATGGTGATGAATGGATATTCCTTTACCAATCAGCCATGTCGACAAACGCAGTTTGCAGCAGTTTAGATTCAAACTACAAACTGTGGTATCATGTGATTGAAGGAGCCAATGGCCATGAGTTTTTATACTGAGCTTCCTGATCTGTTAGTTGGGGGCCGAGGGCTAAGTATTTAAATACAATCTTTTTAACACTGCTTAACTATTCAGTGCATGCAACCATAAATACAGGATTCTTCCTCAGTAAATTTAGACACACTACACAATTATGAGCAGTTGCCACTTACATGGAGGTTTTTTTTTAAATTACATTTAGTTCTGCTTTAAATGCTTTGCAACTACCACAGCCAAGCTGAAACATCAATGTTTATTTGCTGACAGCATACTTTTCTGAAGTCATTTAGATAAAGAAGAAAATATTAGAACCTAGATTACAGAAAACAAAGGATTACTTGGAACAAACAATAAGTGTGCTGCCAGGTAGGCAGAAAACACATCATTGAACATACACATTCTTTTGCCAACTTACCTCCTAGGCAACATAGGATTTTGATCCAAGCTGATTTTCTTATCAACATCTCATTTAACATCCCATTTAATTATGCTTGCCCTATGAATAATGCTGACTAAATTACTACAACATAGAGAAGCTGCACAATGCGTATGCAATATAACCTAATCCATATCCAGTGTCCTGTTTATACTGTGGACAAAAGAGTCATGGCCTTGCAGTTTGGTGACAGCACATACTGTGGCTTGGCTTAATGAATTTAGGGCATGACCTTGGCTTACTGGAGAGAGTATAATGTGTCCTGACAGATTAGTAAGATTTAGGCTGAGTACACACTACAGAAGTTTCTCATCAATGTGTTATCTACAATGATTGTAGCAACAATTCACGTGTACACACTATACATGACTTACAAGATTTACCCTCAGATCTGTGCTCTTCAACTGTCATAACCGTCGGCTGAAAAGATCATGACTGTAAACTCTATGGAGATCCTGATCCTGAGTGCATACACACTGCAGGATTAGAACAATATTGGAACGAGATGTATAGTTCTGCTGAACAATCAAATGAAACGACAATCAGTATGATTGGAAGGATATCGGGCCGAACGGTCGTTTATCGCTTGATTGACCCAATAGTCAGTTGAAAAATCTGTAGTGTGTACCAAGCCTTCGATATGTTAAGGAAATTATCAATGAATGTAATAGATTTTCATGCAATTGCCTTAAAATATATTCTGATGAAAATCAGACATGGCATAAAGTCAGATGCTTACCTCTCCATGTCTCTCTGTTAGGGTACATACACTAGAGAGTTGATCGTGCATTTAATTTGCATTCTTAACACATGTTAAATGCAGGTAGCACTAATAATCACTGTACAGTGTGAATCTATACTAGGGATGTGCACCGGCGACTTTTGAGGTCTCGTGTTTTGTGTTTTGGATCCGGATTTTCGTTATTTTTGAGGTTCGGATTTGTCTCGCAAAACACTTGACGAAAGGTCTCGGTTCGGATTTAAGGTATTGGATTCGGATTTTTTTTGAAAAAAACATAAAAAGTTTAAAAATCAAGTTTTTGGGCTTATTTTCACTCCTAGGCTATTATTAACCTCAATAACATTCAATAACAAGCATTTCCACTAATTTACAGTGTATTCTGAACACCTCACAATATAGTTATTAGTCCAAAACGTTGCAAAAAGGTATCTTTCTGGACTGCGTAGAGGAGTGGGTCACCACAATATCTTAAAAACCCTGAACTTTTATGATTCGCACCAATAATTGTACCTGGACTGCGTAGAGGAGTGGGTCACCACAATATATTAAAAACCCTGAACTTTTATGAATCGCACCAATAATTGTACCTGGACTGCGTAGAGGAGTGGGTCACCACAATATCTTAAAAACCCTGAACTTTTATGAATCGCACCAATAAATGTACCTGGACTGCGTAGAGGAGTGGGTCACCACAATATATATAATAAGAAAACCATCAACTTGTTTGATTCGCACCAATAAATGTACCTGGACTGCGTAGAGGAGTGGGTCACCACAATATATTAAAAACCCTGAACTTTTATGAATCGCACCAATAAATGTACCTGGACTGCGTAGAGGAGTGGGTCACCACAATATCTTAAAAACCCTGAACTTTTATGAATCGCACCAATAAATGTACCTGGACTGCGTAGAGGAGTGGGCACTGGGCACCACAATAAAATATATAAAAAACCTTCAACAGGTCTGCATTACACTACACATACGGCTGCTCCTCCATCCTCTCCATCATATACATGTTGGAGTTTTAGCGTGTGACAACCTCTTGTTTTTGATAATGTCAGTGCATTTTGAATATTTTTCAATTTGCCCCACACCACTGAATGTACTTTATCTATGATACGCATCTATCTATCTTGACTGCGTAGTGTGGTGGCCCCGGTACACAATTTGGTACCGAGGCCACAATATAATTAAAAAACCCTCCACGTGTCAGAATTCCACCAAACAAGTATCTGGACTGCGTAGTGGGGTGGCCCCGGTACCCAACTTGATACCGGGGCCACAATAAAATAAATACACCCTCCACGTGTCAGAATTCCACCAAACAAGTATCTGGACTGCGTAGTGGGGTGGCCCCGGTACCCAACTTGATACCGGGGCCACAATACCTCCTCCAAACATGCTACAGACAATTCGTCATTGAGATCCCATTAAGTATGTTAAAGACAGACAGGGTCCAAGTGTTATTAGTTGACTTTGTAAAGAAAAAAACTGTCCCTGTTGCACATAGTCGTGCAATGAAGACTTACTTTTTCATTTAAAGGCACGATCTTTCAAGTGTAGTGTTTGTAAGTCTAAGTCATATTATACTTTTGGTAAAATTGGTTTTTTTTGTTCCTCTTTATGTTAATTAATTAGTAATAGAATTAAAGTAGGAAATAGAATTAAATAGAATTAAAGTAGGAAATAGAGTGGTATAGAGTTGTAGTGTGGTATAGATAGAGTGGTCCACACAATATAATAATAAAACCCTCAACTGGTCTGAATTCCACCAAACAAGTATCTTGACTGCGTAGTGTGGTGGCCCCGGTACACAATTTGGTACCGAGGCCACAATATAATTAAAAAACCCTCCACGTGTCAGAATTCCACCAAACAAGTATCTGGACTGCGTAGTGGGGTGGCCCCGGTACCCAACTTGATACCGGGGCCACAATAAAATAAATACACCCTCCACGTGTCAGAATTCCACCAAACAAGTATCTGGACTGCGTAGTGGGGTGGCCCCGGTACCCAACTTGATACCGGGGCCACAATACCTCCTCCAAACATGCTACAGACAATTCGTCATTGAGATCCCATTAAGTATGTTAAAGACAGACAGGGTCCAAGTGTTATTAGTTGACTTTGTAAAGAAAAAAACTGTCCCTGTTGCACATAGTCGTGCAATGAAGACTTACTTTTTCATTTAAAGGCACGATCTTTCAAGTGTAGTGTTTGTAAGTCTAAGTCATATTATACTTTTGGTAAAATTGGTTTTTTTTGTTCCTCTTTATGTTAATTAATTAGTAATAGAATTAAAGTAGGAAATAGAATTAAATAGAATTAAAGTAGGAAATAGAGTGGTATAGAGTTGTAGTGTGGTATAGATAGAGTGGTCCACACAATATAATAATAAAACCCTCAACTGGTCTGAATTCCACCAAACAAGTATCTTGACTGCGTAGTGTGGTGGCCCCGGTACACAATTTGGTACCGAGGCCACAATATAATTAAAAAACCCTCCACGTGTCAGAATTCCACCAAACAAGTATCTGGACTGCGTAGTGGGGTGGCCCCGGTACCCAACTTGATACCGGGGCCACAATAAAATAAATACACCCTCCACGTGTCAGAATTCCACCAAACAAGTATCTGGACTGCGTAGTGGGGTGGCCCCGGTACCCAACTTGATACCGGGGCCACAATACCTCCTCCAAACATGCTACAGACAATTCGTCATTGAGATCCCATTAAGTATGTTAAAGACAGACAGGGTCCAAGTGTTATTAGTTGACTTTGTAAAGAAAAAAACTGTCCCTGTTGCACATAGTCGTGCAATGAAGACTTACTTTTTCATTTAAAGGCACGATCTTTCAAGTGTAGTGTTTGTAAGTCTAAGTCATATTATACTTTTGGTAAAATTGGTTTTTTTTGTTCCTCTTTATGTTAATTAATTAGTAATAGAATTAAAGTAGGAAATAGAATTAAATAGAATTAAAGTAGGAAATAGAGTGGTATAGAGTTGTAGTGTGGTATAGATAGAGTGGTCCACACAATATAATAATAAAACCCTCAACTGGTCTGAATTCCACCAAACAAGTATCTTGACTGCGTAGTGTGGTGGCCCCGGTACACAATTTGGTACCGAGGCCACAATATAATTTAAAAACCCTCCACGTGTCGGAATTCCACCAAACAAGTATCTGGACTGCATAGTGGGGTGGCCCCGGTACCCAATTTGATACCGGGGCCACAATACCTCCTCAAAACATGCTCCAGACAATTCGTCATTGACAGACCCCAGACAGACAGGGTCGTAGTGTTATTGTTTGACTTTGTAAACCCAAAAAAATGTCCCTGTTGCACTTGCACATAGTCGTGCAATGAAGACTGACTTTTTCATTTAAAGGCACGATCTTTAAAGTGTCAGAAAGAGAGAGAAGACACAGGAGAGGAGAGTTGTAGCTGGGGACCTGGGGTGGAAGCTCCCAGGCTCCCCCAGCATTGCCTGGAAGTCTGAGCGTGGTGACTGAGCCAGGGCAAGGAATGTGTGCCCTGGATGAGGGGGAGAACTCCATGCCACTATAGTGAACCCAAGAGAGAGGGGGACACTGCACATGGAAGAGGCCCTGGAGTGAGGGCTGCTACAAGAGGCATGGTAGCTGTAGTGTCAGATCCTGAGGCTGAGAGTACACAGAGTGACGTGTCAGAGCACAGGAGACATTATCCCCGCAGAGGAGGGATGAGCTGCAGTTGAGAGGTCTGCTGTTGAAATAGGACATGCACACTTTAACAAACCAATCATTTCAGCGACAGGGCCTACCAAACAACTTTGACTGAAATGATTGGTTTGTTTGGGCCCCCACACCAAAAAAGCTATTCATCTCTCCCTGTACAGACTAAACAGGCTCTACTGAGGCAAGATGTCGTCCTCATCCTCAACCTCTGATTCCTCTCCCCCTACAGTGTGTACTTCCTCCTCATCACACATTATCAATTCGTCCCCGCTGGACTCCACAACCACAGGTCCCTCTGTAGTATCTGGAGGGCAGTGCTGTACTTCATTGAGGAATTGATTATTCATTTTTATAAACATCATTTTTTCAACGTTGTGAGGAAGCAACCTCCTTCGCCGCTCACTGACCAGGTTCCCCGCTGCACTAAAAACTCTTTCCGAGTACACACTGGAGGGGGGACAACTCAGGTAAAATAGAGCCAGTTTGTACAGGGGCTTCCAAACTGCCTTTTTTTCCTGCCAGTAACAATATGGACTGTCTGACATGTCTACTTGGATGGTGTCAGCAAAGTAATCATCCACAATTTTTTCTATTGTGACAGCATCCAATGCAGCGAGAGTAGACATGTCTGCAATGGTTGGCAGGTCCTTCAGTCCGGACCAGATGTTATCAGCATCCCCGCCAGTGCCTCTTTTGGGAAAACTGAGCTTTTTCCTCGCAGCCATAGATGTGGAAGAAAATGAGGGTGGAGCTGTTGGCATGTCACGGTCCTCTTCAGAGGACAATCTCCTGACCAGCAGGTCTTTGCACCGCTGTAGATTTGTGTCCGCCGGAAACAGAGACACAACATACGCTTTAAACCGAGGATCGAGCACGGTGGCCAGAATGTATTCCTCTGACTTTAAAAGAGTGACCACCCTCGGATCCTGGCAAAGCGTACGAAGGGCTACATCCACAAGAGCTACATGCTTGCTGTAATCGCAATGGCTTACCAGCTCCTCCCTCACTTTCTCCAGCTGCTTCTGCAACAGCCTGATCAGGGGAATGACCTGACTCAAGCTGGCAGTGTCGGAACTGACTTCTCGTGTGGCAAGTTCAAATGGCTGCAGAACCTTGCACAACACGGAAATCAGTCTCCACTGCGCTTGACTCAGGCGCATCCCCACTCCTTTGCCTATGTCGTAGGTGGCTGTGTAGGCCTGAATGGCCTTTTGCTGCTCCTCCATCCTCTGCAGCATATAGAGGGTGGAGTTCCAGCGCGTCACAACCTCTTGTTTGAGGTGATGGCAGGGCAGGTTCAAGCTTTTTTGATGTGCCTCTAGTCTGCGGTAGGCACTGGCTGAATGCCGAAAGTGTCCAGCAATTTTGCGGGCCACCGCAAGCATCTCCTGCACACCCCTGTCACTCTTGAGGTAATGCTGCACCACCAAATTAATGGTGTGGGCAAAACATGGGACGTGCTGGAAATTGCCCATATTTAATGCCCGCACAATGTTACTGGCATTGTCTGACACCACAAATCCCCATGAGAGTCTAAGTGGGGTAAGCCACTGGGAGATAATTTCCCTCATTTTCTCTAATATGTTGGCAGCGTTGTGCCTCTTATTAAAGCCTGTAATGCACAATGTTGCCTGCCTTTGCATGAGCAGCCATTTTGTAGATGCTGCTACTGATGCAGCTGTTGCTGTTGCTGCGGAAGGGGATGCATCTACCCAGTGGGCTGTCACAGTCATATAGTCCTTCGTTTGCCCAGAACCACTTGTCCACATGTCCGTGGTTAAGTGGACAGTGGGTACAACCGCATTTTTAAGAGCACTGAGGACACTTGATCGTACTTCTCTGTACATTTTTGGTATCGCCTGCCTAGTGAAGTGGAATCTTGAGGGGATTTGGTACCGGGGACACAATACCTCCATCAACCCTCTAAATCCCACTCCACTGATGGCGGACACCGGGCGCACGTCTAACACCAACATTGCAGTTACAGCCGCAGTTATACGCTTTGCAATAGGGTGACTACTATCGTATTTGGTGGTCATGGCAAACGACTGTTGGACGGTCAATTGTTTGGTGAAAGACTTAGCGGTCTTACGACTTCCCCTCTGGGAAGATGACCGACTAACAGCAGCAACAGCAGCAGTGGCAGTAGTAGGCGTACCGCTGCAGGATTCCTCGGATGAATCCCGTATTGAGGAGGACTCAGTCTGGCTGGTGACTTGGGCTGCAGGACTGAATCTGATGGAGATTGTGGAGGAAGTTGACGAGGAGGGTGTTGCTGGTGTGTATCCAACTGGACCACGGGATTTAGGTGTCCCTGTACCAATGAGGGTCCTAGCCCCAGTTCCTGAACTAACCACTGAACTATGAAGGTTATTCAGGTGACGTATAAGGGAGGATGTTCCTAGGTGGGCAAGATCATTACCCCTGCTTATTTGAGCTTTACATAAGCTACATATTGCCATACATTGGTTGTCTGGATTTGGATAAAAATAACTCCAGACCGAAGAGGTGCATTTTTTGGTCTTCTGACCAGGCATGACGATGGGCTTTTTCATCCCATGGACATCAGCTGTTTCCCCCCCTGGTGCCTCATTTACAATAACCACATCACCATCCTCATCATCAAGTTCCTCCACAGCGCCAGCTACATCATCAATAGCCTCCTCCCGAGCCACCTCTTCCCGTACAGTGATGGGAAGGTCAGGCTTGACAACCACCAACACCCTTGGACTCGCCTTGGGGATTTGTGATAATTTCTCTTTAGAAGGCAGAGTTGTTTGCTGTTTTGTTGCTGACAGCATAACTCTCTTCAATTTTTTGTAGGGGGGGGGAGGAGGAGGAGGGCTAAGATCCGTGGGTGAAGCTGAACCACTAGTCATGAACACGGGCCAGGGCCTAAGCCGTTCCTTGCCACTCCGTGTCGTAAATGGCATATTGGCAACTTTACGTTTCTCCTCAGATGATTTTAAGTTTCTCTTTTTGCTACTTTTTCTTAACTTGGGCTTTTTGGATTTTACATGCCCGGTACTACGAGATTGGGCATCGGGCTTGGAAGACGACGTTGATGGCATTTCATCGTCTATGTCATGACTAGTGGCAGCAGCTTCAGCATTAGGAGGAAGTGGGTCTTGATCTTTCCCTACTTTATCCTCCAAAGTTTTGTTCTCCATTATATGTAGCACAAGATACTGCAGAATGTGTGAACTTGGTAATATTGCAGTACCAATGGACTTATAATGCTGGATTGGTTTTGCAAATTTGGTTATAATTATTATATATATTTTTTTTTTTTTAATTTTTTATTTTTTTTTACTTTTTTTTTATTTTTTACAAACTTGGGAATAATGGGGAAATAACTATGCCCTTAGAAGCACAGAGCACAGGACACAGCACCACTGGACTGAACAGGACACGGCACAGGACCCAGCAGCACTACGGAACTCAGCAGGACAGAGCACAGGACACAGCACCACTGGACTGATACTGCAGAATGTGTAAACTTTGTAATATTGCAGTACCACTGGACTTTTACTGCTGAATGTGTGAACTTGGTAATATTGCAGTACCAATGGACTTATAATGCTGGATTGGTTTTGCAAATTTGGTTATAATTATTATATATTTTTTTTTTTTTTTAATTTTTTATTTTTTTTTACTTTTTTTTTATTTTTTACAAACTTGGGAATAATGGGGAAATAACTATGCCCTTAGAAGCACAGAGCACAGGACACAGCACCACTGGACTGAACAGGACACGGCACAGGACCCAGCAGCACTACGGAACTCAGCAGGACAGAGCACAGGACACAGCACCACTGGACTGATACTGCAGAATGTGTAAACTTTGTAATATTGCAGTACCACTGGACTTTTACTGCTGAATGTGTGAACTTGGTAATATTGCAGTACCAATGGGCTTATACTGCAGGATTGGTTGTGAAAATTTTGTGGTAATTAAAAAATATTAAAGTAGTTTTTGGTATTTTATAAAAAAAACTTTTTTTTATTTTTTTAAACACAGGGGAATATTGGGGAAATAACTATGCCCTTAGAAGCACAGAGCACAGGACACAGCACCACTGGACTGAACAGGACACAGCACAGGACCCAGCAGCACCACTGACCTCAGAAGGACAGAGCACAGCACACAGCACCACTGGACTGATACTGCAGAACACAGCACAGCACAGCACAGCACAGCACAGCACTAAACAGCACAGCACAGCACAGCACAGCACTAAACAGCACAGAACTAAACAGCACAGAACTAAACAGCACAGAACTAAACAGCACAGAGGACCACCTAACACACCCTCCCTCTACCCTGATCAATGCCCGAGTGAAGATGGCGGCGACTAGCGGGGAATTTATAGGATCCGAGTATCGCGAGATCCGACAACGGGATTATGAGTCAGAGCCTCAGTTTCACTTTTGAATTTGGCGCCAATACCCGGATCTGTCTCGGATCCGACTCGGATCCGCAACGTTCGGGTGGGCTCGGATTTCAGAAATCCGAGCGCGCTCATCCCTAATCTATACCCATCTGGGCTTTCACTTGCAGTAGTGCCTGCGGGGATAACATGACAGATGCACACAGATGTCTTACCTTCCAAATGATGACCGCCTACCATCCACTTCAGATTCACCCCAGCCGCTTTCCGTCTCCGCACTTTAGTGAAGGTCTGACTCCTGGACCCTGTAGAGGAATACACTGAAGGAGACCGGTGCATACAAGTAATTAACCGTTTGGTATCTTACTTGTCAGTGACCAGCTTACCAATGGTCACCAGCTGCATACATGGGAAGACCAATACCGCTCCTACTTACCTGCTCTGGGCCACCCGGGTCCGCTGGAACTCAGCAGCCCAGAGAAGAGAAGTACTCACCGCTAGAACGCTGGGCTGGTGAGTAAGTTCCAATCCCTTCTTCCTTCATGGGCACTTCTTCAAGGCACATCTTCTTCACCCTCTTCCTGGGCACAGCAGCTACAGGGTACACCTCCACAGTATCATTTTTCTCAGAATGCTACTCAGTCCCTTTTTCAATGCATTTGAAACTGAACAAAGCGCTGGTAAATGCATATCAAATACGGTTATATTTGATCTGCATTACAAAAAAATCATATGAAATGCCAATGGGTATGGTGTCTACCCAGTTTCATGATCCATATTGTTTTATAAAATAATTTGCCAGACTGGAATATTTTATCAAACAAAATGATAATAACCAAAGCTTCATTGACATGCATGTAAATATATTATTATTTAAAATTCCTCTTATTTAAATACTCTTTTGTTATAATGAAGGCACCCAGGTAATTATTATGTTTCAGTACTTGTCCTTACTCCAAGTAGAGTTCATATTTAAAAAAAATAAAAAATTGAAGTATGATGTAAGAGATGTAGGAGATGACTAAATGAAAGTACAGATAAAGGGTTGGTATTTCTAAAAGAGAAGTGGCTGTCCTGGTTATATAACAATCAAATGAATGCAGTAAAATGTCAACTTCTCAAATTAGGTAGTGTGACATTTTAAAACATAACCTCTATTATCTTTTCTCAAAGCAAAACACATCTGGGACTGTATTTAAATTCTATTCATTTATTCAACAGATAATCTATAATGAACTTTTTTTCCTTGTAGATAATTCCTAATCAGAACGGATAGTAAAAAAAAAGTGCACACTGTTCTTGCTGAAAAGAAATTTGGTATAAAAATATTGGCTTAAGAGATTATACACTTAATGCACTGAAAGAATAGAGAAACCCAAGAACGTTCTAAAGTTAACTTCTTACTCAGAGATTTGGACAGATTTTACAGTATTTTTTACAGTAATAAAAAGAAAACTTTTAAAGCAAATAACGCCCTGGAGATCATTCACAAAGCGCAATTCATGCATACTGTAAAGCACTTTGGTTTTGCACCTCGCTCTTTAGGGTTCATGCTTCCTCCTCGCTCTTGGGGTACGCCTCTGCAGAGCAATAGTGTGCCTGGATGTGCAGCAAAGCAGTACAATCATGTGCTTCTCTGTGCAACCAGTAAAAGTGCAAAACGGTCCTATTAAAAGTATAGGGTGATATCTCCCAACTTTATTCTTTGGATTTGGAGGACAACTATTCTTTTGTATTTTAAAATAATTTAAGTTAATGCCTCTCCCTGTCAAAATTGTTGCAACTCCAAAAATACTGCACCCCCTAAAAGCCTCGCATCCTAGCCTGCAGCATAGTCAGACTATTGGATAATCAGGTCCTGCTCTCCACACATTTATCCAATAATCTTGCTCTGCAAACTGAAATATAATTTCTGCACCGCTCCACAATCCAAGAATCTCAATGAAATTGAGGAATACGGTAAATTCAAAGCTGCATTTCGTACTTCGTACATGACCTCCCCAGGTTATACAGGTATTATGTAATGCCTGTTGTAACATTTTCTGCCCACTAGGTTAATCCAAGCTTCATAAAATGCATTGTAGTTCTTATACACGGTCACTTTTTACAATGTGAATGCAGAATAAATGCACTATTTTCCTACTTTGATCCATCACTTGGAGTTCATATTGACCCCTGATGTTTAGGGTCTAGTTTATCTTCAGCTGGACCCTACAATTTTCTGCTGTCTTCATGTGTATTTAGCTGCATTCTGGTGCTGTTATTAAGCATAATGCTGCTAGTGTTACACATATAGACCCCATTTATCAATATTTGGCAATATAGAAAATTTTTATCACTCCGATCTAACAAGAAAAAGTCAGGGGGGGGGGGGCATATGGTGTTTGTGCCTTTGTATACACAATGTTATAATTACTGCTGCATTCACATATAGTTAAATAATACTGTCTTAGGGAAGTACAATGCCCAGGTGCTGACTTTGTGCAGCTGAGTAGGTAAACAGTCATTGTTGACAGACCCCCATTTTCCCAGAATAATTAACTCAGAGTGTTTGCCTCCAAGGGAGGTGGGTGCTTAGTAACTTCCAGGTAATATTCCTTGAGTGAGATGCGGTTAATCTGATCATGCAGCCCCTCATCAGACATTATGGCAATCTCTATGTGGTCAATAGTGTGATTAGGGTATAAAGTATAATAGAGCATGGCTGAGAGGTTGGGATATCTGGATCTGCGGGTCCATCAGTGACGAGAGTGCTTGGCACAGGGCGCTGTATAAGTATGTGTTCCAGGACGAGAGACACAGAACTGCTTCCTGTGGTAACTCACAATAGGACTGCAAACTTTCAATACTCAATATCAGCATGGACCCCGATAGCCGAGGGTCTCAGGCTGGAGACTAAGCCCCACACAGTTTAACTACCAACCAGGGCTTGTCTAGCGGATAATCAAATGGCTGTAAATTGCTAATATTATTGTCTTGCTATTATTTTTAAGTAACCCCCTGTCACTGTGTGTAGTGTGGGGTGCACATGTTACACAGCACACCTCCTTATCAAGCACTGGCTAGCTGATGGGCATAGGTGTAAATGACCAAGAGGTCCCTGCACATGCAGATAATTTACTACAAAGTCTCTTTGTAAGTAGTGGGACACAGGTGATGACACTTTGTGGTGCAGTGCAATAAATGTCAGAATACTTTGGGTGTCAGATCATCTCTATCACAAACTGAACTCTTTAATTACAATTCTCTTCCTCCAGCACAATAATAATAATGGTTGCAGCACAGTTCTTAATAAGCAACATGAATATGGTTGCAAGTGCATCTTCTTACTCCTCCTGCACAGTTCTTAATGTTATCTAAGACAGTTCATATGTCTCCTACACTTCAGTATTCTATGCTTCACAGCAGTCCCCCCTTTTCTGCAAGGGCATTCACATGGATGTTAATAAGCAAATATTTCCCTTGAGCAGGCAGCATCTCCTCATTGCATTTCTGAGAGACGCTTTGTAACTCCCAACTGCAGCTCACCCCTCCTCTGCGGGGATGATATCTCCCTTGGTTTCTGACACTTCTCTGTGTTCTCTCAGCCAATGGCAGTAACCTTCTCTCTAAAGTCTCTTCCATGCAAAATGTTCCCCTCTCTCTCTTGGGGTTCTCTTTAGTGATATGTGGTTCTCTCCCTCTGTCTCATGGGGTTCTCTTTAGTGATATGGGGTTCCCCCCTTCTCTGGGCTTGGGGTCTCCTCCACTTTGTATTTGCAGCCACACTGCTGTTTTGAGTGGGGTATGGCTACTTCCCGACCAGGCTCCTTCCCGACGGATGTGACTAACGACTGCAAGGCATCGCGACGAATGAAGATGCTGGCGAGAGTTGATTACGTCACCGGCAAGTGCAACGCTGTTAAGGGGGTAATGTAAGTATGCGGACATGGACAATGTACAACGTTTTGCTTTAAGATCGGGTCGGGGAGCTAATCAAAGCTCCCTGCTCGATCATTTAAACTTCGGCGCTGCTGCGAGCCAATCCGGGCTCACTGCGGTGTCACGTATAGATACGCTGATGTTATCAGGCGTCGGCGCATCGGCGTCTATTTAAGGCACCTGCGCAGGCACCATTTTAGTCACTCACCGGCGGAGAGAGACCAGAGAGGACATCGTGGGACCTGTGCAGATAATCAGCAGTAGCATCAGACCACCTGTGGAGACAGAGGGCCCTTGTTAAGGCTAGGAGCGACTCTGTCCCCTGAAAACCCGGCGAGCTCAAGCAGAGGAAACGGCGGTAGTTCAGTGAGGACAGCGGCAGTAAGAAGACCTATACAGGGGTAGTGCGAGGCACTTTTGGAGCAGGCAAGGCTTTGCAAGGCACCCCTTCTCCCGGGTCCACGCCTGCACCCTGCCCATATTCTATTAATAAAGTGCTTTCTTCTGTCACCGGGCATTAAGCCCGTTCTGCATTCCAGGTGCTAGGTCTGAGCCTCATGTAATAGGGCACAAGGCCCTTAAGTAGAAGGTTGCAGGGCACTAGGCCCCATAGTTAGGTAGGGAGAAGTTCCTCATATAACAGGGCACAAGGCCCTTAGGTAGATAGTCGCAGAGCACTAGGCCCCATAGTTAGGTAGGGAGAAGTTCCTCATATAACATGGCACAAGGCCCTTCGGTAGGGTTTAGCAGGTCATTAGGCCCCATTTTGAGGAAGAGGTGTGACCCCTGGTGTACAAGGTCCACAGGACCCTTAGTGGTACGTCTACTAGGTCAGACCGTAGGCTCTTTGTATGTGTAGGAAAAGATACTGTGTGTTTCTGTACTGTCATGCCGGTATTCTTTGTGAGTTGTTTGGTGTGTTTTCACTCCTTCAGGATCAAGATGCCAGGCCCCCATTTATGGTAGGCTCTTGTCTTCTGCTGTTTCTTTGTAATTCTCTTTGCTGTTGGGGACAAGGGGGTCAGTTAGAGCACCACACAGCTAGGGTAGAATACACAGTAGTTTTCCTGGCCCGTAGGTCCCTGGGGTTACGCAGGGTTCCTGAGGCAGTGATTGGGCTTCCCACTGGCAGTGTAGCACGTCCCTCTTGAGTTCCAGGGACTCGTTCCGTGGTTCCAGTTGGGTGTCTAAGTCTAAGTTCCGGCAGGATCTCCTGACGGTTCCATATTGGGCGGTGTTAACACCCGAGTCAACACAACCAGCCTGAGTTCCGGCAGTGGCCACTGATGGTTCTGGGAGGGAGCCGTCACCCCGGTGGCGCATTGTTCCAGTGGGCCTCGGTCGAGCAGGTGGCGACTGGTCTTTGGGACTCCGTGAGTAATCCCGTAGTGAGAAGACAGTCTTCTCGTTAACACCTGGGTTCGGGTTCAGGATCAGCCCCCGGAGTAGAAGGAAAACACCGGCTGGTGTTCCCTGTAGGTAGAGTGAGGAGGTTTAGGAAGTAGACCACACCCAGTGCCTAGCAAAGTTGCGTTGCCTGACCATTAGTAGTTGTAGGGTCGGGGCGCCTGTTAGCTAGTGCCAGTTTTGTGGGTGGTACTCCATAGTCTCACCTGTAGGCAAGTGGGAGGCTGTGTATGGTGCTGTCGTCCACAGGGGTTAAAGAGAAGCAGAGATCAAAAGTTGGATTGCCAGGTGAGTTTATCTCTCTTTATTCCTACTTGTGGTCGAGCCCTAAACAATTTGTGAGTGTAGTACTTGTGGCGGGATCGTTCCTAGTCTCAAATACTAGTAGTTCCGTGCCTAGGCTCAGAGCAAGACGAGGCTTCAGCAGCCGGGGTAGAGTGAGGGTCTCTGTCCTTTTTCTGTGGGCTCGGACATTCCTTTTTGGGTAGGTACGTATTGTAATTGTTGTTTCTTCTTAGACGGCCATGAAAAAGGAAAACGTTGAGAAATGATGTGGTCCATAGTGTTTCCTCCGGATCGGGTGAGTAATAGGGTCAGGAGAGGGGGATTGTAGTCTGATGTGGATTGTAGTATGAGCACCTCAGCGCACTGTTGCATCTTTCCCTGACGTCCTGAGATGCAAACTACCAGTCAAATCTCTTTCTATATATAAATATGTGTACTGTGTGTTTCAAAAAATGCATTAAAATAATTCTTATAATAAATGGCTATCCAGTGTGATCACCACAAAAGTGAAATGCTTTAAGCATCTGCAAGAAAACACTTCTTTTTAACAATTGTGTATAAGCCCTAAATGTGCCCAGTGATTGGTGGTGGTTTGAATTAGTAACAGTGCAGGGAGGGTTGGCAGACAATAGCATAGGTGAAGGGGAGAGCTATTCCAATTGTTTGCTGGTGAAATAGTAAGTGCAAAGGAGGATAGATTAATGATGTTGTTAGTGCATTGGGGACTGGCCATGTGTTCAACAAAGTGATCTGAGAATGGATCCAGTGTACAGTAGAAGGCAGGCAATGGAATCAAAAGCTCCATCGCGCCCTGGCAATAAATCACTATCACTCACATTTAATATTTAGGCCTTCCTCCAGTGCCAACATTAAAACAATAGTACTCGCAGTTGATCTCATACATGCCCACTTTTAAGATTCGGGGGGGAAGTCATGTGACATGGGCTAGGAGGAAGGCGTGGTGACATTTTGCGTCACCATAGCCCCGCCCAAAAGCCAAAATTCACGCCATTGAATGGGGGGCCGGAGCTTAATGACGCGATTAAGCCCTGCCTCTCCCTGAATTTTGCCAAATTTCGGGACGTTTGCCTACTCTTCGGGAGCCTCCCGGGAATTCCGGGAGAGTAGGCAGGTATGCATTTGATAAATAAACCTATTTCACTCCCTCCAAACACCCCCAGCAATAAATTATTAGGATTTACATTTAATATAACAATTTTCCCAAAACCATCCCCAGCATTAAATAATTAATATTCAAATTTAATAAATAGCCCTCCCCCTCAAGCTCAGTCCCACATTCAATGAATAAACCCAAACAAACCCAGCATTATCTTTAAGGACCCCATCTTAATTTAATAGGCCCCAGTATTAAATAAAATAAGACCACCAATAAATTAAACTGCCCCACAATCATTCAAAAAATAAAATAGCGCCCATTAAATAATTCCACCAATAAAATAATAGCTTGCCTTCCACCCATGTCCTATTAAGACAGGCCCTTCCTTCCCTCATATCACAATATTTTAAGACTCTCTCATTCCCTCACATATTATAGCAACATATCCCCCTCTTCTCTCATACAATATAACAGCATCCCCCCTTTCCTTACACAATATTGCAGCCACCCCTCATCTCCTTTCTTTTAGACATTGCAGCAGCCTTGCCCTCCCCTCCTTTCGTTCACATGTGACATTATGACGCAAATGCGTCATTTTACAGCAGGGGGCAGGGCCAAACGCTGCAATTCCCGTTGAATCGCAGCGTTTTGGACCTAATTCTGCCCACTTCACTAGGAAGTGGGCAGATCCGGGAGATTGCCACACTCTCCCGGGAGTCCGTGAGACTCTCGCAAAATGTGTACAGTAAGTGTACAGTGGGTAGAAAGGCATTTTGTAGCACAACAATTACATTACACCGTGGGCAGCATGGTGGCTAAGTGGTTAGCACTTCTGCCTCACAGCACTGGGGTCATGAGTTCAATTCCCGACTATGGCCTTATCTGTGTGGAGTTTGTATGTTCTCCCTGTATTTGCGTGGGTTTCCTCCAGGTGCTCCGGTTTCCTCCCACATTCCAAAAATATACTAGTAGGTTAATTGGTTGCTATCAAAATTGAACATGAACTTGCTTCCATTGACGCAACATGAATGAGGTTTCCTAGATGGTTAAGGTCCCTACTTCTACTATGAGTGGCTTTACAAATGCTGCAAATGGCTAGACAACTTGTCACACTTCAATGCAGGAGTCACAGCTAAGGAGCACAACAATGACCAGCAAGGTATGCAGGGATTGGCAGGTATAAGTAGAGAGACCCCTAGGTGCAAGAGATAATTGGTGCAACAAGTTAACCCCTGGTGATGAAAGGAAAGGAACAATAGCTGCACCTCTGGTGAACAGAGGCACTGCAGATAATACATAATGTCCAAGGTCCAGGAGGCAGGAGCTGCCAATGCAAGCAGCATGCAATGCAGAGGGCTGCAGGCAGATACTGACACAACTGTTGTCAGGATTTGAGTAAAAATATTTCCACACATAGTAGGTGGATATTTTGGTCTTATGCCCAGGCATGACAATGGCCTTCTTCTTGTCATTGACAAGAACTTCTCCCACTGGTACAGGACTTACACAAACAACATCATCGTCATCAACATCCTCATTAGCGCCGTCGTCAGTTTCACAAATATCCCCCTCTTCCTGTTGCAAATACAAAGTGGCATCCTCAATATATGTTTCACCGGATAAACTTGGGATGCTCATCCACACATTTCCAGAAATCTTGAAAGGAGGCTTCTTTATGAGTATCAGAAAGGTCAGGCTTAGACACAGCATTCGTGCATAGACTCTCCTCAGGAATTTGTGTCATTTCTGAACATACAGTTTCTTTTACTGCCTTACTGTTTGTTTCCAGCTCGGCGTTTGCACATAAAAGATTTTGGAAACCTCTTTTGGACTCAGAATGACAAGGTCTAGCATTATCATGACAGACCTTAAAAGAAGATGCCTCAATGACAGTTGCAGAAGTTGAACTAGCACTCATACAGAAAGGTGAAGGCCGGATTCTTTCTTTGCCACTGTGTGTGTAGAATGGCATTTTTGCAATTTTATGTTTTATGTTTTTCTAAAGCTAACTTTGCCTTGATTGCAGGTGTTTTTGCATTACCAAGGTAAAAGTTTTTCTTTTTACATTTCTGTTTCCCTGACTTAAAACCACTATGAACTTGTGCATAGGCTTTAGGAAATGATATAGAGGGACTAGTATCATCATGACTGGTGCCAGGAGATCCTTGGTGCTCCTACTCTTCTGTTGACTGATTGGAGTCCATATTGATGGCACTCAGCAATGTGACTAAAGACTGGAGAGTGACAAGGACACTGTTTGCTACCCCTGTTTCTGTGATAGCAATGGCACTGGAGACTGATAAGAACACTGCCACCCCTCATGTTTCTGTATGAGCAATGGCACAGAGCAATGTGACTGGGGAGTGGCAAGGACACTGCCATCTCTCCTGTTTCTATATGAGTAATGGCACACAGCTATGTCTCTAGAGACTGATAAGAACATTGCCACCCCTCCTGTTTTCTGTCTGAGCTATGGCTTTGAGAAATGTGACTGGAGAGTGACAAGGATACTGCCACCCCTCCTGTTTCTGTGTGAGCAAAGGCACACAGCTATGTCAATGGAGATTGAAACAACGCTGCCACCCCTCCTGTTTCTGTATGAGCAATGGCACAAAGCAATGTGACTGGAGCCTAATAAGAACCCTGCCACCCTTCCTGTTTCAGTGTGAGCAATGGCACAGAGCAATGTGAGTGGAGAGTGGAAAATACACTGCCACCTCTCCTATTTCTGTATGAGTAATGGCACACAGCTATGTCTCTAGAGACTGATAAGAACATTGTCACCCCTCCTGTTTTTGTGTGAGCAATGACGCTGAATAATGGCACTGAAAACTGAATTCATATATATACACACAGATATATATATATATATTTATATATATATATAGAGAGAGAGAGAGAGAGAGAGAGATGCACATATGTGTTTATATATATATATATATATATATATATATATATATATATATAATGTGTGTGTATATATATACATATGTGTGTGTATATATATACATATATATACATACATATACGTGAATTTATATATATATGGGTGTGTTATATATATATATATATATATATATATATATATATAAATATGGGTGTATATTCTATATATTTATATTATATATATTTATATTATATTATATATATTATATATGTATATACAAATATATATATATATATATATATATATATATATATATATATATATATATATATATGTCTGTATGTATCTATCTAACTATCTATATATATATATATATATATATATATATATACATATATATATATATATATATACAGAGAGAGAAAGAGAGAGAGAGAGAGAGACATACATATTTTATATATATATATAAATATATATATATATATATATATATATATATTTATATGTATATGATCAAAAAAGTTAAACCGCAGTGTAAAAAATCAAAACATGGCTGTGTTTAGTTGATGTTATTTTGCTTTCCCCCTATGCATTTCCCTCTTTTGTAGAATGCTCACATTAGTAATATTTCAAAGGACAGCTTATCATCCACACAAGAAAAAAATATAAATAAAATGCAATACAAGTCAGCTCCTAACCTTGCATATTGTCTAATTGAACTCCTAAGTTTAATTTTAGATCTAATATCTATACATTAATGTGGAGGGTGCACAGTAGGGCTACCTAGTACTGCAACTTCTTGGGGCCCCTTACGTAGCCTCCAACTACACAGACAGGCAGGAATCCCTGGGTAGTCTCTGTGCCACGGTAATTTGCACCTGCTCCAATACCACTCTCTGTGTCCCTCCTCACAAGAGTAATCATCAGACAACAAGACAAAAGAAGAAAGGCATTCCCTTAGGTGTTTTTCATTGAATTTATTCATTGGTCATCTAAGTATTATTCATCATATGTGAACTGATTAAATTAGTAGTGTGTCAAATATACAAACACCAAACTCATAACTTTCGATGTTTTTAACTAAGTTGATCCATCCATTTTTTTTTCATTTCATTCCAAACTGATTTCTTCCCAGACTTCTTCATGGGTAGATGATGCACCAGTACATCCAGTGTCTGATTGCTGGATGCTAGGAGAGTTCTCTTTAGTATCCAAAAGAGATGATTTTGACTTGGGATATTTTACAGCAGGATGAGACTGTGGAAGCCAAGGGTTCACTTGGTTCAAGTCGACGTGAAATTCAAAATAAAATGTTTTGTACACTGGAGACTTTGGTGAAGTTTGATTTAGTGCACCGGCTGTATAGTTATTCTCCAATATGTTGGTACATTGGGATAGACTTTGCTCTTGGGAGCTTGTATTCTTGTGGTCAATAATAATATAAGTATCTTCATCATCAACATCAATATTTTGGCAGCTGAAAAAGAAAAGAAAGAACAGGAAGACAATATAACTTACCACCAGGTTACAATCAGGTAAGTTACAGTACAGATGTAGTTACAGACAGGGGAAGAATGTAACCTTGAACTATGACTATGCAACTTTTTCATGTAGACGGCTGCATATATGTTATGGCTGGACAGTTCCTATTAAAGTATGTAGGGGTCCACAGAGAAAAGGCCCACAACAAAGGCTGAGTGCTCTCAGCAAGTATCTAGTACAGATAGAGAGTAAGGGAAACATAAGTTGTATATTTATAACATTTGTAAACATTGAAATGATGAACCTTGTGTGTATGGGCACTTAAGGTTGCTGAGTATAATATAACTAATTTGCAGGTACAATTTTACCTACAGGTATTAAACTTTATTGAAAAATATCCTTGTTTACCATGGACATTATTACTGTTGGGCAGATCATTTATACAGTGATAATAATCAGAGATAAGTGTTTGAAAGGGTATGCTGGCAGACAGCATGGCTCGGGGAAAGGAAGAGCCTTCCATCATACTTCTCTATAGGGACTTTCTGGAGCAGAAGTAGCCAACCATAGGGCAGCACTGATGCAGATAAGGGGGGTGGTGATGGCAGAAGTCCTTAGAAAAAATAGTGGATGGTCCAGAGATCAGAGCAGGTAGCAGACAAACAAAGTCAGGAGTTGAGGTCAGGGAGTAGTGTAGTCAGATACAAGCTGGGGTCAGTACACAGAAGAACTACTGTGAGGCTTCAAAATAATCGCAGGTGTCAATGATCTGGCAAAGCCTCAATATCAGAATGGGCTGTATCTTCTAAATCATTACTTAGAGGTAGAAATGACTATTATACTATGTACAAATGTATCAGAAGCTCTTTCAGCACATTACATACATGGCCACATGTCTTTTTTTATATATATATATGTATATGATCAAAAAAGTTAAACCGCAGTGTAAAAAATCAAAACATGGCTGTGTTTAGTTGATGTTATTTTGCTTTCCCCCTATGTATTTCCCTGTTTTGTAGAATGCTCACATTAGTAATATTTCAAAGGACAGCTTATCATCCACACAATAAAAAAATATAAATAAAATACAATACAAGTCAGCTCCTAACTATTGTCTAAATGAACTCCTAAGTTTCATTTTAGATCTAATATCTATACATTAATGTAGGGCTACCTAGTACTGCAACTTCTTGGGGCCCCTTACGTAGCCTCCAACTACACAGACAGGCCGGAGTCCCATGGGTAGTCTCTGTGTCACAGACCCTGACATGCCTTTAGATTCCACATGAGTCCAAAATTTCCTAAAAGGCCAGTCAGCCCTTTCCAGATGCCACTCAGACCACCCCCCATGCCGCTCACACATCCTCCACCTGCCACTCACAACCCTCCACATGCCATTCGAAACTGTCCCACATGCCACTCACATCTGCCCCATATATCTAATAACACCTAGAATCCCAGAACCTGCAGAGAAAGAAGGGAGAGCATGTAGTGCACAAAACACTGCACGCACTCCTTCTCCGATTGGACGAGTTGCCTGATCTCCATGCTGTATTTATGACCTAGAAACCGGCTGCTTCTATTTAATCCTATTCTCTGCTTTTATGTAAAGCAAAAGTGGGTATAGAGTTGGGGGCAACTGCAACTAGAGCACAGTCTGGGCACCACCTCCAGGTATAGCGAGCCGGGCCTCCTGGAAGTGGGGCCCTACGGGGATTTCCTCATTACTGCGACGGACCAGTCCAACTCTGCCAGATGTATAAGACAAAGACTGAGTCGTTCAGCAGGGACTTGGGCCATCTGGTGAGATCAGTCTGTATGTATTTGTACAGGCCTAGATAAACAGAAAGATAAAGCAGCGCAAGTACCAGGAAATCTAGCACCAGGGGCTAGCTGTTTTGAGGCATGTACCATCCATAGACCCAGTTCTGGCTCCTTAACCTGCAGGGAACAAGGGAACATTTTTCTGAAAGAAATAACAAAGGCAATATTTTTGGCATTAAAATGATAAAGTTTAAAAACAAAAAATAAACACATGTGACGCTTCAGATCCATCACTTTTCCTATGGTAAAGCAGGTTCCTTGTAGAAACAAAGTTCTCCTAAGAGACAGTACATATGAACCATAAGGATACGTTCAGCACAGTACTAGCAGTGTATACTTATTATCATTTTGGCCTCATCAGTTTTATAAAATATGCATATCCAAAAAAATAGACAAAACACAGGTCCATGCATCACTTGTTAACAAATATCGCCTTTCTTTTTGGTCCAACTCAATAGCGAGTACTAGGTATAGTCACAATACAATATATACATGATGTGAGATGAAGGACCAATCATAAGTAACAATGAAGAGATTGCGAGTTGAGTTGAGATTGGTTTCACTGTTCACACCACAGCTCCATCAACATTTACTGTATTTCACAACTGTCAGAACCTGAGGAAAACATCTGCATGTAGCATCCTTCGTGGCTCCAGCAAGAAAAAGGGGCACATTAGTAAAATCTTTTTTATATATATATATATATATATATATATATATATATATATTTATATATATATCTATATATATATATATATATATGGTAGTGCAGCTTTAAAAATCTATAGTTACACAGCCAGATCATAATTGGCTTTATTCAATTGGAAGCAACAACTCATACAAATTACAATATAATTTTTTCTAACAAGTATAAAATTATTTAAGTTGATCATTGGTATGAGTATTTGTTTTCAGTTTACATCCTCTTTATTTTGTTATTATTTATTGAACGCTATTGAACAGTGGCAGAAAACAAAAGTGGTGCACGATGGAATTGTCCTTGGGACCTCCCACCCACCCATATGTTCAAAAGGTTGAACAAACTCATACAGAAACAGGAGGGGTAGCAGGTACAGTTTTACAAACCAAGCACTTCAGCGACAAGGATTGCCAATTTTGTGGTTTGTTTGGATCCCCACAAAACAAGCTAACAATGAGCTTATGGCAACTAAGCTGTGTGTGTATATATATATATATATATATATATATATATATATATATATATATATATATACATATATGATGTAACAAAAGGAGGCATTTAGCTGGCAATATGCAGAGAAAGCAGGGAAGTAGAGTAAAACATTGGCACAGTTATGTACCTAGGTGGAGATTAAACTAGAGATGAGCGCACTCGGATTTATGAAATCCGAGCCCACCCGAACGTTGCCGATCCGAGTCGGATCCGAGACAGATCCGGGTATTGGCGCCAAATTCAAATCTGAAACTGAGGCTCTGACTCATAATCCCGTTGTCGGATCTCGCGATACTCGGATCCTATAAAGTCCCCGCTAATCACCGCCATCTTCACTCTGGCATTGATCAGGGTAGAGGGAGGGTGTGTTAGGTGGTCCTCTGTCTTGCTATATCTCGTGCTGTTCAGTTCAGTGCTGTGCTGTGCTGTGCTGTGCTGTGCTGTGCTCAGTCCAGTGGTGCTGTGTCCTGTGCTCTGTCCTTCTGAGGTCAGTGGTGCTGCTGGGTCCTGTGCTGTGTCCTGTTCAGTCCAGTGGTGCTGTGTCCTGTGCTCTGTGCTTCTAAGGGCATAGTTATTTCCCCAATATTCCCCTGTGTTTAAAAAAAATAAAAAAAAGTTATTTAAAAAAATACCATAAACTAATTTAATTTTTTTTTAATTACCACAAAATTTGCACAACCAATCCTGCAGTATAAGCCCATTGGTACTGCAATATTACCAAGTTCCCACATTCAGCAGTAAAAGTCCAGTGGTACTGCAATATTACAAAGTTCACACATTCTGCAGTATCAGTCCAGTGGTGCTGTGTCCTGTGCTCTGTCCTGCTGAGTTCCGTAGTGCTGCTGGGTCCTGTGCTGTGTCCTGTTCAGTCCAGTGGTGCTGTGTCCTGTGCTCTGTGCTTCTAAGGGCATAGTTATTTCCCCATTATTCCCAAGTTTTTAAAAAATAAAAAAAAAGTTATAAAAAAAATTAAAATAAAAAATAAAATAAAAAAGTAATTATAACCAAATTTGCAAAACCAATCCAGCAGTATAAGTCCATTGGTACTGCAATATTACCAAGTTCACACATTCTGCAGTATCTTGTGCTACATATAATGGAGACCAAAAATTTGGAGGATAAAGTAGGGAAAGATCAAGACCCACTTCCTCCTAATGCTGAAGCTGCTGCCACTAGTCATGACATAGACTATGAAATGCCATGAACGTCGTCTTCCAAGCCCGATGCCCAATCTCGTAGTACCGGGCATGTAAAATCTAAAAAGCCCAAGTTAAGAAAAAGTAGCAAAAAGAGAAACTTAAAATCATCTGAGGAGAAACGTAAAGTTGCCAATATGCCATTTACGACACGGAGTGGCAAGGAACGGCTTAGGCCCTGGCCCATGTTCATGACTAGTGGTTCAGCTTCACCCACGGATCTTATCCCTCCTCCTCCTCCCCCCCCCTCCAAAAAATTGAAGAGAGTTATGCTGTCAGCAACAAAACAGCAAACAACTCTGCCTTCTAAGGAGAAATTATCAGAAATCCTCAAGGCGAGTCCAAGGGTGTTGGTGGTTGTCAAGCCTGACCTTCCCATCACTGTACGGGAAGAGGTGGCTCGGGAGGAGCCTATTGATGATGTAGCTGGCGCTGTGGAGGAACTTGATGATGAGGATGGTGATGTGGTTATTGTAAATGAGGCACCAGGGGGGGAAACAGCTGATGTCCATGGGATGAAAAAGCCCATCGTCATGCCTGGTCAGAAGACCAAAAAATGCACCTCTTCGGTCTGGAGTTATTTTTATCCAAATCCAGACAACCAATGTATGGCCATATGTAGCTTATGTAAAGCTCAAATAAGCAGGGGTAAGGATCTTGCCCACCTAGGAACATCCTCCCTTATACGTCACCTGAATAACCTTCATAGTTCAGTAGTTAGTTCAGGAACTGGGGCTAGGACCCTCATCGGTACAGGGACACCTAAATCCCGTGGTCCAGTTGGATACACACCAGCAACACCCTCCTCGTCAACTTCCTCCACAATCTCCATCAGATTCAGTCCTGCAGCCCAAGTCAGCAGCAAGACTGAGTCCTCCTCAATACGGGATTCATCCGAGGAATCCTGCAGCGGTACGCCTACTACTGCCACTGCTGCTGTTGCTGCTGTTAGTCGGTCATCTTCCCAGAGGGGAAGTCGTAAGACCGCTAAGTCTTTCACAAAACAATTGACCGTCCAACAGTCGTTTGCCATGACCACAAAATACGATAGTAGTCACCCTATTGCAAAGCGTATAACTGCGGCTGTAACTGCAATGTTGGTGTTAGACGTGCGCCCGGTGTCCGCCATCAGTGGAGTGGGATTTAGAGGGTTGATGGAGGAATTGTGTCCCCGGTACCAAATCCCGTCGAGATTCCACTTCACTAGGCAGGCGATACCAAAAATGTACAGAGAAGTACGATCAAGTGTCCTCAGTGCTCTAAAAAATGCGGTTGTACCCACTGTCCACTTAACCACGGACATGTGGACAAGTGGTTCTGGGCAAACGAAGGACTATATGACTGTGACAGCCCACTGGGTAGATGCATCCCCTTCCGCAGCAACAGCAACAGCTGCATCAGTAGCAGCAACTACAAAATGGCTGCTCGTGCAAAGGCAGGCAACATTGTGTATTACAGGCTTTAATAAGAGGCACAACGCTGACAACATATTAGAGAAACTGAGGGAAATTATCTCCCAGTGGCTTACCCCACTTAGACTCTCATGGGGATTTGTGGTGTCAGACAATGCCAGTAACATTGTGCGGGCATTAAATATGGGCAATTTCCAGCACGTCCCATGTTTTGCCCACACCATTAATTTGGTGGTGCAGCATTACCTCAAGAGTGATAGGGGTGTGCAGGAGATGCTTGCGGTGGCGCGCAAAATTGCTGGACACTTTCGGCATTCAGCCAGTGCCTACCGCAGACTAGAGGCACATCAAAAAAGCATGAACCTGCCCTGCCATCACCTCAAACAAGAGGTTGTGACGCGCTGGAACTCCCCCCTCTATATGCTGCAGAGGATGGAGGAGCAGCAAAAGGCCATTCAGGCCTACACAGCCACCTACGACATAGGCAAAGGAGTGGGGATGCGCCTCAGTCAAGCGCAGTGGAGACTGATTTCCGTGTTGTGCAAGGTTCTGCAGCCATTTGAACTTGCCACACGAGAAGTCAGTTCCGACACTGCCAGCTTGAGTCAGGTCATTCCCCTGATCAGGCTGTTGCAGAAGCAGCTGGAGAAAGAGAGGGAGGAGCTGGTAAGCCATTGCGATTACACCAAGCATGTAGCTCTTGTGGATGTAGCCCTTCGTACGCTTTGCCAGGATCAGAGGGTGGTCACTCTTTTAAAGTCAGAGGAATACATTCTGGCCACCGTGCTCGATCCTCGGTTTAAAGCGTATGTTGTGTCTCTGTTTCCGGCGGACACAAGTCTACAGCGGTGCAAAGACCTGCTGGTCAGGAGATTGTCCTCTGAAGAGGACCGTGACATGCCAACAGCTCCACCCTCATTTTCTTCCACATCTATGGCTGCGAGGAAAAAGCTCAGTTTTCCCAAAAAAGGCGCTGGCGGGGATGCTGATAACATCTGGTCCGGACGGAAGGACCTGCCAACCATTGCAGACATGTCTACTCTCGCTGCATTGGATGCTGTCACAATAGAAAAAATTGTGGATGATTACTTTGCTGACACCATCCAAGTAGACATGTCAGACAGTCCATATTGTTACTGGCAGGAAAAAAAGGCAGTTTGGAAGCCCCTGTACAAACTGGCTCTATTTTACCTGAGTTGTCCCCCCTCCAGTGTGTACTCGGAAAGAGTTTTTAATGCAGCAGGGAACCTGGTCAGTGAGCGGCGAAGGAGGTTGCTTCCTCATAACGTTGAAAAAATGATGTTTATAAAAATGAATAATCAATTCCTCAATGAAGTACAGCACTGCCCTCCAGATAGTACAGAGGGACCTGTGGTTGTGGAGTCCAGCGGGGACGAATTGATAATGTGTGATGAGGAGGAAGTACACACTGTAGGGGGAGAGGAATCAGAGGTTGAGGATGAGGACGACATCTTGCCTCAGTAGAGCCTGTTTAGTCTGTACAGGGAGAGATGAATAGCTTTTTTGGTGTGGGGGCCCAAACAAACCAATCATTTCAGCCAAAGTTGTTTGGTAGGCCCTGTCGCAGAAATGATTGCTTTGTTAAAGTGTGCATGTCCTATTTCAACAACATAAGGGTGGGTGTGAGGGCCCAAGGACAATTCCATCTTGGAACTTTTTTTTTTGCATTATATGACCAATCAACAGTTGTTTGCCATGTTCAAAAAGTAAAACCAAATTTAAACAAATTCAAGAAATTAAACCAAAAGTAAAATGCCCTGTCATAATTTAAAACAAGAGGTATTGACGTGCTCTAAAACTACTGTATTGTTGTTTATATTTTATAAACACTACACTTGAAAGCTTGAGTCTTGCAATGAAAAAGTAACTGTCCATTACACGAATATTTGCAACAGGGACAATTTTAGGGTTAAGAAAGTCAACTAATAACACTTCGACGCTGTCTGTCTTTATAAACACTACACTTGGAAGTTGGAGGAGGTATTGTGGCCCCGGCACCAAATTTACTACCGGGGCCACTCCACTGTGCAGTCCATATTTAGGTGTATCAGATATTAAACAACGGTGACAGTTGATGCCCAATTTTTTAATTATATTGTTGGCGCTGTAAAAAATTGTGTTCCGGGCACACCACACTATGCAGTCCATACCCTTTTTTGGTGGAATTCTGACCCGTGGAGGGTTTTTTAATTATATTGTGGCCTCGGTACCAAATTGTGTACCGGGGCCACCATACTACGCAGTCAAGATAGATAGATGCGTATCATAGATAAAGTACATTCAGTGGTGTGGGGCAAATTGAAAAATATTCAAAATGCACTGACATTATCAAAAACAAGAGGTTTTCACACGCTGAAACTCCAACATGTATATGATGGAGAGGATGGAGGAGGAGCAGCCGTATGTGCAGTGTAATGCAGACCTGTTGAAGGTTTTTTTTATATTTTTTATTGTGGTGCCCAGTGCCCACTACTCTACGCAGTCCAGATACTATTTTTGGGTGTAATTCTGACCTGTTGAAGGTTTTCTATATATTTTTTATTGTGGTGCCCAGTGCCCACTACTCTACGCAGTCCAGATACTATTTTTGGGTGTAATTCTGACCTGTTGAAGGTTTTCTATATATTTTTTATTGTGGTGCCCAGTGCCCACTACTCTACGCAGTCCAGATACTATTTTTGGGTGTAATTCTGACCTGTTGAAGGTTTTCTATATATTATATTGTGGTGGCCAGTGGCCAGTCCTCTATGCAGTCCAGATACTTGTTTGGTGGAATTCAGACCAGTTGAGGGTGTATTTATTTTATTGTGGCCCCGGTATCAAATTGGGTACCGGGGCCACCCCACTACGCAGTCCAGATACTTGTTTGGTGGAATTCAGACCAGTTGAGGGTTTTATTATTATATTGTGGGGACCACTCTATACCACACTACCACTCTATACCACTCTATTTAATACTTTAATTCTATTTAATACTTTAATTCTATTACTAATTCCCATAAAGAGGAACTGCCGCTTCTATTTAATACTTTAATTCTATTAGTAGTTACCATAAAGAGGAACAAAATAAACCAATTTTACCAAAAGTATAATATGACTTACAAACACTACACTTGAAAGATGGTGCCTTTAAATGAAAAAGTCAGTCTTCATGGACAGTTTTTTGGTTTACAAAGTCAACCAATAACACTTCGACCCTGTCTGTCTTTAACATACTTGATGGGATCTCAATGACGAATGGTCTGTACCATGTTTGGAGGAGGTATTGTGGCCCCGGTACCAAATTGGGTACCGGGGCCACTCCACTATGCAGTCCAGATAGAGGTGTATCAAATATTAAACAACGTTGACTGTTGCTGCAAAAATTTTAAATAATATTGTGGGGAACACTACACTACGCAGTCCATAAACTTTTTGGGTGGAATTCAGACCTGTGTAGGGTTTTTTAATAATATTGTGGTGACCCACTCCTCTACGCAGTCCAGGTACATTATTGGTGCGAATCATACAAGTTGATGGTTTTCTTATTATATATATTGTGGTGACCCACTCCTCTACGCAGTCCAGGTACATTATTGGTGCGAATCATACAAGTTCAGGTTTTTAATTTATATTGTGGTGACCCACTCCTCTACGCAGTCCAGGTACATTATTGGTGCGAATCATACAAGTTCAGGGTTTTTTAATTTATATTGTGGTGACCCACTCCTCTACGCAGTCCAGGTACATTATTGGTGCGAATCATACAAGTTGATGGTTTTCTTATTATATATATTGTGGTGACCCACTCCTCTACGCAGTCCAGGTACATTATTGGTGCGAATCATACAAGTTGATGGTTTTCTTATTATATATATTGTGGTGACCCACTCCTCTACGCAGTCCAGGTACATTATTGGTGCGAATCATACAAGTTCAGGGTTTTTAATTTATATTGTGGTGACCCACTCCTCTACGCAGTCCAGGTACATTATTGGTGCGAATCATACAAGTTGATGGTTTTCTTATTATATATATTGTGGTGACCCACTCCTCTACGCAGTCCAGGTACATTATTGGTGCGAATCATACAAGTTCAGGGTTTTTAATTTATATTGTGGTGACCCACTCCTCTACGCAGTCCAGGTACATTATTCGGTGCGATTCATACCAGTTGATGGTTTTCTTATTATATATATTGTGGTGACCCACTCCTCTACGCAGTCCAGGTACATTATTGGTGCGAATCATACAAGTTCAGGGTTTTTAATTTATATCGTGGTGACCCCACTCTCTAACGCAGTCCAGGTACATGTTTTGGTGCGATTAAGACCAGGTCCTCTACGCAGTCCAGAAAGATTAGCTCGTTGCAACGTTTTGGACTAAGAACTATATTGTGAGGTGTTCAGAATACAGGGTAAATTAGTGGAAATGCTTGTTATTGAATGTTATTGAGGTCAATAATAGCGTAGGAGTGAAAATAAGCCCAAAAAATTGATTTTTTAACTTTTTATGGTTTTTTCAAAAAAAATCCGAATCCAAAACCTTAAATCCGAACCAAAACCTTTCGGCAGGTGTTTTACGAAACAAATCCGAACCCAAAACATTGAGAAAATCCGGATCCAAAACACAAAACACGAGATCTCAAAAGTCGCCCGTGCACATCCCTAGATTAAACCAGGTAAAAACATATGTGTAGTAAAAGTTGGTTTACTTACAAGATTTAAAAAGCTGCTTCCTCTCAGCAAACAGACAGGGTGTATCTGAAAGTCTAAACAGAGCCAGGGATGGGCGTGTCCTTTTTAAAGAGAAGGTGGTTGTGTCACCTGTCCATCAAGCTAGGCCTGTGGGAGGAGTGTCAGGTATAAAACTCTGCTTGCTTTATTGTTCATAGAGATCAATGCTGGGATAGCTGGCTGATCTTGACAGAGAGCTGGACTATGTATAGTAAGCGTTTAGGGTCTCCATAATTGCTGTGCAAGTATACGGTGTCAAACAATTATTACCATCCTGACAATAAAGAACCATAAAAAGGAAGAAGTTGTACGCGTGTGCTTCACCAGTAGCGGGCTCTTGCCACAAGTGGTGTCAGGAGTGGGATGCTCCGGGAAGCAAGTTTCCGCTACCCAACCCGCGCAGACGTCAACATAGAGGAAGTACTGAGAACTCTCGTGAATGTGGCAGCAACAGCAGCAAGCTCAGATGCTACATGTCGCAGAGGCACAGGTGGAAAACACAAGGCTCTTAAGAGAAGAGTTAAGCCAGGTGAGGCATGACAGAAATGAACCACCTGTTCCTGTTCTCCTGAAATTGTCGCCAGGTGATGACATAGAAGCATATCTGGTGTCCTTTGAGAGACTTGCAAAAAAGGCAAAAGGGCCTCCTAAAGATTGGGCTGAGAGACTGGCGCCATATCTGACTGGTGAAGCTCAGCGAGCTTATATGGATCTAGATGAGGAATGGGCCTCTGATTATTCGTGCCTAAAGTCTGATATATTGGCTCGCATTGGAGTTTCCGGGCCAGGCCGAGCCCAGCGCTATCACCAATGGCGCTATAATAAAGAAAAACCGGTCAGAGCGCAAGTGGCTGAGCTTTCTAAAATTTTAAAGAAATGGCTGCAGCCTGAGGAGAATTCGCCTTCTCGGATTATTGAAGTTCTGGCGATAGATCACTGCATCTGGGGGCTGAACCGCGATTTGCAAAGGTGGGTTCTACTATCAGACCCACAAACTTATGAAGAGCTTGCCACCGTGGTAGAAAGGTTTTGTGCGCTACAGCAAATGACTAAAGAACCTGCATTTGTGCCAAAGCCGCTGCCACGCCAAAAGCCAGGTTTGACAATCCTTGCCACAGGGCCCAATGGCAAAACTGCCACGGACAGAGGGCCAGGTGCAAAGCTGTCTAATCTGAAGTGTTTTGAATGTGGTGAGCCAGGCCACTTTAAGGCAGAGTGTCCTAAACTACAGGAACCCATGGACTTTTCTGTGGCACATATTGGGCCTGCATTTCCAAGCTGTTTTACCATGAGTCCCACATCAGGAAGTCCTTGTTTGTTCTGGGTGACTGTGCTAATCAACCAAAACCTTGTTCTGGCCTTGGTTGACTCAGGGAGTGAACTCTCATTGGTTTCTAGCACTGCCTTACCCGAAACCATAACTTCTCGGTTGCCCCAAAGTGAAGGTTCTTTGCGTACATGGCACCACAGAGGATTATGAAAGAACAATACTACCAGTCACACTCAAAGACAAAACTGTTATGGTGGTAGCTGCCATAGCACCTAAACTCCCATATCCACTCATTTTGGGGCGAGACTTCCCACTGTTTAATGATGTCCTCAGTGAGGCGGATCCGGCCGGACATGCCGGCAACTGATGCAAACGGTCGGAAGCCCGGTTTTAAAGGAACCGCCTAAGAATCCACAGCATCTGGACATCGATCTCTTGGAACCGCCAAACCGGAAAGCCATCCTGGGAGTCACAGCAGGAGTTCCACAAAAGCATCCACCTGTGGGGAAACATGGACAGTCCAAACTAGCATTGGTCGGTGATGTCGCAGATGAGCCCACCCCGCCTGTCAGTGAGGATACGGACTGATCCGCAATACCAATTTTGTTTCCTCTGCAGGACTTTGCTCGAGACCAACTTAAGGATGCAACTTTGGAACATGCCTTTAAAAGTGTGACTGAGGTAAATGGGGTAGCGAAAGCCGCCCAGCCTGCAGAAGGTATACCATATTTTATTGTTAAAAATAATTTATTGTATAGAGTTGCTACTGTACAGGGGGAAAAAGTAGAACAATTAATGGTTCCTCAGGTCCATGTACCCCTAGTGCTAAAAGCAGCACATACACATGTCTGTGGGGGACACCTAGGGGAAGATAAAACACGGGAACGAGTTCTGCTTAGGTTTTACTGGCCCGGTGTACACATGGCAGTGAAAAAGTATTGCCGGTCCTGTCCCATTTGTCAGAGAACCTGTCCCAAACCCATGTACAGAGCCCCTCTCATTCCAATTCCAATAGTACAAGTTCCCTTTGAACAGATAGCTATGGACCTTGTGGGGCCACTGGAAAATTCAGCACGTGGGCACCAATATATACTAGTGGTGCTTGACTATGCAACCAGATATCCAGAGGCAATTCCCCTGCGAAACATAAAGTCCAGCACCATAGCTAAAGAACTTGTATTGATGTTTACACGCTTGGGAATACCCAAAGAAATTCTCACAGACCAGGGTACTCCATTCATGTCTAAACTGATGAAGGACATGTGCCAGTTGCTAGGGGTTACAGCGCTTCACACCTCTATATACCATCCACAAACAGATGGCTTGGTGGAACGCTTTAACCGCACATTAAAGCACATGCTCAGGAAAGCAGTGGCTCAAGAGAAAAAAGATTGGGACACTCTTATTCCCTATTTGATTTTTGCCATCCGTGAGGTACCTCAAGCTTCAACAGGGTTTAGTCCCTTTGAGTTATTGTTTGGGAGACAGCCCAGGGGTATCTTGGATATGTTAAAAGAAGGGTGGGAGCAGCAAGGTCCCAGGGAGCCAAATCTGGTACAATTTGTGTCCCAAATATATGAGAGGCTAGGAAAGATAGGGCCCATTGTGCAGCAACATGTAAAAGAGGCTCAGGAACGACAGAAGAAAAGTTATGACAAAAGTGCTGTTGTTCGATCTTTCAAGCCTGGGGACAAGGTCCTAGTCCTGGTTCCTACCCAGGAAAGCAAACTTTTCGCCCATTTACAGGGTCCATATAAAGTTCTAGATGCTGTCGGTCTTGTCAATTACAGAGTCCGCCAGTTAGATAGGAGAAGAGAGGAGAAAATATATCATGTGAACCTCCTTAAACCCTGGCATGATGAGGAAACCTCTCCTCAGGTAGTGAGCACTGCCATTGAAAAGTCTGAAGTGCCCATAGAGCCAGCCTTGTCCATTCAGCAGAGACAACAGACTGAAGAAATGATTCGCCGGAACAGGGATGTCTTCTCTTCTATTCCTGGGCGCACTACCTTAATCGAACACGACATTATCACTGCGCCAGGAGTCATTGTAAAGCAGAAGCCGTATCGTATTTCAGTAGCCAGGCGGGTGGACGTGAGAAAGGAGGTCGAGAAGATGCTCCAGTTAGATGTAATTGAAGAGTCCTTGAGTGAATGGAATAGTCCAATTGTGCTTGTCCCGAAACCCAATGGGACAATTAGGTTCTGCAATGACTTTAGGCGCCTAAACAGTATGTCGCAGTTTGATGCCTATCCGATGCCACGTGTGGATGAACTAGTGGAAAATCTTGCTGGTAGCAATTATTTGACAACCCTTGATCTAACAAAGGGTTATTGGCAAGTTCCCCTGACTTCCACGGCCAAGCCAAAGACTGCATTTTCCACCCCTGATGGTCTCTATCAATATAAAGTCCTACCCTTTGGGTTGCATGGGGCACCTGCCACCTTCCAAAGGGCCATGAATAAATTGCTACGACCTCACACAGCTTATGCAGCCGCTTACTTGGACGACATAGTGATTTATACCCCAGACTGGGGATCACATTTAGCCAAAGTTGAGGCGGTCTTAGCTTCATTAAGGTCAGCAGGGTTAACAGCTAACCCAGAAAAATGTGCCATAGCCATGAGAGAAGCCAAATATTTGGGGTACATTGTTGGTCGAGGGCATGTAAAACCCCAGCTAGACAAAGTGGAAGCAGTCAAAAATTGGGCAAGACCAGAACAAAAGTCGCAGTTAAGAACCTTTCTAGGCTTAGTAGGTTACTACAGGCGGTTTGTAAGCCACTTCGCCACTAGAGCTGCTCCACTTACGGACATGTTATAAAAAAAATTGTTCAGATAGATTAACCTGGTCTGACTTTGCAGAAACCGCCTGGTCTGAACTTCGGTTAGCTCTTTGTTCCTCTCCAGTTCTACAAGCACCGGATTTTACCCGGAAGTTCTCCCTCCAAACTGATGCTTCTGGTGTTGGCTTAGGTGCAGTCTTGTCACAGGAGAAGAATGGAGTAGAAAATCCTGTCCTGTACCTAAGTCGTAAGTTGCTTCCAAGGGAACAAAAATATGCCACCGTGGAGAAAGAATGTCTCGCTATAAAATGGGCTACAGAAGCTCTGCGCTATTATCTTCTAGGCAGAGAGTTCACCCTAATAACAGACCATGCACCATTACGATGGATGCAGAACTAGCGGGAGGTAAATGCCAAGGTAACCCGCTGGTTCTTGGCACTACAACCTTTCAAGTTCTCAGTAGAACATAGACCTGGGATTCTACACAAAAATGCTGATGCGTTGTCACGGAAATATGCGCTCCTCGCGAAGTCCGCGTCCCCCTACTTGGAGACGCTAGGGGGAGGGATATGTAACAAAAGGAGGCATTTAGCTGGCAATATGCAGAGAAAGCAGGGAAGTAGAGTAAAACATTGGCACAGTTATGTACCTAGGTGGAGATTAAACCAGGTAAAAACATATGTGTAGTAAAAGTTGGTTTACTTACAAGATTTAAAAAGCTGCTTCCTCTCAGAAAACAGACAGGGTGTATCTGAAAGTCTAAACAGAGCCAGGTATGGTGGTTGTGTCACCTGTCCATCAAGCTATGCCTGTGGGAGGAGTGTCAGATATAAAACCCTGCTTGTTTTATTGTTCAGAGAGATCAACGCTGGGATAGCTGGCTGATCTTGACAGAGAACTGGACTATGTATAGTAAGCGTTTAGGGTCTCCATAATTGCTGTGCAAGTATACGGTGTCAAACAATTATTACCATCCTGACAATAAAGAACCATAAAAAGGAAGAAGTTGTACGCGTGTGCTTCACCAGTAGCGGGCTCTTGCCACAATGCATATAATATACATATATATATATATATATATATATATATATGCACACACACATGTACTAATTAATCTGGCGGGGCTCCCCCTCCCCAAACATGTGCCCCCTTCCCATACATGTGCACCCCTCCGTCTTCGCCATACATGCACCCCCTATTCCTTATCACAATACACCCCCCCCACTCCCTCATAGCAGTAAATGTCCCCCTCCCCCCTACAGTTAATGCCACCCCTACAGTTAATGTCTCCCTCTCTCCCCCACAGTTAAAGTCCCCCTCCCCCCCCAATCACAGTTAAGGTCCCCCTCTTCCCCCCTTCCTCCCTCCACAGATCAGGACCCCAGGCTCTCCCACTTCTGCCCCCCTCACTCCCTCCACAGTTATGGTCCCCCAGGCTCTCCCTCTCCCCCCCTCAAAAAACAGAATAGCTAATTAGCTTACCTTCTCCTCCGTGATGCTGCAGCTCCCGGTCACTGATACACTGGGAGCGCGACACGCAGTATTGATGCCGCCGCACTGCTCTCCCAGCCTATCAGAGCCTGGGAGGCGGAGCTGCAGCATCGCGTAGAAGAAGGTAAGAAAAAAAGAGGTAGCACGGTTGGTGACTGCGTGGTCCGGACAGTCCAGGGAAATGAAATAGTAAAATGATAGCGCTCAATTGTCCTCTGTCAGTGAATGGATGATGAACCAAGGCACATTAATAAAAAATAAATAAATCATATAAATTACAATAAAATAAGAACCAAGCTGGTATAATGATTTAGCACAAAGTGAAAAAACAGATTAGATAAAAAATACCAAACATTTAATAAATATGAATCAAAAGGATAAAAATCTGACCAGAAGTAATGACATATAAGTAAAATTTTGCAAATATGGTATTGTTTACACATAACATGGGCACATGGGAGTCCATAGATAATGTCCAAATAAAATGCATAGCTTGCCAATATAGGCTTCCGTGATTGAGCCCAGGGGAGATAATGGTACCAGGATAAAGTCTATAAGGTGGATCCAATGAGAACCAGTCTTTGACCAACTTTGTAAATAAGATGATCCATAAAGATGAGTCCAATGCTCCTCCCTGAGGTATATCCTAGGTGTCAGAACAAAGGGGATCCCAGTCTGAACCAGCAGCGCTAACCGCGCTGTAACGATAATCCTCAGATGTAATTGAGTGTAGAGTAGCGGGAGATAGACGGTGTGCGTTCCACAGTGGAACGCACGTCACTTCCTGTTTGACTTCAGAAGGAGGGGGCGTGTCCCAACGCGATTCATTCGCTTAGCGAATTTCCTCAGGGGAGCGTGATCGTCATCGTGAGAGTATGCTTATATAGCTTTGATCATTAAGTAAGCAGAATTGGGGGTATTATTAACTCCGGTTTTAATGCTGGTGACAACTTGTAAATGCATCTAGCATTTGCTGATATACAACTGAAACTTGAACCATTAAGCGTTATCCTTTGTTTTTACATAAATGAGGAAAAGATCTCAATTAGGTTAACATTCTATTAATGGCAATGCATGAGTGCGTCTAGTATATGCTAATAAAGACTGAAACATGAACTATTAAACAATATTCATCATCATATTTCCATATATAAATAGATGGAGAAGCAAATAACAATGAGGATGCAATGTTCTCCATGGAGTAGGTCACAATCAACAAACAATGATATAAATTAAAAAGATCAAAAACAACTACCTAAAAATAGACTTATAAATGATACTACATGTATCTTATAGCAGGTTCACCCTCAAGATGTTAAGCTTAAGCAAGCATATTAATACCCATTTATATTTAACTAGAGATGGCACAATGTATGGGAGCATAGGCTCCAATCATATTAAGATAGGAGAGGAGCTCAGTCTCGGTTCTCTCCCGCCCGCTCGGAATCCAAATCGAGGCTGAACGTTATTGTGACGTCGTCGGATCTCGGGGCTCGGTTCTCGTCATATCTGAAAATTATAAATACCTGCCTCCACAGCAATCCATCGCCATTTGACAGAGGGAGAGAGCAGGGTGTAGTCACAGGCTGATTAGAGCAGGGACAGAGAATACAATTCTGATTACAATTCTGATAACAATTGATAAAGAAGAGAAGAGGATAGAGGAGTCTGTTTTTTCAATATTTGGCACTACAAGTGCTTTGGGATGTCCCCCATTCTTTTGCATTAATATTTCTGGCTGTCAAAAGTCCTATTTGTCAGCAGTATCTAAAACATTTTGTAGCACTGCAAGTGCTTTGGGCTCATAATGGATTCAAAGCAGTCCACATATGAGCAGAATGAGCAACCAGATTCTGTCACCAGTCCTGATGGTAGTGTTCCCAGTACCTCATCTGGGAAAGGCAATGTCAAACAACACAGTCTTTTGAAATCAGTCAAAAAAAACACACACCAAATTTTTTTTTACCATGTTGAAGGGAAAAAGAAGTTTAACTGAGAAAAAGTTAACTGCCAATAAAAAAAAAATTGCCAACATGCCATTCTACACACGCAGTGGCAAAGAAAGAATGAGGCCTTCGCCTTTCTCTATTAGTGGCAGATCAAAAAATGTTACTGAGCCTTCTTCTTGTACGGACACTCGTGATAAAGCAAAACCAAGTAATTTGGAGTCTAAAAGTGCTGCACAAGTACTGTTACGTGTGAAAGCCGAGCTGCAAGAAAACAGTAAGGCATTAGAGGATAATGTATGCTCTGAAACAGAAATGACACCAATCCCTGTGGAGAGTACATCCACTAGTGGTATGTCTAATCGTGAGCATTCTGTTAGTGACAGTGTACCCATAAAGAAGGTTCCTTTCAGCAGTTCTGCTGATGTGTGCCATTACAGCCCGAGTGTAGTCGGTGATACACCAATTGAGGATGCCACTTTTGAATTAGAAGAGGATGAGGGGGAGATTTGTGTAGGCGACGAGGGCACTAATGATGATTTTGATGATTATGATGCAGACAGATACCAAATTGCCTTTCTCAATTTCTATTTATATTCTAGACTCTATAACGGCTGAATAGTTTTCTATTTTACTCCTAGTGGAGAGGGGGTCTGATGCAGACAGATACCAAACTACCTTGGTCCATTTATTTTTACTTTCTAATTCCACAGTCTATGCAGGCTGCTTTTTTTCTATTCAACAACAAATGGAGGGCGGGGGAGCATAGATAGCCACCAAACTACCGTGGTCCATTTATTTTTACTTTCTAATTCCACAGTCTATGCAGGCTGCTTTTTTTCTATTCAACGACAAGTGGAGGGCGGGGGTGGCATAGATAGCCACCAACCAAACTACCGTGGTCCATTTATTTTTACTTTCTAATTCCACAGTCTATGCAGGCTGCTTTTGTTCTATTCAACTAAAAGTGGAGGGCGTGGGGAGGGGGGCATAGATAGCCACCAATCTACCGTAGTCCATTTATTTTTACTTTCTAATTCCACAGTCTATGCAGGCTGCTTTTTTTCTATTCAACTACAAGTGAAGTGGGGGGGCATAGATAGCCACCAAACTACCGTGGTCCATTTATTTTTACTTTCTAATTCCACAGTCTATGCAGGCTGCTTTTTTTTATTCAACTACAAGTGGAGGGTGTAGTTGATGGCTACATTGCCAATAATCAAAGATGGAGGATGTAGACAACCAGGTTTATCTGTATAATTTGCAGGCAAGTGTTCGCATTAAGGACGGCCTACCAGGGATTAAACTGTTTTTTTCATAATTTATTAGCTTTAGAATTACCTCACTTATCCAAGAAACTAGTGGAGCACTAAATTAGGTTATTTTAGACCAAAAAAATTGTATTTTTTTCAAAAATGGCAAAACAAAACCAAACAAAACCAAAACCAAAACACGCAATGACGGTTTGGCAAAACCAAAACCAAAACACGACGGTAATCCAGATCCAAAACCAATACCAAAACAAGGGGGTAAGTGAGCATCTCTAGTTAAAGGTATAAGAGATCACATGGATATGTAGTAACATTTTTTCTATATTAATTATACCTAGCAAGCTATGCTGGCTTGGCACAATCTGAGCCTGCTTGTATGTAGCCAGTCTGGCACTAAGGAATTCAGTGAGGAGCATAGACTGTCATATTGTTGCTCTGTCAGACAAGGAACTTCTGAGTATTCTGCTGCTAAAGACTTTGCTGACTGGTAATTACACATGCTTATCAGTGCCAACACTTACATCTCTTTCCTCTCAAGTCTTTTATTCTGTTCATCTAACATTCTGAGAGCAAAAGATTACAATATATTATTGATTTTGGCACATATTATGTAGGGACACTAATAACATTGACTCATTTGAATAAGCAGGCTAAAATATGAGAACATGAGATAATGACATGCCATAAATATATATCATATAAGACTACCTGAATAAGGAATGTCCAAATACGTATAAGCACTTTTACATTTCTCTCTGTTTCTCACTTAACACATATCTTATCATTGAGAAGTACATTTAAGTGAATTATTCTAATGGTGAAATATATCACATACTGCTGCCACCTGGAGTCCACATATATATTACAAAATTATAATACTTCTATGACTGCGGTGTAGTAACATGTGAATACATTGTTACTATTTATATAGTATATTCATTTAATAATATACATAAGGATACTCAAAATTCTATTCAGTATCCTATCTGTTATATATGGACTAGCTATTAGCAGCTTTTCACTTGTTTATATAACTCTTAATTTTGAGATAGGATATTGATCCTGCTTACATGTTAACAAGGGACTCATTATCAGTAGGTCTTTTTCAGAGGCACCATATATGTGTGATCAACTCCACCACAGGGTCTTTCCTTTTTAAACTCTATATTTTTTCAACAATTCTTTTTAATATTTCGCTCTCTTATTTTGGTTGTATATCTCTATAAGTTATATTTTTATGTATTCTAATAAAGCTTAATGTATTAATGCTACTACCCACTATCATCCCCCTATACCTGGAGTGCTATTCTGGTCATTTTTTCTTTCCTTCCTTTTGGATCTATTTGCTCATCAATCGGTGTCTAAGTTTTTTGCTAAGAACACAACAATATATAGCACATGTAGGTAACCGCGGCACACAGCGGTAGCTGAAAGGAAAAAAGGTGCAAGATGGAATTTTCCTTGGGCCCTCCCAGCCACCCTTATGTTGGATCTTAAAAAGGACATGCACACTTTAACAAACCAAGCACTTCAGTCACAAAAGTGCCACTCCTTGTGGCTGAAGTGCTTGGTTTGTTTGGGACCCAACAAAACAAGGGAACAATGGCCTTAAGCCACCTAAGGTAACAGTGCTGTTAATTAACACTACTGTGGCAATATGTTGTTGTCATCATCCTCAGCCTCATCCTCATCAGTGTTTACATCATCCTCACACATAATTAATTCATCACCGCTGGAATCCACCATTACAGAAGTCTCAGTATTTTGATGTAATTAACGGGAAAGGCCTTCCTCGTGGAACTTGAATTTCATTTTTATGAACATCATCTTTTGCACATTTTGAGGAAGTAGCCTCCTACGCCGATCGCTGACAAGGTTCCCGGCTGTGCTGAAAACTCTTTCCGTGTACACACTGGAGGGTGGGCAGCTTAGGCAGTGCAAAACAAATTGGTCCATGGGTCTCCAAATTCCCTTTTTTTACTCACAGTATGTAAAGGGACTGTCTGATGTGTCTATTTCTATGCTGTCGTGAAAATAATCCTAATAATAAAGTTTTTTCCTAGCAGCAGTTGAGTAAGAAATTGAAGGAGGAGACGCCGTCCTGTCATGTAAAACTTGAGCTGTCATCTTGCTCACCAGGAGCTCCTTGCAACTTTTCAGATCTGGGTCAGTTAGAAACAAAGAGAAGACATAGCTCTTAAACCAAGGATAAAGCACAGTCGCCAAAATGTAGTGATCCAATTTCAAGATTTTGATAATATATATAATTCTTGGACCCTGGCGAAGCGAAAAAAGTACTTGATCTACAAGTCTGACATACTTAGCGAAATTGCTTAGTTTAATCTCCTCCTTCAGTTCCTCAAGCTGCTTTTCCAAAAGTCTAATTATGGGAATAACTTGACTCAAGCTTGCAGTGTCTGAACTCACTTCACAGGTGACTACTATGAATGGTTTCAGCACCTTGCACAACACGGAAAGTATTCTCCACTGCGCTTGACTAAAATACATCCCCCCTCCTTTCCCAATGTCATGGCTTGTGGAGTAAGTGTGGATGGCTTTTTGCTGTTCCTCCATCCGCAGAAGCATATATAGGGTGGAATTCCACCTTGTC